>NC_041394.2:348622362-349222362 GCF_900747795.2 Erpetoichthys calabaricus | reverse complement strand
GCGGGGTTTCTGTCTTAGAGTAAAATAAAATGTTCATATAGATTATATTATATTATTACTTCTATAGCACATCTACGACACTTTGCAACCGAGTTTTCCTAGTCATTCATCATTCATATTATGGGAGAGCGGAGACTGAAAAGACGGGCTAAATGTAAACCAGAGCGAACGTGCGTGCATGTGAACGAGACTCGTCGTTTAACTTTCCCCAATACAATACACTCTGGCTGCAATCCAATTGGCTGTCCAGCGGAGCTACTTAATCAAGGCGCTCCGGAGGTCTTTCTGCTGGACCCATCTCCCCCTATAAGGGCGTCACAGACGGCTGTTGGAGTCAACAAAAATATATTTTTTTAAAATATATATATTTCTTTACTGCCTATTATAAAATTAACCATCTGAATCATAAGGACGTTACTTATATAAAACGCAAGAATAAGAATGAATATAAACAACACAGAAATCTAAGTAATAAAATACAGTAAATTACATAAGAGCAAAGGAATTACCAAATATTCGTTAAAACGTAATTCTTAATTACATTTAGTAATTTTTCAGCACTTTTTCTTCATATACTTCAAGGTAGAAAAATATTTAATTCGTCATTTTGGCAAATTGAAAAAGAGGAGTCATTCTAAGATGTTTATTTTTATGAATAAAAATGAACCTAAAAACAAAAGTAATAAAATCTCTAGAGAAACTGGCCAGGTGAGACCTGTGTGAAAGTGTGGGTCCGCTCCATGCAGCTACTCTTGTTTGGGAGCCCCTTGTACCCGACACAGTTGATAGTCATGACTAGAGGAGTAGGTGCAAAAGTGCTTTTATTAAAAGAAATCAAAACAATCTTCAAAAGTGCAGTGCTTCCAAGTGTCAATAAATATATACCAAAGTGAAACCAATGGGTTAAAATCTAGATGTAAAACAAGAAATGAAAAACGAGGATGACACAGCCATCGGGTCCTTAATGTGCAGTCAGACGAGCCCAGCACAACTCCATCAGTGATTGTTCTCAACCGGCGGAGACGCCAACAGCTGCGGTCTTCACTGCCTGACCCCCTCTTAGATGCCTCAAACGGCTCCATTCAGGGTCAGTTGTCCTCCTGTCTTCCTTCATGCTCCTGCAGTTGTACCTCGGGTCCCTAGGGAAGACTCCACCGTGCTCACACCCACTCCACACCAATGATCAGTGGGGCGAACCGGCCCCTGGAAGGCTACTCCATGGCTCCTTCACAGGGCCCTTGATCATGCTGACTGGCCCGTCTTCTCTCCCCCCTGATTCTCTCTCTCTCTCCTCACCCGGTTTCTGTTCTTTCTCGCCCCATTTTTTTTTTATTTTCCTTGGCCCATGCAGGCTCTTTATACATTAAATCTGATGCCTAATTAAGTACAGGTATGAGGAGCCGCTCCCTCCATGGCATCACCTGGCCAACCTGCCCACCTCTGCAGTGCTTCAATTAACTGCAGAGCGAAACACACTTATGCGCCCTCGCACCCGCTTACAGCCTGCACCCACATGGGGCGCGATAATTTATTTAAAATTGGTGCAGCACTACGGACCACACATCGCACAGGGACATAGCCTAAACTGGTGCTGGTTTCACATTCAGCCTCTTCCAGGACAGAACACGACATGAAAGGCTGATGTCAAGTGTTTACGAGCAACTTGAGAAAGAATCCCATCACCAACAGAAAGAGGGAAAGCACTCGGGATATGGGAATGCCACGCTGTGGATGGGACTTTCCATTCACTCCACGCAGAGTTAAGTGCACATGACTTGAATCCGAGGCAAGCCATGGGTCTGTATCCATCAGCAGACCCTGAACTTTGCTCATGTGATTCCCACTGTGCTCCAGGGGTCTTTGCTATTCATTGGTGTCTCCGGTTCACTTCTCCTTATCGAGTCCCATCTTTATTTCAAAGCGCTCAGACACACCACCACTCCTCCTATTCACTCCTTCACATATAATCTTTCAGTCGTGTTCTGAAATTGCTGAACTTGAAGTGCCGGCACACACTGCACTATGATTTCTGCCTTCCTTTCTCGATTAAGTCCATGGTGTCCTGATCAATGATGATCACAGAGTTGTTGTTTGGTCGGGTTATTGAAAGAGCAGTGAGGAGTCAAGCTTTGAGCATCAGATTAGTCAAAGAGAGAAACAAACTACAGGAACTGGAGGGCATGACTGGATTAGAGTTTACTGAGTACAAGCGGAGAGCTAATAAAATTACATAGTGAGAGAGAGAACAGTCTAGTGCACCACTCTTATTCCCCCGTTATGTTGATAGTGGAACTATAAATTAAATATTAACTGACAAACTTTGGACATCATCTTTAGTAGTGCCCAACATTTTCAAACTACGTCTAAGTTAGAGAGCATACAGTCATGTTCAAACGGTGTGTGTGTGAATGATATATATTGTCACAATCTCGACTCGGAGTCATAGAAAGGTTTGGAGCAGCCACCCGTATATTTGGTTTCCTGGCTGCAAAGTCGTAAATGAGGTACAGCACTGATGTGCACAAAACCGAGTCCAAAACAGAACTGAGGAAATAGGGCAAGGTGGAGGCTTTTAAAGGGGAAGACAGGAAGTGAGGTCAAAGGGGTCGGGCTCATGAAGGTCTCCCTCCATAGACTCGGTCCCAGAAGTGACGTCAAGAGGGCCAGGTGGAATCTCCTGTGAATGGTCTACAGGAAAGGGAGAAAAAGAGTCATTGCAGTCTGTCATATCCCATTATGCCTTGGAACTGCCCTTACTCAAGCCCTTTAGCTGCCTCCCATGCGCATGTGTGTGACAATTTATATATATTATATAATATATAATATAATATACACAGTCAAAGTAAAAAGTATGTGAAGCCCAGGAATTCTCTATATTTATGTCGAATTTCCATATAAAACATGGTCGTATCTTCATGTCAGTCACAATAATGAACAAACACAGTCTCCTATAACTAAAGATACACAGATTTTCAGAGAATTTATGACCATATTGAATAAATCATTCAAACTGTGAAACTGAAGGTTGGAAATAGTAAGTGAACCCTAAGCTAAGGACTTTTTAAAAAGCTCATCGCAGTCCGAATTTCGCCACCTGGTGTCCATTTAATGAAACGAGTTCAGAGGTGTGGTGGCCTGGAATGACTTTGATTGATCACAAACACTATAAAGTTTGAGTTGGAGATTTTGACAAGAAGCATATCCAGATAGGAATCACGCCTCGCACAAAAGAGCTGTCTGAAGAGCTATGATCGAGAATTGTTCATCTACATAAGGCTGGCAAGGGTTACAAAGTCATCTCAAAGATTTGAGATATTCATCAGTCTACTGTTAGGCAAGTTGTCTATAAATGGAGACAATTTGGTATTGTGGCTACTCTGCCTAGAAGTGAACGCCCTGCCAAGATGACCCCAAGAGCACAACGCAAAGTCAGCAATGAGGTAAAGAAGAACCCTAGAGTGACAGCAAAGGACTTGAAGAAGTCATTAGAACTGGCTAACATCTCTGTTCATGAGTCAACTATACACAAAACAGTGAACAAGAAAGGAGTCCATGGCAGGACACCAAGAAGGAAGCCACTGCTATCAAAAAAGAACATTGCTGAACGCTTGAAGTTTGTGAAAGAGCACTTGGACACTCCACAACGGTACTGGGAACATGGTTTGTGGAGTGATGGAACCAAAATTGAACTATTTGGGAGGAACAAGCAGCACTTCATTTGGCTTAAAAAGGGCACTACATATCAACATCAAAACATCATCCCTACAGTAAAGTATGGTGGAGGGAACATCATGATTTGGGCCTGCTTTGCTACATCAGGGCCTGGAAAGCTTGTCATCATTGAGGGGAAAATGAATTCACAAGTTTATCAACAAATTCTCCAGGATAATGTGAGGGTGTCTGTCTGTCAACTTAAGCTCAGAAGAGGCTGGGTGATGCAACAGGACAATGACGCCATACATCGCAGCAAATCCACAGCACAATGGCTTCAGAAGAACAAACTGCGGCTTTTGGAGTGGTCCAGTTAGAGCCCAGATCTCAATCCTTTTGACTTGAAGAGAGCCATACACAGAGGACAACCAAAGAATATGGAAGAGTTAAGGCAGTTCTGCAGGGAAGAGTGGGCTCAAATTCCCCCCGCATGATGTGCAGGTCTGATCTGCAGTTACAGGAAGTGCCTGGTTGAGGTCATTGCTGCCAAAGGAGGGTCAAGCAGTTATTAAATCCCAAGGTTCACTTACTTTTTCCACTACCACTGTGAAAGGTGAATGCATTTGTAAAATAAAGACATGAAAGAGTAGAATTTTTTTGTGTGTCATTGGCTTAAGCTCATTGTGTATATCAGTACCTGTGACTTAGATGTAAATATATAAATTTAAAGTTGAGATGTGATCATCACGGAGAGACACTTTGAAGTCCTGTGAGACTACTTGCACGTCACGCCCTACTTACAAACCATTTCTTGGAGACACTTTAACATCCCACGAGACAATGTAGTGAGACAAAAGGACAGCTGCTGTACAGGCTTTTAAATGATCGATGCACAGCATGACATGCAGATCACGCAGAGCGGCAGAGACACGAAGTGGCGAGCGTGAAGCATACCCCCAGGGAGGATTGGGGGTGGGCAATTTATTTAATATATAATAAAAAATTTTAATTTTAGGAACTTTAGTTTACAATTTTGTTTCTAGTTGCAAAGCTTTTTTTCTGCCTCAGGAAATATTAGAATTTGCTTCCTTTTATGATCTTCTGTAAAACAAGCCATATTGTTTAGGACAGGGTGAGCTCAAACCAGCTGTTATCTTCAGCTGTAGCTTTTGCTTTAAGTTAAAAGTTATAGGTGTGTGTGTAATATATGTAAAATTTTGGTGGGTATTGTATGGTGTGTGTGTGTATATATATATATATATATATATGTGTGTGTATATATATATATATATATATATGTGTGTGTGTATGTATGTATTGTAAAGGACTGGGTGTCCCAGCCAGGATTGGTTCTATTCCATTAACCGACTGGCAGGCCAATGTGACTAAATAATGGAGGGAGGCTTCATTTCAAAACTATCTGCCTCTCCAGCCCACTAGACGGCAGCATCCTTGGGCTTCAGGACCCATTCAAATACCCGCAAGGAATCTTGGGACTTGTAGTACAGTGAACCAGCCTTGCTGGAGTCGGTGTGCGCTATAGGGAGTTACGCTCCCTGCTTTAGGGCACGTCTGACTGACCTAGATGTACTCCCATCAGGCAATGCCCTGGCACCAGAAGTACTCTCGGGTCCAAGATAAATGAAGCTGCTCAACCTCATTCAGGAAATAGGAGTTAGAAGAGAAGAAGAACAAGAGAAGGGAAAGAATTCATTGTTGATTTGTGATTGTCAGGTTGTTTAAATGTACTGTGAAGAATAAATATCCTTTGAGCCCATGACTGTATGCACGTCACTTGTGTTTGGGGCTCAGGAGTGCCCCCTGTCTTCCACAGTATGTATGTATTTAGGTGGAACCTACCACACTGTTAAATACTATGCTGCTGAACATAAAAGTACCATTCGAACACCATCTTTAAAACACTTTGCTTAACGACATTTTGCTGAAGCGTGTCTTCTAATCTCAGACCTGTCATACAGGATCAGAGGTAGAGGAACCAAACCCCTGAACAAGGGGGCTTCAGGAATTCCCTCCTTCGGTTCAAAGCCTACTGGATTTGCAAGTTAAAATCCCAACACCCGTTTGGCTTAAATTTTGCACACAATTTTACTTGTTGTCCATGAACCACTTATGCCATCATTTTTTAAGCCGTCATCTTCTTTCCCTTTTCCTCTTTTATTTTTTCTAGTTGTGTAGGTTGATCGTTTACAACAGAATACAGATTCATTTGACCTTTGTTTAAACCTGACAACACACACGGGTCCTACTAATCCTCTCTCTTGCTTTATTTCCTATCATTTACTATCCATTGGGCTGCTCAAATTTTTTCATTTGTTTTTGTTTCATTTACTGTATTTTAATTAAGTTACATCTTTTTTTTGTTGTTCTGCTTAGTTTTGTATCCTTTTTCATCCAAAATAACACCCCCGGTAGAATTCTGTTCATCCTTTTGTACACCAGCTATCTGTCGTTCATTGTTCCTTTGTTGTTTTCCTGGCACATTAGATGCAAATTTTTTCTCTGTCCTCTCTCTTTAGTAAACGTGTTGCACAACCCTGAAGAAGAAGGGTCCTTAACCCTTGAAGTGTGTTGACCCCCATCCCATTTCTCTTAAAGGTTTCAAAAAAATACATGAAACAATTTTTCTGGAAAGGATGTGCATACACAGATGTGTTTGTTTTCACTTATATTTTTGTCATTTGTATTTATAAGGCCATTTTCTCTGTTTCTGTGCCTTTTTTTTTCTTTTTTGTGCCATGTACTTGAACTTCTTGATTACTTATTCATTTAAATTATTACCACATCTTATTATCCGATGATTTTTCCATATATTTACTTTTATTATTGTATATTTTGGTATCTTCCATTTTTGCATTATTGTTTCATTTTTAATTTTTGACTTGTGATCATATACATTTACTTCATGGGATTCTGACTGCAATGTGTTCTATCTAAGTACAAGTTCTTGATTATCCCGTATTTTTATTTTTCATACTTTTATTATTTTTTTTATTTTTGCTTCTTTATTTTTTTACTTTAAATATGACTAATTTATAGGATATTGTTACCTCCTGCTCATATTACTACTTCTTCTTATTATTATTAGGTGCAATGAAGGATATCATAGGAGCTCAAGTCAGGTAAGTCAGCTGTTTATTTCTACAGAAGGGAAGTCCACAGTTCAACGGGACAAAACACTTTAAAACTTACAGAAATGAACAAGAGGTTTTTTCAAATGTGATACTACAATCAAACGTGATTGACTCAGCAGGTATTAGGACCGGTGGCAGGTTTCTAATCAGTTACCCTGCCAATGCCTTTGTCTAACCATTCACCAAAAATTGAAGGTAAGCATCAGTAGTTTCACATCTCATCCTAAGATAGCAAACCCAATACAGTCAGGTCCATAAGTGTTTGGACAGTGACAAAATATTCATAATTTTGGCTCTGTATGACACCACAGTGGATTTGAAATGAAGTCATTATGATTGAAGTGTAGACTTTCAGCATTAATTCAAAAGGTTTAACAGAAATATTGTAGGAGCTGTTTAGAGAAAGACGGCCATTTTTATACCTGGTCTTCCCAAATTCAGGGGCTCAAAAGTAAGTGGACATTTAACTGGGAAGCTGTTCCATAGCCAGGTGTGTGCATGTCCCCCGTTATTTCATTAACTATTAAGCAGGAAGAAGGTCTTCACTCGATTCCAAGTTTGCATTTGGAAGCTGTCACTGTGAATGCTCATCGTGAAGTCCCAAGTGCTGTCCATGCAAGTAAAAATCGGCCCCTGGAGCCATCATTAGGGTGAGAAAACAAAACAAACCTCACACACAGAGAGAGAGAGAGAGAGAGAGAGAGAGCAGAAACACCAGGAGTGGTCGAATCAACTGTCCGGTACATTCTTAGATAGGGAATGCACTGGTGAGCTCAGCCACACCAGAAGATCTGGATAACCACAGAAGACAACTGTGCTGGTTGATCTCAGAATTCTTTCCAAGGCAGACTTTCCCAGAAAATATATTAAAAAAAAAAAAAGTCCAGTTTTTGAACAGTTTTCTTTTGACAAATTAAACTAAGATTAATAGCACCAAAATGATAGGTACAGAAGAATATGGAGAAGAAAAGGAATGGATCATGATCTGTAGCATGCCACATCATCTGTGAAACATGATGGAGGTGGAGTGTTACGGCCTGATCATGCATTGCTGATATCAGAAGTCAGTCACTGGTGTTTATTGATGATGTGATTGCTGGCAGAAGTAGCAGGATGATATCTGAAGTGTAGAGGGCGTTATACTGTCTGCTCAGATTCAGGCAAATGCTGAGGAACTGGTAGGATGAAACTTCACATTACAGATGGACAATGAGACAAAACATACTGAGACAGCAAACCAAGTGCTTTTCAACACAAAGTAGTGGAATATTCTACAATGGCCGGGTCAATCAACTGACCTCAACCCAACAGGACAGACAGTTCACTTGCTGAAGGCAGAAAGTCTAACAAACAAGCAGCACTGAAGACAGCTGCAGTAAAGGCCTGGCAAAACCAGCACTTGGAGATGGCCAGGGGTTCAGACTTCAGACAGTCATTGACTATAAAGGATTTTTAACCAAATACTGAAAATGATCATTATATTTATGTTAATTAGTTTGTCCAAATACTTTTGAGCTCCTGGAAATGGGGGAGTATATACAGTATAAAAATGGCTGTCTTTTCTAAATGGCTCATACAATGTTTTTGTTAAGTGCCTTAAATTAAAACTGCAAGGGTACACTTCAGTCACATCTTAATTGCTTCATTTCATATCAATTTTGTGTACAGAGCCAAAATTATGAATTGGATCACAGTCCAAATACTTACGGACCTAAGTGTATGTCTTCTCCTTTTGCATATGGAGGAATATTTCAGACAAAAGAAATGAATAAATATGTAAAGTACAATAAATAAAAATAAAAATTATATGCAAGCTTAAATAATAAACTTAGTCATGGAATATGTACATTTTTAAATGTTTATTTCTTTATACAGGGAGATTCACTCAAAAGAGGCGCCGAATATTCTGTTGTAACTCCCGTTAGGATGAAGCAATCTGAATGAAACAAATCCGCTCTATATCTTGATGCATGTGTAATCGATTGCATTACATGCCATGCTGGAAGTGGTTTCTGTTTTCTGCCAGACATATTTTGACACGGCTCTCCATGTTCCTCAACATATCGGCAAGCGTCTCAGGTGGGGAATAGCAGCAATTTCATGTTGGATGTTTTCCTTCAAGTCTTCCACAGTGTGAGGCTTGTTTCGATAGATAGAGCAGACCCCAAAGGAAGAAGTCTGGTGGTGTCAGATCTGACAACCGTGGTGGCCAAAGCCCCTGTTGCCAAAAAGGACTCCATTTCTGCCATGCTCCTTGCTGATGTGTGACACGTTGCTCAATTTTCCTGGAAATAACCTTCTATTAACTGATGATCATCCAGTTGATTCTGACATCTCTTAAACGAATTGTTGATCCAATAGGTTTGCACCATGAAGACGTGCTGCTCCATACTGTACACCACCATCCTGATGATGTGACTGAGTGAAGGTATGGACGGTATGCACCCAGAAGTTGCAAATGGAGGTTAAACGTTGCAACGACTGTCCAGTGCCTACCTCCTCAGTCTGACGCAGGGGCATCCCGGCTTGTGTGAAGCTCCATATATTGAGGGGCACATTGCATGTTGTTTTGTTCAGATTGCTTTGTCCTAGCGAGAGTTATTGCAGAATATTCAGGGCCTCTCAAGTGAATCTCCCTGTATTTTATATATGTGGTCATTTATTTATTTCACTAATATGCACACAACAGGAAATGAGATCTCAAATGAAAACTGTCGCTTTCATTCGTCAGAGTTAAGAGGGCAGGCTCTAGCAACTCCTGTTTATTGATTGGTGAATTGTCCGCAGAGTGCATGAATGCACTCGGCTTGACTTGGGAATCCTGTGGCTCTGGCGCATGTTCAAAGGTGTGACTGTGCGCCTCGGATACGAGTGCAAGGAAAAGTAGCCCATCATTGCTGTGTGCAGTGGCCACCTCAATTCAGGAATGTCCAAATTCATCATTAGGAGTGTGTGCTGTAAATGTGGCACTTGATGGCTGAACATTTTATGTCCACTCTACTACCAGTTAAAAAGCTAGACTCGCTATAGAACCCACCTTCTCAACTTTGACGAGTGAAGTGACAGTTTTCATTTCAGGATTTATTTTATGTGTGTGTGTGTGGTGCTACTGAAATACATAAATGATGAAATAATTAAACACATATAGAGTTAAGGAACAAAAATGGTTTGTGACTCATTTAATATTTATACTCCCATTTTATGTTACTTATTTGTCCTGTCTGTCTAATCCTGCCAACTACACCAAATACTATCTATCATAGATAGTATTTGATGTAGTTGGCAGGATTAGACAGGTAGATAGATATGAAACGCAATACATCTGTGTCTGTCTAATCCTGCCAACTACACCAAATGCTATCTATCATATAGTGCATTTCATATCTATCTGTCTGTCTAATCCTGCCAACTACACCAAATACTATCTATCATAGATAGTATTTGATGTAGTTGGCAGGATTAGACAGATAGATAGATATGAAACGCACTATATCTGTGTCTGTCTAATCCTGCCAACTACACCTAATGCTATCTATCTATCTATCTATCTATCTATCTATCTATCTATCTATCTATCTATCTATCTATCTATCTATCTATCTATCTATCTATCTATCTATCTATCTATCTATCTATCTATCTATCTATCTATCTATCTATCTATCTATCTATCTATCTATCTATCTATCTATCTATCTATCTATCTATCTATCTGTGCATTTCATATCTGTCTGTCTGTCTAAGTTAAGCTCCTCTTTCATCTCCCCCTTCCTCACAGTCTTCAGTTTTTTAACACAATCCTCTGACCCTACTTGTAGAAACATTCCTTAACATAACTGAAGACATAATTCCAAGACCCCAACATTACTGGGTGTTTAATCAGAATAATGAATACTGCTGATGTACAAATCTGTGAGACAATCTTCTTCTAGTGTGTTTGAGTTTCACTCCACACTTTCTAAGTTTGTTTTATGTCTGGTTGTTGTACCTGGAGAGTGATGAGCTTCTTTCAGCACGCTCTGAACTTTGACTTGACGTGAACCTTCACTGATATAGTGTTGTAAAATGAAAATCAAATGGCTTTACATCTGAATAGTATTAAATCACATCCCCCCCCCCCCCCCCCCCATCCCACAGAGAGAAAGAAAAAGTTGTCCTTTACTGTAACATCTAGATGGATATGATAGAGGAGACCTTGTGAGGCTGACATGAACATCATGGAGAAAAGGACCATAAATGTTAAGGAAGAGGACTGTGAGTGGGAGCCTGTCCACCCTAAACAGGAGAGTCTGGGCATTAAGGATGAGGACTGTGAACTTGGGTCAGTGGGCTTTAAAGAAGAGGATAAAGAGGAGTGTGTCGGCAATGAAATGTATGAACATACAAGTGTAGAGAATGTCAAGGAAAATGATGGGTGTCAAGATGGAGCAGTGACTGGATTAGTCTCTTGTCAAAGCCGACACTTCATTAATATGAAGTCTGAATCATTACAATGTGACACAATGAGTACTGAGGAAATTTCATCTGTCAGGACTCTGGATGATCAACCACCACTTTCAAATAAGTGTAGAAAAAGTAAGTATGAAATAAAAACATGCTCTTTTAGGTCTGGGATTATGAACCTGAAATGGAAGTTTTGTTTTGTTTTTTTGATTTTTTTAGGAAAAAAATGTACATTTTGTGGAATTATTGGGTTTTACTTTGTTTTTGATGTAGTTGGAGAGATCATCTATGTTAATGTAGTAAAGTTTACCCATTTCATGTTCTGTAGTTATACATTTGTGCAACCTCCCTAAGCCTCTCGTTAGGTAAACAGTGCTGTACCAAAGTTAGAGTTGTAATAAAAAAAATAATAATAAAGTTGCATTTTTGTGTTATGTGGACTTAGCTGAAGTTCAGAACACACTGTTAGGAGAAATTAAAGCAGAAACCCAGGGAGTTCCAAAGGGTTCACAATCATCTCAAACAGTTGTTGATTAAGCATTGTTAGTATAAAGATTACTATTTCTAGTTTAGTTCCTTTAATCAAATTTAGATTCTGTTAGTTTGTTTTCTTATATTCTCCTAAGTGTTAATGTTTCTATTTTTCCCTCTGTTGGTTCTTTTTAACTTTTGTTAAAGTCATCTTACCTTTGTTTAATTTAAGTATCATTAATAACTACAACTAAATGCAGAATTAGTGGCTGGTATATTGGAGGGTTTTTCGTGGTGTAGCCTCTCATGTAGCCAAAGTCATTGCGACCTCGAGCTGTGGAGTGCTGCATTTTTTTACTTTGCTACCTCTGCTATCATAACCTATCATCTGTGGGGGAGAAGCAAAAGCTTTCGATTCGTCAAAAATTTCGATCTCCGGTTTTCAACGAATCTCAACATTTTAGAGTCCCCTGATACCGAAACGACCAATATCTCGATGATGGCTGTGTGTGTGTCTGTGTGTCACAGTTTCTTCAGGACCATCGAGAGCAAAACGAATGGGCGGAAAAATACCAAACTCGAAACTCAAGTCTGTTATGAGATGACGATGTGCTGATCAGCACGCTAGAGGAACCCTCAAAAGGATTTTTGATAATACTTCGAGAATGATGGCAAATATCGTAATTTTGTAATTATGAATTCTTCTTGTCATTTGCTATCGTAATGACATTTTATGATTGGAAAGATCAGCATCAGAGCGGTATATAATTACTGAATTGTTGTGGAATAGTTTGGGGAACTTGGTTCCTACTGATGCTCATGTACAAATTTTTTTTTATTTTGCTTTTGCAAAGCTGTCACATGATGACAACAGTCATTAGCACTTTAATTTAAAAGGGCTGAAAACAAACCCACGAGGCTGATATATATATTCCTTTGATATATATCAAAGAGGAGTGTGTCGGCAATGAAATGTATGAACATACAAGTGTAGAGAATGTCAATCATATATATCAAAGGAAACGCACCCAGTGAAATTATTCATTCAAGCCAGTTTGGTTCAGGGCATTTAATTTAGTAATCCACTGTGCTTCTCTGGGTAGCAATAATTTATTTAGGGTTACACCGACTGGAGTGTGGTTTTACAATTTTCAACAACAGGTTTGCCATGATAAAGCGCCTTGATGCAAAACGTTTAATTGAACGGGTCCTACTATTACTTTAATGCTGTGAAATGCAATAGTGTGCAGTCTTCCTACATCTAGCAAAAGGGCAAGGAGAGAACAGTAAAAATGACTGTGATTAGTAAAATAAAACTATGGAGAGAGTGCAATACACAGGTTAGGATTAAATGTGGAGTTAACCCGATTTCCTTTTTTGTTTCAATCTGTATTTTTTGTATAGTGCTCTTCTTTGAGTACAGGCTTGGAAAGCTATGACGGAAATAATTAAACCAGCCATTATTTATATACATGAATGCTCAAGTTAAATAAAATATACAGCAAAATAGAGCAAATTTCTATTTGAGTAGCTTAACACTAGAATTCCTGAAGCCTACGAAAAAACCCGTAATCCGGGCCCACATTAAATCCCTTCGCACCTCTACCATCAGCGTCTTTTGTTTTGTAAATGTGTTGATCAGCACAAGCAGCATTATTTTGGGAAGTGGCCAGGATCAAACCCACAACCTCTTGGTTATGAGTCAGCAGTTCTTACCACTGTACTACCAAAGCCATGAATAATAGTCATGAATAAAAGCGCACTTATTCTGTTATAGTCATACCTTTTGTTAAAGTGCTTATTTGATATTTGGTCTTCAGTCTTCACACATTATACACTTCATGTCAAAATTTTGTTGTTAGTAATAAAACTTGAAAAAAGTTTGTCTTAGGTATGTGTTCAACATTTCTTGCATTTCCTGTCATGCTACACTTACGTAGAACGTTGTAGACACGGAACACACGTGAAATGCATGTGTTCCAAATAACTTTTTTTTTTTTTTTTTGTTTTTAGCGTATGCAGCTCCAGGTACCTCACTCCCTGATAAACAAGGCTTGAGCTGAGAGCTTTCTGCTCTTTCTGCATTGGTGTGGTGATGGGATAGCAGGCAGCTTGTGCTGATCGACACATTTACAACACAAAAGACGCTGACATAGAGGTGCAAATGGATTTAAAGTGGGCCGGGATTACAAGTTTTTTCGTCGGCTTCAGGAATTCAAGTGTTAAATGAATCCTAATCGTTTACATACAGTCATGTGAAAAAGTATGTACGCCCCAAGAAAACTGCTGACTTTTTCAGCATATTTCAACTGGCAAACATAGGATCTTTATGCAAAGAGTGCTAACAGATCAAGGTGAAGCACTTGAGTTAAACCACAAGGAAAACTTGCCTTTTCTGTACCAATACCAGTAGATGTAATGGTATGGGGGGGGGGGGGGGGGGGAGTCCACCCTTAGCCTCAAAAGCTGGCATTGCCCTCTGTTTTGTCTAAGTTAGAGTAATATATATTGCTCTTCTTTCCCCTAATGTAGCCTCTGCCAGAACGCCTCAAATCTCACAGACTTACCACTGTTTATAAGGTGTTATAGTATATAACTTCTCACCACCTTCCCTCCTACATCTATAACCTCAGGCAATTAGGTGTAGTAAAAGACAAGCAGGAATTAAGTTACAATTTAAACAATGTATTATTGATAATATTCATAAATAATAACAATATGCAAAGTACATTTGAATATTGGCAACCATACAACCTGATTAAATGGTGATGTGTAGTTTCAGGCGGCACACAGACTTGTTAGTTACTTAAAATGTCTCTAGTTAAGGCATCATTTGTGGTCAGCTTACCGCATGCCTGTCTCAATATGGCTGCTGAGCTGTGCTCTCCATTGTGTTGTCCTTTATGTTCATCAGTTTGGTAAGAGAGAGAGATGCTCCTTCATCGGATGTTAGTAAGAGAGAGAGTGAGGTTAACCAAGCAAATTTTATAGATGTTCTGTCCAACCCCTACAGCCAATAGGGCATCATGGTACTTAAAGGCTTCTGACACAAGCCAATTCCAAGCAGCCATACTTCAGACCAATGGGGGAATAGAACATCTTCACATCTGCCCCCAAACCATATGTTAAGGTAAAGCTTGGCAGTTAGGCCAGCCTGACTTTCCTATGAGGATTGACTGAGAGACTTCATAGAAACATTAGCCAAACTTGTTTAAGGCACTTCCCCCCAACTCTGTCATAAAATTCAAAGAGTCGCAAAGGGGGGGTAAACATGAATGCTTCTCACTAATGTAACACTAAATGACATTGCTTTGCCTAACATACAAATAAAGATATACAAAATATTTATCAAGTTATATGCAAAATCTTACATCACAACACCCTCTTTAGAAGATACGACTTCTTGTTGGCATTTTGTGTAGGTGCCCACCTGTCCCTGACTCTGAGCCAGTGACATTTTGGACTACTCCGCCATGCAAAATTCCTTCAGTGGCAAGAACTTTGTGTGTTTTTCTCGTGTGTCCTGCTCATTTCAAATCGCCCCCATAACACTTCAATCGGATGCAAATCAGGGCTTTGACTTGGCCAGTCCATAACCTTCCATTTCTTCTTTTGAGCCAATCTTTGCCTGATTTGCTAGTGTGCTTTGAGTCATTATTGTGTTGAAAGGTCCATTTCTGGTTCAACTCCAGCTTTTGGACAGATGGCCTCATGTTCATCTCTAGCACTGTTTGATAGGACACAGAATTCAGAGTTGCTTCAGTGAATTCAAGCTGCCCAAGCCCTAAAGCAGCAAACCAGAACATTTCTGCCACCAGGCTTCACAGGTAGTATGAGGTTCTTCTCCTGAAGTGCTGTCTTTGGTTTGTGCCAAATGTGTCTACTGTTACTGTGTCCAAACAGCTTTATCTTTGATTCCTCTGTCCACAGTATTGTTCTACAGGGCCTGGGGTCTCATGTATAAATGGTGCATATGCACAGAAATGTTGCGTACGAACTTTTCCACGCTCAAATCACGATGTATAAAACCTAAACTTGGCGTAAAGCCACGCACATTTCCATGGTACCTCATACCTTGGCGTATGCAATTTCTCCGCTTGGTTTTGCAGACTGGTGGCATCCAGAGTCAAAGCAGTGCTTCTGTTCCTGTGTGGTCATCCTTTCTTTCTTAGATCCACATTCCTGACGCGGCTTTATAAATACACTGAAACTAACTGCATATTGTTTATTAGTGTAATGCATCTGATTATAATTAACCTGCAGCAATATAATGGTCCAGGGAATAGCCATAGTATTCTAAATACCATAACTGCTTTAGCGTTGTTACTCTCACTGCATCTTCTTCTTCTGTCAGCAGCTCCCGTTAAGGGTTGCCACAGCAGATCATCTTTTTCCATATTACTCTCACTGCACCACTCGGAGTATTTATATCACTGTATCTGAGTGAGGAATCACAGCAGCTGCTGATCGGAAAGAGAATTATCGGTATACAGCATGAAACAGACGCTGACTCAGCCACGGCAAAATCCTTCAGAGACTTTCCTGTACGGACTTTGCGATTTAGAAAACGTTTCATCCCAAGAACTATAAACGCACTCAATCAGTCCATCAAGTGCTCCTTGTAGAACTGTTTGTACTTATAAGTACAATTACCTCACTGTAAACTTGCACTACAGTTATAATATTGCACAACCTGCACCACTTTATAAAGCGCTTATTTACATATGATGACAATATCATTTTTAAGATGAAATGCAGCAAAATATGTTGATTATATTATACAGATAAAACTTTAACTTCATTTAAATAATCTGTATTGTTAATAATTAAACATGTGAGGACACGGTACCACAGCGCTACCTAGTTCAGGGATTGTTCCTGCATTGCGTTGTATTCTTGCTGGTGCTGACGTGACACTGGAAGGATAGACGGATAGAATAATTAAACATGTACTATGAAGATATTTCAATGTTCCTTAAAAGTTTTGAAGAATCGGCATTCTAAGCTTACAAATGGCTTCACGTCTATTACAGAGCTGATTGTGTGGCGATTGGGTATTTGCAGAAAGAAAGTAAGGACAGGAATTGGAGGTTAGTACATTTGAAAGAGACAGTACTGCTGTAATAAATTATTTCTTCGAAGGTCGCGCATGGCATAGCAACCCTCTTGCGTGAGACATGAACAAGCACTGCGCCACCGTGTTCCCATGTTTAATAACATGCTTTCATTCCTATTATCGTGAAAAAGATATCACGTATACATCTCAGTATTTTAATTATTCAGAGAGCTGTAATATCACAAATGTAATGGATTATGTGTCCTGTCGGAGAAAGAGAAAGCCCGTTTAAGAAGCAGGTAGTGATTCACACACAGAGCACATAGACGAACAAATATAGAACAAAGCATTTAACGTGCTACTTTAGTTACAATGGGATTTGAGAAACTAGTAAATTAAACGATTTTAAGATGAAGTTTATGATGTTCTACTTTAATGGCAAAATAAACTACGTGATTAAAGTGGAAATTTCTAGATTAAAGTTGACATTTCGTGCTTTTTTTCCCACTGTGTGCCTATTTTTTTTGTCTGTACCCTAATAAGCTTTCATATGACACTCAGACGGTGGGCTACGACTCGCCTTTTCACACCGACTTTGATATGTGACTTCTTTTTTATTTTGGGCACTGTGCGACTTTGTGAATTTGAGCTTTCGAGTTTCTCCGACACTCTGTCACTCGATCAACTTTCTTTTGTTGATTATACCACTGTTTAAACCAACAAATAGTATGTTTTTCCTTTGCCTCCACTTGGTATTCGCTGAAATTCTTATATTTTCCCCTGTGCTTTTCCCATTGTCTTTTCACAGAAGGCTATTTATATTGATTTGCATAACCAAAGAGGCGTAATTCTGGGAGGATTTGGGGCGGGACAGAAGGCGCGTGCACGTGCGTTACTTTTCACGCTGATCGGGATTTATGTAGTGGAAGAACGTGGAAGATTGTGTACGTACAGATTTCTGCATCTGGATTTTTCTGTGTGTACGCACATTCCCGCTTTTGTGCTTACGCCATGTTATAGTGTGAGTTCTACGCACGACGTTATACATGAGGCCCCAGATGGGGTGACGTCAATTAGAATGGATAGCCAATTCAAATCAGATCTGCTTTGCCTGGAATTTGAACAAACAGAAACTGCAGTGAAATCCCAAACCGTAAAGGTAAGGTCATCAACTCTGCACAGGTTTTGCATTCAGAAAAAAACTAAATTTGTGCATCAGATTATCAAGTAATTATTGTGTCCCAGAAACATTTTGTTGAAAAAGTAACAGCGTTAAACTTAAAAGTCATCATTTGTGTCTGACATGTCACATAAATAGAATGTTTCAAGCAGCATCAGCACATCGTCCTAATCTGACATTAAGAATTTTCAAAGACTCTTGGCATCGATTCTCTGACCCTCACCTCCTGCCTGCCTCTCTGCCAGTGGACTCATCTTGCTGATGTTTGTTTTGCTTGTTTGTCACACAAAGTTGTCTGAAATGTTCAATTTACACTCAGATGGAGCAAACACGGTTGGTTCTACAAGAATTTGAAACAGAAAGGCCTTCTTTAAAAAAACAGCGGCCAATTTTCAAGATTGTCCTCTCTTAAAACAAAGAAGCAGTGCATGTTACGTGAATCACTTCCTAAACAGATAATTAAGTCCCAGTTAACATCACATGTGAGATATTCCGTCTTTTATTGATATTTGATATGCTGCACTGTTTGTGAATTTCCTCCATAGGCAGTGATTGTTAAAAATATGCATTTAAATGTTTGTACACAAATACCAATCAGTCCCAACATTCAGAACACTGCCAGGTGAAGTGAGTGACATGGATTATCTCGTTACAATGGCGCCTGTCGAGTGGTGGACATTATTAGGCAACAAGTGAACAGCCAGTTCTTGTAAGGGGATGAGTTGGAAGCAGAAAGACAGGCAAGCAGAAGGATCTGAACAACTTTGACCAGAGCTGAAATGTGACAGCAAGACAACTGGGCAGAACATCTCCAAAATGGGACAACTTGTGGGGTGTTCCCAGCATGCAGTGCTTTGTACCTACCAATAGTGGCAAAAGGAAGGACAACCAGTGAACCAGCGACAGGATCACGGGCGCCCAAGGCTCAATGACACGCATGGGGAGTGATGGCTTGTCCATCTGGTCTGATCCCACAGAAGAGCTACTGGAACACAAATTACTGAAGAAATCAAATGCTGGCCTCAAGTGAAAGGTGTCAGAACACACAGGGCTGGGTAGACTGGTCAGAGTGCCCATGATGACCCACGTCCACCAATGAAAGTGCCTACAGTGGGTACCTAAGTGTCAGAACTGGACCATTGAGCTACGAAAGAAGATGGCCTGGTCTGATGAGTCATGTTCTCTTTTAGATCATATGGTGGTCAGGTGCTGTTGTTTACCTGGAGAAAAGATGGCAGCAGGATGCACTATGGGAAAAAGACAAGCCAGCGGAGGCAATGTGATACTCTGCTGGGTAATGTTCTGCTCACAAACCTCTGGTCCTGGCATTCATGTGGATGTTACTTGGACACGTCCTACCTGCCTAAAAAGTGTTGCAGACCACGTACAGTGGAACCTCGGTTCACGACCATAATTCGTTCCAAAACTCTGGTTGTAAATCGAGTTGGTGGCGAACCGAAGCAATTTCTCCCATAGGATTGTATGTAAATACGATTAATCCGTTCCAGACCGTAGAAACTGTATGTAAATATATACATTTTTTTAGTTTTTAAGCACAAATATAGTTAATTATACCATAGAATGCACAGCGTAATGGTAAGCTAAATGTAAAAACATTGAATAACACTGAGAAAACCTTGAACAACAGAGAAAACTAACACTGCAATAATTCGCGCTATAGTGCTAGGAACCACTCGCTAAAAACACTTTTTTTAATGAGTTTTAAGTACAGGGGAAAAAATGAACATCTGAAAAATCCGTAATTTAATAAACCACCAAGAAAAGTAACATTGCAACAATGCGGGCTATGAACTGATCACTGTAAACAGAAGTGAAAACAAAAACAAGCCTTCTCTAACTTATGCGTCCCTCTCTCGCTCGCTCTCTCTCTCTCTCTCTCTCTCTCTCTCGCTCGCTCGCTCGCTCTCTCCCCCGCCTGTGTGTGTCTCTGTAGCGCTCCTGTGTGTGTGCGCGCGCCTCTCTCTCAATCCAAACAAGCCAATGTGTGTGTGTGTGTGTGTGTGTGCGTGCGTCTCTCTTTTGCGAGCCTGGAGCACCTGTGTGTGTCTCTCTAGCGCGTGCCTCTCTCTCTCCCCCGCCTGTGTGTGCGTGCGTCTCTCTTTTGCGAGCCTGGAGCGCCTGTGTGTATTGTCACGCTTGGGTCACAGATTTGCACAGAGACACAGGAGGTTGTAGAAAAAAAGGAAATTTATTCAAAGCACTGCAAACAAACATTTGTCTCTTTTCAACAGTTTAAACGTGCTCCATGACAAGTCAGAGATGACAGCTCCGCCAGGAGCACAGATTGTCTGAGAGAGAAAGAAGGATTTGCAAGCAACCAATTTAACAAACTGAAAGAAGCCCGTGCAGGCTTTTTAAGAAGGCGGAGCACCGCACGAGAGGCATATTACGCGACAGAGCCGGCAAGAAGGGAAAGGAGGAATGTGAAGGTGGTCTGTCCATGTCTTTTTAGGGGTATTCCCAGGGGCGTCTGTATTCTCTGGGGGTGCGATCAGCTTCGCAGCTCACAGTGTGTCTCTCTAGAGCGCTCCTGTGTGTGTGTGCGCGCACACGCCTCTCTCGCGCGTGCTCCTGTGTGTGTGCGCGCGGCTCTCTGTCAGAGGTGGTCAGAGCAGTTTTGGTGGCATGAGGAGTATCTACACTATATTAGGCAGGAGGTGTTAATGTTGTGGCTGAGAGGAGTATATACAGTTTAAATTATGGAATAAACACAAACAAACTGATCAAGTGTTGGGGATCCAGGGGAACCACGTTTAATGTCCAAAGGTGTTAAAGGACAAAACACGTCAGTTCCTGGTACTATCTGGCCGTGTTTCTCACTGCTGAGCCATTTTTAGCTTTTTCTGCAGGAGCTCTGGCCTTCTCAGAAGCTCAATCCAAAATTATCAGAAATTGTCTTGTATTCACTAGTTACCTCCTGTTGCTTCTTTAGTTTACTTCTTATTCATCCATACTTGTTACATTTAATCAATTCTATGTGAATTTGTTCTAAATTTTCTTTATCATACCTTTAAACCAACACCACTGCTCTCCATTCCCTCACTTAACATTTGTCCTGCTG
This sequence comes from Erpetoichthys calabaricus, assembly GCF_900747795.2. Lineage (NCBI taxonomy): Eukaryota > Metazoa > Chordata > Cladistia > Polypteriformes > Polypteridae > Erpetoichthys > Erpetoichthys calabaricus. The sequence goes on along the minus strand of NC_041394.2, from coordinate 349,201,327 downwards.
GTTTCTGTTGTCATTCTGCCCAAACGTCTACCGGACTAACAACTGTTAGTTGTTGTAGTTGTGATCTTCCACAACACTCATATTAGATATGCTGATAATGCATTTATTTATTTTTGTTTTCTCCTGTTGTGTTCTGGTGAATCATATCAGGCTTATATTAGTGTTTTGGAACAGGCAGATTTAGATTTCTTTCTTTCTTTCTTTCTTTCTTTCTTTCTTTCTTTCTTTCTTTCTTTCTTTCTTTCTTTCTTTCTTTCTTTCTTTCTTTCTTTCTTTCTTTCTTTCTTTCTTTCCTTTTAGATAGATAGATAGATAGATAGTTCAGGTACCTGGGAGTACATCTGGCATCTCAACAGCATTTTCAGGAAGCACAAGGTGGAAACCTAACAAAGCAGGACTCTGCAACCTCTGAAGCACCCCCTGGTGGCATCCTCAGAAACCAACAGTACTATCCTGAACTCCAACTCCCCTGAACCCCTGTGGGAATCTGTGGTACCACAGCCATCCAGGGGAGTCATCACCTAGCGACTCCGTTCGACATCCTAAGCCTGCTCTTCCCCCAGACCTTCCACTATAATTGCGTCCCAGCTGGGCAAGGGTCCTAGTCACCCACAACAAAAGCCAAAATTGAACATGTAATCACATTCTCCTGTTTTCTGTTTTTGGGTCAGTGATGGCCCAATCCAAAAATAAATGACAGAGGGTTGTGAAGTCTGCTGAGAGAAATAATTTTCCATCTGTTGCTGACCTCCAGTGTCACTAACCATGTCAAGAGGATCACCATGGACTCATCTCACTCAGGGCATCATGTTTCTGAAACTCCCCTCTAGTAAACCCTTTAAGTCGATTAAAACTGAAACTAATTGAAGCCTAAACCACTTGTTTCTCAGGCCTCACAAATGTAGCAGACAGCAGTGTGTGGCCTAGCAGGAGTAAGAGTTTCCCACATCACCCAAACAGCTGACCGGTGGTTACTGAGGGCAGGTGAAGACCCCAGCTAATGAAGGAAATAATTCAGTTTACTTCAGATGAGTTTACTTTTGAGCTTTGCTCTTCATTGCATGTTGACTCACAGAGCTGAAAGAAGCCCCTGGCTATAATGCAAATCACATGATGGATGGCAATAAAGCTTCCAATTAAGTTAAACACACCATTTAACCAAATTTCTCAACTTGTGTGACTAAACACCAGGGCGTTTGGCTAACAGGAAAACAATTTGAGGAACTTTTAAATAAACAAAATGCAAAAACCAAATGAGTGGCTTGTGGGAGTCTTTCAGCACCAAGCCAAATAAAATAAACAAAATCCGCAGAATAAGAATTTAACAAGATGTGGATGAAAGTCCACTCTGAACAAGAAGTTTTCATTTTCTAAGCCAATTCCTTCATCAATGAGATGCTCCACATCAATAAAAAATGGACAAAACATAGTAGGAGCTGGACATGTAAACTGTGAAGACCACACAGCTATCTAAAAGATCACATTGCTTACATCACAGTCCCCACGTCTTAATATGAGGAGCATTAGAAAGGAAATGAATGAACCAAAGACAACTGAATTGTCTTGAGATGAGGATATTGTAGAAATGATGGAGTTACAGCTAAATATGAGGGATGAAGAGGAACATCACATAACTGGTGACAAACCAGTGGAAAGAGAAGAGGAGATGTGACAAATGACATTCAAACACAAATGAGTGACATCAAAGAAAGGGGACATGTCAGAGTCACTGTAGGTCACTTTACTAAGGAATGTGACTAGAGAGTTAACTGATTGGAGTTTACTACTGGCCATCGTGATGGATGTCACGCATGGGCGGGCATTCAGGCCAGGATGGACCATGGTTCCTTAAGTGAATGGGAGATCAGCCCTATGCCACCACAAGAAACGGGGACAATATCCTGCCAGGGGAACAATCATAATGGAAGGACAGAGGGAGACAACCCAGCAGGACTATGGGATCACTTAACACAATAGTAAGCAGCTTCCTTAGGCAGTTGTACCTCTGCAGATACCCACAAGGCACACTGAAGAATTGAGTCCTCAAGAACAGCCTTGTCGGGTTCAGTGGGGGCTGCCAGGGTTGCAATAAGGGATTCCTCTCCCCTGCTTTTTGGGACTTCTGTTTGATGCCAGGTCTGGGATGAACGTTTTTATTTCACTCAGACTTGTATCTGTGTGGTTGTTTCTGGCTCCCCCTGGTGGTTCCCACTATCAATACCAGCATATTTAATCTAACAAGCTGAGGCTGACACACTGTAAGTGGTACATACAATAATCAGAATGTTTTGCAGTATAGAAGTTGAAAGCACAATTTTTATAAGTGAGGTAAGAGATAAGACATTTAAGTTTGAAAAGTATTCAGTGCCTTTAGCAAAAAATGTTTGATGTTACCTTCAATTTATTTAAAGGTACTGCATCTGAAACCCTGTCAGATTTCCATTCATACTTTGCTGGGATGATTTGTTGATTTTTTTAAACCATTTACTGTGTGCTTTCCCCGATATCTTGATTTTTGTTCTTCATTATCACCTTATATAATTTCTTTTATTAGGAATTTGTTAGTTTTCGCCTACCCTTGGGGTCAGCCATTGTGCATCACCCCTGGGGCAGTTGCAGGTTAAGGACCTTCCTCAAGGGCCCAGCAGAGTAGGATCTTCTTTGGCAGTAATGGGGATTCAAAGCAGCAACCTTCTGGATACCCTAGTTTAGAGTGCTGATGTACTTTGGGAACATCTTGTGAATTTTAAGTTTACGTTAGTTGGTTATTTTTACAGATGGGAATAAGATACAGAAGCGTCGAAGTTTGTGTCAGTCAATCTGAAGTGTAGTGAGTCGAATCACCGTGTCAGAACTTGTGTCAAAACACCGCTGTCACGTGACCCGTGACGTTTGAAGCTTTGAACGTCATCAGTGCTTCACAGCACACTTTATTGGTTTGACGCTGTTTCGTAGGTCTGACAGCTTTGGCGCTAAATGAGCAGGTAGCCTATATAAAATGCATCTTTTTTGGCACAAATAGAAATAAAGCCTCAAAGCTTCACAAAGCTTCATTTTCCCATCACTAGTTATTTTCATTTTAAATCAGTTGACCTTCCTTTTCAGATACCACCTTGTTGCCGGGTGGGTGATACAATTGCTGTGGCCTGAGCGTGACCATAATTAAAAAGTGAGGCAAAGTGTGCGCCACATGTTGAAAATCAAGGCAGAGAGAAAAAAAGGGCAGACAGAGGGGCAAACTTTGAGAAGAAAGCGAGCGACTCACTGAGGTTTTATGTCGTGTTTGGCCTGGTGGCAGGTGTTTTACTTCAATGATGTTTGTTTCTTTCAGCCCCTCAAATAAAACACTTCACCCCTGCTTCACATTTACTTTTCCTGTAAGTCCATCCATCCATCCATCCATCCATCCATCCATTTTCCAACCCGCTGAACCCGAACACAGGGTCACGGGGGTCTGCCGGAGCCAATCCCAGCCAACACAGGGCACAAGGCAGGAACCAATCCCGGGCAGGGTGCCAACCCACCGCAGGACACACACAAACACACCCACACACCAAGCACACACTAGGGCCAATTTAGAATCGCCAATCCACTTAACCTGCATGTCTTTGGACTGTGGGAGGAAACCGGAGCGCCCGGAGGAAACCCACGCAGACACGGGGAGAACATGCAAACTCCACGCAGGGAGGACCCGGGAAGCGAACCCAGGTCCCCAGATCTCCCAACTGCGAGGCAGCAGCGCTACCCACTGTGCCACCGTGCCGCCCTCCTGTAAGTCCAAACGATATCAAAAAAGAGGCTGATGAGCAATACTTACTGTGTCCCACAGACTAAAAAACTTAAAGTAAAGCACTACTCTGCTCAGCTTCTTTGTCTTGTAACGTTTCTAGACTCTTTATCATGTCTGGAGGTTTAAAGTGAGGCCAGTCCACCCGACCCACTAAGTCTGTCCAGAGCTACTCTCAATACTGATGTGTTTTTCCCTGGACTGTATGATTTCTGTGACATACCCCTGGTTCACTGTTTATCAGTTCACCTGACCGCTGCACCAAACCATTCATCAAAACACATGAAGCTCGACTGTTTACTTCCACAATCTGGAAGGTGACATTCTACAGGTGCCAATGACAGTCTCCTCTCGCTGTGTGAGTACAAGTGTGTCCCTGTGTGGAGCTGTCCTCACAAACCACCCTTTGGATCCACTCCTCACATGTCTGATGGTCAACTAGGTCACCTTTCCTGTTTTTTCCACCCATGGTGTAACTCTGACTTCAACCGGCCCATACTAGTATAGACTGGCATCACATTCATGAGGCACCAAGTGTCCTTCAGGTCCACAGAGGGAACACATTGCACCCTTGCCATACAACCCTCGTCTATAGCCAGTGTTTAACACGTGAAGGTAACACATTGCACTGGTCAGCTCCCCTGTCCTGGTTGTTTCCCCACCATATTGTAGTGTTGAGGCATCACAATCCTCTAGACAAGATCACTCGAAGATGCAGCAGGGACTTCATGTCTCTTTGAATTCGACTCCTCTGCCAATTACTGCAGGCCATTCACACTGCCGACTTTGGAGTATATTTGTGAAAATAAAGTTTCAATTTTATGAAGGCCCTGTGTTTGCCCTCATTACTAGAGAGGGTTTGACAGTTAAACCCCCCTAGTGGGCAATTGTGGAAGTGTTTTTGGGGACTTAAGAACTCTGGGGCTCCCTGTTGTGTTTATATCCAAATCACGGATACTGAGTGAACCATCACACCGGCATTTAAGATTTAAGACATGGCGATGTGAGACAACGCTTTCTATGGCAACTGGGAGCAATGTCATGGTAAGAGGAATCACAACATGCTGGCGTCCATATTCAAAACTAAATAACGTTGTGGTACTGCAAAATAAATAACCATTGTGTTCTATAAATATTTTATTTGGAAGATAGAAAGTTGAAGATATATAGGAAGATGAGGACAGAATATGTGAGGTTTAATGATGGTCAGAATTCAGAAGTTAGCATGCAGGGAAAGCCATTGAAAAGAGTGGAGAAGTTTAAACATGTTGGATCAGTGGTAGCCCGAGATGGAGCACTGGGTGCAGAGACGACCCATTGAGTGTAATGTGGAAGGTGTGAGGAGTATTGTGTGATCAAAGAATAAGGTGAAGGTTAAAGGTGAGGTTTCTAAGAAAGTGGAAAGACCTGCAATGACGTATACAGCTGAGACATGGATGGTAAAGGAGAAGAAGGTTAAATTGACCGAAATGAGAAAGTTGAGATGGATGTGTGGAATTACAGAATACAACAGAATAAGAAATGAGAGAATCAGAGGAACAACAAAAGAAGAGAAATCTGAGAAAGGACAGGAAAGTACACTGAAATGCAATGGACGTGTGATGATGGGAGGCAATGAAAATGTGGGCAAAAGAATGATGGGAATGGAAGTCCAGGGGAAGAGAAACTGAGGGAGGCCAATGCAGAGGTGGATGGATAAAATGAAAGAACATCTGACAGAAAATGACCTGACTGGTGAGGAGGTGCAGGACTGAGGTGTGTGGAGAAGGCTGATCAGGCACATCAACCCCACATAGAAGTGGGAAAAGATGAAGAGGAGGAGGAAGAAGAAGAAGTTCTAGAAACACAACATAAAGTAAGTACCTAAAAGTGTTCCATCATAATTAACACACTTATTCCCATTAATATTTTATTTAGAACATTTTATTTTCTTAGGAAAACATTTTTAAAGTGGACAGCTCACAACCTTCTGATTACGTTTCCAGCACAGCCTCTCGTTCTTTCACATCAACGTTCTATTGAGGGTCTTATAAGAGCTGCGACTTTCTGCCATTCTGGCGACGGTGAACTCGTCAGATCAAAGAAGACATTGAAGGACTGCGGTTGCCTTGTATATCCTGTACAGATTCCAAGAACCCACTATGAAAACTCAAACCATAAAGCTCCCCATATGCACTCTTTAACATCTCTCTGCGCTGCCATTATTCATACTGCTAGTTTCTCACATTTCTCTTCAGACTTGATCTTTAAATATTCTTTCACTACTGTGACCACAAGAGGGCACCAGAGAGCCTTGAACCACAGGACCCTGCAACACACCACACGTTAATAGAAAAAAATAAAGGATTTCTATTCTTCTCCCAGGCACTTTCCACACTCCTCTCCCAATAAGAAGCCACAATTACACAATAAATGTTCAATAACCAACAATTCTTCCTTCTTCTTCTTCACCTCCGCTGAGTTTTGCCCACCACCTCCCGACTCTGACTCGTCCATATGTGGCAGTGGGCTTACTTTTACCCGGGAATGTTTCCGGTGCCATTCTGTCTCATCTAGAAAGCACAGAAAAAGCAGAGTGGTCCTCCTCTGACAGCGCCCTCTATTGATCCCAAGGGACCCCTACAAGGCTGCACTTCCCTAGAACTCCATTTCGTTAGCACCCCTGCTGGGTTCTCCTACGAGGACCACTGCCACCTAGCACATGAGGGATGGAACCACTCCCAAGTTCCTGCTTTTGCTGGTCCACCCTTTATTTTATACCAGCTGGGCACAAAGTTATCTTTCCACCCAGCCAGCCAATCCATACAACGTTCCTCTCGGGCCTCCTGTCCAGGTAATAACCTGTGCTCCTCCCGGGCCAGGATGCCCATTCTTATCCCACACTACAGTACTTTTGTCAATTTTTAATGTCCTGCTTATCTGTGAAGTAGACATCAACTCAAGGGCCTCTAGTCTTAGGCTTCCTGCCTCTGTATGATTCACCAGAGAAGACTCAGCTTTTCTAGCTGAAAACAGTAGAAGATGAGGACTCTTACAGAACGCTGTTCCTGAGGGATGCCATCAATGGCCAGTCAAAAGGCATCTGAGGTTACAGCTTGTTTGCTATCCACTAACAGCTCGTCGGTCAGTTTCTGACGCTGCTCATCTGTGTCACATTATGTCACCTGTCCACATGTTGGGGTCTCACTTGACCCAATCAGCACTGTCCAGACTTTTAGTGCAGACGCCTTGTGATATTTTTCTTCTGTTCCTTGCCTGCTGTTCGCCTTAGGCTGTGGCTTTTCCACATGTCAGTACTTTACATTTTCCTGTCAGGTGTTGCAGCTGTCAGACATTGACTGTCGACACTCACACACACAAAAACATTGTCACTTTCCACTTCAGTTAGTGCCTTTGTCACTGCACTGATCTCATCTGCTGCTTTTCCGTTCTCGTCTCTCAACTTCCCACTTGGTTCCTCTACAATTCCTAATCTAACACCCGTAGATCTGTCTGCTTCCCTGCTTCAGGTCAATAAGAGAAGTCACCAGGACTTTCCTTCTTAGCCTCCCCTTGCTTGTGCCATCCACTTGGCTGGTGGTTTCACTAAGGGCCTGGACATTACTGTGTCTACAATTCTAATCCGACCAACTCTCTAAAGTACAAATCCCACACCCCGATCCTTTGTTACGCAGACCCTTACATATGTCCTCCTCCCCCAGCTCTTGCTTTCTTATCCTTGCACTAAATTGACCTTAAATAAGACAAAACCCACACCTCAAAGCACTTGCACATGGGACTAAAGCCCGTTCTTCACCCAGAATTATCTGCTACTGTGCTTCACTTGCCCTATTAGAGGACGTCTCCTCTTTTCCTATAGGACAGAGTAAATACTAATGCAAGCATGGGGTGCAGGTACAATGTGTAACAGACGTAACATTCATGATATGCTTAAATGTGCCAAAAGCAAAAGAAGATGTAAATGAACATGACAAATCCCCATAAAACCTGGAATGTTCATCAGCTCTCATGAGCAATGCTGGCCTACCCAATGTGCGTTGGCATTCTCAGCTCAAACATCTCACGAGATGGACCTTCTGCTGCTCGCTTGTCCTTCATTCTGCTTGTCCTATAATTGTCAGCACATGGGAAAGTCAAGCATCTTGCAAGGGCTGTCTTCCTCCAGGATGGGGAGCCGACGTACTGCAGTCCACGGTTCGGACCTGAAAAGACATAAAGAAGAAAAGGGCGGGGAGTCAATGCACTGGTGTCCATTGAAGTCTTAAACAGACAGCACCTCCACCCGTGACCCAAACTGTGACAGTCAAACCACCGTTGCTCCCCACCTCATACCCGTGCCCTCTGGACATGGAAGCAGGGTTGTAAGTTAAACTCTGCCTAGCCCTTAGCTGATGCTGAGGCTTCTCTCCTGCGGTTAAAGGCCCTTTGGCACACGTGAGCACACCAGCTCATGTTTTACAGTGATTGGAGACCCGGTATTCCTTTTCCATTCCTTTGGGGTGCAGCAACAGTCTGGGTCTCCCTATGGCATGAAGAGAGACTGGGCGCTGTCTGCACACCGTTAGACCTGTGCGAGACCGCGGGGACTGCTTGTGGCATGGCTGTGTGGGGTCCAGCACATACAAGCTGGCCCCTCTCACATGCCTCGGCCATTTCAGACATCTGGCTACTTGCGTTCCCTCAGTTTTAGGATCAGGAAGCAATTCACTCGGATGTCCACTCTTATCTACAGTACAGGAAATAGTCACCCATACCACTGCCTTTATGTGGCTGGAGAGTCCCATGCCGAGCTTCTTCAGGTACTCCTGCATCATCCCTAGGGGCACATTGGCCGTCCTGTCCAGCATTACCTGCAATAGAGTCTGCACAGTTTGGAGTACACTCTCCAAATCCCGTACAGCCAACAATAAGCTTTTTGCTTCAGCCGTTGGTGGACTCATGCGTTGCTCGTCCTTGCCCGCTGGCTGTGAGCCATTTTGCCTCTCCACCGGCTCTGTCGGGTGACCTCTGTATTTGGGGTGAACATTTGCCTATCCTGCAAGTGATTATTGGCAGGACCCCGGCACATGCCATCCACCTCTTTACCTACATAAAGGAGGGCATCCCAGCTGTCCACCTCCCCCTCCTCCTTCCAATAAACTCCAGGAGCTTTTCCCTCAGCTGCTATTCATCAGCGAGCAGCAGGTTCCAGTCCTTGCACGACACTTTCAAGTCCACCCCACCATCGCCCCAGGGATCGCATGCTCCGGCCACCAATACACGTCCGAGTGGTCTCCACCTAAGAGGTAGGCATACAGAACATGATTATAACATTCACCTGGCAAACTGTCAATGGGTCCACCACCTACCTCCCAGATCCCTTCTCCCGGAGTGTGATTCCTTTGGATGCCCTCTTCTCTTGGCAAGCCGATCCATTCACCAACAATGATGTTGGGCAACCCACTGTGTTCGGGCCGCACCTGGCTTTTCTCTTTCTTTTTTCTGTTATCATCGGGTGACCTCATGGCCTGAAATACTTGACCACCATGCTGGTCGTTTGTGCTTCTTGGTGTCTGCCACCTGTTTGTATGGAGTAGACAATGATGACAATCCAGGTGGGCATTGGTATGCCAGAGTGGGCTTTGGATTTAAGTCGATCCTTAATATTTTGGGAAGTTTACTGGTTATTATTACATTTGTGTGAATAAGGAGATGCCTGGTGAATGTCACATTTATTTGTCCTGACCTAAAGTGTTCTCAGTGACACTCGATCAAGTTCTTTAGACATTGCAAAAATCACAAGTGCAATAGATGGCACTCATTTACAAATAGCAGGCCCACCAGGCCCACCCAGAGGTCTGACGCTGTAAACTTGAAGTCATTTCACAGCATCAAGTCAGACCTTTTAAATGGCCCTGATGAGTGTGCCTGGCTGTGTTGTGTCGTCAGTCATTCTGGTCAAACTCCTCAGCTCGAGTGAGTGTCGAAATTGGGGGTCTACAGCCAGTGGCAGAAGCTGCGCCTTTCTTTGTGTTCACTGAAGACACAATAAATGTTTGTCTGTAAATGTATGAGGTCAGGTCTTGTATGTTCTTCATTTACTGCCAGGTGTGTGTCACGTCACTCTCTGGATACTGAATTGCTTTAATTCTCACATCGATTAACTAATTTACAGTCAAATAGGGCAACTCCAAAGAAGCTTTTATTTTGGGTTATTTGAATAATAACATTTCATTATGTAAAGCACAGCTTCAGAACCTCAATGTCCTTTTTGTTGTTGTTGTCCATGCAACTTCTCATGTTATCCCTTTTGTGTTAATACAGATGTGTGCCATTCATAAACCTCAAGCATTACTTCTGTTTCAGCTCCTTCATTATTTGTCTTCTATTTTATTAAACTCCACAAAATCAGGACGGTCTGTGACTCATGTCTTACCACGTAACACACTATACATCTCTTCAGCTCCACAGTCCAAGTCACTGACTCTCCCTCTGTTGATGTCACATCCTCCTCTGTGTCTTTCTCAGTCATCTTTGATGTTCTCCTCCATCATTTCTCAGGGCGTCCATCACTTGATTGCATCCATCTTGAGTTAACCAGAAACACTCTGAGTTTGTGGCACCAGATGAACCTCAACAGTAAGAAGAGGCCAAATCAAGTCAGACTTACTCATCTAGATGTCACTTCGATAAGTCATGAACTCACCCTTAGGAGAATGGAACGTGACGAGTCTGAAAAACGGAATCTCTGCAGAAGTTATGGAAGCACACAGACAAAACTGTAGGGGAGGAAAATGTTGATAAATGGTTAAATACTTAAGGTAAGGTAAACCCCTTGGTAATCCCATACCATTGTCTAAGCCCACTTAATCTTGATACTATTCCAGCATGCATAGGGTGCAAGGCAGGGACAAGACCTGGGCAGAATGGCAGTCCATCGCGTGAGAGTGAAGTTACAGACTCACAAACACCTACTAGGGGCCAGTTTAGTGTTACTAATCCACCTAACCTGCATGTCTGTGGACTGTGGGAGGAAAACAGAACATCTGGAAGAAACCAACATGGACACATAGATAAAGTGTGAACCCGGGTCTCCTTACTGCACTGTAATAATTAGTAATAATGTCTTCTTTATATGCATGGCATTCATATTAATATAATTTCAAGTATGATATATATGCCAATCAATTACTTTCATTTTACCACTGAATTGTTTACTGGAAAGATATTGGAATGACCGGGGATGAAATAGATGGAGAATCGGACCTTGCACACAAGACAACACTTACGTAGTCCCTTAAAAAGACCATTAAATTCCTTTGTAGTCAAACTGTAAACTGCTTTCTTGCTCTGATCCTCTGCAGCTACAAACACACCCGTCTACCTTTTCCCCGTGTTTGTGCATTCATTAAGTCTCCAACTACCTATCTGGGGTCAGTGAAACACCATTTGCTTCATTTTCTCCTCCTCTGTGAGTCAATCCAAGGCCAGGATCCTATCTAAGGCTCACTGATATCCAGGTTGATGGACTTTAGTAGTGGGGTGGTGCATCTGAAGAGCTTCAGGTAGAGGCTCTACTTATTTAAGGTCACTACAGTTTACATTTACTTATCCAGAGCGACTTACAACAGTGCTTAGTAGTCTACGACTGTTCTTCAGTCTTTAAAGCTAGGATTAAATCTACTGTCATTAAACAAGTTACCGCTGACCAAGTTGTACACAAAACCATGCTAGAAGAAAATAGTAAGTTGTTAGTACAAAATTTTTTTTTTTGAGAAAAAGGGTAGAAAAAAAAAAAGTATGGGGACTTTAGTCCCCCAAGTGCTGTTTAAAGAAGTGTGTCTTCAGACGACGTTTGAAGACAGTGAGGGTCTCCGCTGTTCGTACAGCAAGAGGAAGTTCGTTCCACCACTGAGGAGCCAACACTGCAAAGATTCTTGATGCATGTCGTCCTCTTCTTTTAAGTAAGGGTGGTTCGAGATGAGCAGTGCTTGATGTTCTGAGAGAGCGAGAAGTGACACGCTGCTTAACCAGTGCTGATATGTAAGGTGGTGCAGTTCCAGTTTTGGCCTTAAAGGCAAGTGTTAGGGTTTTGAACCTGATGCGGGCAGCCACAGGGAGCCAGTGCAGGTTCCGCAGCAGAGGTGTAGTGTGTGAGAATTTGGGAACATTAAAAATGAGTCTTGCAGCTGCATTTTGGATCAATTGAAGTGGTCGTGTTGCCTTTAGTGAAAGTCCAGACATCAGAGAGTTGCAGTAGTCCAGCTTAGAGATGACCAAGGTCTGGACGAGAAGCTGAGTAGCCTCTGTAGTGAGAAAGGGGCGAATTCTCCTGATGTTGTAAAGAAGATATCTGCAGGACCTGGAGAGGTTGCTGATGTGTGGAGATAAAGACAATTCTTCATCTAGAGTGACACCAAGACTTCTTGCTGTTTTTGAGGGGACGATAACCGAGTTGTCAAAAGAGATTGCAAGGTCAAGATTCACTAGATAGGGAACTGGGAGAAGTTGAGATATGAGTAGATATGTGGCAGATGAAATTTAATGTGCGTAAATGGAATTGTATGGCATGTAGGAAGGATCAAATGTTGGATATGAAAACACAGTGGAAGACACACATGAGAATGAGTCGTGATGGGATTGTCAATGTCTACATCCACAGAGTGTATAGAAGCAATGAAGAAGGAAAATGGGGTCTTATATAGCACCCCAAATTTGTAGAATACAAGTTAAGAGAGGTTAGGGTTAAATTGCGATGTATAGCACCCTAAGGAGACCTCACCTGCAGTACTGTGGGGTCTTTTGGTCTCTGCAGAGTTAAAAACACAACAATACTCGAGTGTGAGGTTTAACAGATGGTAGTGATGGCCGAGTGCTTGATTCATTTTAATTGGTTTCATTATTTATTGTTACAGTTTTTCTCAGTCATGTTGGAAACTTTTTTTGAATCATCGCAAAACAGTAAGTGCATTTCTCGAAACAATTCGTACAAACTGCACCACACAATACATTACCTGCAAAGGCCCTTAACTCGCTCATAATCCTTAGTTTATGTCTCAAAGTAAATATTTATGTCAATGAAGATGTCAGTGCCATCAGAATGACAAGTCCTTGTGACATCCTTTACAAACAAGAGAGTCACAGTGCTCAGCCATGTTGTTAACATACCAGTGTGTACTTTCTACTGTAATGCGAACTGCGGCTGAGGTTTTAATGGCAATGACAGGAAATACAGAAGGCTGCACTTTCTCGTATGTATGTCATTTATCAATTTCAACAGTACAAAGTTACACTTGACAATACGTGGGAGATTGGACAGGATTCACATTACTATTTGTACTCTAATTTGTTGACAGTGCATATCGCTGTGATACAGAAAAGAAAATGACAAGACTGCTTTACAGCACTACATACACAAAGCAATAAAATACAAAACTAGCCTGTAAACACAGAATTTATTTATTTGCTTGACGTCTTTATCCAAGGTGACTTGCAACATTTATGATACAATTGACTCCATTTCTTATGGTTTTCAATTGAAGCCAAGGCAGGTCAAGTGACTCGCTCAGGGTCATACAGTGGTGTCAGCAGTGGGATTTGAAACCACAACTTCAGGGTTTGAAGTCCAAGGCCTTAACCATTAAACCTCACTGCCTGCCAGAAAGCACTACTTAGGCCAGTGGTTCTCAATCTGTGGGGCGGGCCCCCCTAGGGGGGTGTGAAGTAACAAAAAGGGCGCCACAAAGATGTGAAAAAAAAGAAAACAAGAATCAAAAATATGAAAAATACATCAATTGAAACCAAACCAAATTAACTTAAACTACATTCTGATAATAGAAAAATAAATATAGAATTAGATAAATGTCGATAAAAGTTAAGTAGGTATAATAAAATATGCATCTATGATATATCATTAATTAAAAAAGAACAAATTGGTATTAGTAATGCGATTAAAACTGTTATGAAAACTCGGGTTGCAAATACTTAAAGGTTGAGAAACGCTGACTTAGGCAGAACTGTACATGCAGCTCTGTCTGGAGAATGACACCACAGTCCTTCTACACCTCTTGATGTTCCTGTCTGTTGGGCCACAGATTGTCATCCACATCACAGCGGATATCTTTCTTTGCATTGCAGTGCAGAAAGAATCTTCTGGAATGTCTAATCCAGCCTCTGTATGTGTCTGCTGGGATGTCCTCATATGGTGCATCCATGGCACCCAGCAGGGTCATCTGAGTATGTGACTGGCGAACGTAAACCTCCCACCTGCATGCTGAGCAGAACTCCTCAATTGGGTTACGGAATAGGGAACAGGGTGGGAGGAATTCCATCAGCATCCTGTTTTGGGTTACAAACCATTACCTGATTGTGCCTGAGTGATGGAAACTCACATAATCCCAAATTACCACATACTTTGGTTACTCATCTTGAATCAGACACCTAACATCAGAGATGAGATCCTTGTAGAGGGTGTCTGAGAAGGTTGGGAGATGCTGTGTGTTGTATGGCCCTGTGATGATGATATGAGTTAGCACACCATGCACTGAACACAGCAGCACACACAGTGATGTCCCCTCCTTGTTGGCCTGCCACATACTGGCCTGTCAGTAGCTCTGTGGCCGATAAGATTTGGTCAAAGGCCTTCTGCCTTTAGCCAGTTTGAAGCCACCCTAGTCCAGGTATATGAAATTGTGAGGTGGTTCACTTGATTCTCCTTCCATTATACACTTTAACCCAGAAGAAAACAAAAGAGTTGTACGAATGACATGTATTTTCATTCTGGACAAGATACAGTTCCATCAAATGTGTACATATTTCATGTTCCTGTATGTGCACAGTTGGTGTCCCTGTACATACTGGTACTGGAGCTCCTTCACGGGGTCACCATTTCTTTCGAGTGGTACACACAATAGAGATGGTTCTTGCTCATCTGGTGTCTTTTCAACACCCTGTCGATAGTTGAGATGCTAACGGATTGGATGTTTATAAAAAGATATGAAGTCTTCTCTAATGGCACTCTGTAATCTAATGGCATTATTTGCTATGACCATGGTGCAAATAACGTCCTCTTGTTGGGATGTGAAGAGGGGTCCTCTGTCACCCCTGTGAGGTGGTCTTGCAGTCCTATGGGGGTAAAATACGGAGTGAGATATATCACTGTGCATGCACACTATAGTATAAACACACTGTATATACTTATGCATGTGAGTATCCGTGTGTTTGTGTCTTACAGTATATATACAGTATGTATGCAGAGTTACTGTATACTGTAAAATGCCAGTGTCATACTGTTATTTGAAGCACTCAAGAAAATATACAGTATTAGAGTCCAGTGCACATTGTTGGATTACATACCTGCTGTCTCTTCAAAATGTTTCAATGATTGAGGTTCTCTCAACATTTGGCCGCACACTTTGACCAACCTCAGTCATTGCAAGGCCAAGATTGAGAATGTGGTGCACAATTGTGGCCCTTATTTCATCGGGAATGCGCCTGTGTCTTTGGACTCATCTATCACTTCCTTTGTTTGCCTCCTGACTCTTCCACCACACCACCTTGCTCCTCTTCTTCTTCCCGGCTGTTTATTTCCTTGTTGTTCTTCCATAGTCAAACACTGAAACACTGTGTTGTGCTCCATCAATATGCGTTTGCCAGCTGAAGGGTCATGAGATGCACCTCTGAGCTGTTTAGAGGACTGGCTGAGCTTAACACGTCAAACATTTGCCTTCAATGTTGAAATTCAAGATTCACCAATCCAGGGCACATTTACTGAAACGTCTAATAGGAATGAACAGTAAATATGCGTGACAGATTAGGACAATTGGGTCAACCTAGCAACTGATGGTGTATGACACTTGTGCATAATCACTGGCATGAACGTGTCAAAGCGTTTGTAGTTTGTTCAAAACAATGAGGCATTGCTTTTATGACTAAATAATGTGGAATTTGGAAAAGAAGATCTGAGAATTTCAGTTCTGATCTGAGGAAATATACCAAAGTGACTGAGAAAAAGTGTTAAAAGTAAAGAAAAGAAGCTAAATCTGCCTGTTCCAAAATCTAAGTAAGCCTGAAACGGTTCACAACATGGAACACAACAGGAGAAAAGAAAAATAAATAAATAAATACACTGTGAGCCTACCTACGATGTTGTGGAAGATCAAAACTACAGCAACTAACACAGTGACATGCAATTTTAGTCCTGCAGACGTTTGGGCAGAATGACAACAGAAACAAGCAGCACAAATGTTAAGTATGGGGATGGAGAGCAGTGGTGTTGGTTTAAAGGTATGAAAAAGACAATTTAGAACAAATTCACCTGGAATTTATGAAATATATGGATGAATAAGAAGCTAAGAAGTAAACTAAAGAACCAACAGCAGGTAATTAGTGAATACAAGACAACTTATGAGTTTCTGAGAAGGCCGGAGCTCCACCAGAAGACATTAAAAATGGCTCAGCAGTGAGAAACATGGCCAGAAAGTACCAAGAACAAACTCATTTTCTTCTGTTACACCTATGGACATTGAACATGGTTCCCCTGGATCACTTGACCACATTGTTTGTGTTTATTCCATAATTTATACTGTATGTACTCCATTCAGCCACAACATTAACACCTCCTGCCTAATACAGTGTAGATACTTCTCATGTCACCAAAACAGCTCTGACCATCGAGGTGTGGACACCATATGACCTCTGAAGGTGTCCTGTGGTATCTTCACCAAGACATCACAGCAGATCCTTTAAATCCTGTAAGTGGCGAGGTGGGACCTCCATGGATTGGATTTGTTTTCTCAGCACAACCCACAGATGTTCGATCAGATTGAGATCTGGGAAAGTTGGAGGCCATGTTGACACCTTGAATTCTTTCCCATGTCCCTCAGACCATTCCTGAACATTTCTGGCAGTGTGGCAGGGTGCATTATCTTGCTGAAAGAGACTGCTGCCATCAGAGAAAACCATTGTAATGAAGGAGGGTACATGGTCTGCAACAATTTTTAGGCAGGTAGGACGTGTCAAAGTAACATCCACATGAATGCCAGGACCTGAGGTTTCTGAGCACAACTTCACCTAGCAGAATATCCCACTGTCTCCGCCGGCTTGTATTTTTCCCATAGTGCATCCTGCTGATATCTTTTCTCTAGGTAAACAACATACCTGCACCTGACCACCACATGACCTAAAAGAGAACATGACTCATCAGACCAGGCCATATTCTCCCATAGCTCAATGGTCCAGTTCTGACACTTAGATACCCACTGTATGCACTTTCATTGGTGGACGGGGTCATCATGGGCACTCTGACCAGTCTGCGTCTACACAGCCCTGTGTGTTCTGACACCTTTCACTTGTGGTCAGCATTTGGTTTCTTCAGTAATTTGTGTTCCAGTAGCTCTTCTGTGGGATTAGACCAGATGGACGAGCCTTCACTCCCCATGCGTGTCATTGAGCCTTGGGTGCCTGTGACGCTGTCTCTGATTCACAGGTTTTCCTTTCTTTTGCCACTTTTGGTAGGTATGAACCACTGCATGCTGGGAACACCCCACAAGTTGTCCCAGTTTGGAGATGTTCTGCCCAGTTGTCTTGCTGTCATATTTCAGCTCTGGTCAAAGTCGCTCAGATCCTTCTGTTTGCCCCTCTCTCCTGCTTCCAACTCATCCTCTTACAAGAACTGGCTGTTCACTTGCTGCCTAATAATGTCCACCACTCGACAGGCGCCATTGTAACGAGATAATCCATGTCACTCACTTCACCTGGCAGCGGTCTGAATGTTGGCGCTGATTGGCATTTGTGTACAAACCTTTAAATGCGTATTTTTAACAATCACGGCCTATGGAGGAAATTCACAAACAGTGCAGCGTATCAAATATCAATTAAAGACAGAAAATCTCACATGTGATGTTAACTGGGACTTAATTATCTGTTTAGGAAGAGAGTCACGTAACACGCACTGCTTCTTTGTGTTAAGATAGTTTCGAAAATTGGCCGCTGTTATCTAAATGGAGGACTTAAACTTGTATAACACACCATATTTGCTCCATCTGAGTGTAAATTGAGCATCTCAGATGACTTTGAGTGAGAAACAAGCGTAACAAACATCAGCAAGATGAGTCCACTGAAAGCTGTGGACAGATAGACAGGCAGGAGGTGAGGGGCAGAGAATCCATGCCAAGGGTCTTTGAAAGTTCTTAATGTCAGATTAGGACGATGTGCTGATGCTGCTTTAAACATTCTATTTATGTGACATGTCAGACACAAATGATGACTTTTAGGTTTAACGCTGTTACTGTTTCAACAGAATGTTTCTGGGACACAATAATTAACTAATAATTTGATGCAAAAATGTCACGTTTTTGTCTGAATGCAAAGCCTGTGCAGAGTTGATGCCCTGACCTTTATGGTTTGGGATTTCACTGCAGTTTCTGTTTGTTCTTCTTCCAAGGCAAAGCAGATCTGATTTGAATTGGCTTTCCACTCTAATTGACGTCACCCCACCCTGTCCCACCCCGCCTGATCTGCTATATAAGGAGGTGTTGCTGGTGATCACAACAGACGTCCCGGTGTCAGCACCACCATGAGATTCTTCACCTTGCTGTTTCTGCTGTGCCTGAGCTTTGTGGCAATGGCTGTGAGTTCTGATCTTTGACATTAGTACTGCAATTTTTTTTTATAAAACCTTTATCTTCTTTTTTTCTTAATGTTCCCTGTTGATAAATTTCTTGTCTTTACTTTTAAACAGCAGGCTGTCTGATAACAATTTTCCAGTAGCTAAATCCTCATCGTGCTTTTGTTCTTATTTTTCAGAGACCTCAAAGACAGTTTATTCCAAGACTCAAAATCTTTTCGCTGAAACGTTAACACCTGAAGCAGATATGCCAGGATCTTAGTGAGTAGAATGGAGAATGTGCCGCTCGTGAATTTCTGTCAGTTCTTTCCCTGATCACTTCAGTTTGTGGGAGGCTCATCACAATTTCTATTTGTCATCTCCACTTTAACCTAAACTAGAGATGAACTACTAAAACTAACTAAAAATGTCCTCCCTTGAAACAAAGATAGTAGAGAATCTTTATACTTTACAAGTCCCTGTAGCCACAAAGACCCACGTGACATCACTTTTGTCAGCTGTCATTTTACACAAACATGCAACACTGACATTTACACACCGTATAGACATACAAGTTTAGTTCTTATGATTGACTGTTTAACAATGTGACGACCTCTGTGTAGATAACTGTCCCTGAATCTACCACTGCAGTTCAAATCAATTCAAGTGATTTTTGTTTTGCGCTCTTCACTGGCCACAGGCACAGAGCATTGTGACAAATTCACAGGTAGAATGGAAATCTGAAACTTTACAAGTGAGAAACTAGATAAGGTGTGTGAGCGCCAAAGGCTCTAAAGGGATGAGCAGGAAAACTAGCTGTGCTGGATGGCCGAGGTCTTTAATGATCCTGGTTGAGAGTTGTGGACATCCTGAAGATAAGGCAGCTCAGCTGGGTGCCATTGATGTTCTGTGCCACCTTCAATGTCCTCTGCAGGACTTTACACTCCATATTGGGCCTCCATATTGTGATGGGAACAGGAGGCCGGTAAGTGAGATCTGCTGGCCTGAGGCTTTAATGGCAGCCTGCTGTTTAAATGAGGTTTACACACAGAGGGACATGAAGTGCACTGAGCACCAGCTGGCACTCCTCTAGGCTTCCTGCTACATTTTGTTTTTCTTTTGTAAGTTCCTGGCCTGCATGTTGTGCCTCATTATGAAGTGAGAACAAATTGAATTGTTTTCTGTGCCAGTTGTCCTGCATCTAGAAAGCATCTCGTCCAGGAACAATGGAGAATGGCAGGGATGGAAATCCACTCATCATTTGTCATTTATGTTTCAACTTTACTATTTTAGTGGTGTTATGGAAACTGGGGATTGAGCTGAAGGACAAGATGTGTGATCTTTCAGTTCTTTCATCATTTCGTACGCATGTGTGGGCTACAGGGGCAACTGTTTGGTGGGATGAGGTGATGATTGACTTGTTTGCAGAAATAAACACTTTTTGTGGATCCCACTGGCGTGGCAGGAGGTGAAGCGGAGAGAAGGCCCCATTGTGAGAAACTTATCCTTACTTTTTAGTTCCTGTTAATTGAATTTCAATTAAACTTTTGTTTAAATTTAATAAACACAACAATAGATGAGTCTCTTTTAAAGGACAGGAATCTAACTTCCTCCATCAGCTGTCTGATCACACACTGCAGCGAGGCCTCCTCTCTCTTCTCTTTCTGTTAATTCACCTGCTCACAGAACTTGCATTAGATTCTAAAATGCCACCTATGGAATTTTAAGGACTGTGGTCGATATCTACTAATCTGATGAATTGTCTGTTTCTCTTTTAGCTCAGCTCTTGAAGTGGTACGTCCAACAGGGGATAAATAAAAGAATGTACTTTAATTAAAAATAAAACCAAATGCAATGCAAAAAGACTGACTTGCTGTGTGTCCACTTGTCTGGTTGTCCATCTTTGATTATCTACCTGATTTATTATGTCTTGTCATGCACATCTTTCTGAGACTATCAAATGCCACAGGCCGCTCTCTACAATTACTTCAAGGCTGATTACATCCATAATAAGGGATTGGAGTAGTCGGCAGGATTTACAGGCTGGGAACGCCTGCTCCAAAATCAATCCATCCATCCATTATCCAACCCACTATATCCTAACTACAGGGTCACGGGGGTCTGCTGGAGCCAATCACAGCCAACACAGGGCACAAGGCAGGAAACAAACCCTGGGCAGGGTGCCAACCCACCACAGGGCACGCATACACACACACACACACAAGGGACAATTTAGGATCACCAATGCACCTAACCTGCATGTCTTTGGACTGTGGGAGGAAACCGGAGCGCCAGGAGGAAACCCACGCAGACACGGGGAGAACATGCAAACTCCACGCAGGGAGGACCTGGGAAGCGAACCTTGAGCCACTGTACCGGCCTGCTCCAAAATCCCTTCAGTTCTGTTTTTGTTTCTTTGTAACACATTTACTGACAAGCAGTTGTTGAAGGGTCTTCCTCAACAAGGCTTATCTGCCAGGAGAAATGCTTTTCATGGAGAGCTGATCACCTTCAACGCTCACTTGTACAAAACAAAGACATCATCTATGTTTCACAGCCTCACATAGCAATGGTATGTTTATAAATAATGATCGAGTACGTAACCTAAAAGATCTCTCCTTGAGCCCCAATCCTCAGACCAAATAATGCCTAGCACAGTCACAAGTTCAAGCAAAAGATTTTTAATTCACCAAGGACATTATATAATGAAGCCTAGCCATTAATCACACAAAAAAAATCAAACTATTTCTTCTCCTTCCATCTCCTATTGACTGTCACCCATTGCCTCCCAACTCCACTTTGTAAGACAATGGGTTCCTTTTATATTGGACTTGGCGCGACTTGTGGGTAGCACTTCCGGATTGTTTGAGAATCAGGGCAATCCTCCTCCGACAGCACCCCCTTGTGAACCTCACTCAGAGTGTCTAAGCTGGGTGGCCTCCAGAGGACCTCTGTCACCTACCGTATGGGAGATGGAATTGCCTCTGACCTCCTGCTTCTACTCATCCATCCTCTGGCAACTTCCATGTTGATGAGAAGTCATGCTGTTGTGCACCCGGGTTGCCAGTCTGTCTTCTATGACAGTCACACAGGGTAAGACCTCCTAGAACAAATCCCATATTCATACTGAAGTTTATCAGTGTTTTAGGGTTGAAGTTTTTTATATTGTCACTCAGTTGCAACCACACTAAAAAAAAAAAGAAGAAAAACACATAATATTTTAGAAAGAGTTCAGATTAAGAAAAACATTTACATCATTTGAACAAAATCAATGGTCTCATTCCAGAGGCAGAAATGGAAAACTCCGAAATAATAGCCTGTTTTCATTTTAAACCTACACACTTCATAAAAAGCCTAAATACTACAAGAAGGCATGAGGCTTACAAAACCACTGAAAGGGAGAGGACAACCATAAAACACCTGGCTCAAAATAACAAAGCACTACATTTTAAATTTAATCTATTCAAAGTTTTAAATTGGGAGGTATGGTGGCGCAGTGGTAGCGCTGCTGCCTTGCAGTAAGGAGACCTGGGTTCACTTCCCGGGTCCTCCCTGCGTGGAGTTTGCATGTTCTCCCCATGTCTGCGTGGGTTTCCTCCCACAGTCCAAAGACATGCAGGTTAGGTGCATCGGCGGTCCTAAAATTGTCCTTAGTGTGTGCTTGGTGTGTGGGTGTGTGTGCCCTGAAGTGGGCTGGCGCCATGCCCGGGGTTTATTTCCTGCCTTACTCTCTGTGTTGGCTGGGATTGGCTCCAGCAGACCCCTGTAGTAAAGATATAGCAGGTTGGTTAATGGATGGATGGATGGAAGTTTTATATTAAATTAAGTTAAAAAAGGTCCACAGTTTTGTAAAGTATTGTAAAATGTTAAGGAATATCCTAAAAATAAATAAGAATTCATAACCAAAAAAGTCCAAACAAATAAACACAATAAGCGACAATGTGTGTCACGGGGAGCTGACGCCACTGCATGTGCCTGAGGCCTGCTGGGCCTCAAATTAGGCCTTGGGTGAGCTGCAGAGCAGCAGCAGCGTCCACTCTGACTAAATACAATCTAACAGAAATAGAAATTCAATTAACATTCTTAATAATTGTAAAATGATTCTAAAAACTAAAACACTTAACAAAAGGGTTTACATAGAAAATACCAGAAAATAATCAAGAACTAAATAAAGAGCTAAAATTAAGGAAACAATGACCCAAGTGTGACACAACAACATAATTTATTTCATTTTATTATTTTTATTACTTTATTCTTTCTATATTCTTTTTATTTTATTTTTTACCATCAAAATCCTCATTATAAGGCTCAGGACTGGGAGTTGATGGTTATCCTCTCCCTTCTGGGGCTTTTAGATAGATATGTCATGTTTTTTTGCCAGAATCTTTGGAGCTTGAACCCAACTGGTAGTATTTAGGGACTGGCTGAGCTTTGGTGGGCCCACAATCCACTCTTTGAGAACTCCAAATGCTCACACAAAATAATCTTCATCAGGGTGATCAAGAAGGGGATCAGAGGGATCAGTGGAGGGAAGGGGGGGCACAATTAAGGAACATCTGATTAATAAACACACAAGACATCACATTTTTAGTACAACAATATTTATGATAAAAAGGAAAACAGGCAGATTGATTATAGGGAGGGGAAACAGGAGTCAGAGAGGGCCTAGGTTAAGAATCAACATAACAAGATTCAGTGCCTTTTGGAGTAACAATGAAGTTCATCAGGGCCCACCATGCATTATCTTCCAAATAGCTGTTCCAAGTGAGTTCCTGCCGACACTAAATACACGGTTCTTAGTCTGTAGCCAGGACAGACAAGTCCAGAGGGCAAAGAGCACTGCCCAAACTGCGAGTAGGACCTTGACCCTTGGTGGGTCCAACAGTCACTGTCTTCTATCTTTACTGCATGCAGGATGACCAAGAAATCTCAATGTGGTCCTCACCATTGTGGCTGGGACCATTGCTTTCACTGGGTGTCTCAAACCAGAAGCTAATCTCTAGGATGGATCATCTCGTCAGGGACCTCAGTGGAAAGGACCAGTTTCTAAGAATCTTCTACTTGGGAGTGCATGCCTTTCAGTGTCCTTTGGAGGCATGAAAGAAACCAGAGATCCCCATCAATGATTTCCAGTTCGACCCTCACTCATCAGGACCTGCATTGGCTGACTTCACAACACTACAAAGGGTGACAGTCCTTTTTGGTGGTGGGTCGTGGCATTCATTGCAGCAGGCCCTTTCCAGCCTTCCACCGCTCTGTGGGTAATAAGCACAAGTGTTTTAAGTCAATCTGTAGCCATTTGGTGAAATGATGGATCACTGAGTTAACAAAATGTGATCCGTTATCCTGGTGTCGCACTGCTCTGTAAAAGAGAAACTTCACTCACTGGGGCAGCGGGCACAGCAGGTGCAGCTTTAAGGGCTAAACAGGTACATTGGGCATTCGAGCGACCTCTTTGGCCCAGTAATCTGCTTGTGTGTTCCCACGGTTCACCAGATCTCAGTTATTCATATATGCAATATGGCACTTCACTACAGCAATCTGGATGGGTTCCATAATCCCATCAAACAAATTATTCAGCAAAGTATAGTACTGGATTGGTGTGTCAGTACCGGTCTTCAACCCTCACATGGCGTGACGTGAGTCTGTGAAAATAGGTACATCTTCCACTTTATGCAATTGACACGCATGTGTCAATGCAAGGATTCAGGAACCTGTGCAGACCGCGTGGCAGCAGGAGCATAGCTCCTAATTAGTTTGTAAAAATGAGATCAAAATAAGGTAGAAGAGCGAAACTCCACATTCCATTTTCTCTCTTATTTTTTTCATTATTTTACCGCCGTTTCGTACAGCATGTCTTAATATGGAATACTACTTAGACTGGAAGCCAGTGCTCACTACCAGCTTCCTTACAGACGGCCGAGGTCCTTGTCAGGCTGCGACGCCTCTTCACTGAGAGGACCAGGGGAGCAAGCGTGGGCAGAACTGTACCTCCCCCGGGATGCTAGATGGCAGCCCCCATGGGTTGTAGTGGTGCCTTGGACTTCATGGGAGATGGAGTTATCTACAGCCCTGTTGGTATCCGGTGGGCCGCCAGGGTGTGCTGCAGTTGTTCTTGAGCCTGTAACCCGCAAGTGGGGCAACAAAAAACATGGAAGACTTTCGGGTGACTTATCTATTATTTACTTATTCTGTTATGTAATATACTCAATAAATAATAGATATTTATTGAATATATTTATGTATCCAGATTGCACAATACAATACATTGTATCAATGTTCATATTGCTTGCTATACGTTACATTGCTGCTTTGTCTTGTCTTTGCACAATGTCTTGTCTTGTTTGTGTTTTAAGTTGAATTTTTAATTTTTCTTTTCCTGCGGTGGGTTGGCACTCTGCCCGGGATTGGTTCCTGCCTTGTGCCCTGTGTTGGCTGGGATTGGCTCCAGCAGACCCCTGTGACCCTGTGTTCGGATTCAGCGGGTTGGAAAAATGGATGGATGGATTTTTCTCTGTACTTCATGTTGTTACACTGTGGGCCCTGAGCTTCTCAATTTCATCTATTTGTATACTTGTATATGGTTGAGATGACAATAAAGTTTGCTTTGATTTTGACTTGAAATAAGTAGAGCACCTACCTGAAACTCTTCATTTTTCAACATTTTTCTCCCCTACAGTTTTGTCTCTGTGCTTCCATAACTTCTGCAGAGATTCATTTTTCAGGCTTCTCAGGTTCCATTCTCCTAAGGGTGAGTTCATGATTTATCAAATTGAGATCTAGATGAGAAAAGTCTGACTTGACTTGGTCTCTTCTTACTGTTGAGGTTCGGCTGGTGCCACAAACTCAAGAGTGTTTCTGGTTAACTCAAGATGGACGCAATCACGTGATGGATGCCCTGAGAAATGATGTAGGAGAACATCAATGATGGAAGACACAGAATAGGATGTGACATCAACAGAGGGAGAGTCAGTGACTTGGACTGTGGAGCTGAAGAGATGTATAATGTGTTACGTGGTAAGACATGAGTCACAGACCGTCCTGATTTTGTGGAGTTTTATAAAATAGAAGACAAATAATGAAGGAGCTGAAACAGAAGTAATGCTTGAGGATCATGAATGGCACACATCTGTATTAACACAAAAGGGATAACATGAGAAGTTACATAGAAATCTACAGCACACTGGTGAACAACAAATAGGACACTGCAGTTCTGAAGCTGTGCTTTACATAATGAAATGTTATTATTTAAATGATCCAAATTAAAAGCTTCTTTGGAGTTGCCCTTTTTGATTGTAAATTAGTTAATCGATGCGAGAATTAAAGCAATTCAATATCCAGTGAGCGACGTGACACACACCTGGCAGTAAATGAAGAACATACAAGAGCTGACCTCATACATTTGTAGACAAACATTTATTGTATGTTCAGTGAACACAAAGAAAGGCGCAGCTTCTGCCACTGGCTGTAGACCCCCAATTTCGACACTCACTCGAGCTGAGGAGTTTGATCAGAATGACTGACGACACAACACAGCCAGGCACACTCATCAGGGCCATTTAAAAGGTCTGACTTGATGCTGTGAAGTGACTTCAGGTTTACAGCGTCAGACCTCTGGGTGGGCCTGTTATTTGTGTATGAGTGCTGTCTATTACACTTGTGATGTTTGGGATGTCTAAACAACTTGATCGAGTGTCACTGACAACACCTTAGGTCAGGAGAAATAAATCTGACATTCACCAGGCATCTCCTTGATTGCACAGATGTCATAACAGCCAGTAAACTCCCAAAATATTAAGGATCAGCTTAAGTCCAAAGCCCACTCTGTGACCCTGCCGGCATACCGATGCCCACCTAAATTGTCTTCATTCTCCATACAAACAGGCAGAAGAATAGTTTCTATTCACTTGCATTCCGTGACCTTTAGTAATACTAATGGTTTCCTCTTTGTGATTATATAACATTACTTCTATTTATTATGTATTTTAAGTTCATATCTTTTATTTCTATTTGTTTTATGTTGTTTTGTTTTTCTTTTATTCTATTATTGTAAAGCACTTTGGCCACAGCATTACTGTGTTGTTTTAAATGTGCTATATGAATAAACTGACATTGACATTAGACACTAAGAAGCACAGACTATCAGCGCGGTGCTCAAGTGTTTGAGGCCGTGAGGTGACCCGATGATAACTTCATGTCATGTTGGGTTTTTCAAAGCCAGAACTCTGATGGAGAGTCATCAAGAAATGCCAAGGCATCAGTGCTCCCCTTTAAAAACCTTGGGACTGCTGGAGTCAAAGCCCAACGTACAATCTGAGCTCCTCACTTACTGGGCTGAGCCCACCATGGCCGATCCTACAGGGCTGTTGAGAGCAGGCAGACCTTTATAAGTTCTGCATTCATCAGGACAAGTGCCAGACCTTAACTGCCAGTTTTTTTAAGGTGTTTTACTGTCAGATACAAAATAAAAAAAATATGCTTTAATATGACCTTACAAATAATAAATACAATATGAGCAATTAAAAAGAAAAATACAGAGGGAGAATGGAATTAATGCTTGAGCTTTTAAGTGCAGTCTGCTTACTATTCACATTCGGTGTGATCTTGATATCTTTATTATTAGATGATTGTTGGATAATGTAGTAGAATTGGTGAACATGAATGTTGAAATGTGTTTTAGTTATCTTGCTTTCTTTTAATTAAGGTTGTAAAATCGTTAAAAGAATTTTCTGGATGGTAAGTGCAGTATAAACTGTAAGTTGTTAATCTTTTCATTTTCTTCAACTTCTGACCTCTGCAACAGCAAGTGGTTTAAAATCCTGAAAGAGAAAATTGTTAGCAGCTGTAGAAGACAGGCATTCAAAATAACAAAAACCGTCCCTCTGTTAGAAGGACCTTTGAAAGACAACTGAGAAAAGTCAAAGCTTCATAAAGCAAAATGGCTGTATAACAGCGAGACGCTTGACCTTGCCATGTGCTGACATGGCCTGGCAGATGACAAAGAGGGGCTTGGGGTGTTCAACTTGGCCTTGGCAAGCTTTAAAAACAGTCACAAACATCAAGGACAAGCAGAATGAAGGACGAGTGAGCAGCAGAAGGTCTATCTCGTGAGACGTTTGAGCTCAGAAGGCTAACACACAGTGGGTAAGCCAGCATTGGCCATGACAGCTGATGAAACTTCCAGGTTTTGTGGGGATTTGTCACGTTCATCTGCATCTTCTTCTGCTTTTGGCACATTTAAGCATATCAAGAATTTTACGTCTGTAACGAGTGAGTTACACACTGTACCTGCTCTCATTGCTTGCCTTAGTATTTGCTCTATTCTGTAGGAAAAGAGGAGATGTCCTCTAACAGGGAAAGTGAAGCACAGTAGCAGATCATTCTGGGTGAAGAACGGGCCGTAGTTCTGGTGCAAGTGCTTTGAGGTGTGGGTTTTGTCTCCTTTCAGGTCAGGTTAGTGCAAGGATAACAAAATATGAGCTGGGGTGGAGGACGTATGTAAGGGTCTGCGTAACAAAGGATTGTGGTGTGGGAATTACAAGTATCATTGTTTCAGTTGTGTGTAAACTCAAAACCCTTCTGCAATTAAAGAGTTGGTCCTGTAAGCAGGGTTTGTAATTTAGACAACTGATTGGATTAGAATTGTAAAAGTAAAGGATGTAAAGTCTTGCAATGCACAATTTCTACTTTATTGCTTGATGGGAAGGAAGCAGTTTTCTTTTTTTTTGGTATCCAGCTTTTGGATAGTCTACAAATTTTATTTAACTTCTCAAACTTTTCTTGGGGTGCTTACTCTCAAAACAGGACTGAACCTCACTGTTTAGTCAAGATGGTCTGGTTGGTTGTACTGCTTTATTTCTCACTCCCTGAAGTTTGCACTCGCACTGTTGAAGTTCCTAACAAGGCTTCTTTTGGCAATTCAAATGGAGTTATGGTGACTGGTAGGCTGTCAAAATGGGCCAGAAAGTTGCACTTTATTAGTCCTTTTTTTCCCAGCGCAACAAGAACTAACCCCTTACCTCCCAAAAGCGCCCCAACATTTGGCATACCTTGGATCACACTTCAAAATATTTTATTACATTTTGACTCGAAAGTGTCTGAACTGAGTAGTCACTAAGAAATTATGCATCTATTATCAAAGTTTTCTTAGACTGTTTTTTTCTTGATGACTATATCTGGTTTCCTGAGATCTGTTTTTCTGCGAGTTGGTGTGCCCAAGTGACCAACATCTCTTCATTTTCCATATTGCGTTGTGGATTGTGGTCCCAGTGCTTTTCTAGTGCCGATTTCTTTCAGATTCTCCAATGAATGAGTCTGGCCATTTTGATGACTCTTTCAGTGTATAATCATTCAGCTATCAATACTACACAACCAGCAACAAGATGGGTGACAGTTTCTTGCGGTGTTTGGCAGAAGTGGCTGTTACTGGTAATGCATTATTATTTTTGTTTTTTTCCTTTTGATGGCCTGAACCATCTTCTATGCAAACCTGTGTCTTCTACAGCCAGGAGTAGGCATTCATCTTTTGGTTGTAGTTTGCATCTTATGAGTAACATATGGGTAAGTTCAGAGTATCCACAATTCAATTTTTTTTCTTCTGCTGCTTAGTGTATTGTACTGTTCATTGGAGCACAAGGTGGGGAAGTTTGTCTCCTCCTCATTGTTCTGGAATAGCCAAGTTAATTTGATTTTGGATGTTGCTCCAGGCTTTCTTACTTCATGGTTGAATATTATTTGTACATTTGAGTCATTTCAGTTTATTTGCTATGGTTTGTCATCTCTACGGTGTGAATTTTGCTGTGTTTCTGAAGAGCATTCTTGTGACAGAATTGTTTGCCACATTCATTACAGTTATATGGCTTCTCTCCAGTGTGAATTCTGATGTGTTTCTGAAGATTACTCCTGTGACAGAATTCTTTCCTACATTGATTACAGCAATACAGCTTCTCTCCAGTGTGAATTCGGCAGTGTTTCTGAAGATTGCTCTTGTAACTGAATTGTTTGCCACATTCATTACAGTAATATGGCTTCTCCCCAGTGTGAATTCTTTTATGGCCCTTGAGACTACTCTTGACAAAAAATTGTTTGCCACATTCAGAACAGCAAAAAGGCTTCTCTCCTGTGTGAATCCTTGTGTGTCTCCGAAGATGGCTCCTGTCCGAGAATTGCTTGCCACATTCAGAACAGCAATATGGCTTCTCGCCAGTGTGAATTCTAATGTGTCTCTGTAGACCACTCCTTTGAGAGAATTGTTTGCCACATTCAGAACAGCAATGTGGCTTTTCCCCTGTGTGAACCCTTTTGTGGTTTTGGAGATTGCCAGTTTGTGAGAATCGTTTACCACATTCAGTACAGGAATATGGCTTTTCTCCTGTGTGAATCCGTTCGTGGCTCTGGAGATTGCCAATTTCTGTGAATTGTTTGCCACATTCATTACAACAATACAGCTTTTCTCCACTGTGAATTCTTCTGTGTTTCTGAAGAGCACTCTTGTGCGAGAATTGTTTATCACACTCGGAACAGCAGTGAGGTTTCTTTCCTGTAGTTAAAAATAAAAACAGAAGAAGTTTGTTTCTCACTCCACTGTCTTATTACTGATACTGAGTTACAACTTTCAGTTCTGAAAATGATGGTTGAAATTCTGGACCCTTTAAAACCATAAGAAATCACAATACTTGAGTTACAGCTTGTTATTTTGCCTTCTGTATTACAGCCACTCACTACATCAGCACAAACACTGGAGAGAAGTTGAAACATTAAACTAAATAGATCATGTGTAAAAGAAACACTTGTCAAGATTATTGATTGCATTTTGTTAAAGAATCTTGTATTTTAAAATATTTGCTCACATTGGTACACCAGTCGCCTTTACCTGCACCATAACATCCAACTTCAGGGCAGTTATATTTTAAAATGAATAAAAAACGCTTAACATTGGAAAGCAGTTTCATGTGGCGAGCTAATATATACCGTGACTGTGAAGAAATAACTTTGACTTGAAAAACAACAAACGTACCCTAAAACAAATTACAAAACTGTGTCGTCATAGTTGTAAGTTTGAAAATACTATTGCAAGTTATATGCTGGTTTTAATTTACTTGATTAAGGGTTGGGGTCATTCATGAATTGAATTGAATTGAGAATGCATGGTGAGTTCCAATTCACTGCCTGGAATCGGAATTAGAATTGCATGCAGCTGAAGGGAAATTGAGCTGGAAATTAATTGGAATGTCAGGAAACAGAATTAAATTCAAATACATTCCCCTTTCTAAAATGATTTGAGTTGATTTGCTAAATATTTTAAAGTACACTAAATATTATGAATCACATAAATCACAATCAGATTAAAGAAATACAAGAGTATTGTATGTTTTATACATTATGCATGCTAATTTCACAAATCTCCAGTATAAATAAAAAGTAAAATATGAAAATTGACTGTTTCATTGCCATGTGTCACTCATTAATGACCCTAACAACATTTAGATTAAAACAATGTTTCCCAGAATTCCATGCAAGGTGAAGCTTCATGACCTGGGAGTACACATGAAAGCCAATTAGGGCCCACGTTTGATTGACTTTGGATTGCTGTGGGTGTCTGATCTTGGATTGCTTTGAGGATCTGATTTGTGTATGAACTCTGGATTGCTATATTAACACACAGTTCTGGGATCCCTATTAAACTGGAAATGGCCGAGACATCTGGGAATGTGGGAAGATCATTTTGGTGAATTGCCTGTAAGCATTATGGTATACCTGTTCATGGATCCAGCTGAGCTACATCAAACTTTAAACAGCATCTTCAGGTGAGTACTTGTACTGGCTGTGGACCAAGCACTTTAAAAACACTTGCATATGAACAACACTTTTACACAAAGGATTTTATCCATGGGCGGCATGGTGGCACAGTGGGTAGCACTGCTGCTTCAGTTAGGAGACCCGGGTTTGCTTCCCGGGTCCTCCCTGTGTGAAGTTTGCATGTTCCTCCTGGTGCTCCGGTTTACTCCCAAAGTCCAAAAACATGTTTAGGTGCATTGGCGATTCTAAATTGTCCCGAGTGAGTGCTTGGTGTGTGGGTGTGCCCTGCGGTGGGCTGGCGCCCTGCCCAGGGCCCTGTGTTGGCTGGGATTGGCTCCAGAAGACCCCCGTGACCCTGTAGTTAGGACATAGCAGGTTGGATAATGGATGGATGGATGGATTTTAGGTTTGGTTATTTACCAGTTTAAAAACAAAAATTGCTTCTGTTCATGTTGTTGCGCATATAAAATTTTGCATGGGACAAGACGACTCAATATTACTTATTGATTGTATTAACGACCAGGTCTGGCACTTGTACTCCATTTTCTCATCTTTGTCACGTAACAATGCTCAGCTCCATAAACAATAATATCTAACTGGAGAGCCAGAGCACCATACGTCACCGCAAGTCTACGCCAGCAGTTCTAGGACAGAAGTTAATGTTAGGGGGTTAGAATGGTTAGCATGTACAGTACACTAAATGGTTAAGATTAGGGTTTAGTTAATGTTAGGGGATTCGTTTTGTTAAAGTTAGGGTTTGGTGGGGTTAGCATGTCAATCAATTTCATTTTTGATGACCTACAAACTTCTATTACCAAACTGGTGCTCTAGACCAGGGGTCTCCAATCACAGTCCTGGAGGGCCGCAGTGGCTGCAGGTTTTTGCTCCAACCCAATTGCTTAATAAGAAGCACTAATTGCTCAAGTAACACTTCTGCTTCACTTTAGTTGTCTCGCTCATTAAGATTTTGAATGCTTATTGCTTATTTTCATCTTAAACAGCTGTATTCATTCAGTTTTTAATGGATCCTAATTAGCAATAACAACAACAACAACATTTATTTATATAGCACATTTTCATACAAAAAGTAGCTCAAAGTGCTTTACATAATGAAGAATTAGCAATAACATGTGAATGACAAAAGAGACCAGCATTTCTCCATTTGGCTTGTTACCATTTACGCCAGTGTGTATTTATCTTGCATTATTTGGTTTAATTAAATACTTGGAATGAAAGTAAAGAGAAAAAAGTGAATGATTGAGAATTGCTCATCCATTTTAGCCTTCAAATCATTTGGATGATATCCTTAGATAGGGGAAGAACGTCTAGGATATGAGAATGACCTGACATAGCAGAGTTAAAGCACTAACAAGCCATGAAATTAAATTACTGGCAGAATTGCTTTCTAATTAAGCAACCAGGTTAGAACAAAAACCTGCAGCCACTGCGGCCCTTCAGGACTGTGACTGGAGACCCCTGGTCTAGACATTCGGTGATATCACTTCTGCCCTGAAACTACTGGGCATAGACCTGTGGTGACTTGTGATGCAGTGGCTCTGCAGGTTGATACATCGCCCCAGAAATGTGCCTTTCCAGTTGCCATTATTTCATTGAATAATTGATTGTAGTCACATTAGTCATGTGCTGTACACATTTTCTGGAGCCACATATACATGCGAGTCCATCACAGCTGACCTAACTTATTTTGTTCCTTTTTTATTGGTAGCATTTTATCACATTGAACTCGTAATCATATACCGGTATGAACAATTGTGATGGTTGGCCACGAGGCCAAAATATGGGAAGGACCGGGGGAGCAGATGTGCACAGGACAATGCTTTCTCCAGAGTGCTACAGGGCTGCCCCCTGGGTTGCTGTGGCTCCATGGATTCCCACGGGGAGATGGAGCTTGCTACAGCCCTGTTGGGTTCCATGGGGGGCCACCAGGGGGAACTGTAGAGTCCTATTTATGTTTCTATGAGTACCTCCAGATAATGCTGATGAGCTACCAGAAGTGCAGAATAAAGGAAGCCGCTTCACTTCACGCTGGGAGCCAGAGTCGGGAGGGAGATGGATGAAGCATGCCACTGGAGGAGTGGAGGAGGACAGGAGAGAAAAAAAGACAAAAAGGAAAGTAAAGTGCTCTTTATGGTACTAGGCTGCTGTGGGAATGAAAGAAAATTGTTTCCCCCATTGGAATTAAAATGTGTGTGTTGCAAAGACTTGTGCCTACAGTGTGTCTGTGTCGGGGTTAGGTGGCTGAAGCACCCCCTGGTGACCACAAGTGGCATAGTCAGCAGGATATGCCACACAGCATATTCAGATACTTATGGCCAGTGTTACTCATTTATCAATTGTTAATGTACAGTTCTCAGTTTTACTTACATTTCATCAACCTCTGCTCCTTAGGGACAAGCTGACAGAGATGGGATTAGATTCATACCTAGTGGCATGGATCGTGGACTATCTTAAAGACAGACCTCAGTATGTGCATCTTGGGAACTGCACGTCTGACATTGTGGTCAGCAACACAGGAGCGCCACAGGGGACTGTACTTTCTCCGGTCCTGTTCAGCCTATATACATCGGACTTCCAATACAACTCGGAGTCCTGCCATGTGCAAAAGTTCGCTGATGACACTGCTATCGTGGGCTGCATCAGGAATGGGCTGGAGGAGGAGTATAGGGACCTAATCAATGACTTTGTTAAATGGTGCGACTCAAACCACCTACACCTGAACACCAGCAAAACCAAAGAGCTGGTGGTGGATTTTAGGAGGCCCAGACCCCTCATAGACCCAGTGATCATCAAAGGTGACTGTGTGCAGATGGTGCAGACCTATAAATATCTGGGAGTGCAGCTGGATGATAAATTAGACTGGACTGCCAATACTGATGCGCTGTGCAAGAAAGGACAGAGCCGGTTATACTACCTTAGAAGGCTGGCGTCCTTCAACATCTGCAATAAGATGCTGCAGATGTTCTATCAGACAGTTGTGGCGAGCACCCTCTTCTACGCAGTGGTGTGCTGGGGAGGCAGCATTAAGAGGAAAGACGCCTCACGTCTGGACAAACTGGTGAGGAAGGCAAGCTCTATTGTTGGCATGGAGCTGGACAGTTTAACATCTGTGGCAGAGCGAAGGGCGCTCAGCAGGCTCCTATCAATTATGGAGAATCCACTGCATCCACTTAATAGTATCATCTCCAGACAGAAGAGCAGCTTCAGCGACAGACTGCTGTCACTGTCCTGCTCCACTGACAGATTGAGAAGATCGTTTCTCCCCCAAACTATGCGACTCTTTAATTCCACCCAGAGGGGTAAACGTTAACATTCAACATTATACATAGTTATTGTCTGTTTTTTCTGTTTTTCACCTGCATTGTTATCATTCTTTAATTTAATATTATTTATTGTATCAGTATGCTGCTGCTGAAGAATGTGAATTTCCCATTGGGATTAATAAAGTATCTATCTATCTATCTATCTATCTATCTATCTATCTATCAACTATTTTTCATACATTACTTGGCATTTGTAAGGCACCATAAACAAAGTTCACATGTATGTCCCAAATAAATACTCAAACAACAAATGGAATCTGTCAAGGATTGTAGGGAATTGAATTTCCACTTCCTGAAACTCCAATTCAATTCCAATTCAGTTTCTTGTAGTTGCTGAATTTTGCAGAAAAATGGTTGTCATTCCTAAATGGCTCATACAATATCTCTGTTAAACCCTTTGAATTAATGCTGAAAGCCTACACTTCAATCAAAATATGACTGATTTATTTCAAACTCATTCTGGGGCTGTACAGAGCCAAAATTATAAAATTGTGAACTACCTGTGACCTTGGATAAGAATGTGCTTTGGCCGTTAAAGTTATTGTATGCAGCTGGTTTCCAACAGTCTCGGCACAACTGTGCTACCTTATGGGAACTGTAGTCCCTACGTTGCTGACGATTTCTCAATTGCTCCATTCCTTTATAACTCCTCTCCCTGATGTTTAGCCTACACACATAGAAAACAAAGAAAGTCAGTTCAGCTGTTTTTCAGTGATTACCAAACAAACAGTTGAACAGACAGACATCCAGACAGCTTGTAATTTCACTCATATATATTGTATATTACATCTAGCTCAAGTAGCTGGTGATGTTTGTGACGGGTCTGTCTGATGTGGACACTTATTAGCTTTTAAAATGGCTGCACTGCTTGTTTGGTCTTCTGTGTCTGCTAGCTTGGATTCTGTTAAGGGGTTTTATTGGCTCTTGAAGTCAGAGCTCCGCCTCTAAGGTCTGCAGGTTTAGTTTTATAGGCTCTTGAAGTCAGGGCTCCGCCTCTAAGGTCTGCAGGTTTAGTTTTATAGGCTCTTGAAGTCAGGGCTCCGCCTCTAAGGTCTGCAGGTTTAGTTTTATACGCTCTTGAAGTCAGAGCTCCGCCTCTAAGGTCTGCAGGTTTAGTTTTATAGACTCTTGAAGTCAGGGCTCCGCCTCTAAGGTCTGCAGGTTTAGTTTTATAGGCTCTTAAAAAGGTACAACTGCAGCTCTTAGGCCTGTGAATCTGGCATCTCCATATTCTGTTATTTCAATGGCCCTTGAAATAAAACGGTTCTTTTGGCATCTGAAGACACTTTCGTTTTTTTTTTTTTTTATTTTGGTGGCATGATGGACGGCTGATAGAAACGGAAATCAAGACCTGGGGTGGAGCTCAGAGGAAAGCACTTTTTGTGAGAGTGAAGGAGCACCTCAGTAGGTAGAGTTGTGTGAAGGGGTGAGGGATGCATGGTGCTCTCATGCCCAACAAGTGGAGTGGTTTAAACTTATGCATCAAATTGTCAGTACTAAACTAAAATAAAAACAAGATGACACAGCTGAGGTTTCCCTTTTATAGGGCAGATGCTCAGGATTTTGATAGCTCTTATACTTAAACAGTTGGCCAAGTACTGCTAGCATCACTTACGTATATATTTTTTTTTTTGCTGTTTGAGTTTGTTCTTGCTGCTGTGGCCATTAAAGTAATAGTAGGGCTGCAAAGATTAGTCGACATAATCGACGATGTCGGCTACAAAAAAACGTCGATGTGGATTTTTTATTGTCGATGCATCATAAACAGAATCTTCAATAGAGGCTCCAGTCACCTTCCCATGGGCTCACCACCTATGGGAGGGGCCAAGGAGGTCGGGTGCAGTGTGAGTTGGGTGGTGGCCGAAGACGGGGACCTTGGCGGTCTGATCCTCGGCTACAGAAGCTGGCTCTTGGGACGTGGAATGTCACCTCTCTGAAGGGGAAGGAGCCTGAGCTAGTGCGCGAAGTTGAGAGGTTCCGGCTAGATATAGTCGGACTCACCTCGACGCACAGCTTGGACTCTGGAACCAATCGCCTTGAGAGGGGCTGGACTCTGTACCACTCTGGAGTTGCCCCCGGTGAGAGGCGCCGAGCGGGTGTGGGTATACTTATTGCCCCCCGACTTGGAGCCTGTACATTGGGGTTTACCCCAGTGGACGAGAGGGTAGCCTCCCTTCGCCTTCGGGTGGGGGGACGGGTCCTAACTGTTGTTTGTGCGTATGCACCGAACAGCAGTTCGGAGTACCCACCCTTTTTGGAGTCCCTGGAGGGGGTGCTAGAGGGCATACCTTCTGGGGACTCCCTCGTACTGCTGGGAGACTTCAATGCTCACATGGGCAATGACAGTGAGACCTGGAAGGGCGTGATTGGGAGGAATGCCCCCCCCCGATCTGAACCCGAGCGGTGTTTTGTTATTGGACTTCTGTGCTCATCACGGATTGTCCATAACGAACACCATGTTCAAGCATAGGGGTGTTCATATGTGCACTTGGCACCAGGACACCCTAGGCCTCAGTTCGATGATCGACTTTGTGGTCGTGTCGTCGGACTTGCGGCCACATGTCTTGGACACTCGGGTTAAGAGAGGGGCGGAGCTGTCAACTGATCACCACCTGGTGGTGAGTTGGCTTCGATGGTGGGGGAGGATGCCGGTCAGGCCTGGTAGGCCCAAACGTGTTGTGAAGGTCTGCTGGGAACGTCTGGCAGAGCCCCCTGTCAGAAGTAGCTTCAACTCCCACCTCCGGCAGAACTTCGACCACATCCCGAGGGAGGTGGGGGACATTGAGTCCGAATGGGCCATGTTCCGTGCCTCTATTGTTGAGGCAGCTGACCAGAGCTGTGGCCGTAAGGTGGTCAGTGCCTGTCGTGGTGGCAATCCCCGAACCCGTTGGTGGACACCGGCGGTGAAGGATGCCGTCAAGCTGAAGAAGGAGTCCTACCGGTCCCTTTTGTCCTGTGGGACCCTGGAGGCAGCTGATAGGTACCGGCAGGCCAAGTGGAATGCGGCTTTGGTGATTGCTGAGGCAAAAACTCGGGCATGGGAGGAGTTTGGGGAGGCCATGGAGAACGACTTTCGGATGGCTTTGAGGAGATTCTGGTCCACCATCCGGCGTCTCAGGAAGGGGAAGCAGTGCAGTGTCAACACTGTATATGGTGGTGATGGTGCGCTGCTGACCTCGACTCGGGACGTTGTGGGTCGGTGGGGGGAGTACTTTGAAGACCTCCTCAATCCCATTAACATGCCTTCCAATGAGGAAGCAAAGCCTGGGGACTCAGAGGTGGGCTCCCCCATCTCTGGGACTGAGGTCACCAAGTTGGTCAAAAAACTCCTTGGTGGCAGGGCCCCGGGGGTGGATGAGATACGCCCGGAGTTCTTCAAGGCTCTGGATGTTGTAGGATTGTCTTGGTTGACACGTCTCTGCAACATCGCATGGACATCAGGGACAGTGCCTCTGGATTGGCAGACCAGGGTGGTGGTCCCCCTCTTTAAGAAAGGGGATCGGAGGGTGTGTTCCAACTACAGAGGGATCACACTCCTCAGCCTCCGTGGAAAAGTCTATTCAGGGGTCCTGGAGAGGAGGGTCCGTCGGATAGTCAAGCCTCGGATTCAGGAGGAACAGTGTGGTTTTCGTCCTGGTCGCGGAACAGTGGACCAGCTCTATACCCTTAGCAGGGTCCTGGAGGGTGCATGGGAGTTTGCCCAACCAGTCTACATGCGTTTTGTGGACTTGGAAAAGGCATTCAACCGTGTCCCTCGGGGAATCCTGTGGGGGGTACTCCGGGAGTATGGAGTACCAGACCCCCTGATAAGGGCTGTTCGGTCCCTGTACGATCGGTGCCAGAGCTTGGTCCGCATTGCCGGCAGTAAGTCGAACCCGTTTCCAGTGAGAGTTGGACTCCGCCAGGGCTGCCCTTTGTCACCGATTCTGTTCATAACTTTTATGGACAGAATTTCTAGGCACAGCCAGGGCATTGAGGGGGTCCAGTTTGGTGGGCTCAGGATTGGGTCACTGCTTTTTGCAGATGATGTTGTCCTGTTTGCTTCATCAGGCCGTGATCTTCAGCTCTCTCTGGATCGGTTCGCAGCCGAGTGTGAAGCGGCTGGGATGAGAATCAGCACCTCCAAATTCGAGACCATGGTCCTCAGCTGGAAAAGGGTGGAGTGCCCTCTCAGGGTTGGTAGCGAGATCCTGCCCCAAGTGGAGGAGTTCAAGTATCTCAGGGTCTTGTTCACGAGTGAGGGAAGAATGGAGCGTGAGATCGACAGGCGGAGCGGTGCGGCATCCGCAGTAATGCGGGCGCTGCATCGGTCTGTCGTGGTGAAAAAGGAGCTGAGCCGCAATGTGAAGCTCTCAATTTACCAGTCGATCTATGTTCCTACCCTCACCTATGGTCATGAACTATGGGCAGTGACCGAAAGAACGAGATCGCGAATACAAGCGGCTGAAATGAGTTTCCTCTGCAGGGTATCTGGGCTCTCCCTTAAAGATAGGGTGAGAAGCTCAGTCATCCGGGAGTGGCTCAGAGTAGAGCCGCTGCTCCTCCGCATCGAGAGGAGTCAGATGAAGTAGCTCGGGCATCTGATCAGGATGCCTCCTGGACGCCTCCCTGGTGAGGTGTTCTGGGCACGTCCAACCGGGAGGAGGCCCCGGGGAAGACCCAGGACACGCTGGAGGGACTGTGTCTCTCGACTGGCCTGGGAACGCCTTGGGATTCTCCCGGAAGAGCTAGAAGAAGTGGCCGGGGAGAGGGAAGTCTGGGCATCTCTGCTCAAGCTGCTGCCCCCGCGACCCAACCTCGGATAAGCGGGAGACAATGGATGGATGGATGGATGGGCTCCAGTCACAAAGAACCACATTGGTTTTTGTAACTGCAATGCACTACATGAACGTCTGGGGGCAGTATCGTTTGTTATTCTTTGTCAAGACTGCACACGGTCCTACCAACGAAGAACCAACGTCTGAGTAGAAGAAGAACGTAGATGAAAATAAACGTGGTTGCATTTGTGAGTCGGATAGAGGAGGGGGAAGGAGATGGAAAAAAATTGAGACAGAAACTTTCTAAAGTGTGGGACTAATTCACCGGAAAAGAAAATAAAAAAGTTGAATGCAGATTATGCAAAGCAAAGCTTTCTTTTAACGGCAGCACCACCGCAATGCATGAGCATCTGAAACACAAGCATCCTGGAGCTGTGATGCCACTGTCTCTTGAGAATTTATGCTGGCACTGTTAGTTAGTTAGTTAGGGTCAGATCAGGAGGGGAGGGAGAGCGTGAACGAGACTGAGAAAATAAAAGTGAAAAAAGCTAACTTTTACAAATAACAAATTTACACCCGATCTGTTCATTTTCAAATAATATTGCATTAGTGTGATGATGTTTTCTGATTGGTACTATTCATGTCATACAATGATTTCTTCAAAATGTTACATATATTTGTCTCTTAGTTTTTATTTCCCTCAGTGCTGCGCGCCGACACCAGAAGGCGTGAGCTTATTCAGTGCTAGCAGCAGCACACAGGTGGCCGGTTGCTTGTGCTATAACAAGCTTGACCTGGCGGCGATCAAAGCACATGTACTGTGCAAGGCATGTGCGGGGTCCACTGAGAAAAGAAGAGCGTTCATGGCTCACTTTGTACAGGAATATTCTTTCCTCTGCATGTTCTGGAGTCCTGTGCAGACCTAGCAAGGTCGGGGGAAAAAAAAAACAAAACGTGGTCACCGATTACAACCGCAAGAAGGTACGCGAATGAATATGAATAATGTTGCATCCGTGCCACAATGTTTTCTGAAATGTACTATAAAGGTCATAAAATGAATAATTCCAAATATCATATATAACTATGTCTCTGTTTTTTTGTCAGTGCGGCTTTGACATCACGGACCACAAGGTGCATACTAACTGAGTGTAAGCAGGAACACTCAGTAAAACTGAATAAATAAAATCAAGTGACAATGAGATACGAATAAGGCCGATTCGCCAGCGTTTGTGTGTCAGCTTTTATCCATCCAGATCAGAGAATTTCCAGTTCGATCGTCTTAAAACACCACTCACATCTACAGTGTGGTGTTATGGGTCCACAGCTCTTCCAACAAAGGCCTTTTTGTTTTAAATAAATAATCACCGCGCTCGCGGCTTAGCGAGGCGGCGTGGTAACTATAGCGAGCCGCAGGGCGATCTACGGTGTGGGCGTTTCTCACCTAAGTGCACAGGTGAGAGACTGCCCACATCCGTGATCGTTCCTGTGGCTAATGGGCTGCAGCTGCCATGTCCTCTCCGCATATATATAGAGAAGCGTGAGCAGGTTAAGGGGGAAAAAGAAAAGGAAAGAGAGAACGGGAGGTAGTAGGAGAAGACAGGAAGCAGGCAGAGAGAGCCGGTGTGAGGAAGAAGGAGAACGAGCGAGGGAGAAAGCAAGCAGCTGGGAGGAGAGCCCACGAGGGGAGTGTTTGGCCGACACTCAGTGGGGCTGAGAAAGTAGTCACTCCAGCTGAGCGATTTAGGAGCTGGAGTGACCCGTGGAGAAGTCGACTGACCGTAGAAGGCAGCAGGAGTCGATGAGGCTTTGGACTGGTGTAGCCTCAGTGTCAGCACCTTGGCCGCTGGGGAATGGTCCAAAGTCTTGGTCCGGTTGGGAGCCTGACGAAGCCAAGGGTCGGAGGGCTACCGGACCTGATTGAAGGGCAGCTGATCCTGCAGGTAGGCGACTCTCCTGTAGAGCAGTCCAGATGGGTGTAGCAGGGGAGCCGCCATGGAAACAGAAGACACCGAGCTTTTGGTTTTAACATATTACTTCCTGTCATATTTTTACCTCGTGGTTTTTAGAAGAGATTTCCTAATGGATTTTAACCTCCACGTTTGTTCATTTGGTTTTTCACTTGCTTTTTGAGGATTATTTATTTATTTAATGAAGACATTTGAACTGCACAGCACTTTATTATGAACACTGTTTTGGAGTGTTGTAAATAAAAGCACTTTTGCACTTATACATCATCCCCTTGCTCAATTGTTATTGCCTCACTGTCTAGCTCATCGGTGACATTACCGACGGTGTTGGGTTCGAGGGCTCCCTAACAGAAGATGGGAACATGGAGCCGAACCCGCATCGTCACATACAGTTATTCCCAGTTTCAGATAAAGAGTAACAGCGTCAGATCCCCGGGGGGGTGGGGTGGTAGTATGTATCGTGATCGTGACTGAGAGAATAAAAGTGAAAAAAAAAAAAGGTAACTTTTACAAGTCCTATACATTTACAGTGGCTGTTACAGACTCAGATCAAATGTATGTTTTTATTGTATAATATTAACAATAAGAGCAACTCACTACTCAAAAAGGTAAATATACGAGGCAGTCAGGATCGAACTGGGGACTCTTGATTATAAGTCAGCAATTCCTGCCGCTGCACCACGGAAGCTGTTGTATCGTCCGTGACCCTTTTGTGAAAGTGTTTATTTGATCTTTGCACTTCAGGCTTTACACATTATATAGTTTAGGTCTACATTTTATCATTTATTACTAAAATATGAAAAACGTTTCTGTTTTAATGATGTATTTTTTGGTTAAGTTAAGCGCACTTTTTTTGTTTAAAGACTATGTTCACTTTAGTTTGTATTGTTCAATGTATTTCTTTTTTATTGTGATGGTCACAATAATATAAAAACATCTGATTATTTTCAAATTAATAAGTTTCACTGGTTGTTATTTTAATTTGATTATTATGAATTTTAATCGTGTTAATGCAGAGACATCAGGGTGACATTCACAGGTTGACAGACATGAGCAGATGGGATAAGACATGCACTGGAGCCCAGAACAGGATGGGCAACCACAGGTCGCAGGTATCAAAATAGTCAGGCATGAAATAATCGTGACTAATCGGGGAAAAAAATTGAACAATTAGTCGACTACCAAAATAATCATTAGTTGCAGCCCTAAGTAATAGTAAAGTAAAATAAAGTAAATTTAAATAAAGCATACACAAATTTACATGTGATACACAGAATCGTTAACCTAAGTTTGAATATACTCAAATACAGGGTCCTTCATAAAGTTTGGGAAAAAGACACAATTTTCCTTGATTTCGCCCACAGTTCAAAATTACAAATCAAACAATTCAGCCATGCACGATAATGACTTTCCATTTAAGGGGATTATGGTCACGTAACACCTTTTCTACATGAACCCAACCAAACCCCCCTGCCAATTTCAGGGCATGTTTGAGCCAATATATATAATATTGGTTTGTGTGTTTTCATTTAAGGCTGTAAAGCAAAAAAAATGGGAATAATTCAAAGGGGGGGGGGGGTTCTTTACTATACCCACTCTGTGTGTGTGTGTGTGTGTGTGTGTGTGTGTGTGTATGTGTATATATATATATATATATATATCTGAAAATGCAAAGTTGTCTGACTGGCTGACTGCCTCGCTTAGTCATTAACAAAAACCTTATTTTTCCGTTTAGTTAAAAAGCCAAAACTTGACAGAGTGATACATCTAGGCAGTAGGTATCCACTAAGGGAAGATATTCTGATATTTTAATATTTAGGTGTTTGGCAAAACTAAATAAGAGCACTATACACTCTTGCCAGGCATTGAGGCTGTGAGTACAGTCAGTTTGGTTCAACTGATCCAAGTATAAAACATATTTAATGTACCCACCCCCCATCTTTATCTGCATCCCTGTGGCAAATAAACATGGGGGGACAGGGGACAGACTACAATTCCCATCTGCCAGTGCACACTATGGCTCCAGCCGATTTCATCACAGCTCATTAAAGTTTACATACGAGCACCGACAAACACAGCAGGTCATCAAAATTAACAAGTACTGCATTTGTCTATCTCGGGCCACTT
This sequence comes from Erpetoichthys calabaricus, assembly GCF_900747795.2. Taxonomy (NCBI): domain Eukaryota; kingdom Metazoa; phylum Chordata; class Cladistia; order Polypteriformes; family Polypteridae; genus Erpetoichthys; species Erpetoichthys calabaricus. The sequence continues at coordinate 349,157,966 of NC_041394.2, read as the reverse complement.
AGGGAATCACAAATTCATTGTCTCACTGGACTGCAGCATTTATTTTAAGAGTCTGTCTTATCTTGGATTGTGTTTAGACATGCTGCATTTACAAAAGACACTCCCCGGGCTGCTTACTATAATCAGAACTCTTTTCTGAGAAATGTGTTGCCAAATCCTTAAGTAGCATTAAAACAAACAAACAAACTCCCAAGCCCCAATACCCATTTCTAATAAGTTTAGCTATTGTAAATTCACGCATGAAAACTAACATATTAAAAATGAAATTCAACTGTTTTACTTATCATTAACTATTGTGATGTTCTCTTTATATATAATATGCTACCGTGGCTGTTCGTTGGTCTGTCCAGGATTTTAAATCACCTGTAGCTCCCAAACCGTTTGACTAATTGACCTCAAATTTGGTACACATATACTACATGACCTCTACTGTCCGCTTTCAGGGTGATGATTGACCTCCAAGGTTATTCCCCTTTTTATTTTTATTTTATTGTAGAATCAACTCTCGGCAGCAGGGTGGCCATGCAGCACATGTGTACGGGCACCGTTCTCATCTCTACCACCTTCACTGTCACTTCCCCCTACCTCTTCATATCGTAAATCATTCGTGAGGCAGATTGAACACTTACAGTGCATCCGGAAAGTATTCACAGCGCATCACTTTTTCCACATTTTGTTATGTTACAGCCTTATTCCAAAATGGATTAAATTCATTTTTTTTCCTCAGAATTCTACACACAACACCCCATAATGACAACGTAAAAAAGTTTACTTGAAGTTTTTGCAAGTTTATTAAAAATAAAACAATGGAGAAAGTACATGTACATAAGTATTCAAAGCCTTTGCCATTAAGCTCAAAATTGAGCTCAGGTGCATCCTGTTTCCCCTGATCATCCTTGAGATGTTTCTGCAGCTTAATTGGAGTCCACCTGTGGTAAATTCAGTTGATTGGACATGATTTGGAAAGGCACACACCTGTCTATATAAGGTCCCACAGTTGACAGTTCATGTCAGAGCACAAAACAAGCATGAGGTCAAAGGAATTGTCTCAAAGCACAAATCTGGGGAAGGTTACAGAAAAATTTCTGCTGCTTTGAAGGTCCCAATGAGCACAGTGGCCTCCATCATCTGTAAGCGGAGGAAGTTCGAAACCACCAGGACTCTTCCTAGAGCTGGCCTGCCATCTAAACTGAGCGATTGGGGGAGAAGGGCCTTAGTCAGGGAGGTGACCAAGAACCCGATGGTCACTCTGTCAGAGCTCCAGTGGTCCTCTGTGGAGATAGGAGAACCTTCCAGAAGGACAACAATCTCTGCAGCAATCCACCAATCAGGCCTGTATGGTAGAGTGGGCAGATGGAAGCCACTCCTTAGTAAAAGGCACATGGCAGCCCGCCTGGAGTTTGCCAAAAGGCACCTGAAGGACTCTCAGACCACGAGAAAGAAAATTCCCTGGTCTGATGAGACAAAGATTGAACTCTTTGGTGTGAATGCCAGGTGTCACGTTTGGAGGACACCAGGCACTGCTCATCACCGGGCCAATACCATCCCTACAGTGAAGCATGGTGGTGGCAGCATCATGTTGTGGGGATATTTTTCAGCGGCAGGGACTGGGAGACTAGTCAGGATAAAGGGAAAGATGACTGCAGCAATGTACAGAGACATCCTGGATGAAAACCTGCTCCAGAGCGCTCTTGACCTCAGACTGGGGCGACGGTTCATCTTTCAGCAGGACAACGACCCTAAGCACACAGCCAAGATATCAAAGGAGTGGCTTCAGGACAACTCTGTGAATGTCCTTGAGTGGCCCAGCCAGAGCCCAGACTTGAATCCGATTGAACATCTCTGGAGAGATCTTAAAATGGCTGTGCACCGACGCTTCCCATACCACCTGATGGAGCTTGAGAGGTGCTGCAAAGAGAAATGGGCGAAACTGGCCAAGGATAGGTGTGCCAAGCTTGTGGCATCATATTCAAAAAGACTTGAGGCTGTAATTGCTGCCAAAGGTGCATCGACAAAGTATTGAGCAAAGGCTGTGAATACTTATGTACATGTGATTTCTCCATTTTTTTATTTTTAATAAATTTGCAAAAACCTCAAGTAAAGTTTTTTCACGTTGTCATTATGGGGTGTTGTGTGTAGAATTCTGAGGAAAAAAATTAATTTAATCCATTTTGGAATAAGGCTGTAACATAACAAAATGTGGAACAAGTGATGTGCTGTGAATACTTTCCGGATGCACTGTAAGTGCCAGCTTAAGTGATAAAGAAAACGTACTAAGTAATTGCAACACAAACACAGACAATCAGTTTTAATACAAAAAGATGCCGACGGAGAAAGAGAAGAAGTGGGCTGCTAGGGTGGAGAAAAGAAGAGCTGCTCAGGAAGTAGCAAGTGCATCAACCTCTGAGCAAATGAATGCTAAATGTACAGAGACAGAGAGAAGATGAAAACTAGGAATACTCAAGTCAAGTGTATTCACCTGCACGTTATCGTGCAGTGTGCGGTTACTGGCATTTGACATAATCTATGAAGCAACAGCCCTGCAGAAGTGGCATGATGCCGTTGGCCAAGCATGCATGTCACTTACTGTGAATATGAGGCTGAGGATCTGTGCTGGTATCCAGAAGGTTGCCGGTTCGAATCCCCGTCACTGCCAAAAGACACCCTACTCTGCCAGGCCCTTGAGCAAGACCCTTAACCTGTAATTGCTCCAGGGGCGCAGTACAATGGCTGACCCTGCGCTGTGACCCCAAGGGTTTTGCGTAAACTAACAAATTCCTAATACAATAAATTGTATAAGGCGAAATAAAGAACAAAAAATATATATATCATATGTAACAATAAATCGGAGGTAAACCGGTTACACTTTTTTTTTGTATATCAGTGAATAGCCTTGTATTTTTGAAAAAGCCAACGCTGTTGTCCACCATTGTTGTTACCTTAACAAAAATCAATCAAGAAACAGTGTCAAGTACTTTGAAGTTAAAAGAAATAAAAAAGAAGAAATATCCAATGGAGCCAAATCAAGATGGAACAGATTGAAGTGTGATTTCAAGTTAAATCATTGATCCCATTTTAACAGAATGTGTGCCAAGGTGAAGTTATATTTATGACCCAAATTCCACACCACTGGTACAACTTTGCGTCAAATGAGCGGTTGTTCATGGAGTCCCTAATGAGGCACATTACCTGCATTGTGAGGGAGCGTCAGTTACGGCACTACAGCCGTCTACAACTCACAGGATCCTAGTGGCCTGACCAGGCCAAGGCAAGACAGTCCGGGGCAATTGAGACAGTCTGAAGACTCACAACACAATTCAGCAATCTGAGACATGTTGAGGCCCGTAAGAGGACATCCCTGTTGGCGGCATCTCTTTGACTCCACCCACTTTCCATGAGCCATTTCCCCATGTTTTGCCAGTGTACGGACGCCTGTATAGCATGCCTGTCATATCAAATTCAGTTTCTTGAAGTTCCTGCTCTCAAACCTGTGGACTCAGTAGTTTAGAGGCCTGTGTAATCAGCATTTATTAAACTTATAAACTATCGAGGTCTCTCAGTTCTGCACCTGAAGCAAAACCACAGAATGGATGCATCTTTTGTTACTGGTTTTATACACATATTTGCCGACTGACGGACCAACCACAAGCATTCCCTAGTAGGTAATCATCTAAACCTATTAATGTAATACTCCAATTTTTAAGCTGTCAAGTAAGCAAGTGAGCCGCTGCCGCACAATGTCGGAGGCTTTGTCTCTGGCACTGATGGCCGAGGTTTGATCTCCAGAAGAGGAAGCAAAAGTATGTACACCTGACGAGCACCAAATAGGGGTAAACGTGTCCTGTACGCTTTGATTTGGCAGATAATGTATCATACATATATATATATATATACATACATACACACATATATATATACATACCTACACACACACACATATATATACAGGTGCTGGTCATAAAATTAGAATATCATGACAAAGTTGATTTATTTCAGTAATTCCATTCAAAAAGTGAAACTTGTATATTAGATTCATTCATTACACACAGACTGATGTATTTCAAATGTTTGTTTCTTTTAATGTTGATGATTAGAACTGACAACTAATGAAAGTCCCAAATTCAGTATCTCAGAAAATTAGAATATTGTGAAAAGGTTCAATATTGAAGACACCTGGTGCCACACTCTAATCAGCTAATTAACTCAAAACACCTGCAAAAGCCTTTAAATGGTCTCTCAGTTGAGTTCTGTAGGCTACACAATCATGGAGAAGACTGCTGACTTGACAGTTGTCCAAAAGACGACCACTGACACCTTGCACAAGGAGGGCAAGACACAAAAGGTCATTGCTAAAGAGGCTGGCTGTTCACAGAGCCCTGTGTCCAAGCACATTAATAGAGAGGCGAAAGGAAGGACAAGATGTGGTAGAAAAAAGTGTACAAGCAATAGGGATAACCGCACCCTGGAGAGGATTGTGAAACAAAACCCATTCAAAAATGTGGGGGAGATTCACAAAGAGTGGACTGCAGTTGGAGACAGTGCTTCAAGAACCACCACGCACAGACGTATGCAAGACATGGGTTTCAGCTGTCGCATTCCTTGTGTCAAGCCACTCTTGAACAAGAGACAGCGTCAGAAGCGTCTCGCCTTTGGACTGCTGCTGAGTGGTCCAAAGTTATGTTCTCTGATGAAAGTAAATTTTGCATTTCCTTTGGAAATCAAGGTCCCAGAGTGTGGAGGAAGAGAGGAGAGGCACAGAATCCACGTTGCGTGAGGTCCAGTGTAAAGTTTCCACAGTCAGTGATGGTTTGGGGTGCCATGTCATCTGCTGGTGTTGGTCCATTGTGTTTTCTGAGGTCCAAGGTCAATGCAGCCGTCTACCAGGAAGTTTTAGAGCACTTCATGCTTCTTGCTGCTGATGAACTTTATGGAGATGCAGATTTCATTTTCCAACAGGACCTGGCACCTGCACACAGTGCCAAAGCTACCAGTACCTGGTTTAAGGACCATGGTATCCCTGTTCTTGATTGGCCAGCAAACTCACCTGACCTTATGGGGTATTGTGAAGAGGAAGATGCAATACGCCAGACCCAACAATTCAGAAGAGCTGAAGGCCACTATCAGAGCAACATGGGCTCTCACAGACTGATCGACTCCATGCCACGCCGCATTGCTGCAGTAATCCAGGCCAAAGGAGCCCCAACTAAATATTGAGTGCTGTACATGCTCATACTTTTCATGTTCATACCTTTCGGTTGGCCAACGTTTCTAAAAATCTTTTTTTTGCATTGGTCTTAATTGATATTTTAATTTTCCGAGATACTGAATTTGGGACTTTCATTAGTTGTCAGTTATAATCATCAACATTAAAAGAAATAAACATTTGAAATACATCAGTCTGTGTTTAATGCATGAATCTAATATACAAGTTTCACTTTTTGAATGGAATTACTGAAATAAATCAACTTTGTCATGATATTCTAATTTTATGACCAGCACCTGTATTTTTACCCATAAGTCATCATAACCTTTTTGTGCAAAAAAAAAAAAAAAAAAATGAATTGATTTTCTAGCTAAAACAACACATCATATTAAAAACGTCTACTGAATCCAGTTAGTAAATTATTTAATTGTACAGTTATAGAAAAGGTAAAAATAAACGTCATTGTGTTTCTCACATGAATACAAAGAGGTTCTGGGCCTCACAGTGCCTGAAGTGCTAGGATCTGTCGGAGGGCTAAAACTGCCCTGACTGCAGCTGGACACTTCTCAGCCAAGGGGACGCCCACATAACACATGGCTGTGGGAGATATATGGACATTTCTGGAGGGTGGAACCAGACTGTGTCTGTCTGGGCGGGCTGCCAACCGGGACCACAACCGGTTTCATCATGATGTACCAGTGCCAGCTCCCATGCATGCACCAGTTTGTAACCATGACAAACACCATTTCCTTTTAGTCCATATATATATATTTTTATGATAAATATGTTGTGCATACATTTAATTAGTTAAAGTATGCATTTTGTTAGGACAGAAAGATATGGAGGAAGATGAACTGCTGTGGCAACCTCTAACGGAAGCAGCCGAAAGAAGAAGAAGATGCATTTTATGAGAATTTTACTTATTTTGTATTTTACGATCATCGAATGATAAGCCTACAGAATGTCATTTTGTTAATAAAACAATTAATACTTTTGGTCTGCAGTTCAAATGTAAAAAGAGCAAGTTTAGCACAACACCCTAAAATAAGGCTAGTGCGTATCTGGATAAAAAGGAACTTAGCAGTAAATACTCAAATTACAAGAAAAGTATGTATGTATGAATGAATGAATGAATGAATGAATGAATAAATAAAAAAATAAAATAAAATTAAATGAATCAAGTCTGAATTGGTCAGTTCTAGTAACATTGATGTAATGATTGGGATCAGTCCTAAACAAATTGTGATCAGAGCATCCCCAGCGCTTACACACATTTACAACTGGTAATACAGAGATATGAGTAGATGACAAAGGAGGACAGGAAAGGACAAAAATAAAAAATACCTCCAGCTGACAGCTTAATGTAGTAAATAAAACTCAGGGCCACAGTCATTATTAACACAAAAAGTCACCCCCTAGCTTAGCCCCCCAGACATTTCTCAAGTTGCACAATCTAATAGGAGACTCAGATTCTTTAACAACTAAATCCCTGTCATCAAACATCTTTGAGACACTGTCACCACTCTCCACCATAAAGTATAAGACCTCACCATAGTTTCACATAAACCACACAAGACTTCTCTTTCACACACACACACTTACGTTGTCCATATTGCTGTGAAGACGATAGCTGACCTTCCTGAGTTCTAACAGATGACTCTCCCTTAGTCCTCCTTCTGCCAGACGTCATCTTGAGCTCAGTACTCTCCATACTTTTTTGTCTGTGTGTCTCAATGCTGACAGACATCTCCTTGGCCTCTTCTTTAATATTCACAGTTACCAGTTCATAATCCTCCTCCTTAATGTTGGGACACTCCTTGTTAGGGTGGACAGGCTCCCACTCACAGTTCTCCTCCTCCTTAATATTTACAGTCGTTATCAACATGGTCTTTATGTCAGCCTCGCAAGTCTCCTCTTTCACATCCATCTTGACGTTACAGTTAATGGGAATGGCGTCTTCCTTGCTGTTGAAAGAACACAATTTAACTCCCTCATAACTGCACCAATTCAGGTCAAAAGACATTTCAATTTACTGGTATAACACTAACACAGTTATAGTTTACATCAAGTCAGACAGTTTAGAGAAATCACACTACAGCACATTAACAGGAACTCCTAACTCTTCATATCAAGTGTGGATTTGAGGGACAACAGACTTGAGGTGGCCCACCGGTATTCACTACTTGGCCTACACGTCTTGTCTTTCAAAGAGCTGAACGGCAGGCCAGTGGATTTGTTTCATGTATTACTTTAACGCATGAAGTGATAATGAATGTCACTTACAACTTAGCAGAAATAAAGGAGCAGCATTGGATATATTAAGGCAAATTTACACTGTAAAAATCAAGCAGATTTTAAGAATAAATCCAGCGCATCTTATTGATGGTAACACGGACAGCAGGCACCATAATTACAGCACTTCTCAGGGTACAGAGTACAATCCAGGCGACAATCTTTTTGCAGTGTTGAGTAAAGAAATAACGACTTAAATCTACTGGTCTACAGTGACTTGGATCACCCATTTTATATTAAAACAAAATATTGAACTTCCGTTCTTTAGGAATTCCCCCAATGCACGGTGACTCCTGACAAATATGTTGTCACACACGTGCGCATGGGAGGCAGCTAAAGGGCTTGAGTAAAGGCAGTCCTGAGGCATGCTGGGATGTGGCAGAGTGCACCGACTCTTTTTCTCCCTTCCCTGTAGACCATTCACGGGAGATTCCACCTGGCTCTCTTGACATCACTTCCAGGACCGAGCCAATGGAAGGCGGCCTTGCCGGCTCCGGCCCCTGTGATGTCACGTCTGGGCTCGAACCAATGGCTGAAGAACATGTGCCCGATCCTTATGATCTCACTTCCTGTCTTCCCCTTTAAAAGCCTGCACCTTTTCCCTTAGTCTTGTTTTGGACTCGGTTATATGCACATCAATGGTGTATATTGAAAGAAAGCAACTTTGCAGCCAGGAACCCAAATTACACGGGTGGCTGCCCCAAACCTTTATATGACTCTGTCTCGAGTTTGTGACAATGTATAAAGGGTTCCTCTATGTCCATCCATTATCCAACCCACTATATCCTAATACAGGGTCACGAGGGTCTGCTGGAGTCAATCCCAGCCAACACAGGGCGCAAGGCAGGAAACAAACCCCGGGCAGGGCACCAGCCACTGTAGGGCACACACCAAGACACCAAGCACATACTACGGACAATTTAGGATCACCAATGCACCTAATCTGCATGATTTTGGACAGTGGGAGGAAACCCACATAGAAAAGGGGAGAACATGCAATTTCCATGCAAGGAGGACCCGGGAAGCAAACCCAGGACTCCTTACTGTGAGGCAGCAGCGCTTCCACTGTGCCACCGTGCCACTCTATTCCTATACGTACTAACTAAAATCCTTATGCATTTGACGATAAAATGTCTGGGCCCAAGATTTGTTTGAGTTTTTTTTTTCTTTCTTAAATGCCAAAAGAATTTCCTTGATAATCATTTGTTTTCCAGATATTTCTCTTTCTCTCTCTGCCTTTTAGTTTCCTTAATATCCTTTAAAACATTTGTGCTAGTGCTCCAATATATTTTACAGTTAGTATTAGAGTTATCTTTCTTATATAACTTGTGTGCCTTTTTTAATTCCTTTGCAGCTTCTTTTTAATTTAACCACGGTGGATTTTTCTTCAACTTTCTTACCACTTCTAGAATGCGTCTTGCAAGAGATTTTAAACTCTTTCAACCCTCCCTGTTCCACTGTTGTTCAGTGGTCTTCACACTTAAAATCTTATCCTCGTTTTTCCCTTGAACATTTTGCGTCATTTGCTCAATATTTCCCCAACTAACATTAAGCTTAATTGGTATGTTCCGTCCTGGGCTGTACCACAATATGCACAAAGGGTCTGACACAGCAACATACCTGTCAGTGTCCTATGAGGGCAACAGTTAGGAAATAATTTTTATAAATATCCCATTAAACTACAGTGTGTATGTGATTCAGCACATGCACCAGCATTAAAATTTAGCTGCAATCAGATTATATCTTTTACCCCGAAAACAGCATCACACTCATTGCTAATCATTACATTCCAGCAGTCTTTTCACCTTCAGCACAGTATATCTTTACATTAATAATATCTATCTCTATCTTGGATGTGTGTCACTATCTTCATGTAGCACAGGGGTGTGCAAAGTCATTCCTGGAGGGCCGCAGTGGCTGCGGGTTTTTGTTCCAACCCAGTTGTTTAATTAGAAAACAATCCTTACCAATAATTACATTTCATGGCTTGTTAGTGCTTTAACTCTGCTATGTCATTCTCAAATCCTAGATTTTTTTTTTCCATTCTAAAGATATCATCCAAATATTTTGAAGTGTAAAACGGATGGGTAATTCTCAATCCTTCACTTTTTTCTCTTCTCTTTCCTTCCAAGTATTTAATTAAACCAAATAATGCCTGATAAATACACACAGGCGTAAAGGGTAACAAGCAAAATGGATAACTGCTGGTTTCTTTTGTCATTTGCATCTTATTGCTAATAAGGAGCAATTACAAACCAAGAACGCAGCTGTTTAAGACTTAAATAAGCAATAAGGGTTCAAAATCTTAACGAGGGAGGTAACTAAAATGAAGCAGAAGTGTTTCTAGAGCAATTAGTGCTTCTTATTAAGCAATTGGGTTGGAACAAAAACCTGCAGCCACTGCGGCCCTCCAGGAATGACTTTGCACACCCCTGATGTAGCACAAGCAAAGTGAGCAGGCTGGCTATTCATGCATTTGTATGCATTGGTATACATTGTCGGGTCTGCCTTGTCCGTGCAAACGCCGTGAGTGAGTCGTCTTCTAGTGCTGAGCTCATCACTCACGACTCACGACTCACTCCATCCACAATGTGCCATGCGACGTGTTCTTTTTCTCATGTCAAATTCATACTGGTTGTGTACTTTGTATTCCAAGTCTTTCTATTATAAAAAAAATTTTGGAAGGCTTGGAAGGAGACGATACGTGATCTTCTTGGAAGACAATTTGACATCCCGCGAGAGACATTTTAACAAGGCAGTGAGAAAAAAGGACAGCTGCTGTACTGGCTTTTAAATGATCGACACGCAACGCGACAAGCAGAACACGCAGCTCTGCAGCAGTAGCAGTAAGACAACAGATGATCAGACCGCATCTCCTCAACATGCGTTCAGCCCGCCAGCCAACATTGATAATGCGAGTGGCAGAGATGCGAAGTGGCTGGGAAGGGGTGGGCGAGCGAAGCGAGCAGGGGGCAAAGTTTTTAAAACTAATAAAAATAACAAGAGGACTGGACGTTCTACAGATTTGTCAGTTATTGTATGTATCGCACATACTGAAACAATGTCAGTGATTATTACAGTACCCCTTTTTCAGTGACTATTTTCTCGATGTCTGCAGTAGAAAGACAGCAATTCACACTTGGGAAAGAATGTTCAAGAATGTCAATAACAGCAGCAGGAGACGATTTGTTGAAGTAACAAGAATATGTGAATATGGTCAAGATTCCTTTTAGTTTGATAAAAAAGTAGGCTTCAAAGTTAAAAACTCTGTGTTTATACAGAAATATTATATGGAGGACTCAATACCCTTGAAATCCCTACACTCAATCAAACTATTAAAATTATCTAGATAAAAAAAGTTTCTTAAAATGCCTTCTGGTAAAAGTAACCGATTTATCTAATTTTATTTATTTATTTTTTTTTTAATGAAAAGTCGGTGGGTTAGCATTTCTGCTATTAAGACCCTGCAAAATTAGTACGCTACATATAAAATTGTCTGCCTTACATAAGTAAAAGCCATCTCATCAAAACTTGCTTAACAGGCAATTCCCATCATGGCATTTTTTTCTATGAGACAACAAACAAGTTAAGAATAAAGTTATATAAAAGGAGGAGATGAAGTCCATCAGGAATAGTAAAGGGGAATTTAAAAAACACACAGACAGTGAAATGGCAAACACTCTAAACTTTTCTGAGGTCTTCACATAGGTGGAAGTAGACTAAATTACAGCGGTAACAGGGACTACTAAGGAGGTTCGGAGGGATTTGGAAATTGTAGAGGGAGAAAAACTGCAGAGATTAAACAGGATGAAATCAAACTAATATCCAGGACCAGATAATATTTACCCTCGAGTTCTTAAGGAGGCTAGAGAGTACAGATATAAACCCTTGACACATTTTTTAGGAAGTCACTGTGCACTGGAGAGATTCTGAAGGACTGGAAAATGACAAATATCATCTCATTATATAAAAAGGGTGACAGGGCCGATCCAAGCAACTATAGGCCAGTAAGCGTAATGTGCATCACAGGAAAATTAATGAAAGGAATTATTAAGGATAAGATTGAGCAACACCTGGCAAGGACAGGAGTTATTCTGAACAGTCAGCATGGGTTCAAAAGAGGGAGGTCGTGTTTTACTAACATGCTGGAATTCTATGAGGAGGCAACAAAAGGATACGCTCAAAGTGGAGCAGATGAGATTATTTATCTTGACTTTCAGAAAGCATTTGATAAGGTGACACATGAGAAGTTGGGCATCAAACTAAAAGAAGTGGGAGTTCAGGGTGTGGTGTGCAGAACTGGCTCAGACACAGGAAGAAGATGGTGATGGTATGAGGAACCTCATCAGAATTGGCTGATATTAAGAATGGTGACCAGCAGAGGTCAGTGCTGGGGCCGCTGCTATTTTATAAATGATTTGGACAGGAACAGTAGTAACAGGCTGGTTAAGTTTGCCGGGTGGATTAGCAGATAATCAAGAGTCCAACAAACTATTACAGATGGACTTGGACAGCATACAGTAAATTTGTGGCAGATGAAATTTAATGTCAGTAAATGTAAAGTATTACATATAGGGAGGTAAAAATGTTAGGTTTGAATACACAACGGGAGGTCTGACAATCATGAGTACACCTTATGAGAAGGATTTAGGAGTCGTAGTGGACTCGACACTATCAACTTTTTGACAGTGTTCATAGGCCATTAAGAAGGCAAACAGAATGTCAGGTTATATAGTGCCTTGATGTGTGGAGTACAAGTCACAGGAGGTTCTGCTCAAGCTTTATAACACACTGGTGAGGCCTCATCTGGAGTACTGTATGCAGGCTACAAAAAGGACAGCTCTAGAAAAGGTCCAGGGAAGAGCGACTAGGCTGATTCCAGGACTACAGAGGATGAATTATGAGGAAAGATTAAAAGAGCTGAGCCTTTACAGTTTAAACAAAAGAAGATTAAGAGGTGACATGATTGAAGTATTTGAAATCATGAAGGGCATTAGTCTAGTGGATTGAGATAGTGACATTAAAATGAGTTTATCAAGAACACGGGGACACAGTTGCAAAGCATTACTTGTGTGGTCTGCAAAGGTGCTACAGAATGGCTACTTTTTTTTTTTAATTTCTCAATTTTACTTTTATTTATTTATTTTCATTCTATTTCTGAAGGGATCCCATCCTGAGCTAGAGAAAAAAAAGAATTGGTAAGGAGACTCCTCTTCAAAGATTGCTAAGTGCTATTACATTTAGAAAATATTTATTTCTATAGCACTTTTTCATACAAAGGATGTAGCTCAAAGTGCTTTACAAGAAGAAAAAAAATTAAAATTAGATATATATAATAATGAATAAATAATATAAAAATAAACACTTTTAAAAGATCGATAAATAATTAATAGACAGAATTTGTTGAGTCTCTCAAGAGGAGTTCAATAAGTTTAGATGACCGGGAGTACAGAAAGAAAATAAAACTTCACACAAGTTCCCCTCAGAGATGAGAGGAGAGGTTGGTAGCAGGATTGGCACTGCAACCACCGTAAAAAAAAAATTCACACTGCAACATTTAGCTCAGATAAGCACTCTATAATTAATTATAATACTAAATAAATATTATACTAATAAAATAAGGCTTTCCACAAATGGATACCACTATTTATATACTTTGTGTGCACCGATTTATTAAATACCTCAATTACATAGACTACACAAACAAGTTTGAGACGCCATTGAAACAGTTAAGAATATATCACTTTTTAAAATGTTATTGATTTTATTGTAATCATTCCATAGAAATAGATCAATTTTTACAAAAAATAGGATTGAAAACAAATCAACCCCCACCCCTAAATACTTTTTAAAACCACGCTTATATTAAGTTAAAAAAAGTGTACTAAAAAGTAAAAAATAAGTCTCTCATACATCACTCGTAAAAAAATAAAAGCGTGGGCGCTTTCATCAATCAACATTCAAAAAACACTTCTTAAAATTTTAGCAAAAGCATAAACGCTTTTATTTTTTTTTTTTACGAGTGATGAAAGACTTTTACTTTTTAGTACACTTTTTAACTTAATATAAGCGTGTTTTTTTTATATAATAAAAATTATTATTATTATTATTTTCAACTTTAGTCTTGGGTTTGTTTTAGTTCTAGCCGTTACTAGAGCCATCTATTGATGAAATCTTGAACTATTCTTCATATGAAAAATTCATTTCTTAATTAACATGGATTAATTGATCAATTAGTGAAACTGATTCATGTATTGTCATTGGAAGTGTGTAAGTGTGCAAAATGTCAAGTCATTTAGACAATAGGAAGTGGGTTAAATATCGATGACAAGATTTGTAGCAGACAACAAACTGGTGAAGTTAATATAAGCGTGGTAATAATAATACCTTGTTAAGGCTTTTCAATATATAAATGTTTTTATTTAGAACAGATGTTCCTTACCGGAATGGCTGCTCTTTGACTGAACTGCTGTATGTGTTACTGCTGCTGCTTTACTACCTCAGAAAAGCGCTATTTCCGTCTGTAGAAACTGAACTTCTAACAGAAGATATAATACACGACATTTAATGAAAATGCATCCCCAAAGGTGTGCGTCCCTGCACACGGAAGCCGGAGAGTTGCGAGCCACACGCGACACATAGAAACTCACTCGAGTAGGGTCCTTATGACTCCACCTGCCAACGAATACAAAGCTCCACATTCAAAGAATCAGAGACCCAAGTTCTGACCGCTTACCTCTGTCTCCAAAACTAGGCTAAAGACAACACCTTCAGCGTTAAACGCCCACGATCTCGACCACTACGTCCAGTTCACTTCTCAAGTTTAGAGACACAAGGCACGCGCTCACTTCAGTTTTCGTCGCACTTGATGACGTCACACGCACGTCGCGTTGCCGGCCGTTTATGTGCACGCGCGTTACCGCGCTCTAGTTTAAATGAACCCGCATGCCTCTGGTAAACGTGAAAGGCAGCACGCCTTATCTATCTATCTATCTATCTATCTATCTATCTATCTATCTATCTATCTATCTATCTATCTATCTATCACGTTTACATTGCCGACGTGGCCATCACGACAGGATACGCGCCAGACACTCCTCAGTAAAAGTTGTTAGTGTTCAGCGATTTTCAAATCTATAGCTAATAAGTATTGTCGATTTCTGCCGCAGTGGGATGGTAATCGCCCATTACAATGCGGGATTCATAGACCTCGGGTGGCAATGAGCAGAAGATGGAATATTGTAAATATCAGAATCAGAAAAACGTTATGAACCCCGAGGGAAATGATGTTTGCTACAACTGTACAAATAGGCAAAGGCACAAGTAACACTAAGAGCGAGTATAAAAAAGAAGCATGTAAAATAAAAATAGAATACAAATATCAAAATAAAGTACAAGAAATCCTCATTCACTAAGCTCTGCAGGTACATGGTGAATTAAATAAATACAATAAATAAATACTATGAGTGTGAGAATCTTATAAAATCTCAATATACTAAGCAGTAATAGCATGCTGAGCTTAAAGTATTCCACATAATAATATTGTACATTAAGTGAAATATTGCACATCTAAGTAGTTGAGAATGTACTGGGATATCCCTTAAAGAAAAAGGGCACAGCTTGTATTGTGGCTATTTGACTAAAAGAGAAGTTCCAGAGTCTGATGGCGTCTCTGGCGATGAAGCGTTTCCTGGGATGTTCCGTGGAGCACTTTGCTGAAAACGCTCCTCTGCCTGACCAGAACACTATGAAGCCGGTGAATATTATTTTTATTAAGAGACAAAATTCTCCAATCTGCCATAGTTTCCAAGCTGTCCAGTTTCTCTCATACCACTGAGCCAGCCTTCTGAGTTAGTTTGTTTAGGCTCTTAATGTCTGCCACTTTCATATTACCCATCCCAGCAAAACACAGTGAAAAAATGGCATTTTCAAGCACACACTCATAAAACATTTGCAGCATAGTATTGCAGATCCTAAAAGATCTGAGTCTCTCTACAGCCTACTTTGACCCTTCGTATATTTGGAACATGAGTTCTTGGACCAGTTCAGCTTACTGTCCATATACACCACCAGATACCTGTATTCCTGAATGATCTCCACAGTCACACCCCTAACAGACAGGGGCCTAACTGAAGATTGTGATCTTCTCAAATCCGCCACCAGTTCTTTAGTTTTATTTGTGTTGCCCTGCAGCGGTTTCAGCTCACATCAGCCATAAAAACCGTCCACTACCTTGCTAAATTCTGTCTCGTCACCATGCCTGATGCTTCCCACTATTGCAAAATCATCTGGGAGTTTCTGCAGATGGCAGCCTTCTGTGTTGTAGCTCAAATCTGTGGTGTACAAGTTGTAAAGGAATGGTTACAAAACACCAGTGCTACACATACTGGGGCCTTCCAGTCAGGAAGTCCATCATCCACAAGACTAAGGGGGCATCCACAAGCATTGCCGATAGCTTTAGTCCCTAGTCTGGAGGCTGGATGGTGTTAAAAGCACATGAGAAATCAAAGAACATAATCGTAAGAGGTCCTCCTGGCTTGTCTAGGTGACTGTAGGCAGCATGTAGCAGGTACATGATGGCATCTTCAACCCCAATCCTGGTGGTCCAATGCTGGCCTACCCTGGAGTGAAGTATTTCCAGGACAGGACTTTCAAAGACTTTCATTATATGTGTGGTGAGTGCCACTGGCCTGTAGTCAGATGGGGTACTGGGATGTGCCTTGTTCAGAACAGGAACCTAACAAGATGTTTCCTACAGCACTGGCACATTGTGAATACCCAGGCTCCGGTTGAAAATCTTTAGTAGAAAACCACAGAGCTGTGAGGCACAGATCTTGAGCACCCATGGGCTGAGGCCAACATAGCCTTGGCAGAATGAAGTCTGTGTTGGTCTCTCGTGACTTGTTCTTCAGTAAAGGTGATAGATCATCTGCTTGTATCAGAGTTGTAGACAGAAGGGGGGGGGGGGGGAGTTCAGCAAGTTTGGTGAAGATTCTATACACCTCTTGCCCTGTTATGAGGGGTGAGAGAGGGACATTGAGCATATGAGGCACCAACGGTCCTTTTTCCACACGGGTCTTTTCTTTGTCCCCGGGGAGCTGGAATTAAAGCCAATGATTGTCCTCATACTGCTCTACACAGAACAGACGTGAGAGAGTGCAGAACATGAAAAGCAGTCAGTCAGTCAGTCACACAATCAGAACTTCTGATCAATTTGACTGTGAGAACGACTTTTCTTTGTAGGGAGCTCGTTAATTGTGAGCTCCAGAAAAAATAACCAATATAAAATTGATTATTGATTGGAATGATACCCTTTGGCAATTTAAGGATTTCATCTTCTTTCTCATAGATGCTTGCCTATGCTGAAATGTGTTTTAAAGACAAATGACAAGGCTCGTTTTCAATTATTATTATTATTATTATTATTATTATTATTATTAATGATAATAATAATAAGAAGAAGAAGAGGAAGAAGAAATAATAATAATAAGAAGAAGAAGAAGAAGAAGAGGAAGAAGAAATAATAATAATAAGAAGAAGAAGAAGAAGAAGAAGAAAAGAAGAAGAGGAAGAAGAAATAATAATAATAATAATAATAATAAGAAGAAGAAGAAGAAGAAGAAGAAGAAGAAGAAGAGGAAGAAGAAATAATAATAATAATAATAATAATAAGAAGAAGAAGAAGAAGAAGAAGAAGAAGAAGAAGAGGAAGAAGAAATAATAATAATAAGAAGAAGAAGAAGAAGAAAAAGAAGAAGAGGAAGAAGAAATAATAATAATAATAATAATAAGAAGAAGAAGAAGAAGAAGAAGAAGAAGAAGAAGAAGAAGAAGAAGAAGAGGAAGAAGAAATAATAATAATAATAATAATAAGAAGAAGAAGAAGAAGAAGAAGAAGAGGAAGAAGAAATAATAATAATAAGAAGAAGAAGGAGAAGAAGAAGAGGAAGAAGAAATAATAATAATAAGAAGAAGAAGAAGAAGAAGAGGAAGAAGAAATAATAATAATAATAAGAAGAAGAAGAAGAAGAAGAAGAAGAGGAAGAAGAAATAATAATAATAATAATAATAATAATAAGAAGAAGAAGAAGAAGAAGAAGAAGAAGAAGAAGAAGAAGAGGAAGAAGAAATAATAATAATAAGAAGAAGAAGAAGAAGAAGAAGAGGAAGAAGAAATAATAATAATAAGAAGAAGAAGGAGAAGAAGAAGAGGAAGAAGAAATAATAATAATAAGAAGAAGAAAAAGAAGAAGAGGAAGAAGAAATAATAATAATAATAATAATAATAAGAAGAAGAAGAAGAAGAAGAAGAAGAAGAAGAAGAGGAAGAAGAAATAATAATAATAATAATAATAATAAGAAGAAGAAGAAGAAGAAGAAGAGGAAGAAGAAATAATAATAATAATAATAAGAAGAAGAAGAAGAAGAGGAAGAAGAAATAATAATAAGAAGAAGAAGAAGAAGAGGAAGAAGAAATAATAATAATAATAATAATAATAACAAGAAGAAGAAGAAGAAGAAGAAGAAGAAGACTTTTTTTATTTTTATTATTATTTTTTTTTAAACATACAACATTGGAGCTGTGGGACCCCAAACAGCAGTCAAGTAAAGGCAATCTCAAGAAAAGACAAGGGCTAATAGTAATATTATTAATAGCAGCAATATTACTGTACAATGGCATTTCCTCTCGGGGATTAATGAAGTGTAAATTCTATCAATAATAATGTTAAAATGTAAAATCGGCATATTTATTAGAAAACCGGGGCTCTTTGAGCGAGGAGCCTTTTGTTGTATTGAAACTCTTGTTTGTCGTTTGGTACATTCCGCCTCTCGGTGTTAGTTATATTAATTTAGATGTCAGACACTGGAAGTCGCGTACGAACTCTTCTCATCGTTGCCAATCCTTAGTAGCCAAAAATAAAAGTTTTAACAGACGTCATTGAACTTTTTAAATGAGTTTGTGTACCCTTAATACAAATGGCCAGCAGATGTCACTAGAGAGCCAAGTGTCAAATGCTTCGAAGCCTCGACACAATTGCCGCTGCACTGATGTTCTTGCGTTGATCAACATCAAAGCTGATTGAACGGAGAAAGAAAGAAAGAAAGAAAGAAAGAAAGAAAGAAAGAAAGAAAGAAAGAAAGAAAGAAAGAAAGAAAGAAAGAAAGAAAACCAATTAAGCAGTAAACAGTGCCTTATGACCTGCACTGTGTCAATTAGCACAACCGAAAATCGCATCCAGTCACATTTAAAGCTTATGAATCGATTTCACATCAAATTCCTTTTTGTCATGGGACAAGTCAAATTTGTTGATGTTAGATTTGGCTTTTTTTCTCTGTATTTTTGTGTTGTTCCAATGCACATAAAGGAAATAAACATGTGCATACCAAAACGTTTGTAATTGCAACAATTTTCTGGGAGAAATGGTGCATTTTCTGGGTAAATTCCAGGGGTGCCGATAATTTCGGCCATGACTGTATGCCCAGCTGTGCGCAAAACCCTCACCCCCCCCCCCCGAAGATTCGGAGATGACATGTAAGAGATATATTTTTATATGTTTTGGCTCCCCCTCTTCAATTTCATATACAGTATGGTTGCAAGTGTGGTTTTCCTCTTATAGGATCGGCGAGCTCACAACTGTATGTGAAGCTCTCGCGGACAGCAGAGATAGCAAAGCACTTTGGTACCATTCTCGCGGAGGGGACACTAATGAATTCTGGCGGCCTCCCTTAATCATGGCACTCCTACACTCTTAAAAATAAGAGCGGTTCCACAGAGAGATGCCAAAGGGGAGCCATTTTTGGTTCCCTAAAGACCCTTCCGCATGAAGGTTCCAGAAAGAGCCTTTATTTGTTTAGATCTGTAACAGGCTCCATACAGTAAATGATCATGAATAGATGGTAACAGATTAGTGAAATACCAATAACATAATAATGCTGCACACAATAACACGGGCTAAGTTTAGATTTTTTTGATCTGTTGGCGTCCTGCTAGGTACTATACATTAAAGATTTCAGGTTTTTTATTCCTTCCTATATATTAGGATGTTTTTCAAAGCACAAAGAACCAAGCTTCATATGCAGAGAACTTTCCTAGAATGAAATGGATCTTGGAGAAGCAATAGTTTTATGAAGAACCACCCATAAAGTACCAATAAAGAACCAGGATGTTTAAGCCTAACCCTACTTGGCCTACACCTGGCGCCAGCAAAGCAGCAGGTCCAGATGGAGTATCGCCACGACTGTTGAAGACCTGTGCGTTGGAGCTGGGTAGTCCTCTACAGCACATCTTCAACCTCAGCCTGGAACAGGGGAGAGTCCCGAGGCCAGAGCTGGCCGTAGGGAGAAGTGAACGAAGTGACCGCTTCGGGCCCACAGCTGGAGGGGGCCCACTGTGCCCAAGGTTTTTTTTTTCCTGTGATGCAACGCTGCTGCGGAGGGCCCAATGGGGCAACAGACTCCTTCACTTCAACCTCTATTACTAATTTTTTTATATATATAATTCACGGGCAACATATTCCATCACCTAATTATTCCACGTGGACATCTCCACTTGGCACTCCAATCTTCATTACGCTTCACTCAGGCCCGCGCGCCTATTGCTGCCTCCACGGCTCATCTGTGCATGGGCACCGTTCTCATCTCTACCACCTTCACCGTCACTTCCCCCTACCTCTTCATATCTTAAATCATTCGTGAGGCAGATTGAAGACTTACAGTGCATCTGGAAAGTATTCACAGCGGATCACTTTTGCCACATTTTGTTATGTTACAGCCTTATAGCAAAATGGATTAAATTAATTTTTTCCTCAGAATTCTACACACAACACCCCATAATGACAAAGTGAAAAAAGTTTACTTGAGGTTTTTGCAAATTTATTGAAAATTTAAAAATTGAGAAAGCACATGTACATAAGTATTCACAGCCTTTGCCGTGAAGCTTGAAATTGAGCTCAGGTGCATCCTGTTTCACCTGATCATCCTTGAGATGTTTCTGCAGCTTAATTGGAGTCTCTCTGTGGAGAGAGGAGAACCTTCCAGAAGGACAACCATCTCTGCAGCAATCCACCAGTCAGGCCTGTATGGTAGGGTGGGCAGATGGAAGCCACTCCTTAGTAAAAGGCATATGGCAGCCCGCCTGGAGTTTGCCAAAAGACACCTGAAGGACTCTCAGACCACGAGAAAGAAAATTCTCTGGTCTGATGAGACAAAGATTGAACTCTTTGGTGTGAATGCCAGGCGTCACGTTTGGAGGAAACCAGGCACCGCTCATCACCAGGCCAATACCATCCCTACAGTGAAGCATGGTGGTGGCAGCATCATGCTGTGGGGATGTTTTTCAGTGGCAGGGACTGGGAGACTAGTCAGGATAAAGGGAAAGATGACTGCAGCAATGTACAGAGACATCCTGGATGAAAACCTGCTCCAGAGCGCTCTTGACCTCAGACTGGGGCGATGGTTCATCTTTCAGCAGGACAACGACCCTAAGCACACAGCCAAGATATCAAAGGAGTAGCTTCAGGACAACTCTGTGAATGTCCTTGACTGGCCCAGCCAGAGCCCAGACTTGAATCTGATTGAACATCTCTGGAGAGATCTTAAAATGGCTGTGCACCGACGCTTCCCATCCAACCTGATGGAGCTTGAGAGGTGCTGCAAAGAGGAATAGGCGAAACTGGCCAAGGATAGGTGTGCCAAGCTTGTGGCATCATATTCAACAAGACTTGAGGCTGGAATTGCTGCCAAAGGTGCATCGACAAAGTATTGAGCAAAGGCTGTGAATACTTATGTACATGGGATTTCTCAGTTTTTTTATTTTTAATAAATTTGCAAAAACCTCAAGTAAACTTTTTTCATGTTGTCATTATGGGGTGTTGTCTGCAGAATTCTGAGGAAAAAAATGAATTGAATCCATTCTGGAATAAGGCTGTAACATAAGAAAATGTGGAAAAAGTGATGCGCTGTGAATACTTTCTGGATGCACTGTATCTATCTATCGAGCCCTGATGCTAACCTATGGAAACCTTAAGAAATGTAACAACACACACAAGACTTACATCAAATATCATAGACAAGATTGTTTTTTCTTTTTGGTGTGTGTATGATTAACTTTCTTCTTTATTTTTTGAATGAGATTTTTGCATTGAATTTCACTAAAAGGGCTGCACGGTGGCACAGTGATAGACACTGCTGCCTCGCAGTTAGGAGACCCGGGCTTGCTTCCCGGTTCCTCCCTGCATGGAGTTTGCATGTTCTCCTCATGTCTACGTGGGTTTCCAAAGACATGCAGGTTAGATGCATTGGCGATTCTAAATTGTCCCTAGTGTGTGCTTGGTGTGTGCGTGTGTGTGCCCTGCGGTGGGCTGGCGCCCTGCCTGGGGTTTCCTGCCTTGTGCCCTGTGTTGGCTGGGATTGGCTCCAGTAGACTCCCGCAACCCTGTAGTTAGGATATAGCGGGTTGAATAATGGATGGATGGATAATGAGGAGCTTATGAACAGGAGTGCTGATTTTAAAATCACAACGTAAATAATCAGCCACAAGCAAGTTAGATGTGTGAACTAACAATGAACAAAGCAAGACAGATAGAGACGGTTATAAATATGCTTAAAGAACATTGTAATGTGATCAGTTAAAATAATACAGAAGACAGCAGTGGAAAATTGTAAGATTTTTAAGACAGCTCCATACATCATTGCTGTTCTTACTGCTAAGACATGGACAAGAAAGGAGAAGAAGTTTGATGAAACAGAAATGAGAAGGTTGAGATGAATGTGTGGAGTTACGAAAAAGGACAGAATATGAAATGAGACAATGAGAGGTGCAACAATAGTGTTAGAGACATCTAAGAAAGTACAGGAAGGTAGGTTGAAGTGGTTATGGACATGCGATGAGGAGAGACAATGAAGATGTGGGTAGGTGTGATGGAAATGAGGAGGAGAAAGCGAGGGAGGCCAACGTAGAGATGGATGGATAAAATAAAATAGAAGATCTGAAAGAAAAAGGCCTGACTGGTGAGGAGGTGCAGGACCAAACTGTATAGAGAAGGTTCACCTGGAACATTGACCCAACACAGAAATGGGAAAAGATGAAGAGGAAGAAGACTGTTGGAAGCATATGTAATTCCAACATTATATTAATTTTTGTAAAAATTGTTAGCAGCATGGAGGGAAGGAATGATCAATTTTTAATACACCTTATATAACATTGATAGCTATTCTTCTGCATATACAGCGAAGAAGAACAAGAAGTCCCAAAATTGAGGTGTGGAGGATTTTGAGGAATATTTTATGCAGGTAGGGCATCAGGATTGTATTAAGAAACTGAAACATGTCAGGAAGGGGGAGAAGAAACATGAACTTATCTACACAGCCTGCGGGTGAACTACTTGTAGATGATGATGCTTACCTTTAATTTTGAGTGGTACTGTAGGAATCGAGTGAGTTTTAACTTGACTAATTAATCATCAGGCTTACGTTTGGCAATACTGGCAATTTACCAAATACTTTGGCAAGGCTCCTACTTTATTTACCTGATCTTTCACTGTTGTAGGAAGCATTTCTCCAGCCTTTAGATTTATATACGTAAATCAAAGTAACTGAGAAACCCTCATTTTAAGAAACAGAATAATACAATTTATTAATAAATGCAAGTATTACAGAAGTATAATAAATGCATGTATACATAGACATAAAAGACTGGACGCAGACACACTAGACAAACATACAACACAGAGCCCAGCTCTATGGTTATTACAATAATGAATTTATTTTGGCACAATCATCACACGGGCGGCATGGTGGTGCAGTGGTAGTGCTGCTGCCTCGCAGTTAGGAGACCCGGGTTCACTTCCTGGGTCCTCCTTGCGTGGAGTTTGCATGTTCTCCTCGTGTTTGCATGGGTTTCCTCCCACAGTCCAAAGACGTGCAGGTTAGGTGGATTGGCGATTCTAAATTGTCCCTAGTGTGTGCTTGGTGTGTGGGTGCGTTTGTGTGTGTCCTGCGGTGGGTTAGCACCCTGCCCGGGATTGGTTCCTGCCTTGTGCCCTGTGTTGGCTGGGATTGGCTCCAGCAGACCCCCCGTGACCCTGTGTTTGGATTCAGCGGGTTGGATAATGGATGGATGGACAATCATCACACATTCTGGCCCAAGAGTTTAGATGCTGAAATTCTCTTCCGTAAGTCATGGCTTCTCAGCCTACTGGCACACAGCTTTGGCTTGACAGACTGGGTCTTAGCTTCTGCTCCACAAAGTTTCCAGCTCCTCATGGAGAGGGTGGCTCACACCTTCAAGGTTGCTGTATTAAAGTGCTGTTAACATATGAAAACATGAAATTTGCCATTTTGGTTGCTTCTAATAACAAGACCAGGAAATGAAACAAAACAAAGAGAGACAAGTCAGGTTAAGGTAAGGCAGTTTGATGGTATCCTGTAAATGGTTACAGGACACATATCAACCCTTAATCATTTTCTCCGATATTCCATATTCAAAAGTTGTATGGCACTAGGAAGAAAGGGATTTCTGGAACTATTTGAGTGTGTGTTTTCAAAGCGACTCTCCTTCCTGATTTACTGAAGTGAAGTTCTCCATGTAATGGATGTCATCACCAGTCAAGATGATTTCCAGTTCCTTTAGCATTGTCCTCTGACACACACACACACTGGCCAGATCATCTCCATCAGTCCCAATACCTTTAGCTGCCTGCCTAGGAATCTGGTGGAGCTTTTTCAAATTTTGGTTTGTTGGATCACTAAACCAGGCAATGAAACTGAAAGTGATCACAGACTGGATCAAACTGTAATAAAAGGACAGCATGAGGTTCTTGTCATCTTTAAATAGTTTGAGTTTACGGAGGAGAAATAAACACTGGTTATATTTAGGGAATATTTTTTTTATATTTGCATTCCAGTTAAGATTGTTATCTAAGTTAGTTCCTAAGTATTTATATTCATTCACTATTTCTACCTCCACCCCCAAAATAACAAAGGGAGAGCATATAGATTTTGGTCTCCTCACATCAAGTATACTTTCTTTGGTCTTTTTTTTACATTCTGAGTGAGAGAGTTTTTAGGTTACCAGCTTACCATCCAGTCCACTCGATCCTCCAAAGACATCAGCACACTTGATAATGGAGCAGGTCACCTGTGCACAGAGTCAATAGTAATGGTGAGAAGACACAGCCCTGCAGGCCTCCTGTGTTTTAATGAATGACTTTTGAAACAGCGCCCTGTACCTTGACTGACTGTGAATGATTTAAAAGAAAGTTCTGAATCCATAACGTGATAAATGGGTTAACATTCATACTATTCAGATTTCCAATCAGTATGTGAGGCTGTATGGTATTGAATGCTGAAGAAAAATCCAGAAATAGTCCTCGGACATATGTGCCAAGGCTGATCAAGAAAAAAGTGTAGATTTTATGTAATATGTTAGTTTCTGAAAAAATTTTAATTTAGAAAGTCATTTTGGAGAATGTGCCCCAGTGAGGAATCCCAGAATCATCTGGGTCCTGAGAGAATTCCTGAACTTCTCTTAACTTGCCATTGTGCAGTCAATTCCAACTAGGCCCATACTTCCTTCTGATCCTGGGAAGGAGACTCGGGGCTACATTGTTTTTTGTAAGTACGTTGCTGTACATCCAGCAGTTTTCATGTTGTGGTGTCCAGTTTATGAAGCTCATTTAGTGGCCAGTGGATGGTCCCAAAACTGTAGAATAGCACCGGGATTGTAAACTGATTTACAGCTTGTTCTTTGTTACATGTTACAGGGAAGTCCCTAAGGATTCATTTTGTTCTGCTGAAGTATTCCTTGACGCCAGCCTGTCTTAGCATCTTACGGTTCACCTCTGCTCTTTCATAAATGCCCAGGTATTTGTATGTTTACTTTGGGTTTAACTTTTTAATAGCACACCCCTGATTGAGGTTGATATTTGCAGTGGAGGTTAACATTCCATTAATGAAGATTGCTTTGGCAATTTTATCAAACTGAAATGATACTGTAATGTCATCTGAAAACATTTTTGCTACGTGTAGCTGCAGGAGCTGAACAGTTTCAAATTATCAATAAACTATCTGAGGTTCTGGTTCATTGCAGCAGCTGATAATAAATCCATGGGCGAGGTTCTTGAGGACAGTGCTTAATGGGATTAATGCTAGGCAGAACAATAAGGGTGATAAATAGAGTAATGTTTAAAGCACACTCGTTATTTTTATCGTCGGGATATGATCCATTCTTTGTCTTGGTGATGTTTGCAGGGCTGTTTGCCAGTGCGGCATGGCGGTTGAGATGAAACTTACTAGAATGGGGTGGATTTTGTATATGCATAGACATTTCAGGATCCAAGAGTGAGGTACACTGTCATATGCTGCTTATTGGTAATCAATCCATGCCACACTAAGGTTTCTGCCTTTTACAGCATTCCTTGATCACTTTGTCCAGCAGTAACTGGTTTTTAGTTCCATATGAACTTTGTATTGTTCACCTTTTATTTTATTGCCATCAAGACACTATGGTTCAGGTGTATGTAAATTCACTGTGCTTCTGCTGCTGTGAACAGTTTGTAGATGGTGGAGAGGTGGAATATTGGACCACAATTTCTACGGAGAATTTGTTTGTTTGGATTTTGGGAACAGGAAAGTTGTCCCTGTAGTAAGCCACAACTTCTCTCCATTCTGCTGTGTCTCTGAAGAGTACTCTTGTGACAGAATTGTTTGCCACTTTCATTACAGTAATACGGCTTCTCTCAGATGTGAATTCTGGTGTCTCTGAAGATTACTCTTGTGACAGAATTCTTTCCCGCACTGATTACAGCCATATGGCTTCTCTCCTGTGTGAATCCTCGTGTGGCTCTGAAGATGACTCCTGTGAGAGAATTGCTTGCTGCATTCAGAACAGCAATAAGGCTTCTCCCCAGTGTGAATTGTAATGTGCCTCTGTAGACCACTCCTTTGAGAGAACTGTTTGCCACATTCAGAACAGCAATGTGGTTTTTCTCCTGTGTGAATCCTTTGGTGGCTCTGGAGATTGCTAATTTGTGAGAATTGTTTGCCACATTCAGAACAAAAATGTGGCTTCTCACCTGTATGAATCCTTTTGTGGCTCTGGAGATTGCTAATTTGCGAGAATTGTTTCCCACATTCAGAACAGCAATGTGGTTTTTCTCCTGTGTGAATCCTTTTGTGTCTCTGGAGATTGCTAATATGTGAGAATTGTTTGCCACATTCAGAACAACAATGTGGCTTTTCACCTGTGTGAGTCCTTCTGTGGCTCTGGAGATTACTAAGTATCGAGAATTGTTTTCCACATTCAGGACAGCAATGTGGCTTTTCATCTGAGTGAATCCTTTCATGGTTCTTGATATGGCCAATAAGTGAGAATTGTTTGCCACAGTCAGAAGAGCAATGTGGCTTTTCTCCCGTGTGAATTCTTCTGTGTTTCTGAAGAGCACTCTTGTACCAGAATTGTTTATAACACTGAAGACAGCAGTGAGGTTTGTTTCCTGTAGTTAAAAATAAACACAGAAGAGTTTTGATTTTCAATGTACAGTCTTATTACGGATATTGAGTCACAAAATTCATTTCTGTAAATGGTGATTGAAATTCTGGACAATCTTTTAAAACCATAAGAAATCACAATATTGAAATTACAGCTTGTTAATGTTGCCTTCTGTATTACACCTACATCAGCACAATCACTGATGCAAAGAAGTTGAAACAATAAACTAAATAGATTGCGTGTAAAAGAAACAATTGACAAGATTATCGGTCGCATTTTGTTAAAGGATAAGTCTAGTCATTTTAAAATTTGCTTTCACATTGTCATACCAGTACCTTTCATCTGCATCATAATGTTCAAGAACAGGCCAGTTATTTTTTAAAATGTATATAAAATTCTTCACTTTAGAATGCAATTTCATGTTACAATCTAATATACAGTATACCATGACTGTGAAGAATTAACTTTGACTTCAAAAATACCAAACATATCCTAAAACTAAATTGCAAAAGTGTGCCATCGTAATTTGAAAATACTATTGAAAAATACACATCTTATTTTATCGGATTAATGGAGGTAAGAAAGTGATAATCCTCAGTTATCATAATATTGAAGAGAGTTTCATTTTTGAAACTGAGCACCATGTATAGATTTAATAATCGGAATTTGTCCTGATATTACTCCACATTTAGACTAAAAACACTTTATTGCAAAACAAATACACTGCTAAAATAAAAATCAGGAGTTGTCACCCCTCGACTTTCTCTTATACGGGGATGGAAATTTGAGGAGAAAACCACAAGACAGAGATTATATTTTTATATTATGTACATTAAAGAACCATCAATAACAAATCAAATCAAATTAATAATACATTGAACAATTATTATATGTAAAGTTGAATAAATCCGACTCTGCAGCTGCATGAATAAAAGGTAAAGTACCACTTCCAGTTAACAAAAACAGTCCAAAAGTTGATAGAAATCTACATTTTGTAGCTAATACTTGTTTGCAAAATTTGGATGGCAGAAGTGAAAGTGAACTCAAGTTATCGTGTTTCCACACACACACATAATTCCAAAAATGGCATTTCCGGACTCAGGGAGGTGTAAAACGTGGAGATTCATCAAAATCTCAAAATGGAATTTTTGGACAATTACAATACTTTCTCTAAACTTTGTGTATGGGAAAGTCAGGGAGGTCTAAAATGCAGAGATTCATTAAAATCTCAACATCGAATCTTCAGATGATTCCAATACTTTCCCTATACTTCAAATACGGGAACTTAAAAATGAATAGAACACTTAATCCTCCCAGTCTAACACCAAGTCAATGAACCTTCAGGGATATCAATCTGTCCAGTTAGGAAGCACAAGCAATTGAGAATCAACCTTCTTTGGTGCAAATGAAAGAGACAACAGGGACACTGGAGAGGCAACATCAAGACACTCCCCAAAAAGGAAATGGTGGACACACACAATTGCTTTCTCCTTATCCTCCCAGACTGAGTCTTCTCTAGGTTTGTGTTTTGCTAGTGTCCTTGTCACTACTGGTAGAGTGAGTTGGTACCTGAAGCCGATTCAGGTTGCACAGAGTAGTCCAGCTCCTCCAGGATGGCATATCCATATATGCCGTCACAAGAAGATCTCAAGAGCATGGAGGAGATACCAGGAGAGCTGGAGGAAGTGCAAGCCAGTCAATGCATCAATGCATTATCATCCAGGAAATGCTTACACATTCTGGTCACACGCCAGACGTTGTCCTGAACCAGGAGGAACCCAGGGCTCAATGCACCAGCATATGGTATGACCATGCCTTTGAGGATTTCCTCCCGGTACCTAAAAGCAGTCAGGTTACCATTGCCTGCCACATGGAGGTCTGTGTGACCCTCCAAGGACTATTACTGACCCACCACCAAACCGGTCATGCTGGACTAGGTTGCAGGCTGCATAAAGTTCACCACAGCATCTCCAGACATTTTCATTTCTATTACAAGTACTCCGTATGAACCTGCTCTCATTTGTGAAGAGAATGGCAGAGCTACCAATTGTGGTAATCTCTGGCGAATGCCAATCGAGCTGTATGGTAGTGGGCTGTGAGCACAGGTCCCACTAGAAGGAGTCGGGCCCTCATGCCACCCTCACCTTTCTAACCAACTGGCCTGTATTCTTCTTAATCCTTGTCAGAACAGCAAGCCATAGGAGCAGCCATGAAAAGAAACCTAAATTCTTACGAACCACAAGTGTTGGCACTGTGCTTCTCGAAGTCATTACTAATATTGTTTACTTTTTTTTTTACTTATGACAATGTTGCTGTGGCACTCAGCTGGTGTCCTGTGGGCTCAATGCAGTTATTGTGAGCAATGGATATGCAGCCAAATATGAAGTAATTTTGAGCTTGATTTAGTTGAAAATATTCTGCTTAAATACTTCTGCTCTCTTGAAAAACTGGGTGGTTTGATACAACATGTCTTCTGTTCTATGTGGTTTAACACATCATGATGTAAATACCTGAATGAGAACGAGAGAGAGAAGAGGTTGGATGATGTGGAGATAGTGAATCAGGAAGTGCAACAGATTACAAAGGAGGAAGTAAGGACAGCTATGAAGAGGATGAAAAATGGAAAGGCCATTGGTCCAGATGACATATCTGTGGAAGCATTGAGGTGTTCAGGAGAGATGGCAGTGGAGTTTTTATCCAGATTGTTTAATGGAATCATGGAAAGTGAGAGGATGCCTGAGGAGTGGAGAAGTGTACTGGTGCTGATATTTAAGAATAAGGGGGAGGTGCAGGACTGCAGTAACTACAGGAGAATAAAATTGATGAACCAAAGCATGCAGTTATGGGAAAGAGTAGCGGAAGCTCGGTTAAGAAGTGAGGTGATGATTAGTGAGCAGCAGGATGGTTTCATACCAAGAAAGAGCACCACAGATGTGATGTTTGCTCTGAGTGTGTTGATGGAGAAGTTTAGAGAAGGCCAGAAGGAGTTACATTGTGTCTTTGTGGACCTGGAGAAAGCATATGACAGGGTGCCTCGAGAGGAGCTGTGGTATTGTATGAAGAAGTCGGGAGTGGCAGAGAAGTACGTAAGAGTTGTACAGGATATGTACAAGGGAAGTGTGACAGTGGTGAGGTCTGTGGTAGGAGTGACGGTTGCATTCAAGGTGGAGGTGGGATTACATCAGGGATCGGCTCTGAACATTTTCTTATTTGCAATGGTGATGGACAGGCTGACAGACGAGATTAGACAGGAGTCCCTGTGGACTATGATGTTTGCTGATGACATTGTGATCTGTAGCGATAGTAGGGAGCAGGTCGAGGAGACCCTGGAGAGGTGAAGATATGCTCTAGAGAGGAGAGAAATGAAGGTCAGTAGGAAAAAGACAGAATACATGTGTGTAAATGAGAAGGAGGTCAGTGGAACAGTGAGGATGCAGGGAGTACAGTTGGCAAAGGTGGATGAATTTAAATATTTGGGATCAACAGTACAGAGTAATGGGTATTGTGGAAGAGAGGTGATAAAGAGTGCTCCAAGGTGGAATGGGTGGAGAAGAGTGTCAGGAGTGATTTGTGACAGACGGGTATCAGCAAGAGTGAAAGGGAAGGTCTACAGGACGGTAGTGAGACCAGCTATGTTATATGGGTTGGAGAAGGTGGCACTGGCCAGAAAGCAGGAGACAGAGCTGGAGGTGGCAGAGTTAAAGATGCTAAGATTTTCATTGGGTGTGACGACGATGGATAGGATTAGAAATGATGACATTAGAGGGTCAGCTCAAGTTGGACAGTTTGGAGACAAAGTCAGAGAGGCGAGATTGAGTTGGTTTGGACATGTGCAGAGGAGAGATGCTGGGTATATTGGGAGAAGGATGCTAAGGATTGAGCTGCCAGGGAAATGGAAAAGAGGAAGGCCTAAGAGAAGGTTTATGGATGTGTTGAGAGAGGACATGCAGGTGATGGGTGTAACAGAGCAAGATGGAGAGGACAGAAAGAAATGGAAGAAGACGATCCGCTGTGGCAACCCCTAACGGGAGCAGCCTGAAAGAAGAAGAAGAACAGAGACATGGCTAGTTGACAGAGGAAGAGAGAAAAAGGCAGAATTAAAAAAAAAAAAATCAAAAAACCTCCATCTGACAACTTTAATGTAGAAAATAAAACTCTTGCAGGTCCACAGTCAGTATTAACAGAGAAAGTCACCCCCTAGCTTAGCCCCCAAGACATTCCTCAAGCTGCACATTCTAAAAGGAGACTCAAATTCTTTCACAATAAATCCCCAGACACCAAACATCTTTGAGACACTGTCACCATAAAGTATAAGACCTCACCGTAGTATCACATAAACCACACAAGACTTCTCTTTCACGCACACTTACTTTCTCCAGATTGCTGTGAAGACGATGGCTGGCCTTCCTGAGTTCTAACAGATGACTCTCCCTTAGTCCTCTTTCTGCCAGACGTCACCTTGAGCTCAGTACCCTCCATACTTTTTTGTCTGTGCGTCTCAATGCTGACAGACGTGTCTTTAGCCTCTTCTTTAATGTCAACAGTTACCAGTTCATAATCCTCCTCCTTAATGCTGGGACTCTCCTTGTTAGGGTGGATAGGCTCCCACTCACAATCCTCCTCCTTAATATTTACAGACATTAACTCTGCTGTCTTTATGTCAGCCTCACAGGTCTCCTCTTTCACATCCATCTTGATGTTACAGTGAATGGCAACTTGTCTTCCTTGCTGTTGAAAGAACACAATTTAATTCCCTCATAAGTGCACCAAATCAAGAGACATTGCACTTTCTTACTATAGTACTAACTATTCAAGTCAGGCAGTTTAGAGAAATCACATTAACAGGAACTCCTAACTCTTCATATCAAGTGTGGATTTGAGGGACAACAGACTTGAGGTGGCCCACCGGTATTCACTACTTGGCCTACACGTCTTGTTTTTAAAAGTGCTGAACGGCAGACGAGTGGATTTGCTTCATATATCACTTTAACATAAGAAGTGATTAAGGAATCTACAACTTGTTAGAAATAAAGGAATAGCATTGGATATAGTAAGACAAATTTACAGTGTAAATATCAAGCAGGTTTTCAAGATGAGAATCCGGCACATCTTATTTTAGATGGCAACACTGACAGCAGGCACCATAATTAAGGTACTTTTCAGGGTAAAGAGTACAACGCAGGGTGTAACACAACTGACCAGTACAATAAAATCAAAGCAGCAAATGGAAATAATTCAACAAAAGCAGACATTCTCCCTTAAAGATGTAAACAGCATGCAATACAATACGTTTTATGTAACAAACAATTAGAGGGTAATTCTGAATACAGAGTACAAACCTATCAATTAAGTAAACTGGTACCTTACAGGGCTGCTCACCGGCTACATGAAGGTTTGCTGCCACTGCATTGTGCTCCAGTTATGGAGCCCAAGATAATTAGATACAAATAATGGGACATGTGAATTAGTAACAGAGCACCGGGCTCTACTCCTGAATGCTTTTATCGAGATGTTCGACACAAATGATTTGCAGCCTGCATCCCTGAACATCCAACTGCAGCTTTTTACAGGGAAAGTGGTTTCATGACACACAAATGGACTTCATGGATATTGTCCTCCCTAAATCTAAGAACTAAAATATCCAGCATCCCGCTTAGTGAATGTGTAAGTAACATACACAATAAGGCATTTGCCACTGTAGACTTTGAATTTATTAATGTAATACTTTCCCACTAAATCCAGTTACTATTATTATTATTTTTTTAAATATGAAGGACTTGTGTTCATAGCAATGTGGACATCTCTGTTTTAAAACTGGGAATGGTCAGGTAAAACTGAGGCATTAGGTTAAAAATAAAACTGGAAAAAGAACCTAATGATGAGAGGACAGAATTTTGGCAGACTTTTCCATAAAATCTCAAAACATTATTTCAGCTCTGTTTCCAATAATGCAAAATAAAGCTTCAAATTGAAGAATTTCATCTTGAAGAACTAAATGCTCCACATTAACTCAGAAAATCTTTGGTTTTATCATTAAGGTGAACGTCCCTCTAATACTGCCACCTAGCGGTGGGAGTTAACTGGCTAATCTGGTATACCTGGCGACATTTATCTTGCAGTGTTAAGTAAAGAAATAACAACTTAAAAACTTTCTGGCCTACAGTGACTTGGATCAGTCTGATCACCCATTTTAAATAACAAAAGATTATTTCCCCGTCTTCTTTTATTGTTTACTTCCACAATGTATGGTGATTTCTGAAAAATGCACATCAAGGGTTTACATGTGTACCCACTAAACTCCTTAGGCATTTCATCTGGTCCTGGTGATTTGCTTGATATTTATTTTTTTTATTATTCCTTTGCAGTTTCTTTTTAATCATTTTAATTACCCATGGTGGATTGGTCTTTAAATTTCTTAATGCTTCTAAATTTCAGCATGAATGCGTCCTGCATGAGATTTAAAACACTTTAACATCAGCTCCATTGCCGCTTGACTGTCTTCACACTTCGAATCTTATCCCAGTTTTTCCCATTTAAAATTTTGCTTAATTTGCTCAACATTTTCCCTACTTAAATGAAGCTCAACAGTTGTGTTCTGTCCTGGACGACACCACAATATGCACAAAGGGTCTGACACGGCAGCTAACCTGTCAGAATCCTATGAGGGTAACCGTTAAGAAAAAATCTTATGAATCTCCACAGTGTGTATGCGATTCAGTAGACGCACCAGAATTAACATTTAACTGCAGTCGCATCATATCAAAAAAAGATACAACCTGGTTAGTTAAACACAATGCAAATTCTCTGATGCAAGAAATGCTTGTGTGATCTGCAAAAGTACTACAGAATCTGTTGGCTATTTCATTTGTATTGTTTAGTTTTTTTGGAAAAATCCCTTCTTTGGCTTGAAAATGAAAAAAAAAAAAAAGAAGAATCGGTAAGGAGACTACTCGTCAAAGACTGCTACATGCTATTGCATTCAGAAAATAACTCCATTTATTTCAATAGCACATTTTCATGCACAACATGTTCCTCAAAGTGCTTTACAAGAAGAAAACAGTACAAGAAAAAAAAAAATATATTAAAATGAGATAAAAAATAATGAAAAAATAACATACAAAAAAAACATAATACACACTCATAAAAGAGGTATAAAATTAATTGAGAAGTAGAGTCCTTATAAACAAAATCAGGTGTCAAGTCTCTAAAGAGGAGTTCAATGACAATAAATAAATAAATTTGGAGGGTAAAGAAATCTGCAAGGGGTCAAGACCACTCAGGGCATTCTGCCTAACATACTGTAAATGTTCTAAAGTAGCTCCATATTTTTAATGCATCATTTAGCTCATATAAGTACTATATAATTAATTATGATACTAAATAAATTTTATAAAATAAGGCTTTCTGCAAATGGATACCATCATATACTGCCTTTGCTTGCACTGATTTATTAAATAGTTCAGATAGATAGATGTGAAAGGCGCTATATATTAGATAGAACTTTGTCTACAGTAACAAGCTTGAGATGCGACTAAAACAGTTAAGAAAATATATTACTTTGTGAAAGCTTTTCAACCTCCACATTTATTTATTTATTTAGGTCAGATGTTCCTTAACACAATGGCTGCTCTTTGACTGAACTGCTGTACGCGTGACTGCAGCTGCTTTACAATCTCAAAAAAGCGCTATGTCTGTCTGAAGAAACCGAACTTCTAACTGAAGGAAACATACAACATTGAACTGAATGGATCGCCGGCGGTGTGTGCAGCCTCTTGGAGGTTGAAATGAGACCCGCTCACGGAGGCCAGTGAGTGGCAAGTCACACGCGACACGGAGAAACTCACTCGAGCGGGATCCTTATGACTCCACTTGCCTGTGATTCAATTCGCCTAACGGATGCAAAGCCCCACTTTCAAACAGTGACCCACCCTAGCCTCAGAACGCTTACCTCTGTCCCTGGGACTAAGTTAAAGACGACTCCCTCGGCGACAAAAAAAAGCTACCATCTCGATCACTGCCTCCAGGGCACTTCTCAAGTTTAGAGACATAAGGCGCGCGCTCACTTCAGTTTTCGTCGCACTTGATGACGTCACACACACGTCTCCTGCCGGCTGTTTACGTGCACGCGCGTTCGCGCTCTCATGTTTATAGGAACCCCTGTGCCTCTGCCTGCCTTTTCTCTCTCTGTATCCCTTTAAAACAATGAATGCGTAGCAAAACACATTTGTAACGTGACGAAAATGGTAAAAGTGTAATCAGCGACGATCATATTTTACTTGGGTAGCACTGCGTATCGGAAGGATCCAGATTCTACTCCACCTCATCTCGATCCTGTCAGAAAGGCAGTGAGGCACTTCAAGTTAGCTTTCTCAAAGCCGACGTGGCCATCGCGACAGTGCGCAGGACACTCATCAGTAAGCGTTTTAAGTGATGTTCAAATCTGTGGCTGACATATATTGTCTTTTTCTGCCCCAGTGGGTTTGTAGTAATCTTTTACAACGCAGGATTCATAGACCTCAAGTGGCAATGAACAGAAGATGGGTTAATGTAAATATGCGAGCTTCCTTGCGCAAATTATTGAATTTTTGTTGGCGATTCTAAGTGGAAATATTTCCAGAACAGAACGGAGATCTCTTATGTGACCCTTTCACAGTATCTCTCAAAACTTTTTCTCATCCTAATATCTAAACGCGATCGAGTGTGCACCACGCGCAGCCTTAGCCAGTCGAACCACAGGACGGCACGATCAACACTTGTGACAGATTTGACGGTGACGGCGACTTTTCTTCGTAGGGAACTCGTTAATTGTGAGCTCCACAAAATATATCTAATATGAAATATTAATAATCGAAATATTTCATTACTTGATGGAATGGTATCATCTGTTAATTTAAGGTTTTCATCTTCTTTCTCAAATGTGCATACCTATAATGATGGCAAAGTAGAGGATTAAGCCTTTATTTTCAGTCAGAACAAAGAAAACCTGTGGTGGGTTGGCACCCTGCCCGGGATTGGTTCCTGCCTTGCGCCCTGTGTTGGCTGGGATTGGCTCCAGCAGACCCCCGTGACCATGTGTTCGGATTCAGCGGGTTGAATAATGGATGGATGGACAAAGAAAACATTTAAGGAGAAATCACGACGTTTGTTTTGAAAATTTTCTCTTTTTTAAACCTTCACAACATTGGGGCTAACAAGTTAAGGCGATCTCGAGAAAAGAAGAGGGCCAATTGTAATATTAATAACAGCAGCAATAATGCTGTACAATGGCGTTTCTCCTCGGAGATTAATAAAGTATATAGAAATTAAATCATTAAACAGCCGGGGCTCCACGTACTCTTATTTTGTTGTGTTAAAACTCTTCTTTGTCGTTTGGTACATTCTACATGTCGGAGGTTTTTTTTTAATTTATTTCTCTTTTTAGTCATGAGACACTGGAAGCTGCGGAATACCCTTCTGGACGTTGTCAGTCCTTAGCGGCGAAAAATGAAATGACATTCAAGTTTCTATGAGTTTGTTTAACGTTAATACAAATGGCCAGGAGATGTCACTAGAGACGGGAGTGAAAGAAAGAAAGAAAGAAAGAAAGAAAGAAAGAAAGAAAGAAAGAAAGAAAGAAAGAAAGAAAGAAAATGTCAATTTATTTATATAGCACATTTAAAACAACATAGTAATGCTGTGGCCAAAGTGCTTTACAATAATAGAATAAAAGAAAAACAAAACAATTAACATAAAACATAAATAGAAGTAAAATATATGAACATAAAACAAAAAAATACATAATAAATAGAAGTAATGTTATACACATAAAAAATAGAAGTAATGTTATATAATTACAAAGAGGAAGCCATCAGTATTACTGAAGATCACTGAATGCAAGTGAATAGAAATGAGTCTTTATTCTTGTTTTAAACAGTTCAGTTGTAGACGACTCCTTTATATGATGAGGTAAAGAGGTCCACAGGTGAGGAGCAGCAGCTGTAAAAGCCCTGTCTGTCCCCCTTGGTTTTACACTTGGTACGAGGGACAACCAGAGACAGCTGACCAGAAGATCTAAGCACTCTAGATGGCTGATGTAAAACACACAGTTCAGATAAATAGGCAGGAGCAAGCCCATGTAAAGATTTAAAAACTAGCAACAAGATTTTAAAATCAATTCGAAAACTGACAGGCAGCCAGTGTAAAGAAGCCAAAGTAGGAGAGACAGAGTCATACTTTCTCGCCCCAACCAGAAAGCGAGCGGCAGCATTTTGGACCAACTGTAACCTGTGTATCAGAGATTTGCTAATCCCAGAATACAGCGAGTTGCAGTAATCGAGGCGAGAAAAAATAAACGCATGAGTAGCTATCTCAAGATCCCTAGAAGATAAAAAAGGCTTTATCTTACCTAATAGACGAAGTTGAAAAAAGCAACTCTTGACTACAGAATTTATTTGTTTCTCAAAAGAGAGGTTACTGTCAAAGGTAACACCAAGATTGAGGACTTGAGGTTTGGAAAAGACAGAAAAAGATCGAGAAGTCCAAGACCAATTTGGGCTTTAGCTGATGGACTCACTATAAGAACCTCTGTTTTATTTTGATTTAGATCAAGAAAATTATTAGCCATCCAGGATCTTAGTTCAGACAGACAGTTGTGGAGTTGATTTGTTGTAGAGTTGCAGACAGGAATATAAACCTGAGTATCATCAGCATAGCAGTGAAAAGAAATGTTAAATTTCCTAAAAATCGCTCCAATAGGGTGAAGGTATATGGAGAATAAAATAGGACCCAAAATGGATCCCTGAGGAACACCATATTTAAGAGGAGCAGTCAAAAAAGAAGAGGAATTAAAAGTCACTGAAAAGTGTCTACCAGTTAAATATGACCTGAACCAGTTAAGAGCAGCCCCTTTAAGCCCAACAAGATGTTCAAGCCGCAACAGCAATATCTCATGGTCAATGGTGTCAAAGGCAGCGGACAGGTCAAGGAGGAGAAGGACTGCCGCATCACCTGAGTCAGTAATAAGAGAGATGTCGTTGAACATTTTCAGGAGTGCCGTTTCAACACTATGATAATGCCTAAAGCCAGATTGGTAGATCTCAAATAAATTATTGGAGTTAAGGTGATCAACCAATTGATTATAAATAATTCTTTCTAGAATTTTAGCCAGAAATGGCAGTTGGGAAATTGGATGAAAATTGGCTAAAACTCCAGGATCTAATTCTGCCTTTTTTTAGACGTGGATGTACTGCAGCATGTTTAAAAAATGAGGGCACAACTCCCGAACTAATAGAATCATTGATGATGGCTAATAAGGGTGGGCCCAACACATCAAAGGCTTCCACTAAGAGACGTGGTGGTACAATATCAAGAGGACTGGGGGCTGGTTTAAGGGTGTCAATAGTTCTTTTTAGCTGTGAGAGTGAGACTAGATCAAAGGATTCTAAGACAATGTCATGATTAACAGTAGAAAGTTCATAGCCCGTTTGAACAATGCCATGGCGGATAGTATCGATTTTGCTGACAAAGAATGATAGAAGTGGTGACACAGTGGCAGCGCTGCTGCCTCACAGTAAGGAGACCTGGGTTTGCCTCCCGGGTCCTCCCTGCATGGAGTTTGCATGTTCTCCCCGTGTCTGCGTGGGTTTCCTCCCACAGTCCAAAGACATGCAGGTTAAGTGCATTGGTGATTCTAAATTGTCCCTAGTGTGTGCCCTATGGTGGGCTGGCGCCCTGCCCTGGGTTTGTCTCCTGCCTTGCACCCTGTGTTGGCTGGGATTGGCTCCAGCAGACCCCTGTGACAATGTAGTTAGGATATAGCGGGTTGGATAATGGATGGATGGAGAATGATAGAAACTGGTCACATGAATGAACAATGCTATTTAATCCCATCGCAGAGTGAGGGTGAATGGCCGCATTCATTGATTTAAATAAGACCCTAGGATTCTTTGAGTGACGGGATACTAAATCGGCAAAGAAGTTTTATTTCATTATCTTAACTTCAGCCTGGAAATTGAAAAGAGAAGTCCTGAAAATCTGTTTAGAAAGAAAAAAAGACTGTTTTGTAGGCAATCTATTAGTAATTAGTAATAATACCATATCATTCATATTAATTTATTTATTTGGCCGACGCTTTTTTCCGACGCGAGTTACAACATTTAAGATACAATTGGTTACGTTTGTTTTGTTTGTGACTTGTTTAGGGTCACCCAGTGTCAGGATTCAAACCCACAATCTCAGGGTTAGAAGGCCAAAGCCTTAACTAGCTCGCCACTGCCTGCCAGGTACGCTGTAAACAACAAGTCAGTGCTCTCGTCGATTTTTATAAAATTAGCAATTGAAGAGGACCCTCTACTTAAACTGATATTACCTTACGCGACTTTTTATAATGACAACAAATGAACGCTCATTCAGAAGTACAAAAAATGTAGCAATTAGGAAGAAAGAACACACTCGTTTTGAACCTCACAATCAGAAGAGAACTGATCATCTTTCTGTGGTCGTATGTATTATGTACTGAAACAAAATGGGGAAAAAAGTGCAGAGACTGGGACTGAACGCACAACAGCTATGAACCCTGTGCACAACGCTCCGTCAGGCAACACTGAGGCTGTGGACCTCACCGACAGAACAGGGCCTCCTGAGTTGGATGTCCTCTATTTTACATACCATAACAGAATGGCAAAAAAAAAGAAATTAGTGTGAGAGATTGGTTAACAGCTCCTGCGAGTTCAGCATTATTCGTTCAGCACCACCTCTAACAGGCAGCACATCCTAGGCATTGTTGGGCGCAAGCTCCCCCAATTTAGAGATGACATTGAAGATCACTGGTCAACAAGCATTTTGCTACTGGGATTCCTTCATCTGTACTTTAACACATTTCACTTGCTGACTCCAAATCTGAAAACCGTTTTCGTCCAGCACGTTCCGTTTTTTTTTTATTTATGATGTTCCAGGTCTTGGACAACTAGGGTGACTGCACAGTAAAGGCGATGCGTTTCAGCATTTAAGAAATAAGTTTGGTCTCGAGAAAAGTGAAGCCAAAATTAAGGAAGGTGGTTTTGTTGGTGCTGAAATCGGTGAACTGATGCTTGACGAGGAGTTCAAAAGGAAACGAATCAGCACCCTCATTCGTGCAGGTTGTCCAGAATTTTCTTGACAGTCACCGAGCAGAGAATAATGTTGAGCTTGTGGAGAACCTGCTGAAAGTATATCAGCTTACGGGAGCCAGAATGTCACTGAAGACGCATTTTTTTTTTACATTCTCATCTTGACTTTTTTTCCACCAAATCTAAGTGATGTCAGAGATGAGTATGGGGAAAGATTTCATCAAGATGGTGATGGAAAACTGATATCGGGGAAAAATTCACTCTGAGCATGATGGGTGACTACTGTTGGTTCTTGCAAAGGGAGACGGATGTGCAGTACAAGCGCAAA
Source organism: Erpetoichthys calabaricus (assembly GCF_900747795.2). NCBI lineage: Eukaryota > Metazoa > Chordata > Cladistia > Polypteriformes > Polypteridae > Erpetoichthys > Erpetoichthys calabaricus. The sequence continues at coordinate 349,117,569 of NC_041394.2, read as the reverse complement.
AGCGAGTGCCTCCGACATCTATGGGCACACTGACCTCACTTTTATATTGAGGTAAATTGACTTAAATATGCTTTAATGTGTCTCTGGTATCGTCTTCTGGTTTGTTTTCAGAATAAACACATCAAAACAATTTTGGTGAGACAGAGTCCAAACACCAGATATCGTGTTGAAATATTATATTGATATTCAAAAGTGTCAAAGCAGCAATGATGTGTATTTTAAAAACCTGACGTGCTAGCTTAATTCCGATTTACTATATGAAATCAGTGTGAAAAACTCAATAAAGACCTACTCTGAAGTTCCCAGAAGCAAACAAAAAATATTTGTTTGTAGACCAGTGACATTGTTTTTGGCCTTGGAGATCAGCAAGCTTGCAACCATACTGTCTACACTGCTCATCGGAAGTTTTAGAACACAAATTTAATCAGTTGAAATGCAATAAATGACCTTGACTGGTGAACAGGTAGGCTATATAAGCAGTCAACTACAGAGACAGTCGAGGTTATAGTAACACCGTCTGTTCCAACTCTGCTTTAAGACACATGGATGGCTTCTGCACAATCAACAGAAGTCGGGACACCAGTGCAAATTGTTTGGTTGAACTTGCAAGGCTTCATTTAACATAATTGTTGCACACCATCTGTAGGTTGTGACCTGTTAGCTGTTCCCTGAAGAAGGTCAGTTTGTAATATTCTGAAATTTCTCTTGTGTCAGTTTGTGCTAACAAACGCCTAAAGTTTCCACCTCTGGCAGTTTACTACTCACAATTTCACCAATAAAGACACCTTTGCAGAACATGTAAAAAACGACAGATTTGCTGCAATCTCGGACATCTGGCAATGCTGTTTTGAGCTAACAACACAGGGAAACAGATTACTGTTGATGAGCAACCGTTTCCAACCAAAGGTCCATTGTCCTTTCTTGCAATATAGCTCAACCAAGCCGGATAAATTTGGCATACAGATTTTGGATTGCTGCGGATTTGGAGACAAAACACACGTGCAATGCCACTCTTTACTTAGGAAAAGATCCCAGTCATCCCACGGGAGAAAGATTTTCTGAGAGTGTGGTCATTAAACTTATGGAGCCATTTCTGGACAAACAATAGACAACTTCTTCATGTTGCTTCACTGAACTTCCATCTGCAGCTAAAGTCACTTCAGCACATGTGCCATTCTCCACGCTAGTATTTAGCTCCGGCAGTGCCATGCTGACGGTGTTTGCACCCAAAAAGAAGAATCTGCCTGCATTCTCGATACCATTGCTCAAATACCGAAGTGTCTGCACCTGAAGGTGGAAGCGCCCATCACACTTTAGTTACGGTGCCAAGCAGAGTTGTGTTGTGGTGCACCAAGTCTTTCAGTCAGCGAAAGCACTGGGGAGAAGCTGTCTATCGTTACAGTTCTGCCTTTGTCCGGAAACGGCTCCATAAGCTTTATCACCACAGACTCTGAAAGTCTTTCTCCAGTGGGACGACTGGGATCTTTTTGTGGGAATACCCGAGTCGATCAAACACAAGAAGAAGCTCTGCAGACAACTTGTGATTTACGCTGTAGGAAGATAAGTAAATAAATCAAGGTAAATAACATTCGATCTGGAGTATATATAAGTGAAATATAAATGTTTTTCATATAAAGACCACCAAAAAACATAAATCACAAACAGAACTTTATACGATACTTTGGCGAGCTCTGTAGGCCCTGCTGTTTCGTTGAAGGACATGCGTGTGTCAGATTCACCGGCAGGATAACGCCTGACCTCCGAACCGTGCCATCTTTCTTTCGCCTTTACGCCTGGTGCAGCTACATTGTTTTTATATCTGAGTGGACGTTTCTGTTCTCTTTCTCCGATTTAGAACCCTCATCATCATCAGAGTTCACCTCTGTTATAGCACGTCTTTATTTGAAAACAGCAGTCTCAGATCGGGGGGACTGAGGGAATAAAACTGAATAAAAAAATAAATAAAAACCACTAACCTTTACAAGTACCATACATTTACACAGGCTGTTACAGACGCAAATCAAATGTATGGTTTTATTGTATAATAGTAAGAATAAGAGCAGCTCACTACTCAAAACGATAATTCTGGGTAGTGGCCAGACTCGAACCAGCGGCCTCTTGATTACGAGTCAGCAGTTCTTACCACTGCACCACCCAGGTGGTCGTGTCAGCATCTTACCTTAACCTGATTTCTTTTTCTTCCGTTATATTCTTGAATAGAAGCAGACTTGTTTTGTTGTACCTTTTTGTAAAAGTGTTTATTTTGATATTTGGACTTCAGTCTTCAGACGTCATACACTTCACATCAGCATTTTGCCAATTATTAGTAGAACATGAAAAATGTTTCTGTTTTAGTTATGTGTTCATATGTCGCATTTCCTGTCATCCTACACTTACTTAGATCGTTGCAGACACGGAACACACATGAAATGTATGTGTTCCAAATAATGATAAGTATTATTTACCCTCTTCAACTCCTGGCACATCACACCCAGATAAGCAGACTACAGGTAGGAGAAGTTTAGGACTGACTTCAGCTCCATCAATGGGGTGAGGAGATACCAGGCTACTTGCGCTGATCGAAACATTTACAACACAAAAGACGCTGATGGTAGAGGTGCAAAGGAATTTAAGGTGGCCTGACATTACGACTTTTTTCGTAGGCTTCAGGGATTCTAGTACTAGAGGTGTGATAGGCTGTAAAAGTCCTACTCAGAGTGGTAGGGTGGATGTGTGAACTTTAGGGTGGGTGATAGCAGGTCAAACCCAGATCAACTCAATTACACACTTTATGTCAAAATTTTGTTGTTTGTAGTCTAACATGGAAAAAGTTTCTGTTTTAGGTATGTGTTCAACATTTCTTGCCTTGCATTTCCTGTCATGCTACATTTACACAGATCGCTGTAGACACAGGACATGTGTGAAATGCATGTGGAGTGTATAATGTGTGAAGACTGAAGTCCAAATATCAAATAAACACCTTCACAAAAGGTGAACGTATAACAAAACAAGTGTACTTTTATTCAAGAATATAACCAAAGAAAAAGAAATCGGGTTAGGGTACGATGGAGACACGACCGCCTGGGTGGTACAGCGGTAAGAACTGCTGACTTATAATCAAGAATTTGCAGGTTCGACTCCAGGTCCTTCCTGCTTTTTCTGTTTAGAGTAGTGAGCTGCTCTTATTCTTACTATTATAGAATAAACACATACATTTGATTTGAAGCTGTAAATGTATGGTACTTGTAAAGGTTAGTGGTTTTCTTTTTTTTATTTAGTTTAATTCTCTCAGTCGCATTTACACTCCCCATATCTGACACTGTTAGTTTTCAAATAAAGACATGCTATAACAGAGGTGAACTCAGATGAGGTTTCTACATCGGAGTAAGAGAACAGAAGCCCTCCCAGAAAGAAACGTCCACTCAGATATAAGAACAATGCAGCTGCACCAGGCGTAAAGGCGAAAGAAAGATGGCACAGGTTGTATGAAGCAAGAGGTCGGGCGTCATCCTGCCAGTCAGTCTGCCCCCCACCTGTCCTTTAATGGAACAGCACGACTTACAGAGCTCACCAAGGTATCATGCAAAGCTCAGTTTGTGATGGTCTTCATATGAAAGCATTTAAATGTTACTTATATAAAAGTCAGATTGAATGTTATTTACCTCGATTTATTTAATTATTTTCTTACAGCGTAAATCACAAGTAGACTGCAGCGCTTCCTCTGTTTGATCGACAAGGGCATGCTCACAAACTACATGTGCAATGCCACTCCTTATTCAGGAAAATACCCCAGTCGCCCCACGGGAGAAAGACTTTCTGAGACTAAGGTCAAAAAGCTTGTGGACCCGTTTCTGGACAAAGGCAGAACCGTAACAACAGTTGTGTAAAGTGTGACAGGAGCTTCCACCTGCAGCTAAAGCCATTCGTGTACTGAAGTAGATTCACTGGCAGGATGACGCCCGACCTCTTGCTGCATCCAAACGGTGCCATCTTTCTTTCACCTTCACACCCGGTGTATCTGCGTTCTTCTTATATGTGAGCGGACGTTTCTTGTGGGGAGGGCTTCTGTTCTCTTTCTCTGATTTAGAATCCTCGTCCTTATCCGAGTTGACCTCTCTTATAGCGTGTCTTTATTTCAAAACAGCAGTGTCAGATCAGGGCGAACATGAACGTGACTGAGAGAATAAAACTGATTAACAAAACGCTAACTTTTACAAGTACCATACATTTACATCAGCTGTTACAGACTCAAAATCAAATGTATGCTTTCATTCTATGATATTAACAATAAGAGCAGCCGACTACTCAAAACAGAAAAAGCAGGAAGGACCCGGAGTTGAACCTGCAACCTCTTGATTAGGAGTCCGCACTTCTTACCTCTGTACCAGCCAAGCTGTTGTGTCAGCATCATACCCTAACCTGATTTCTTTTTCTTCTGTTATATTCTTGAATAGAAATGCACTTGTTTTGTTGTACCTTTTTGTGAAAGTGTTTATTTGATATTTGGACTTCAGAGTTCACACATTATACACTTCACATCAGCATTTTGCCAATTATTAGTAGAATATGAAAAACGTTTCTGTTTTAGTTATGTGTTCATATGTCGCATTCCTGTCATCCTACACTTACCCAGATTGTTGTAGACACAGAACACACATGAAATGCATGTATTCCAAATAACGATATATTACTTACCCTCTACAATGCCAGGCACCTCACACCCAGATAAGCAGACTTGTACTGGGAGAAGTTTGTAACTGACTTCAGCTCCATTGGTGGGGTGATGAGATACCAGGCTGCTTCCTGCTTGTGTTGATCGACACATTTACAACACAAAAGATGCTGATGGAGAGGTGCGAAGGAATTTAGGGTGGCCCAACATTACGACTTTTTTCGTAGGCTTCAGGGATTCCAGTGCTAGAGGTGCGATAGGCTGTAAAGGTCCTGCTCAGAGTGTTAGGGTGGAGGTGCAAACCTTAGGGTGGGCGAGAGCGGGCCAAACCCAGATCAACTCAAGTGAATCACATTCACTCCACAACAATACAGTGTACAAGTTTTAAATCAAGTTTATTATGTGTTCTCAGTACAAAGAGTACTTACATGTCTCCACAAAAATACAAGATCAACAAATGACACGCACAAAGCGTCAAGCTCCTGATCTACATAAGGCTGGGGAAAGAAGGGTGCCATATTTCTCCCTGTATCGGCTCTCCACATGGACTCTTTGCCCACAGTTTGTCACAGTGCCTTATAGTTTAGATCTGCTCCTTATTCCCTAGTACTTACAAGTTTTTCTTTGGTCCAGTCCTCTGTTTGCACAATTTTAACCAAGGTTGATATTTTCAGTTATGGAAAGTTGCTTTTACACATCTGATAAGCTCAAACGTCAATCTGACGCCCTTCAAAAATTCTTTCAGCAAGCACAGCTGTCCATCTATGCGCTGGAGCTGTAGACTGTTAAGTCATCCATAAAGAACACGTGAGTGATTAAGTGAGATTTCAGCCGATTTTGGATGCTGATCTTGAACCCGTGACCAAGGTTACTGAGGAAGAAGCTCAGAGGATTTGATTCACTACACTACCAGAGTGGTGATAACGAGTCTAACTGGGATATTGTTCTTCTCTTTTTGACGTTAGGGATTGTGAATCAGCTGTCACACATGTGCGAGTAGCAGGAAGCTGTATGGACCAAGTGAGGGAAATTCCATGCCATGCCAGGGGGTGGCGGGGTGCCCTAAACCTTCTTCTGTTGTCTCTGCAGACCAAAAATGAGAAAACCTGTCTGACTCATCCCTAAAGACATCCCTTCCGGTTTCGGCACCCAGAAGAATGTCACTTTCTGTTCCGGCATGTAGAAGAACCTCACTTCCTGTTCTGGCGCCCAGAAGAATGTCACTTCCTGTTCTGTCACATCACTTCTGGTCTTAGCATGTAAAGCCGCCATCTTAACAACAATTCCTCAGTTCTTGTTTGGCCTCCATCAAATGCACATCTGTGTTTACTTTCAAATGCATTGCAGCCTGGGATATTATACGGATGGCTGCCCCAAACCTTTTGTTAAGTGTGTCGAGTCTGATCATTTCACAAAGCTGAAGGGTGGTTTGCCATTGGTGAAGGTTGATTGAGTGGATTTTATACATTTCCAAACATTTGAGCATTTCGAAGATCACAGACTGTACAGTTAGTCCATGCCACAGTCAGGTGTTGGCCCTTCTTGCAGCACTCCATGAGACTTATTAATTTTCATTGCAAAGCAGAGCCTTACTGGAAATTGGAGGTGTTTGCATTGAAATGGGAGATCAGAGGGTATAACGGGGATCCGAGGAATTAAAATTCCCCTGAGCCACTGCCAGGAGAAATAGTTGCCTCAATTAGGTTCTTTTGCAGACACGTGACCTGAAGTCTCATGCCATTGCAAAGTTTCGGTGGCTGTAAGTTTCTCAGTAACATTATTGGTGCCCCAACCTTCAAAATTAGATTATGCTCAGGAGTGCCTGGAGGATTCAGAGTGTGGAGAAACTCTACTGGATCGTGCACCGCGTCTTCCACTTTTACAACTGAATCCACAGACTGATATGTTTTCGGTTGTGAAGGTAGTTTTTGAAGTAAAATGTGGTTTATAGTCGTAGCCAAGTCATTTCTTGGTGTCAGGATATCTCTCTCCCTCAACAATGACATGTCATTTTTGTGGAGATTTCGTGGATTGGGGTAAACATTTTGAAGAAGGCTTTGTAAGAGGCATTGGTGGTTGTCCAAAGGTGTAAAATATTTGGCCTTTTCGGTACACTTGAAAGCGACAATCGAACAATTCAGCGGCAGCCATCAACTCACATGCAGAACCATAGGTGAAGGGCTTAAGCATTTCACTCTTATAGTACTCCTGTGTAGTATAATTATCTCCTGTACCGTCATCAGTCCACACCTTGACCATGTCTCAGTCATTCAATACATAAGACACAATGTTCCTCCGGATATCAAGAGTGAGCCTGATATGGCCGTGCAATATGTAACATAGAGAATGGAAAAGGCAGGTGCCATCTCCGGGCATGGAAACCACTCGGTAAGTGACAGTTCTTTGATCGATGGTGATCACCTCGATAGACATGTTTATTGGGGGTATGGTTGGAACGATACAGGAAATGGGTACCTGAACAATGTAAACTAAGTCTAAAATACCTACACAATAACTATAATCGTAATAAATGAACAATAAAACAGCAAAGAAGCCATGGATTAAATAAAAAGGCTGCAGTTATCAGCAGGGAGACGTGAACAACGTGGCCAAGGAAGGGAATGAAGAGACTGAAGTGACGGATAGCCTTATATAGGCAGGCAGCCAACTACGTGGGAGGCGTGGGGATGGGGGACGCAACGCTGCCTCACACGGTGACTGAGCTGCAGGCTATGGACGTATATATATATACGTAAGTAGGATTCAGTTAGCGTTAGGAACCCGCGTACCAAATTTCTTGAAGATGGGCCCATAAGTAACAAAGACCATTGGAAAGTTCAATATGGCAGCCAACAGTGGTGTCATACCACCGAAATAAGTACATACATCGGTTTATGGCCGTTACGCGTAGGATTTCAAAATGAAACCTGCTTAACTTTTGTAAGTAAGCTGTAAGGAATGAGCCTGCCAAATTTCAGCCTTCTACCTACACAGGAAGTTGGAGAGTTTGTGATGAGTGAGTCAGTGAGGGCTTTGCCTTTTATTGGTATAGATTTAACAATAGTTGGTCTTTTGTCTGACATATGACCTTCTTTTGTTTACCCTTCTCTTGTTATTTGTAAATTCTATTGGTTATCTGTTGCTGTGAAAAGCATATATCTGTTTCTGTTTTCATCATCTCCTTAGACCAGCTCATGTCTTGCAGTAGTCTGTAGTCTCTTCATTGTGTTCTTCAGCATTCTGAGTTACCAATTTACACCTTTGGGGCTTCCACCTTCTCTCCTTTGTGAACTCTGATGTGTCTCTTAAGACTTTTCATATGCACATATCGCATGCCACATTCAGAACAGCAAAATGACTTCACTCCTGTATGAATTTTTTTGTGGTTATGAAGGTTAGTCTGGAAAAAAAATTGTTTGCCACATTCATTACAGCAATAAGGCTTTTTTCCGGTGTGAATTGTTTTGTGGCACTGAAGGCTAGTGCTTTGAGTGAATCGTTTGCCACATTCCAAACAGCAATAAGGCTTTTCTCCGGTGTGAGTTCTTTTGTGTCTGTGAAGACTACGCCTGTCACAGAAGGGTTTGCCACATTCATTACAGCAGTATGGCTTCTCCCCAGTGTGAATTCTTTTGTGGCTCTGAAGACTACTGCTGCGAGAGAATTGTTTGCCACATTCCAAACACCAATAAGGCTTCTCTCCGGTATGAATTCTTTTGTGGTACTGAAGAGTACTTCTGCGAGAGAATAGCTTTCCACATTCAGAACAACAAAATGGCTTATTTAGAGTGTGAATTCTTTTGTGTTGCTCAAGTATGCCCTTTTGCGCAAACTCTTTGCCACATTCCAAACAGCAATAAGGCTTTTCTCCAGTGTGCATTGTTTTGTGGTTCTGAAGACTGCTAGCATGACTGAATTGTTTGTCACATTCCAAACAGCAATACAGCTTCTCTCCAGTGTGAATTGCTTTGTGGCTCTGCAGAGAACTCTTCTGAGCAAATCCTTTGCCACATTCAATACAGTAAAACGGTTTTTCTCCTGTGTGAATTCTAGTGTGCCTCTGAAGATGACTCCAGCGAGAGAATCGTTTTCCACATTCAGAACAGCAGTGACATCTGCCTCCTGTATGAAGTTTAAAATGGGGAATGGGGGTTGGAGAAGAAAAACATTATTTTCAATCCACTGCCAATTATTGATGTTAAGTCACAATTGGTAGAAATTATGAAAAACATTCCAAAAGGAAAAGCAATTGCAAAACTTAAGCTGTACATGTAAAGGTAATAACCTTGTTCATTCTGATTTCTGTATTACAACAACCCAGTAAATAAGCACAACCACTGTAGCCAAAAACTAAAATAGTAATATACATAGGTTACATGTGAGAAACCCATTTTACAAATTTTTTGGCCTAATGTTTCCTGAAAAACTAAAATTTAGTGTTGGCAGGACAGTGCAAAATTTTCCACCTCTTCTGCTACAAAAAAATAAATTATGAAAATGTAGAAGCATTTCTCACTTCATGTCATAAAAACTGATACCACAATATTTCCTTTCAGTGGGGGCTGTTAACTTTTTTGCTTTTAAACTTTGTCATGCACGTGCGAACAGGAGGCAGCTACTGGGCTTAAGTAATGGTAATACTACGTCAGACCAGGGGGTGGCAGAGTGTGCTGTCTCTCTCAGTCTTTTGCAGACTATGCCTGGGAAATCCCATCAGGTTCCGGTGCCACAGATAACATCACTTCCGGCTCTGGTGACACTGATGATGTCACTTCCGGTCCCAGAGCCACAGATGACATCACTTCCGGTTCTGGCATGGATGACCTCATTTCCTCTTCCAGTCCTTAAAACCGCTGTCTTACCTCCACTTAATCAGTTCTGTTTTGGACTCTGTCTTGTAAACAACTCATCCTTTTCAAACCTTTTTGCAGCCAGGATCATATTATACGAGTGGCTGCCCCAAACCTTTGTGACTGTCTGGAGTCGATTTGTTACTATTCATTAACTTGTTTCATGCATTTACATCATAGCTCCATGTGAAGATGGTAACACAACCAAAGCTTTGTCGTGGTATACAGTTTCAAGGAGCCTGCTCACAAATATTTGACATGCCAACTTAGATTTCCACTTTTTTTGAGAAAGAGAATCCTGCTGTAAGTTCATTTCATTTTTTCATCTTAACATTTCTCCTATAACAAAACATATATAATATATATGTCCTGCTCCACTGACAGACTAAGAAGATCGTTCCTCCCCCACACTATGCGACTCTTCAATTCCACCCGGGGGGGGGGGGGGGGGGGGGGTAAACGTTAAAATTATACAAAGTTATTGTCTGTCTGTATACCTGCATTGTTATCACTCTTTAATTTAATATTGTTCTTTCTCAGTATGCTGCTGCTGGAGTATGTGAATTTCCCCTTGGGATTAATAAAGTATCTATCTATCTATCTATCTATCTATAACAGCCATTAAATTGTCAGGAATATACTGCTGCAGAAATGGTACTGTATGTGTGCCCATCTAATTAACAAACTGGAGTTCCTTTTTCATCTTAATTTGTTCAGAGAAACTATTTTTTTTAATTATTTAATAGTTTTATTAAATGGTAAGCGGATTCTTCACAAAGATATATATTCATTTGCTACATAAAATTTTCCTAGCCTGCCCTTGTGTGTTATAATGAGGCTTATGGGAACCAGAGTCCTATTATTAAGCCTTAAAACTTATCAAAAATGTCTGTTTTTGAAGGCAAAAATAAAGTATTTATCCAGTTCTTGATATGGATACGCTGTTTTGCAAGATAATCTCATTTTAAGAGAAAAACGCAAAGAGTAAAATATTGTTGTGACAGTCAGCCATTTTAAAAGGAGGTCGGCTATGCTCGTTACTCCGCCACTCATCATCTTCCCCGGCACCTTTCAGCCCTAAAAGTCATCTTTATGGACAAGAGGAAGGTCACATGGCCTGGACTTTTGAACCCTTTCACTTTTCTTTCCTGATCCAATCAGTGTATGACACTTTTCCAACAGCAGCAAACCTGTATAGGTGGAGAAGGAGTGTGGTATAGCGGGTCCATGGCTTTGAATGAATGGCCAGTTTTTAAATAATTCCAGTCAGTCTCCATGGACGCAGTCGCGCTGCTGCGAGGAGTGGATGGGATAATTGGGGTGAGACACACCTTCACGTGAGGGTGCAATCTTTCTCAATTGCTTCATTGGCTTCCTGGGGTGTGTGATTGAGCCACTGCGCCCACCGAGCCTTAAAGTATGGGTTGAAACAGGAGATCAAGTGAAGGAAAAACGAATGGTACAGAGACCCATAGAGCAGAAGTTAATGGACAGAAGGAAAAGCAGGAGTTGGCGTAAGTGGGCGCTTATTGAGGAAGGAGCAGGTAGACAGGGATAGTGGCTGGAGGAGGAGGTACGAGGATCACGACTGCTGAGTAGCCCTGAGCAAAAGTGATCGCTGAGCTCTGGGATGTCACGCTTTCGCCAGTAGGAGCCTGGATTCGCAGCAGTGGGAGCGGTATCAGGGTTCAGTGGAATGCCGTGGATCGGCGGTTGGGAACACGGGCCAGTTATAAGGGATGTCAGTGTCTGTTGGTGTACATTCTCTGTTCTGCAAGGCCTAGGAAGGACAAACCAGAGAGGTGTCGGTTTGGAGAGGGAAGCACCGGGGAATGAAAGATTTTAGTCAATCCTATCATTATTTCAAGCTCATTTTTAAAGGAATTACTTATTGATGTTTTAACCTTCACTTCACTGTTTTTAATGGGATTTTTTATTAACGTTTGGAGCACTGCACTATGGACAGTGTTTTGTTTTGTTGTTTTAAATAAAAGCACTTTTACACTATTCCCTTGCTACAAGTGTGATTTGTCCCCATGACCGGCATCTTTACCTGGCCGAGACAACTCCTTAAAGGAAGGACAGGTGGAGATTGCTTTTGAAGGGTGCTATCTCCCCCAAACTGCTACTTGGCAGCTCCCCTGGGTTGCATCGGGACCTCGGATTCCCAAAGGGTATTTGTCGGCTCAGCCATGTTGGGTTCTGTGGGTGCCGCCAGGGGGAGCTGTGGAAGCTGCAGAGCCCCACTTTGGGCTTTCACCACACATGGGAATGATTCCTGACCTCGCTAACGAGCCACCTGGAGCACTCCCAGGTGGAGCATAAAAGGAGCCTCCTGCCACCAATCGAGGGGCCAGAGTTTGGGAGGAGGTGGACAAAACTCACTGGAGGAGGAGTGGAGGTGGAAAGACAGACAGAGAGAAGACCAAGTGCTGTACTGTGGATTTGTGCTTTTATACCATGCTGCTGAGGGGAACGACTTGGGAAGAGCTTCCGTGTCTAAATAAACATCAGTGTTACTGCACTTGTATCTGTGCCTGTTGCATTGGGTGTTGAAGAGCTGGTGTGCTCCCTGGTGGTCACACTCTATAAAAGCAGAAGGTCTAGCGGTTTGCTGGTCTGGAGTATTCGGGTGTGTGTTAAGACCATGCCAATGAGGAAAGACATCAGCAATGCAGTTTTGGTCTCCAGGCTACAAAAAGGACATAGCAGCACTAAAAAAGGTCCAGAGAAGAGCGACTAGGCTGATTCCAGGGCTACAGGGGTTGAATTATGAGGAAAGACTAAAAGAGCTGAGCCTTTACAGTTTAAGCAAAAGAAGATTCAGAGGTGACATGATTGAAGTGTTTAAAATTATGAAGAGAATTAGTGCAGTGGATCGAGACTGTGACTTTAAAGTGAGGTCATCAAGAACATGGGGACATAGTTGGAAACTTAAGGGGAAATTTCGTACAAACATTAGGAAGTTTTTCTTTACACAAAGAACGATAGAAACTTGGAATAAGCTACCAAGTAGTGTGGTAGACAGTAAGACGTTAGGGTCTTTCAAAACTCGACTTGATGTTTTCTTGGAAGAAATAAGTGGATAGTACTAGAGAGCTTTGTTGGGCTGAATGGCCTGTTCTCGTCTAGAGTGTTCTAATGTTCAATGATCTCAGAGAAGCAATTATGGCTGCCCATCAGTCTGAGAAGGATTCTAAGGCCATCTCCAAACAATCTGATGTCCATCTTTCTACAGTCAGAAAGAATATTCACAAGTGGAAAACATTCAAGACAGTTGACAATCTTCTCAAGGAGTGGATGTCCCAGAAAATTCACCCCAAGGTCAGACTGTGCAATGCTCAGAGAAACTGGAAAAAACCCAAGAGCTCCATCTCCGACTCTACAGGCCTCAGTTAGAGTGTTAAATGTTAAAGTACGTGACAGGACAATTAGAACAAGATCGAATAAGTATGGCTTGTTTGGTAGAGGTTCCCAAGAGAAAACTCTCTTCTCTCTAAAGAGAAAATGGCAGCATGGCTTAGGTTTGCAAAGCTGCATCTGAGCAAACCACAAGACTTCTGGAACAACATCCTATGGACTGAGGAGACCAAAGTGGAGATGTTTGGCCATAATGCACAGCACCACGTCTGGTGAAAACCAAACACAGCATATCAGCACAAACACCTCACACCAAATACAATACATTTTATTTTTGTATAGCCCAAAATCACACAAGGTGTGCCACATTGGGCAAATGTCATGAACACTGGTGGAGGGCACATTTCCCTACATGTTGTACTTGTATAACTACTGTGGAGGATTGCCGGCTTCCCAGTCCGGCCCTCACCCCCAGACCGCTAGGAGGAGCCCTCCGGACAGCATATTCGTGCCCCGAGTTCCAGCAGGGCCTCATGGACTTTGTAGTGTCGTTACACAGCCTTGCTGGATACCTTGGGGGCCGCCAGGAGTCGCTGTAGGGGGGCTAGTGGGCCCTTACGTGCCCTATAACCCAGGAGTGCGTCACAGTCACGTGACTGGAGAAAACGACGTGCTCCCGGGATGAAGAAGACTGTTTGCCCTGACCTGGAAGGAAACGGACTTGTGGGTTGTGCCAGGAACCACTTCCGGGTCAGGGGCTATAAAAGGACTCTGGGTGAGCCCAGACATTTGAGCTGAGCTGGGAGGTAGGGTGGCAAGTGTCTGGGCGAGGAGGAAAGAGTTTATTATTGAGGATTATTGTGTTTATGAGTGTGGAGTGGAGGGTGCTTTGTGCACAGTATAATAATAAAAATAATAGTGATTATACTTTCACCTGGTGTTCAGAGTGGTACCTGAGGGTGTTAGAGGTGGCTCCACGCCTCAACTGCTACACTACATATATATGACAAATCATTTTGAATCTTGAATGTTTTGCAGCCACAGGACCTGGGCACCTTGCAGTTATGGAGTTGACCAAGAACTCCTCTCTATACCCAAGTAATTGAGAATCAAATGTAAGGCCATCTGTCCAACAGCTAAAATTGGGTCTTGCAGCAGGACGATAATCTCAAGCAGACCAGCAAATCTACAACAGAATGGCTGAAAAAGAAAAACATCAAGGGGTTGCAGTGGCCCAGTCAAAGTCCAGACCTCAAACTGATTGAAATGATGTGGCAGGACCTTAAGAGAGCTGTGCAGAAACAAATATCAGCAAACCTCGATGACCTACCGAAATTAATCAGATCAGCAGACTCCATGAATTCTTTTAAAAAACAACTCCAAACTTATCTGTTCAGGAAGGCTTTTAGCTCTACTTGACTTTACTACCCTTCTCTCAATTTACTTCTATGTCAAGATGTTCATGTAACCTGTGTGTGTGTGCGAGACCATCAATTATGTTGTCTGTTAGGCTTTTCTCTGAATTTGCTATCTTACTCTTCTTTATTTATTTATCTGGTTTAGTACAATGCTACATACTGCATACCCTGACGTTCTTTCTTAAACTCTGAAGTGCCTTGAGCATGGGAAAGGCACTATATAAATAAAATTTATTATAATAATAATAAAAATAATAATAATAAGTGAAGCAACAAAGAAAAGGGACAAAATTCCTCCACAATGATGTAAGAGGCTGATAAAGTCCTACAGAAAATGAGTTATCAAGTCATCGCTGCTAAAGGTGCATTTACAAGCTATTGAGTCATGGGGCATACTTAGTTCACACTAAAACATGGCATATGGACAAAACTAAAAATGTGCATTTACACAAAAATATTCAGATGTATAAAACTGTGCATAAGCGAAGTTCTACACACTTTCTCTTTATAAATATCAAACAATGTGAATTTTAACGCACATGCACGAGCCTACAGCTAACACCCCAACTCCACCCAGAACTATGCCTATTTAATTTGTAAATCAACAGGAGTAGCCACTTCAGTTCAGTGTTTTGTTAAAAGACAACGGTAAAAGCATCCGTGAAAAAGAAGAATTTCAGCAAATGCAAAATGAAGGTCCTTCTCAGTGAAGTGGAGGAAATGTACTATTTGGTGGCATAAGCAGTGGTATAAGCAACAAAAGGAAACTGATGGGAGTGGCACAGTACGGCAAAAGCACTCAAAAGTTCAAGCTCACAAAGTCGCAAAAAGAAGTGGTCAGATATCACAGTCAACGTGAAAAGGCGCGTTACAGCCCACCATCCGAGTGTCATCACCACTGGAGGAGGTAGAGGAATTTTTGGGGTCACATTATTTAAGCAGTGAGCTGCTGTAATTATTTTGCCAGGCACTTATAACCAACATTTTACCAGCAGGATAGTATAAATTATTTTTCACTTACGGTTATCCATACTCGTGTAAATAATCTGCATGTGTAATAATTCAAACAAACAGGCAGCAGATGTGGTTTTAATTACTGTTTATTCTGTTTCAGACAATATTACAAAAGGTGATCCTCATGCCGAGGACATAAATCCACACAGCGATGGTGTTGTTGGGGGCAAACCCACCTTCAGGCACTGGCTGTGCAAACACACCTCTGCCTTGTAAACTCTCACACAACCATCTGGCTGTGTGCTGACAGACTGTTTGAGTCATAAAATGCAGTTGTTGATGCTGTAAAATATGTGGCCAATGAACTAAGGAATATAAGGGCTGTAGTATGTGCTACTGACCACAAATTAAGTGAACTGATTTTAGAATAAATGCTTCATCTGATTACTTGTTTTTACATTCTGCTAATTACATTCAAATGAAGTTCTAACGCTGTCCGATTTGGCTGATCGTTTAGTGGGTGAGGTTCAGGTTCATTATACCGCATCTCTTCAGATACGGGCAAGCCATGATTGTGTGGCACATTATGCAGCACGCTACATGCCTGCACAATGTGACACACTTTCTGTGGACTATAGAGCAACTCCTTAACAGAGTGGAAATGCTTTCTATTTACATAAGCAAATTCATTCTCTGAAGGAGCCTTTGCAATAGCAATGTGTGTGCAGTCGACCGCTCTGATTACATTTGGAATATTGGACATTGCTGCAAATTTTGCTTTCATATTTTTCAGTTCAACCACAGTGTAAGGAAATCTTATACTGTATATCTGGATGACAAATGAATAATACCATCCTATACAGCTGGCCTGCCTCAACTCACTGATGACTGAGAAATACCCAATCGGTCAGCAAGTTAATAATAATAATGTTTTATTTATGTAGCGCCTTTCAAACACTCAGGGACACTTTACAATTCAATACACACATTAATAAGACAGTAGAAATTACACACGGGAAAAAGAATAATACTCCTTGAAAAGATGTGTTTTTAACAGAAGTTTGAAATTAATAATAGATTTTTCCTCGCGACGGCTAAGAGGGAGAGAATTCCAAATTTTAGGGACTATTACTCTGAAAGCTCTGCCACCCATAGTTCCTAATCTGTATTTAAGTAGAGTGAGTAACTTAGCATCCAATGATAGTATTGCACGGGCAGGAGTGTAAGGAAGCAGCTGCTCCGACAGATAATGAGGAGCTAACCCATGAAGGGTTTTAAAGGTGAGAAGAATAATTTTATATTTGATTCTTGAAGAAACTGGTAACCAATGTACAGTGGTGTGAAAAACTATTTGCCCCCTTCCTGATTTCTTATTCTTTTGCATGTTTGTCACACAAAATGTTTCTGATCATCAAACACATTTAACCATTAGTCAAATATAACACAAGTAAACACAAAATGCAGTTTGTAAATGGTGGTTTTTATTATTTAGGGAGAAAAAAAAATCCAAACCTACATGGCCCTGTGTGAAAAAGTAATTGCCCCCCTGAACCTAATAACTGGTTGAGCCACTCTTAGCAGCAATAACTGCAATCAAGCGTTTGCGATAACTTGCAATGAGTCTTTTACAGCGCTCTGGAGGAATTTTGGCCCACTCATCTTTGCACAATTGTTGTAATTCAGCTTTATTTGAGGGTTTTCTAGCATGAACCGCCTTTTTAAGGTCATGCCATAGCATCTCAATTGGATTCAGGTCAGGACTTTGACTAGGCCACTCCAAAGTCTTCATTTTGTTTTTCTTCAGCCATTCAGAGGTGGATTTGCTGGTGTGTTTTGGGTCATTGTCCTGTTGCAGCACCCAAGATCGCTTCAGCTTGAGTTGACGAACAGATGGCCGGACATTCTCCTTCAGGATTTTTTGGTAGACAGTAGAATTCATGGTTCCATCTATCACAGCAAGCCTTCCAGGTACTGAAGCAGCAAAACAACCCCAGACCATCACACTACCACCACCATATTTTACTGTTGGTATGATGTTCTTTTTCTGAAATGCTGTGTTCCTTTTACGCCAGATGTAACGGGACATTTGCCTTCCAAAAAGTTCAACTTTTGTCTCATCAGTCCACAAGGTATTTTTCCAAAAGTCTTGGCAATCATTGAGATGTTTCTTAGCAAAATTGAGACGAGCCCTAATGTTCTTTTTGCTTAACAGTGGTTTGCGTCTTGGACATCTGCCATGCAGGCCGTTTTTGCCCAGTCTCTTTCTTATGGTGGAGTCGTGAACACTGACCTTAATTGAGGCAAGTGAGGCCTGCAGTTCTTTAGACGTTGTCCTGGGGTCTTTTGTGACCTCTCGGATGAGTCGTCTCTGCGCTCTTGGGGTAATTTTGGTCGGCCGGCCACTCCTGGGAAGGTTCACCACTGTTCCATGTTTTTGCCATTTGTGGATAATGGCTCTCACTGTGGTTCTCTGGAGTCCCAAAGCTTTAGAAATGGCTTTATAACCTTTACCAGACTGATAGATCTCAATTACTTCTGTTCTCATTTGTTCCTGAATTTCTTTGGATCTTGGCATGATGTCTAGCTTTTGAGGTGCTTTTGGTCTACTTCTCTGTGTCAGGCAACTCCTATTTAAGTGATTTCTTGATTGAAACAGGTGTGGCAGTAATCAGGCCTGGGGGTGGCTACGGAAATTGAACTCAGGTGTGATACACCACAGATAGGTTATTTTTTAACAAGGGGGCAATTACTTTTTCACACAGGGCCATGTAGGTTTGGATTTTTTTTCTCCCTAAATAATAAAAAACATCATTTAAAAACTGCATTTTGTGTTTACTTGTGTTATATTTGACTAATGGTTAAATGTGTTTGATGATCAGAAACATTTTGTGTGACAAACATGCAAAAGAATAAGAAATCAGGAAGGGGGCAAATAGTTTTTCACACCACTGTAAATCACAGAGGACAGGAGTGATGTGAGCAGATTTTTTAGTGTGTGTAAGTAAACGAGCAGCAGAATTCTGAACACATTGTAATCTATTGATATATTTAGTCGGGAGGCCATAAAACAAAGCATTGCAATATTCCAGACAGGTAGTGATGAAAGCGTAAATGAGTGTTTCAGTATCTTTCACAGATGAGCCATGTTGCGAAGATGAAAAAAGGCTGTCTGTACTATTGAGCTAATGTGTGAGTGAAAAGTAAGAAGCTGATCAAAGATGACACCCAAATTAGGGACTGATGCTGAGGGTGGAACCAGGATCCTATTAATGTCAATGTTTAGCCCACGAAGGGTAGATTGGTACCAACTAATAAGATTTCTGTTTTATCAGGACTGAGTTGTAAAAAAAAGTTCACATTGAAAGGCTCCTGTGGCTAAAAACCCGAGGGGGGACAGAACTTGCAAAGGAGCAGGTACAGCAGAATTGCTCAAAGTCTGCCTTTGTAAAGCCAGCGCCATTTCAGCACACAGTGCCAAGAGGATCTCTCTTGGAAATCTAAACCGAGTCATCATCATGAGAAAAGTATGATCTCTAAATACGCACTCTCTTCTAATTCTTCCATTTGTGATGTCTTCTAACAACACTAAAGCAGCCATGGTAGATGAAATAGTTTGGCCATTTTATTGTTACAGAATGATTACAATCAAGTGCCTTAAGTTTGTAAATGATACACTATTAATTTCAGTTTACTTGATAAAGCCTGCATCATGGAAGCAAATCTAAAAAAGAAAAAACACAAACAGTGGCACTGTTTTGACACTGGGTATGGCCCATTTACAAAACTGAGCAGAAACGTGCGTATGCATGGTCAGTGGCTGCCGTGAAAATGTGCGTAGAGTTACACCAAGTTTAGTTTTTAGTACTGTAAGAGGGTGTACTTCCTTTTCCACGACTGTATTTGGTATGTTTCAACAGCTTTTCCCATTCACCTATGGACCTGTGTATCCATTAGACCTAATGTAAGCTGCAACGACAGACAAGGTGTTTTTAAAATATATAAAAAAACTCTTTGCTTTATAACATTATGTTAAGTGGAAAATTAATACAGTGCAGTCTATAACATTTGGGACAAAGACCTTTGACAGACTGGACTGTGCATGTTCAGGACTGAGAAAAAGAAATCTGATCATTTGTGTTGCTAGTTTAAGATCGGTGTGTCGGTCTACTATTGAGGCTCAGATGAAGAGCAGACCTCATTGCTAAGGTGAATCAATGCAGAAAACCTGAGAATTCCAAAGGGTTCACAAACGTTTTCTTGTAACTTTGAGGATAGGCTGAAAACAAGTTTACAACATTAACACAGATGAACTTTTAAACTATGTTAAGCACAAAATAAAAAACAGCAATTTCACTCCATCTTTAAGACCCCCTTCTTTCAGGCCCTTAACTCCCTACCTTAAAATGTACATATTTTTAATTTACACTTCCTGAAGTCCTGCAATGGACTGGCACACTCTCGAGGGTTTGTTCCTACCTTGCATCCTATGATAGCTGGGAGGGACTCTGGAACCCCCTGCGACCCTGGTCTAGCTTAAGCAATTTTTAAATTGAAATGACTTACTTTCTGAAGACTTCTTTGTAGGTGGTGGCTGATTTTCCCACGGTCTAACAAATGAAGTTTCCTCAGTTCTCTTTGAGTCCAACTGCAATGATTCAGACTTCATGTCAACAGAAGACTCTGGAAATGAACAGACTCTGCTTTGAGAAGAGACTAACTCGGCCACCACTCCTTCTTCACACCCATCATGAAGGTCTTCTTCCTTGACACCGTCTCTACTTTTACGTTTGTACGTCTCAATCCAGACAGACATCTCTTCAGCCTCTTCTTTAATGCCCATTGACCCCAGTTCACAGTCCTCCTCTTTAATGTCCAGTCTCTCCTGTTTAGGGTGGACAGGCTCCCACTCACAGTCCTCCTCCTTAACATTTATGATCATTTTCTCCATGATATTCACAGCAGCCTCACAGGTCTCCTCTTTCACATCCATCTAGGCGTTACAGTAAATGTTGACTTTTCCTTACATTCTGTCGAAAGAATGGGATTTAATAAGAACAGAACTACACCACTTAAAACATCTGAACTTGATTTTACAAGTTATGATTTACACCACTCAGACAGTTTATGGCACTTTCACAGTAACTCATTACACATCATATCAATTTTTGAGATGTAAAACAAACTTGGAAAATGTGGAATGAATGTGGAAAAGGCTGGCCGAAGAAGATGAAGACTACCCTGCACAGGTGTGGGGCAGCAGCATTCACAAACATACAGCGGTGGTGTTGTTCTCCACACCACAATTTTGGGACGATTTTGAGGAATGTCTTATGCAGGTAGGGCATCGGGATTGTATTAAGAAACTGAAACATATCAGGAAGGGGGAGAAGAAACAGGAACTTATCTACACAGCCTGCGGGTGTACTACTTGTAGATGATGATGCTTACCTTTTATTATGAGTGGTACTGTAGGAATTGAGCGAGTTTTAACTTGATTAATTAATCATCAGGCTTATGTTTGGCAATGTTGCTATTGTGAAGTTTCATTTTTACTGATAAATATGATTTTCACAAATGGATTACGCTGTATATTGATCATATGCCGTGACTGCTGTCTTTATTAATTGTCAGCTTTTGCCTTTAGCACTCTTAGAAAACACTTTAATTAAAGCCTCTTGATCTGTGACCCTGTCCTGCTGCTACTTTAGCACAGGGGCAAGTACTGATAAGAAAGCCAGGACAACCGAGTGCAGCAGAATCCAGACTCCTAGGGTCGTGATTATCAGTAACCAGAAAGAACATGAGGTGTGAAACTAATCACACCTTCTGTAATTTACAAATGTATTTAAGAAAAGTTGCCAGCATCTGTAAGCAGTCGTACTTTTCTATGAAGCGAGTGGCTCCACGTACGCGTTGATATGGGCTGGATTTGTGATTTATGAGTGTAACTTTGACAGTACCCATAGAAAAGATCCTAAATTATTGAACGATTGTTATTTTTCAAACTAGCCATTTTCTTTAAATTAGTATCCCATATGTCTCCAATCGTGCAATCAATCATTTAGCCTATTTAAATTGGGAAAAGTCATCACTCTGCTGTTTGGTCTCATTGTGTGTTCCACACTGAATGTAGAATAGAGAAAGCAAAGGAGAGAGTTGTCAGAGGACATCACAAGAAAATGATACGTAAGCATGTTAAAGGCAAAGGCTAGAAGACCGATTGAAAATGGCATATTAAAACACTTTTATATCCTTAAGGGGCTCAAGTAATAAGG
Organism: Erpetoichthys calabaricus; assembly: GCF_900747795.2. Taxonomy (NCBI): domain Eukaryota; kingdom Metazoa; phylum Chordata; class Cladistia; order Polypteriformes; family Polypteridae; genus Erpetoichthys; species Erpetoichthys calabaricus. The sequence goes on along the minus strand of NC_041394.2, from coordinate 349,096,040 downwards.
TCAATTTTTAACAACCAAAAATTCTTTAAAAAATGCAGATATAAACAGGTATCGATAGATAGTGGAGGGAGGTACACTTCAACATGTGCCGAGAGGTACAGCGGCACTAACGGAGGCTGGCACTTGAATGAGGAGGGCCGTACCCGGTTCCCCACTCCCCACGTCACACTTCCCCCTAAACCTCGGCCCACAGCCTCTGTCTCGGATTCGCAGAAATAAATCGCTCCCACAAGAAAACTATGTGCAACGAGAGAAATCGCAAATTCAACTGGAATGTTCAAACAAATTATAGAAAAAAAAAGTTAAGTAGTTTTCTTGTGAAAAGTAGACAGACATTGGATATATATATATATATATATATATATATATATATATATATATATATATAATAAGTTTCTGAACACATACAAATCGGGTTATGATCAAAAGGTTTGCATCTGTTCATGACCACACTCTCTGGTGGCGAACAAAAACACTGGTGGCCAGTTTCCCTAAGTGCCAACGAATTCCCATTCTCCGTTTCCCATTTTCTTTTGTTTGTGTATACAGGGTCTAACAAAGCAGAGACCTCAAGTGCTGGAAGAGGTGGAAAAACTGTTGCTAGTGTGGTTGAATGAGAAGCACCTTGCAGGGGAAAGCGTAAGCGAGGGGATCATATGCGAGAAAGCCAGGAAGATTCAAGGCGATTTGCTTTCTTCGAGTGGCGAAGGCGAGGAATTTAAAGCCAGTAGAGGATGGTTTTGAAAAGTTTTGTAAGAGAAGTGGCATTTAATTTTTATTCCCTGTGCTTAAAACTCATTAACAAAAGTGTTTACAGCAAGCGGTTCGTAAGGGTCTAGTGCAAACTCTTACAATGTAAGTTTTCTCTGTTGTTCAAGGTTTTCTCAGTGTTATTCAATGTTTTTACATTTAGTTTACTATTACATTGTGCATTCTATGGTATAATTAACTTTTTGTACTTAAAAATATATATATTTACATACAGTTCATACAGTCTGGAATGGATTAATTGTATTTACATACAATCTTATGGGGAAATTACATTTGGGTCACGGCCAAATCGGGTTGCATCTAGAGTTTTGGAACGAATTATGGTCGTGACCAGAGGTACCACTGTATATATATATATATATATATATATATATATATATACACACACACACACACACACTGTACATACATAAACACACTTCAGGAAAAAATAATATTCACCCAAATGTATGTAAAAGTATGTTATGTAAAGTGAATGAAGCGGTTTGCATATACAGGGTATTACAAATACAGATGATGATGGCCAACACCTGTTCAAGTTAGTAATTTTCCATTTATACATTTAGGGGAGGTTAACTGAGTAACACAATTGAAACGGCACAACAGTTTGTTCTCCCTTTATTTATTTCTCGGCTCGTATCCACTCCGATTCTTCCCCACCGTTAAGGACTCCAGTTTGTTCATTTCGTGTTTTTCTTTTACTAATCACAGACGCGTAAAACCCTTGCTACTCTGTTAATTAATAGACAGCCCGTAATCAACCTCTCTGTCCTCTTTAATCTGGACAGTCGAAGGTTGAATGGAGGGAGAAAGGCCGAAATCAAAGCGCTGCGTGTACGGAATCACCGACACCTCGAGTTCTGCGATATGAGAAAAAACACGACTGAATGGTGATAACAAATTAAATGAACAGAAGCTGGCAGCGGTGTGTGAGCTATATGAAGCAGAAATGGGAGTCGAGAAAATTAAGTGAACGTACGTCGACTACTTGAAAAGCTACGCCGGCCAAAGGTGAATTCATTCGAGCAAAGTTCAGTGTTGGGCTGATGGACACAAACATGCTGCTCGCCTCTCATTGAAGTCGCGTGCAGTAACTGCACGTGGCGTCCACAAACCGCAAGCACTTACCTTCTGTCAGTCTCTCGCTTGTTCTTTCTAAGCTCTTTCTCCTTCACTCGACAGCAGCTTCTCCTCTATTGTCCTGACTGTCCACTCCAGTGCCCGACAGCAGTGTGGCTTGATTTTTCGATCGCGCTTTGATGACGTCACACAGCATGCCAACAGAGGTACACGTGAGGGTTAGTACTGTGGAGGTGCCCGGCGACTGTAAGTGGTAGAAATTGGACACGCCCACTTCTGCTCAGCGTGAAACCCCACAGAATCAAAATCCCCGACAGCTCAGCAGTACACTACTGTCAGGCAGGCGGTAGGTTCGCGAATACTGCGTGTTTTAATAGACGATTCCCGTTAGCAGTTGAAGTGAGTTACGGATACTAAATAAATATTTACACTTAAACCACTGAATTAATAAAACATTCCATCATTTAATTTTCAAACTCGACACGTGGCAGGAAACATATTACACTAATAAAATGAAAAAAGCTATAAAATATTAAAAAGGCTGACATCAACGCTTTCCTTTTTTATTTGTATCCTTGATGGATATGTTTTTAAAATGTATATTGTTATCATACATGTCATCACCGAGCTGAATGTTAATTCATTCAACAGATGTAGTTTTATAAGCTCTCTTCTCAATTGAGAAAAACAGTGTTTTGTGAACATGTAATGTTTAGTATAGTTTAAAAATAAACATATAAGAATGCAAAATTTTAATTTAGTGGTATAAAAATATTTATTTAATATAGTTTAATTTGCATTTAATTTTCTATCTAACATATTTTCCTTTGCGTCCTGGGCATCCGGCCCTGGAAGCGAATCTCCATCCTGGGGGTTGGTGGCAGGAGTGGCACACCAGCCACTCCAGCCACCGTAAAAAAAACTTGACGCAGCTCCGAAACGGCAGACAGGACTCCTTTGTGTTTTCCGTGGGAGTTGGTCTACTGCTTGCATTATGAAGGGGATGGGGGAAGCCCTTTGGAACCTCATCCCCAGAAGAGTCAAAACAGCCGGAGAGCCAATGGGGTCAGGCATGCTGGGGTTGGGAACTGGTGTGATAATAATAATAATTCATTACATTTATATAGCGCTTTTCTCAGTACTCAAAGCGCTGTCCACACAGGGAGGAACCGGGAAGCGAACCCACAATCTTCCACAGTCTCCTTACTGCAAAGCAGCAGCACTACCACTGCGCCACCTGTGAGGACAAAGTGTGGTGCTGAGGCATCTCCTGCTGCATGGCAGCACTCGGGGTCCCATCAGGATCCCGAGCTGTTTTGTTGTGTGGTGGGCGCGGCAACGCGTTGTACCAGTGCATGCTCCTCATCCTCACCTGACCTGATATTTACCCTTAAAACTGCATATTTACCTTTAATTAATGCAAATATACCTAATGGAATTTTTAAGTGCTCACTAAACAAACAGAATCAAATACACATTCTTGCCCATTTTATTCCTTTATTTGTGTAGTGTGATGTGGAAAGGAATTGTGTGCAAAACATTACACAGAGATATCAAATCTATACATATAAAGGAGAGTTGGGATCCGTGTGGCTGTGTTTGTGTGTTTGTGGAGAGACGGAGAGTTAAGGTGGGTGGGGGAGTCACGTCATCAGCCACCGAAACTTTGTAATGGCACGAGACTTCAGGTGACATGTCTGTAAAAGAACCTAATTGAGGCAACTATTTTTACTAGCAGTGGCTCAGGGGAGAGAGTTTTTATTCCTTGCATCCCCGTTATACCCTCTGATCTCACATTTCAATTCAAACGCCTCCAGTAAGGCTCTGTTTCCCAATGACAATTAATAAGTCTCAGGGACAGACCCTACAAATGGTTGTCATTAATTTGAGGCAAGATTGCTTTTCACATGGACAACTATATGTTGCATGATCAAGAGTAAACTCAGCGCACAGCTTGGTTATAGTACAACTGGAGGGGCGATACAAAAGAGATCCTTAACAAACAAATAATTATTGGTACATTTTTCCTCAGTTTATTACTTTAAATTTTAAAGCAGTACTTCGCCGCTACGAAGCGTGGGTATTTTGCTAGTACAGTATTAAAATAAAAATTTTAGAAGTACGGAGTAGAATTTAACAGTAGATGATATCACATAATATGATTTGGATTTGTTTAGAGTCCTGGAGACCTCATCCATCAAGCTGCCTCCCCCATTTGGCCATTCCACGGCTGAAATTGTGCTAATCCAATGAAAGGACCCCTCGATTCCTGTGATCCTCCATCAGGGATGACTTTACCTTAGGCAGGCAAAACAACTTGTCAGGTGGGCCGTGGCACCAAGTGCCACATTTGAGTACCGAGAAGAGAAATGGAATAGGTGAGGGTTAGTATCCAATTATAACTATCACGATACTTATGGTTTAGTGCTAATGACCACCAACAGAGATGCAGTCTGTACAGTTAATCAGCAGCTCTAGTCAGGGTGTGCTAAACTGAAGTAGTGAGTCTTCAGCCGGGATTTAAAAGCTGAGACCGAAGGGTCATCTCTTATAGTAGCAGGCAGACCACTGCACAGTTTAGGGGCCCTGTAACTAAAAACTCGACCTCTCACTGTTATACAGTATTATTAATCCTTGGAATCATAAGCAGACCGGCATCTTGAGGTCTTAATGTGCGCTCAGGTTTGTCAGTCATGATAAGTTCAGACAAGTAAGCTGGACCTTGGCCATTTAATGCTTTATATGTAAAAAGGAGGATTTTGAAATCTGCCCTAAACTTAACCGGGAGCCAGTGTAAGGATTTAAGAACTGGAGTTATGTGTTCGTATTTTCTTGTTTTTGTAATAATTCTTGCAGCCGCATTTGGATTAACTGGAGGCTTTATAAAGAACAGTTTGAACATTCAGTGAACACCACATTGCAGTAGTCAATCCTACTAGAGATAAATGCATGAATTCATTTCTCAGAATCCTGTTTATTTAGAAAGGGCCTTAATTTCCCAACATTTTTAAGATGGAAGAAACATGTTTTGGACAACTTTGTAATATGTACTTTAAATGACATGCTAGAGTCAAAGATAACTCCTAGAATGCGGGCTGATTCAGTAAAATTAATTGGGATTCCAACTGAGTTAAATGATGACAAAATATTGTTGCAATCAGCATCATCCCCTCCAACAATTAACATCTCTGTTTTATCTGTGTTTAAAGATAGATAGATAGATAGATAGATAGATAGATAGATAGATAGATAGATAGATAGATAGATAGATAGATAGATAGATAGATAGATAGATAGATAGATAGATAGATAGATAGATAGATAGATAGATAGATAGATACTTTATTAATCCCAAGGGGAAATTCACATACTTCTGCAGCAGCATACTGATAAAGAAAATATTAAATTAAAGAGTGATAACAATACAGGTATACAGACAATAACTTTGAATAATGTTAACGTTTACCCACCCCCCCCCCCCCCCCCCCCCCCCCCCCCCAGGGTGGAATTGAAGAGTCGCATAGTGTGGGGGAGGAACGATCTCCTCAGTCTGTCAGTGGAGCAGGACAGTGACAGCAGTCTGTCACTAAAGCTGCTCCTCTGTCTGGTGATGATACTGTTCAGTGGATGCAGTGGATTCTCCATGATTGACAGGAGCCTGCTCAGTGCCCGTCGCTCTGCCACAGATGTCAAACTGTCCAGCTCCATGCCTACAATAGCGCCTGCCTTCCTCACTAGTTTGTCCAGGCGTGAGGCGTCCCTCTTCTTAATGCTGCCTCCCCAGCACATCACCACGTAGAAGAGGGCGCTCGCCACAACCGTCTGATAGAACATCTGCAGCAACTTATTGCAGATGTTGAAGGAAGCCAGCCTTCTAAGGAAGTATAGTCAGCTCTGTCCTTTCTTACACAGAGCATCAGTATTGGCAGTCCAGTCCAATTTATCATCCAGCTGCACTCCCAGGTATTTATAGGTCTGCACCCTCTGCACACAGTCACCTCTGATGATCACAGGGTCCATGAGGGGCCTGATCCTTCTAAAATTCACCACCAGCTCCTTGGTTTTGCTGGTGTTCAGGTGTAGGTGGTTTGAGTCTAACCATTTAACAAAGTCCTTGATTAGGTTCCTATACTCCTCCTCCTGCCCACACCTGATGCAGCCCATGATAGCAGTGTCATCAGCGAACTTTTGCATGTGGCAGGACTCCAAGTTGTATTGGAAGTCCGATGTATATAGGCTGAACAGGACCGGAGAAAATACAGTCCCCTGTGGTGCTCCTGTGTTGCTGTCCACAATGTCAGACCTGCAGTTCCCGAGACGCACATACTGAGGTCTGTCTTTAAGATAGTCCACGATCCATGCCACCAGGTACGAATCTACTCCCAAGTCTGTCAGCTTGTCCCTAAGGAGCAGAGGTTGGATGGTGTTGAAGGCACTAGAGTAGTCCAGAAACATAATTCTTACAGCACCACTGCCTCTGTCCAAGTGGGAGAGGGATCGGTGTAGCATGTAGATGATGGCATCCTCCACTCCCACCTTCTCCTGGTATGGAAACTGCAGAGGGTCGAGGGCATGGTGGACCTGTGGCCTCAGGTGCTGGAAGTAGGAGAGCAGTGGTCAACCTTTTGTCTAGTTCTGGAGATTTCTGTACCATAAAGAACTGGAGACCCATGGCATTGCTCTACATGGACAATAAAACCATCAGACCGAGAGAAGTGATGGCCTCTGTGATTCATCCAAGATAATATTTTCTGATTAGACATATTAAGCATATCTGTGAGCTTCTGAATACTGGGCTCATTCCTCTGGATTAGTAGAAAGCATTGTACAGGGTGGAGTGTGACTATTTATGCACAGTACCTGAGGCCTTTGGTTTCAATTTTCAATTTATTTTTGAAGATGAAGATGCATTGGAAATCAATGGTCATCTAAGCACTCTGTTGAGGGTGAGTAGTGGGATTCATTATGGCTGTTCTTTATAGGGGATGTTATATCCCCTGGCTATTGATCCCATGTTAAAGGAATTATGGAGAGTAGTGGGAGCATTGTCTGTTCCATGTTGTACCCCTGTCCGTCTGAACCTGTGCAGATGAAGTTATGATGCTGGTTATAAACCAAGCAGACATTGAAGGGATGGTTCATGTTTTGAAAAGATTTCAGCAAGTGTCATCTGCAGTGGCAAATTATAATGAGGAGCACTGGGACACTGCCCACTTTGCAAGTATTTTAAAAACTCTACTTAAATTAATTAGGTAATGCAAAATAGTCATGAAATCAATTTGCTTAGTGTGTGAGCGCATGTAAACATCCAATAAAAATTGGTTCTGACTTGTATTTGTTTAAAGGACATCAGCCAAATGTGACTCTATGTAAGTCATTGAACTTTTGGCAAGCAGGTGATCTGAAGCTCCCCTTTCATTGGCTCCTGCTCTGGACACTCCCACATTTATTGACAGCAATTTAGTAATGTGATTGGACGATCAATGACGCACTATTTCAGGTTCACGTCAATGGATCGCAGTCCACAACTGAGCAAGTGCGATTTTAGGGAGATGGCAACTTCATGTGGAACTTCAGAAATCAAGGAAAATTTGGTTATTTCTTTAATGAAACACCCCTTCATAAATCATTGACTGGAAGAAAAATAAGAAGGTGAGTTGACACACAGAGTATTCCTTGCTCTTGTTAAGACAAATGGAGTTGGCTAATGGGGTGTGGTGTAAATGAGGCCTTTTTTGCTTTACTTGTTTGCTCTTTCAAAGTGTCAGTAGCAAAGTGTTATGGACAATGACAGGGGTATGAGACCTAAAACATCTTTCTGAAGAATGCAACTGGCATGAAAGTAGCCGCAGTCATCTAGACCAGTGTGTGTTGCGGAACAGTGGCATGCCGTGAGAGCTACCTAGGTGTGTCATGTTGTGGGAAAGACAGTGTAGTGCACTTGGGTCTGAACCTGAGAGGGACAAGTTCTACAAGTGATCAAGACCTGTCTGATGAGGACAGGACTACCTGGAGAAGATGGCATTAAGCAGCTCCGCAATCGCCATGTTAGAGCACTTCACTGCACTTATCAATTGTTACGGGACGGATTCTTATTAATCATCAAAACTCCTAGAAGAGGAAAGACAACCAGTTTGGAGATCTAGTAAGGAGATTTGTTAATGTATTGTTATTGCATTGTTGGTAGCTTCAGGGGAAAGATAAAGTTATGCCTCATTTTTAGAAGAAAACATGCTTTGTAATAATGCCCAGTATGAAAGGGGCTATGTGATCAAAAGCAATAACAGTCATAATGCGGTATGATTCTTCATCATCACCTGAAGTCCATTCTCCATCTCAGTGGCTTTTTACAGAACCATGACTGTCTGGTGGAGCAGAGCTTGGTACATCAAAAAACATACAAACTGGTGAATAACAGCTTGATCAGTCCAATGAAAAAAACAAATACCTGCAGGCACACGGCGTCTCCAGCACTTAGTTTGAGAACCGCTGATCTAACCCACACAATTTAAGGTTCAACCCTCCTCCTCATGACGGGTCTCCACTCTCTTAAACCTGCACTCCGTCACCCCGTCAGCTAAAGCCGATCACCGCGCAGATTCTGCTTACCGCGCGAGGCCTGCGTGCAGACCGCGCCAAAAAAGGGAACGATTAAAAACACATTTCTACTTGCTGTCGCATAGCAGAGGGATACGAGACTTTGCAAATACAGAAAGAGATGTACCTGCTATTACCGACTTCAAGAGGAAGACACGGAGAAGGTGGAGACCTAGTTACTAGCGAACACGCGTGCCCGCGAAGGGCGGGTCAATGCGATATACTGTGTGACGTCATCAAGACGGGACAAAAAAAACCTCAAGTCTGCGTGCGGCTCGAGCGTTGTTGGAATCAGTAAACTGGAGACAGCGAACTTACGAGACAGATGGGATCTTCGTGCTGTTGAATCAAACGACTTTTAAACGAATCACAGCATCCAGAGACAGAAGTAAGCGGTTTGAGTTCGGGGTGGGCCGACACTTTATGGGTTTCGGATTTTGTGACTACTACAGCAGGCGACTTGAATGATAAGTAAGCGGGAGTCTTCAGGACTCTTCTCGACTGAATTGCATTATGTCCCGCCTGACTTAACTTCTGTCTGTGGCTCACTTGTTTGATTTTACGTTCTCCAGTTCCATGCAGCGGTTAGTCTTCATTCCTTACTGCCGGTTCCTTCGGTCGTGTTGCCGGACACTTTGAGTTAAGAGGAAGCGCCGATTTCATACAGAAATAACGCTTTGATCGCTGGATTTCTTTTCTTTTTTTTTTTTACTTTTTTTTATTTAAGAGTAATACACAATCTAGTAAATGAAGAGTCCTTGTGTTTTAAAAATCCATCAAATAAAAAGAAGAGCAGAGAGCAACGTGGTAAAAAAAGGGATTGTTGCGTTTACTAATTTCATTTAGAACAGCAGCGCAAGTCAAGGGAACGTCCATTAAGGTGTTTTACGATAGCATTTACTTACTTGTTTTTGGCCCAGTTTAAAAAAATATTTTAACCAGCTCATCGGAAAGACAATAAAACATTTTCAAATTTACGAAGAAATGTCATTTTCTTATCGAGTTATGAGAGGTGGATTTAGATTTTTTCCAGTTAATTGAGTACTTGTGTAGTGTAGGATACTTTATTGTTACAAATGTAACAACGTTTTTCTTCTAAGATGGATGGAATCATTTTCAGGAACAAAAACAGCTGGACGGAGGCAGATTGCGGTTTCGAAAATCACGGTGTATGTCTCTGCACTTGCTAGCACATGGTCAGGCCAAATCCAAACCCAACAGTCTTGCTTCCTCACACATATCCTCCCCGATCTTGAATACTTAACTTTATAAGCACTACTTTCTAACACATTACAACTTAACAGCGAAATGAACATGGCAAGTCTAAATGTAGGTATATTTCTAGCCCCATTCTGATATAATGAACATTTACTTCTCTGCTTTCATCATTAAGTGACAACATAACTTTACACAAATGCTTTGCACATTCCAAGAATTTATAACATGCAACCAATATCGGGTGTACAGCTTTTTTTGTACATCTGAGGGTGGAAGCATAAGCATATAGAATTGAAAATTTTAAGCTAATTTCATATTGAAGTTGAAAAGCCTTGACAAAGGAAAAGAGATTGGATTTTTTTTTGGGGGGGGGGGGGGGGGATTGTAAACCTTTCAGTTCAGTATTTTAATAAATCATTTCATACAATCAATATAAATGAGAGTATCCATCTGGAAAGCCTCATCTTATGGCTATAAACATTTTATTATAAATAAGTTTATAGTGCTGATGTGAGCTGGCATTATAAAACTGTAACTGTATGTAGCAACTTTGAAGAGGGGTCTCCCGACCAATTCCTTCCTCCAAGTTCAAAAAGACATCTCTCTGAAAAGAGCTGACAAATACGCAACGAAAAAGCAAGTGGTCAACAGATTCTGCAGCCCCTTTACAGAACACACCGGCATCATGGCAGTCACCTGATGTCTAACTGACCAGGTAGTATTCATGCAGTATTTTAAATGGCATTTCTCTCATTTTGTTTTTGATAAGGTCCACATTGAGTCAACAGTTTTTTCTTTTGTTGAGTTCGGCACTGACATGTCACTCAGGGATCAGCTTTACTGCATCGTTTCAAATCCAGTGCAGGTCATTTTGTGAATAACTGGACACTAAAAGAGTTACTTTAACATTAGAGACTGTACTGTGTGTCCATTGTAGACAATTCTAAGTGACATTGTTATAAAGTCAACATAGGTAATGTAAGAGTTGAATTTGAAGCCTGGTCTAATGTACACCTAGCATGTGCCGAGTCTCCTATTCTTCTGAACTTACGAGGTGAGACACAAAAATAACCGGATTGGTAAAAAAAAAAAATATATATTTATAGATCTATATAGGGCGGCACGGTGGCACAGTGGGTAACGCTGCTGCCTCGCAGTTGGGAGACCTGGGGACCTGGGTTCGCTTCCCGGGTCCTCCCTGCGTGGAGTTTGCTTGTTCTCCCCGTGTCTGCGTGGGTTTCCTCCGGGTGCTCCGGTTTCCTCCCACAGTCCAAAGACATGCAGGTTAGGTGGATTGGCGATTCTAAATTGGCCCTAGTGTGTGCTTGGTGTGTGGGTGTGTTTGTGTGTGTGTCCTGCGGTGGGTTGGCACCCTGCCCGGGATTGGTTCCCTGCCTTGTGCCCTGTGTTGGCTGGGATTGGCTCCAGCAGACCCCCGTGACCCTGTGTTCGGATTCAGCGGGTTGGAAAATGGATGGATGGATAGATCTATATACTCCACCTTCCGATCTCTACACCGCTCCATACATATCTTCCATTGATTGAAACAGAGCTGGAAGTCTTTGTGCTTGAGGCTCTTCAAAATGTTTGCTGTTTCTGTCTTCACTTCATCCATTGAAGAAAAATGTGTTCCCTTCAGGTCACTGTTGATTTTCGAGAACAAGTAAAAATCACAGGGAGCTAAATCAGGCAAATGGGGAGAATGGTCGAGGACAGGAATGTTTTTGTCAGTCAAAAACTGCTTTATGGAAAAAGCATTGTGCATTGTCTCGCTGCTTTTTTTTTTTCTTTCACCCATCATTGTGAAAAAGAGAGTGCAGGCAGGGTGGAGAAGAGTGTCAGGAGTGATTTGTGACAGACGGGTATCAGCAAGAGTGAAAGGGAAGGTCTACAGGGTGGAAGTGAGACCAGCTATGTTATATGGGTTGGATACGGTGGCACTGACCAGAAAGCAGGAGACAGAGCTGGAGGTGGCAGAGTTAAAGATGCTAAGATTTTGCATTGGGTGTGATGAGGATGGACAGGATTAGAAATGAGGACATTAGAGGGTCAGCTCAAGTTGGGCGCTTGGGAGACAAAGTCAGAGAAGCGAGATTGCATTGGTTTGGACATGTACAGAGGAGAGATGCGGAGTATATTGGGAGAAGGATGTTAAGGATAGACCTGCCAGGGAAGAAGAAAAGAGGAAGGCGTAAGAGAAGGTTTATGGATGTGGTGAGAGAGGACATGCAGGTGATGGGGGTAACAGAAAAAATGCAGAGGGCAGAAAGATATGGAAGAAGATGATCCGCTGTGGCAACCCCTAAGCAACCGAAAGAAGAAGAAGATTGTTGCGGCAACTCGTGCAGCAATTGTTGTGCAAATACTGAATGGGCTCTTCACAGGGTATGCCTAGCCGGTCGGCGGTTTGAGAGGGCGTGTAGGACGGGATAGAATTCTATGATTCATGTCTGGCCGACCTCAAGACGTTTTTCCAGGAAAGCCCCAAGCCCAGTCCAGTTATTTTTGTGCCTCACCTCGTATGTTTAAGGGCTGAAGCTGTTATTTTATTACTCACTATAATAAATACCTTGTAGTTATTTTATAGCAAAAAAATATATCAATCTTAAGAGAAAATGTTATATTTTAAGGCCTAGTCATTGTTCTGTTGTAATGCTTAGTGCTAAGTTTCCTGTTGATATACCCAGCTGGATTATCGAACCATGAGAACAAGGAAAAGGAGAGAAACCTCAGGGTCGTAATACATCTGAAAAGTCACTCCTAATCTGTCTCTTTGTCAGGGTTAATTGTGGTTATTTAAGGTATCGATGTTTGTCACGTCCCATTAGCCACTGAGTGTAACCTATCATGTTGACCATTTTTTGATCATGTGATTAAATCCTTTTCGAGTGGTGATCTAATGATGTGAATTTAATTTAATGTGAATCTAATAGTGTGAATTTCCCCTTGGGATTAATAAAGTATCTATCTATCGATCTATCGATCGATCGAATTGTATACTGTAAATCTAGTGCAGAGGATGCTCTTTTCTTTGCAATACTTGCTAATAAGATATGATTTAGATTTATCCAAATTTATTTTAATAGAGTAACTAGCAAAATACCCGCGCTTTGCAGCGGCGAAGTACTGCTTTAAAATTTTAAGTAATAAACTGAAGGAAAATGTACCAATAATTATTTGTTAAGGATCTCTTTGTATACCACGTTGTCAGTTCGCCCCTCCGGTTGTAATATAACCAAGCTGTGCGCTGAGTTTACTCTTGAGCATGCAACGTATAGTTGGCCATGTGAAAAGCAATCTTGCTTCAAATCAATGACAACCTTTTGTAGGGTCTATCCCTGAGACTTATTAATTGTCATTGTGAAGCAGAGCCTTACTGGAAATTGGAGGCGTTTGAATTGAAATGTGAGATCAGAGGGTATAACGGGGATGTGAGGAATAAAAACTCTCTCCCCTGAGCCACCGCCAGTAAAAATAGTTGCCTCAATTAGGTTCTTTTGCAGGCATGTGACCTGAAGTCTAATGCCATTACAAAGTTTCGGTGGCTGTAAGTTTCTCAGCCCCAACCTTCAAAATTAGATTATGCTCAGGAGTGCCTGGAAGATTCAGAGTGTGGACCGAGCTGCAGGCTATGGACGTACATATGTACCTAAGTAGGATTCAGTTATCGTTGGGAACCCGCATACCAAATTTCTTGAAGATGGGCCCATTAAGTAACAAAGACCATTGGAAAGTTCAATATGGTGGCCGACAGTGGTGTCATACCAATGAAATAAGTACGTACATCGGTTTCGGTTAGCGCAGGGAAGCCGCCTACCAAATTTCGTGAAGATGGGGCCATAAATAAGAAAGTTTAACATGGCGGACGTTGTCAACTGTTATGACCGTTACGTGTAGAATTTCGAAATGCAACCTGCTTAACTTTTGTAAGTAAGCTGTAAGGAATGAGCCTGCCAAATGTCAGCCTTCTACCTACACGGGAAGCTGGAGAGTTAGTGATGAGTGAGTCAGTGAGGGCTTTGCCTTTTATTAGTATAGATGTATATGTGTGTGTGTGTGTGTATATATATATATATATATATAGATAGATAGATAGCTTTGCTGTGGCTCAGTCTGGTTAAATGGAAAAGAAAGAAAAGAGAAAGCTCACGTTTCTAATATGTTTAATTTCACAATGCTTGTGGGTATACAATATTTTTTGTTGTTCCATTGTCTGTGCAGAATGTTAGACTGAATAATATTGTTAAGTTCGTAGACGTCTTTGTTTTTGGCCGCAAGAATAGCTCGTTCACTCAGCCAATCGTGATTCTTATAATTGGTTTGAATATTGGGAAATACTTTTTCCACCAATTCTTCTTTTGACGTCACTAAATTGCAGAAGTTATGAGGCAATGAAATTCGTCTTGAGGTCAGATCAACCGGCACCTTTCCGTTCCCAATTTCCAGATTTCTCCAACCCGTTATTGACAGTTTGCATTATTTGATCGTAAATGCCTTTTTGCTGAACCGTTAGCTTAGGAATATTTGATTGCACACACGACAAAAGATCACCCGTGTTGTAATTTTGTTCACGACGCAATTCTACATCGAACGAAGCAGCAGCAGATCGATTCGGTGATGGCATTCCCAATTGATTGAGAACTTTGTTTGCGATTTCCAAGCACAATTCTTCAATCGTTATCAACGCTTATTTGTAGATGTCTGCTGTGAAATCCATGTTTATATTTGAATTTTACTTAAGTATTCGACGGAAAATATCTTCAGCCATGTGCGATTTATATTTCTCCCATAACTGTGTTGGAGATGAAGGAGAGCAGGCGGTCAATATGATTGCAAACAATGCACGAATTTGATTTGGATATGACGTGTTGCACGCGTCATTAATGTATACATCCCAGTGTCGGTCGTTCTCCAATAAATTCAGAGCTTGACATGTACTTCGGAAAGTGGCATGTGTAACACTGTAGACAATTCTCAGTTGCTGGAAAGACATTGGACCGGGCACATTTACAAACAGCATGTGAACAAAGAAGCATTCATCTTGATTGGGATGCACGGTGTACAGTCTGCCTATCGTAGTTTCTTTGAATATGCCAGGTTGTCCGTTGACTCGCTCTCCTCGCTTGCGTTGTTCAAATGATTTTCTACTCTCATTCCATTTGTAATACGTAGGCACTTCCGAATACTGCAGTGTTTTCGCAAACGCGTCATTTTGACATAACGTAAAGAAAGCAGTTAACGTTGTAGTCGGTGGATTCAGGGCTATTTGTTGCACAATTGCAGCTGTGAAATAAACGCGTTGTCCATTTTCTAGATGTACTGCTAAGTGAACAACATCTGGACTTCGTTCATGTATGGGAAATGAAAGACTTCGCCATACAGCTTCATTGCTGCTTATGTATCTTCCAGCCTAATACTGTGCAATTTCATCGATATGTATGACCCTATTCCTATCACTTCTTTCTGGTTGCATGCCAAAAACTGCCATGTCGCTGCCTTTATTCACGTACTTACAAATGTGTTTGATCGAAACATTGAAACAATCGTAAAATATTTAGTATAGCGTGTGTTGCTTTTACGTCCAACAGTTGACGCTGTGTTTTCAAAAAAAGCATGTTTTTACCTGTCACAGGTGTGACATCTATATAATATGTATAGAAAAACACGTGCGCATTCGAATGCAACGTTGTGTCAAAATTTCAAAGCAATCGGTGAAGAACTTTCGGAGATTTAAGGTTTTGAACAAACGAACATTTACATTTTTTATATATATCACTTGGGTCAATACCTAAAGAAATACACACAGCAAATGCAATTGAGAATACACCAGAATCTGTATGATTTAATTGTTGCAGTGCGTCTTCATAAACTATGGGAGGTTTGTAAGGAAACAAAGCATGAAGGAAACGAAGCTGCTCTTCGGTGAGGTTGAATTTTTTTATCAGCGTTTAAACTGTCATAGACATGAATTACAGCACCACCATAATAGGTACACACCCAGTGAGTCACTCGTTCAGTAGCTGCAGAAGGTAATATTTGAATATGTTTTGCATTTTGTGGAATGGGCATTATAGGTATGTCAGGAGTCCACATTAGCAAAACCTCTTGAGGTTGGAAATTGTATGCGCAGCTAAAATTTCATTAAATTTGCTCATGTGATCTGTTGATAAATAATCATTATTTACCAACTGATTCATTACAAAATCTGACAGTGGTAAGATCACTCCTTCCATAACACTAAACACAAACACTAAGTAGACACTAACACTAAAAAACGTCAACACCGCCGGGAAGAACACTAAATGAGATAAAGTAAAAGTCTACTAAACTTCTTTATTATAACTGCTATATTGTAGCAGGTGAGGGGACGCTGGCGCGCGCTTGTTGTCGCCGCTCCTCCCTGTTAACAGCACGTTTCGCAAAATTCGCCTTAATTCTGCACTTTCTTATGCTTGTTTTATTTCGTTTATTGTACGTATAGTTCGTGGATACAGCTGACTCGAATTGCTTGGATTTGGCTTAATATTTACAGATTTTATGGACTCCACTTTACTGGGAACAGCCGAGTCTGTGGATCACGAGACGAGACCTACGAACATTTCTTTGTACCTGGCGATCTAGCACCTCGGGATGATCTGTCTCCGTGATTATATTCGCTATGCTGATGTGCTCCCGTTTCATCTTACGGTACTGTACGACCGGGAACTGATCTGATGTTCATACTAACCTGGCTTATGGCTTCGGGGCGATCACGCCTGAAATTACCAAGCGTTACTGTTTATGGCTGTGTATTGGAACATCCAAATCCTGCTTCCTCCTCTTTCTGCTGCTTGCTATCGCCGCTCACCTACGCTACCACACCCGTCTGTCCTACCGGCTCCGTTGTGCTGTGCTGCTTCTACACTGCTGTCAGCTAAGTATCACTCGCTATTTTAGCACTTTGAGTACTGAGAAAAGCGCTATATAAATGAAATTAATTATTATTATTATTTATTATTAAACACTAAAGTACAAAAACGAAGTAGAAAGTAACACTAAACCGCAACACTGCACGGGAACACCGGCACACTGCGTCTACTGAACACTAAGAAACACTAAAGGAAAAAATACTATTCGGTAAGCACCATGTCTACTAAACAGTAAATCAGTAAAGGAGAAAGGACGGCAAGACCGCGTCAGCTGTGGAGCTCAGCTCGGAGCGAAATGAAGTGAATGACATGAGGTGAATGGGAGGGGAGATGATCACGTGACTCCAACACCCGCCTTAACTCTCCATCCCTCCACAAACACACAAACACAGCCACACGGATCTCAACTCTCCTTTATATGTATAGATAATCATTAATAGAATAAAAGACAATAAACCAGAGTAAAATACTAGATTCAGTACTAAAAGAAAGCCTAGCAACTAATATAATTTATGATATCTCTCACACACACACACACAAATGATCCCGAGCATCTGGACAGAGAGGTAAACTGACGGAAGGGGCCATATGGCAGGTTCAGTTAGACGCCGTCCTGAACAGATGAGTTTGAAGTTGTTTTTTAAAAGAATGAATGGAGTCAGCTGATGTCATTAATTTTGAAAGGTCATTCCAAAGTCTGGGCGCTATACAGCTGAAGGCCCTTCTGTCACTCATAGAGTGCAGGTTAGTGTAGGGCACAACAAGATGGCCAGAATCAGAGGACCTTACTGAGCAAAACAGGAGCAGAGTGATGGAGAAGGTCACTGATGTAGTCTGCTGTGAGGACGTTTAAAGCTTTGTAGGTTAATAACAGAATTTTATATTTGATCCTGTAAGACACAGGGAGCCAGTAATGGTGAAGCAGGATGTCTGTGATGTGCTCGCTGTGTCTGGTTTGTGTTAGGACTCTCAAAGCAACTGGAGCTGTGATAGAAAATATGAAGGGGCACCTGCCAGCAGTGAGGTACAATAATCAGTACAGGATATGATAAAAGCATGGACAAGTTTCTCAGCATTAGAAAAGGTGAGGAATGAGTGAACACGGGGTATGTGTCGGAGGTGGAAGTAAGAAAGTGTCTTAATGTGGTTAGAATAAGAAAGGGGGGAATCAAATATAACACCAAGATTCCATTAGAAGGAGGCCTGATGAGATCACCATCCAGAGTGACTGAGAAGGAGCTCATTGTCTTACGTTGTGCGTTTGTGCAAGAGTTCAATTTTCTTGCAATTTAATTTTAAAGAGTTCTATTCCAACCAGGTTTTAATTTTACTGAGGCAAGTTGTGAGCTGAGAAAGCTCTGAGGGACTCCTTGTGTGACTGGATCTGCTGTTGCCAAGACTAACAAACTCTTGCCTGTCAGTCAGGTAGGACATAACCACTGGAGGGCAGTGCCACAGGTACCCAGAATGTTCTCCATTCTGGACAGTGTGAAATGCTGCACTAACATCTATAATTTATTCTGGTAACTCTATTCCAAATGAGGTTCCCTTTGATTTAATTAGAATATTCATGAGAGTGATGATGTACAGTAATCCCTCGCTATATCGCGCTTTGCCTTTCGCGGCCTCACTCCATTGCGGATTTTATATGTAAGCATATTTAAATATATATCGCGGATTTTTCGCTGCTTCGTGGGTTTCTGCGGACAATGGGTCTTTTAATTTCTGGTGCATGCTTCCTCAGTTGGTTTGCCCAGTTGATTTCATACAAGGGACGCTATTGGCAGATGGCTGAGAAGCTACCCAGCTTACTTTTCTCTTTCTCTTGCGCGGACTTTCTCTGATCCTGACCGTAGGGAGATTGAGCAGGGGGGCTGTTCGCACACCTAGACAATACGGACGCTCGTCTAAAAATGCTGAAAGATTATCTTCACGTTGCTATCTTTTGTGCAGCTGCTTCCTGAAACGATATGCTACATGGTGCTTCGCATACTTAAAAGCTCGAAGGGCACGTATTGATTTTTGATTGAAAAACAAACTCTGTCTCTCTCTCTCTCTCTCTCTCTCTCTCTCTCTCTCTCTCTCTATCTGCTCCTGACGAGGGGGTGTGAGCTGCCGCCTTCAACAGCTTTGTGCCGCGGTGCTTCACGTACTTAAAAGCCAAACAGCCCTTTTGATTTGTTTGCTTTTCTCTCTATCTCTCTGACATTCTCTGCTCCTGACACGCACTCCTTTGAAGAGGAAGATATGTTTGCATTCTTTTAATTGTGAGACGGAACTGTCATCTCTGTCTTGTCATGGAGCACAGTTTAAACTTTTGAAAAAGAGACAAATGTTTGTTTGCAGTGTTTGAATAACGTTCCTGTCTCTCTACAACCTCCTGTGTTTCTGCGCAAATCTGTGACCCAAGCATGACAATATAAAAATAACCATATAAACATATGGTTTCTACTTCGCGGATTTTCTTATTTCGCGGGTGGCTCTGGAACGCAGCCCCCGCGATGGAGGAGGGATTACTGTATTGTTCTTTGTTTGGCCACTCCCTGTAGACCCTATCAGGAGCTCATGTTTTCAGACAGCCAAGATTGAATAGTGAACCACAACTGAGTAGGTGGCATGCAAAGAAATTGAAGTATTTTTGAATTCTAAATGGTGCCGTTCTGATGTCATTAAATTCTGTTTTTTCAGCATCAAGGAAGAAGCAGTTGCTATTTATTGTATTGCCAAGATGGATGTCAAAGAGGAGACGTGTGAAGTTGACATAAGTATCACAGGCCTAACAACTGTGAGTGTTAAGGAAGAGGACTGTGAAGGGGAGCCTGTCCACCCTAACAAGGACAGTCTCTGCATTAAGGACGAAGATTGTGAAGTGGGGTCAGTGGGCATTAAAGAAGAGGCAGAGGAGATGTCTGTCAGCCTTAAAGCACACAAACATGAAAGCGTGAAGCCTGTCGATGTCAAGTTGAAGTTTGAATCATTAGAGTCTGACACAAAGAGGACCAAGGAAATTTCATCTGCTAGGACTGAGGAAGATCAAGCATCACCTACACATCAGTCTGAAGAAAGTAAGTGTAAAATTAAAATGCATGTTGGTTTTAGGGTTGAGGGTATGGGCTTGACATGGAGGTTTTGTGGTTTTAATATGACAATGCTGAGAGGTTTAATGTTTTAGTATTGAACGTGAGTGTTTTTTTTTTGGTAAATTGCTTATTTAGCAAGCAACATAATGACTGTTTTGGAAACTTTGTGTGGATTCTGGCCTAAATGATGGGGTGTGGGGTCTTCCTTTATTAGTGGTGCTCTGTTGTGTTCAAGGGCAATGCTTCTGCATTACATGAGCATGGCAGTGCAAGATTTGAGTGGTCGAGGCTGAACTCTGCCATTTTGAAAAAGCTTTGTTTCTTTCATAAAGGCCTCATCCACCCCCTTGCATCATAAGTCGAATACACCTGTCACTCCCAAAGCCAAGATAGGAGCCTAAGTTTACTTAGTGGATCAGGATGAAAGAAGCTGTAAAGAAGGCAAGAAAGAACTTGTGTCAAGGGAGCGCTGCCAAGTAGTTAGCTTAATCTCCATCACTTGGACTGGTCAGACTGTAAATTACCCCTTGGGGATTAATAAAGTATCTGTCTGTCTGTCTGTCTGTCTGAATGCAGAGCACCCACCCGTTAAATTTGTCATTTCCCACCCCACCAATGCTAACCAATTTTAATTTAAGAATCCAACTTCTCACAGGGAGAATCAATCTGCTGCCTTTACTGTTTTAGCTTCTCAGGTGAAAGTGAATGTGGCTGAGATGTCTGTGCAGTGACGTTTTAAATATACCAGCTTAATTCACAAAAGAGCAAGAAGGCGGGCATTTTGCTTTCTAACTGTTTTAATAAAACCGGCTTTTCCAGTCTGTCCAAGTCAGTTACCAACTAACTTATAAAAGGTGGGTTGGGGTTCTTCCAGTTGAGAAACATAAGTCTACGTGCTAGTAGTGTGATGTTGGCGATTACAGTCAATTTGCTCTTCTCCACCTTAAGCCCATCTGGGAGTACACTACACTCTGCTGTTAATGGGTTAGTAGGGATTGTGACACCAAGGTTGTCTCATAAGCATTTTTGTTCAGAATGATGTTAATTTGGTGCAGACCCAAAACATGTGGCCCAATGAGGCTGGAGCTCGATTGCAATGTTAGCAGATTGGATCTTGGCCTGGATACATTTTGGACAGTTTTAAACATGATAAAATGCAATCGATGAAAGATTTTAAGTTGAATGATTGAATCTTTAAAAGGAAGGGACTTTAACTCTTTTAGGGCAGATGTTGTCAGGAGGGGTTGAGGGCGCATGTTGACAAAGTCGACATCCAGGGGTAGAAGGCAACAATCAGCTGGTAATAGCGACAAAACTCACTGTTACGTCACAGGCATTCCCTCTGTGCTTGGAGGAATGTTAGACACATTGACTCGGCATCTAATCCTTTTGCATGCGTGAGTTACGAAATGTGAACAAATATAAACAAAGGCAAGATGGCATCGACATCTCACAAGGGAGCGAAGCAAGTGCAGAAAAGAAAATACTCAGCAGACAATGTTTTGCGCATTATCGCTGAGTCAGACTCTGATTTTTCAGAATCTGATTTTGTTGAGAGTGATCAGGAGATCGAGCAAGAGCGTGAGGAACTGGCATCAGCTGATCAGCTGCCACCTTAGCGCATTTGCGCAACCACGCACCTACGGCAAGGTTCGTGTGGGAGGAATACCCAGACATTGATCTGTGGGAGCCAAACTGGCTACCAGATTTCACAAGACAGGATGGCTTGTTGTTGGACACGACAGATTACCAGCCGCTGGACTACTTCAGGCTGCTATCTCCTGATGCTGCTTTTCAGCTACTGTCAGACGAGATCGCGGGCTGCTCTTGCACCGCATTCTCGTTTGTCAAAATGGAAACCCACAACAAAAGACGAGATGAAGGGTTTTGTGGCATTACCTTTTTTTCTGACAATATATGCCACACAAGCCCACAAAGTATGGCATAAAGAATTTTGTACTGGCAGAAGCAAACACTGGTTTCTGCCTGAAAGTAATTACATATACAGGAAAGTATTTCTTTCAAAGAGTGAACGGTCCCTTGACAAGTCAGGTTGTGCTGGAGCTGCTTCAGGGCTATGAACATTTGGGTCATGTTGTGTACATGGACAATTTTTATACCTGCCCAGAATTGTTCATGGCGCTACAGAGCAGGGGAATTGGAGCTTGTGGCACAGTGAGGGTGAACAGGAGACACAGGCCTTCACAGTTGAAGCCAGACAGGCTGAAGATGAAAAGAGGTGACAATCCAGATTGGTATAGGGTAGTTTGATCCATGCACATATATTTGCAAACATTTGGGTTTGGCCCATTCAACTCTGTCAAAGGCCTTTTCTGCATCCAAAGATAGTAAGATCCCCAGTGTGTTCGATTTTATGGGTGAGTATATTATATTAAACAGATGTCGAAGATTTGAAGGTATGTGTCTGCCTTTAATAAATCCAGTTTGGTCTTGTGATATTACAGAATGAAGCACATCCTCAGTCTAGGCTAGGGCTTTAGAGAGTATCTTAACATCATTATTCAGAAGTGAGTTTGGTCTGTATGATACATATTGTAATTATTCCTATTTTTCTTTGGAAAGACAATAGTTAATGCTTGTTGAAAAGTCTGAGGTAGAATTTTGTTGTTACTATGAAAACAGAGAGAAGCTGAATAAGATCTTAGCTCAACAAATCTACAAGCAGGAAGTTTGTATTACAATAACAGAAATTACCAACACAGATAGAGATTAAATCATTGATCATAAAAATATAATGTTCATTTAGGGAGTACTATAAGTTCTTATATTCTACTCTGTTTAAAGAAGACAAGACACAACCTAAGGAGTTTTTTGAACCAGCTAGCTACTCTTAGTGCAGAGGAACTGGACAAACCTCTGACACTCTCAGAACTACTAGATATCATAAACTCAATTGGGAAAGCAGCAGGCCCTGATGGCTACCCAGTGGAATTTTATATAAAATAAATCCACTAAATTAGCTCCACTATTATTAGCAACATTTATAGAAGGCACAGACAATAAAATTCTACCTACATGATTATTTAGCTGGAAGTTTGAAATCATCACCCCAGTTCATAAGAACACCTTTAGTTTGCTGTTCCTTCAGTATATATAATATCATGACAGCTGTGTTGACCATTGTATGAGAAAATGTAATGGTTTATAGAATATTGTGTTTATTATACCTAATGTTTCAACATTTATATTTTGTGTTTTTATGGCATGCATTTTTCTATGCTTTATTTGATGCTAGTGTAGAGTCCATCCATCCATCCATTGTCTCCCGCTTATCCGAGGTCAGGTTGCGGGGGCAGCAGCTTGAGCAGAGATGCCCAGACTTCCCTCTCCCCGGCCACTTCTTCTAGCTCTTCCGGGAGAATCCCAAGGCGTTCCCAGGTCAGTCGAGAGACGCAGTCCCTCCAACGTGTCCTGGGTCTTCCCTGGGGCCTCCTCCCGGTTAGACGTGCCCGGAACACCTCACCAGGGAGACGTCCAGGAGGCATCCTGATCAGATGCCCGAGCCACCTCATCTGACTCCTCTCGATGCGGAGGAGCAGCGGCTCTACTCTGAGCCCCTCCCGGATGACTGAGTTTCTCACCCTATCTTTAAGGGAAAGCCCAGACACCCTGCGGAGGAAACTCATTTCAGCCGCTTGTATTCGCGATCTCGTTCTTTCGGTCACTACCCATAGCTCATGACCATAGGTGAGGGTAGGAACATAGATCAACTGGTAAATTGAGAGCTTCGCCTTGTGGCTTTTTCACCACGACAGACCGATGCAGCGCCCGCATTACTGCGGATGCCGCACCGATCCGCCTGTCGATCTCGCGCTCCATTCTTCCCTCACTTGTGAACAAGACCCCGAGATACTTGAACTCCTCCACTTGGGGCAGGATCTCGCTACCAACCCTGAGAGGGCACTCCACCCTTTTCCGGCTGAGGACTATGGTCTCGGATTTGGAGGTGCTGATTCTCATCCCAGCCGCTTCACACTTGGCTGCGAACCGATCCAGAGAGAGCTGAAGATCATGGCCTGAAACAAACGGGACAACATCATCTGCAAAAAGCAGTGACCCAATCCTGAGCCCACCAAACCGGACCCCCTCAACACCCTGGCTGCGCCTAGAAATTCTGTCCATAAAAGTTATGAACAGAATCAGTGACAAAGGGCAGCCCTGGCGGAGTCCAACTCTCACTGGAAACGGGTTCGACTTACTGCCGGCAATGCGGACCAAGCTCTGGCACCGATCGTACAGGGACCGAACAGCCCTTATCAGGGGGGCCGGTACCCCATACTCTCGGAGTACCCCCCACAGGATTCCCCGAGGGACACGGTCGAATGTCTTTTCCAAGTCCACAAAACACCTTCGTGGTAGAGGGGTTTGCGTGTCCCAATGATCCTAGGAGCTCTGTTGTCTGGGGCTTTATGCCCCTGGTGGGGCCACCCAAGGCAAACTGGTCCTAGATGAGGGATGAGACAAAGAGCGGTTAAACAAACCTCCTATGATGGAAAACAATTTTGGACGGCGTTTTCCCTCGCCCGGACGTGGGTCACCGGGGCCCCACTCTGGAGCCAGGCCTGGAGATGGGGCTCGATGGCGAGCGCCTGGTGGCCGGGCCTGCACCCATGGGGCTCGGCCGGGCATAGCCCGAAGAGGCAACGTGGGTCCCCCTTCCCATGGGCTCACCACCTATGGGAGGGGCCAAGGAGGTCGGGTGCAGTGTGAGTTGGGTGGTGGCCGAAGGAGGGGACCTTGGCGGTCCGATCCTCGGCTACAGAAGCTGGCTAGTGTAGAGTGCACTGAGTATTTAAGTGGATGTGAAGTTAGTTTAGTTCTTAGGTGGTGGCCATTTCTAATATAGAACTCAAAATTAAAGTACCAATGGTGGCTTGTTATTGTGAGTTCAGCTTTTACGAACAGGAATAAGCTATTCTATGCTAAATGATGTATCCTCTTGTCAAATCTTGAAACATTTTGGTTTACATAATATTATGCAATTGTATGTTTCTGCAGATTTAAAAGATATTGGCGTCATCTCCTCTTCATTTTCTTGGACATCTCTGCAGTGTACAACAAAAGAAACACAGCACAATGAAAGTATGAAGAAAATGATCCACAAATCAAAGATGTTGACCCCGTCCACTCTCCAGTGCAGTTCACCACCGGTTTTGGAACTAATAAGGACAGATAAAGCAAGCAGTCAACAACAGAAGAACAATTCAAACTCTTCTACTTTGTCTGTTTTTCAAAATCAGAAATGCAAACATAAATGTAAAAACAATGATAAACAGGACAGTCATGTAAGAAAGAAGACATATTGCTGTTCTGCGTGTGGCAAAGAATTCTTGTATAGTAGCCAGCTTAAGACTCACACAAGATTTCACACTGGAGAGAAGCCATATTGCTGTTCTGAATGTGGAAAGAAATTCGCCACCAACTGTGCACTTAACCGGCACACAAGAACTCACACTGGAGAGAAGCCATATTGCTGTTCTGAATGTGGAAAGGAATTTGCCACTAGAGAAACTCTTAAGTACCACACAAGAATTCACACTGGAGAGAAGCCATATTGCTGTTCTGAATGTGGAAAAGAATTCTTACAAATTAGCCACCTCCACACACACACAAGGATTCACACTGGAGAGAAGCCATATTCCTGTTCTGAATGTGGAAAGAAATTTAGCACTAATGATTCGCTTAAGTACCACAAAAGAATTCACACTGGAGAGAAACCATATCACTGTTTAGAATGTGGAAAAGAATTCACCGCCAATGGTTCCCTTAAGAAGCATATGAGACTTCACACTGGAGAAAAACCATTCTGCTGTTCTGAGTGTGGTAAACAATTTGTGAACCGAAGTAATTTTCAGCTACATAAAAGAATTCACACTGGTCAGAAAGCATACCGCTGTTCAGAATGTGGAAAAGAGTTTGCCACCAGTGCTGCTCTTAAGTACCACACCAGTATTCACACTGGAGAGAAGCCATATTGCTGTTCTGAATGTGGAAAAGAATTCACCGCCAGAGGTTCTCTTAAGCAGCATATAAGAATTCACACTGGAGAAAAACCATTCTGCTGTTCTGAGTGTGGTAAACACTTTGTTAGCCGTAGCAATTTTCAGTTACACAAAAGAATTCACACGGGAGAGAAGCCATATTGCTGTTCCGAATGTGGAAAAGAATTCGCCACCAGTGGTTCTCTTAAGTACCACACACGGATTCACACTGGGGAGAAACCATATTGCTGTTCTGAATGTGGAAAACAATTCACCAGCAGTGGTACTCTTAAGCGGCACACAAGAACTCATACTGGAGAGAAGCCGTATTGCTGTCCTGAATGTGGCAAAGAGTTTGCCGCCAGTGGTACTCTTAAGCGGCATACAAGAATTCACACTGGACACAAGCCATATTGCTGTTCGGAATGTGGAAAACAATTTTTACAGATTTCCCATCTTCAAACACACTCAAAAATACACACTGGAGAAAAGCCATATTCCTGTTCTGAATGCGGAAAAGAATTCTCACGAACTGACCATCTTCGTAAACACACACAAATACACACTGGAGAGAAGTCCTGATCCATGAAACTAATTAAAAGAAACTTCCAGGCCCATGCTGACAGCCTACAAATTATGGTGAACACAAAGAAGCTGTAAAAAATATACTGTATACCAAAATGAATACCATCAAGCAACTGGCAATCCTCGTCTGATCCAACTGCTTGAGAATAATCAATTAGTTCAGTTATTTTCATAGACAGTGTGTGTGTGTGAATTGGTGTACAAAGCTGTTGGGACTTGAATAGACATCTGACTCAGAAGGTGGCACGGGTTTGATAGAAACTGGTCCTGATCAACAATTGTTGCATTGCAGACCATCCTCCTAAATTCACACGAGTACTCCAGTGTGTCTAGTCACCCCCCCTGCTAAAGTTTGGACAAATTTCACACGAATAGTAAAAAGGTTTATTCTTATAGTATTTTTAGTTTATTTAATGGACAACAAAATTTTTGAAAACAATTGACTGATTTTGTCCTTCAGCTTCATATGGACAATTTGCTTTCATATTGATAGATGAGAAGAGGTAAACTGGAAATAATGGATGAACTTATGCTGCAGACAAATGATTTAATAGTCATGTGTAGAATCTATGAACCACTCATGCAGGGTATCATCAGGGTACAAGATACTGTATCTGAGGGTTTATGCACTGGAAGGCACCACAAAGTCTCCAAACTCCTATGGAAACCTTCCAGAAATTACAACCTACTCGCTGCTAGAGAGACATTAGAACCACCTGCCATAAGGAATAATGGTGAGTGAAGAGGCCCTGATCGTTTGAAAGGAACACTTCATATGTGGTGTAATGTCTAAAATATGGATTTGTATTGCAAACATTTTGCCGGGATTCGGTATGGGTAAAATTAAGTACGTTCTGTTGATCAGAACATTTTGAACCAAAGGGTCATAAATGAAAGTTGCAAAATTACACGTTCAATTTCTGATTGGTGTCCAGCAGGGGCCGCTGCTTCCCTAGGAATGTGT
Source organism: Erpetoichthys calabaricus (assembly GCF_900747795.2). Taxonomy (NCBI): domain Eukaryota; kingdom Metazoa; phylum Chordata; class Cladistia; order Polypteriformes; family Polypteridae; genus Erpetoichthys; species Erpetoichthys calabaricus. Next base: position 349,068,835 of record NC_041394.2, on the reverse strand, counting down.
CATTTTTTAGAAAATGCAGGACACACTTGAACCTGTATGTGTGCGTGTTTGTATGTGTGTACAGTGGAACCTCTGTTTGCGAGTAACTTGGTTTACGAGTGTTTTGCGAGACGAGCAAAAATTTTTAATAAATTTTGACTTGATAAACGAGCGAGGTCTTGCAGTATGAGTAGTATGTATACGCTTTGTCTGCTGAGCGTCTTGTGATCACAACTGAGCTGATGGTTCTTCTCTCTCTAACTGCGGGATTGTGGGCAATCATCTCCTATTCTCCGTCTGATTCGGCGTGCCTCACTCATAGTAAACATCAGTATACGAGCGTATAGTATTTACTGCAGCATTAGCATTGTGACTGTGTGTGTGTGTGCGTGCACGCGCTGTAACATGCGAGTCCCCGTCTTGCACCCTAAAACACAAAGCTGAGTCTCAGTACTTTAGCAACACCAGTTTTATTCAGCTTGAAACTACAACAGCGCGGTTATTTATTGTAGTGGGATCTGCCGCTCTCCTATACGCAGACACAGCAGTCAGGCAGGGCCCTGCACATTTATAATGTTCCTTGTATCACCCATTGACGGCAGGCGCTTATAGCATGTCCGCGATCTTTTTGGATTCGCTTTTACGGAGAACTGCTACAGCGCTGGGAGACTGCGATTGCTTTGGGACGCTCTTCAGCGTGTCGTCCCGTTGGGTGGAATCCCACAAGAGTTTAGAAACTCACTCACACCAGCCATGATTCTTTTCAAAGGTAAAGTGCAGGTTAATTTGTTTGATGTATTTTTACTTTATATTTTGTTTTAATCATTTTTATATGAATAGTTTTTGGGTTGTGGAACAAATCATCAGTTCAATCGGATTCAAGTCTGGGCTCTGGCTGGGCCACTCAAGGACATTCACAGAGTTGTCCTGAAGCCACTCCTTTGATATACATGTGATTTCTCAGTTTTTTTATTTTTAATAAATTTGCAAAAACCTCAAGTAAACTTTTTTCACGTTGCCATTATGTAGTGTTGTGTGCAGAATTCTTAGGAATAAAATGAATTTAATCCATTTTGGAATAAGGCTGTAACATAACAAAAGGTGGAAAAAGTGATGCGCTGTGAATATGTTCTGGATGCACTGTATATGCTAGCTACCCCCACCACGTGGCTCCACCCACACGTAGTAGTGAGACAGGACAATGAGGAGGACCCTGCCCAACTCCCTACTCCTGACATCACGCTTCAGCCTCCCATTGGCACACAGCCTCTGTCTCGGATAAACGCGAATATATCGCTCCTGTAAGTGAACTATGATACTTAGCGCAATGAGAGAAGTCACAAAATCAACCAGAATGTTCAAGCAAATTATAGAAAAAAAAAAAGATTTAAATCTGTTAAGTAGTTCTCTCGTTGGCTACCTAAGTTAAGATTATGCTCCAAGGCTGACGTGCGAATGAGGAAGGCCTCACCCCCCCTACCCTTGGCCCCCGTGTGTCTCTCGGATTTGTGCAAATAAATTGGTACCGCAAGTAAATTATGATACTTAGCGCGATGAGAGAAGTCACAAAATCAACCAGAATGTTCAAGCATATTCTAGAAAAAAGCCCGATCTAAATACGTTAAGTAGTTCTTTTGTGAAAAGTGGACAGACAGACATTGGATTTTATATATATATATATATATATATATATATATATATATATATATAAATATATTCACGGCATTCGAAGTCTGTGTCACAATCTGATTGTATGGGTGGTTACCTACCAGGTAACGCTTGTGGTTGGCCAGCAATCTGCTAACATCCGCCACGGTGCCCTCAGTTTGTGAGGAGCATTTAGAATGGTTGAAAATAGTTTTACTGTCACATAAATGCAAAGAGTACACGACACGTGTTTCGCCCTCATTCTGGGCTCATCAGGCGTACACACTCTACTGCACTCCCTCTCGGGAATCGAACCTCGCATGTCAGCGCTAGAGGCGATGCCCCTAACGTTGCGCCACGGCGTGTGGTTCATTTATTTGACAGCATGTAGATCGGGGTAATTACATTCATGGCATTCGTAGTCTGTGTCACAATCTGATTGTATGGGTGGTTACCTACCAGGTAACGCTTGTGGTTGGTCAGCAGGTCGGCCGTGAATGTAATTACCCCGATCTACATGCTGTCAAATAAACGAACCACACGCCGTGGCGCAACGTTAGGGGCTTCGCCTCTAGCGCTGACGTCTGAGGTTCGATTCCTGTAAGGGAGTGCAGTGGAGTGTGTACGCCTGATGAGCCCACAATTACGGCGAAACACGTGTCGCGTACTCTTTGCATTATTTGGCAGTAAACTATTTCAACCATTCTATGATCTGCTTCTCACAAACCGAGGGCACCGTGGCAGATGTTAGCCGACCTGCAAAACACAAGCGTTACCTGGTAGGTAACCACCCATACAATCAGATTGTGATTCAGACTATGAATCCCGTGAATATATATATATATAATATATCCATCCATCCATTTTCCAACCCGCTGAATCCGAACACAGGGTCACGGGGGTCTGCTGGAGCCAATCCCAGCCAACGCAAGGCACAAGGCAGGAACCAATCCCAGGCAGGGTGCCAACCCACCGCAGGACACACACAAACACACCCACACACCAAGCACACACTAGGGCCAATTTAGAATCGCCATAGAGAGAGAGAGAGAGACTACATTTTATACAGACATATTTATTAGATTACATAAAGCAGAATGTCTGTTTATGTGGTGTGCAAATCCACACCCTTGAGCCTTTCTCTTGATCTACTAAACAAATTCCCCATTTGTCCTGGAGAATAGCATAGGCCAGGTTTTGTTCTGAAATTGTCCCCATTACAGAGGTTAGTGACCACCCCTCAGGAGACATTTTTCGAGCTTGGCACGGCTATGTAAAGTTGATCCTCATGGTGGGTTTAGTCGGCAAAGTCGGTTTTCTTTTTGGGCCAACATTTTTTCCCTCTAGTGAAGTTATTTAGTGAGTAAACTCCGGACAGCACACCAGGTACCCCTGCTGACTGCCATTGTGGCAACTTGAATTTTAAAAGATGTTTTGATAGATGATATGTACTGTATGTATGGTATAACCGTGAAGGCTCATTTTTTATTATTGTTAGACATATTTATCCAAAATTTTGAAAAATGACAAGCATGGTAAAATGTTTACACGCTTCACTCACAATTACTTTGTGTTCGTCCTAATTTTTCATTTTTCAGACACAAAGGTAAAATGAGCTGGGTGAGCCGCTCGATGACCTTGCCACCGTTTTCCATTGTGGACGATGAGGGTTCCAAATATTTTCTTCAGAGATTTGAAATTAATTACAGTGTACAGTCCATCCAGAAATGCCATAAGAAGACAGCAAGTTCCAAATATGAGGAAAGAAAGTAGAAGGCAATCACAGAAGTGATGAAGACAATAGCCATTAGTGTGACATCAGCTTTGTGGACCTCAGGCGACATGAAGGCCAACCTAGCAGTGACGTGTCATTTTACTGATGACCAGAAGCAGCTCTCCACCTGTCTGCCAGGGTATCAAATTCCTCGAGTCACACACAGCTGGCCATGTTAAGGAGGTGAAGAATAATCTTCTAGCCACACAGGGAGTAAGTGAACAAGGTAACATGGGAAAACCTTCTGTGTGAAGTTCTGAGTGTTTCTGAGTTTTCGTTTCCTGTGATTTCTGTACCATTTGTTTCCAGCATATTCAAAATGGAGGTGACAAGATCATGTGACATTTTAACTTTTTAATTATAGTATTAGATATAAGAAGTTCCTATTTAATGATAAGATGTTAGATTTTTTGTCTAACTATTTTGGGACTTTGAGGTAATGCAAAGATATGGGGTGTCTTATGGATCGTACTGTTTAGCTGTATGCTGACCGGTGCAAACTAATGTACTTCTTAATTGACTTTATAAACCAAGCGTTGCCCTGTTTTTGCCACTCAAAGTAATGTGCAGGCTACAAGTAAAAGACGTCTGATTGCTGACTCTCGTGTGACCCTGGCTGTCGTTATTTAAGAGAGTTTTTGCAATGAATACTGACTGTGTCACCAAAAAGTCTACCTGGGTACAACTTTTACAAGTGTGCCATGTGCCTTGTGTCGCTCACACAGTGAATCTGGTGATACAAAAGGTCACATGACAAAGCTCTCGTCAGCATGAGACACGTGTGCAGTTGTAGCGATGCTACTAGCTAAAGAAACTTCAACTCCCAGCAGTCCCTGCATTGGCTCTGAGTGGTCTTCTGCGGAGGGTGCAGGGGCTGCTGGGGACAAGGAGGCAAAGTGAGATTTAAAAGGAGGACAGTTCTACAGAAAGTGAAAAAGTCTTTTGTGTTTGGAGTTGCCAGTCTGTCTGCCTTCCCGTTTTGCTACTTGTGTTTTCTCGTTTTGTCCTGGGAGATCGTCTTCTGTTTTGGGTGTATGGACTGTCTGGTGTCTTCCTGCTACATGAGGACTGTCTGCAGATTTGTTGTCGTCCCGTGAAGAAAGGAGTGCTCCTGATCCCATTGACATGTCATCATCTCATCAGGAAATACCAGTAGGACCAAACTTTACATTCACATACAGCGTGCTGACCTTTGGACTACCTACCGCCATCATTTCATTTCATCGGTTGCAGTTTTCATGAACGTCACCGTGTGTGGTTTGTGTTAGTGGTTTGTTATTGTTGAATTCATGTTTATTGTATATCACCGCAAGGTAAACTGGGGTAGGATCATTGTAGTGGTCATATATTTCGTTCATTATTATTTAATACATTCTTTAATTTATATTACCGGTTGCTTTTTTGTCTCTGTGAGGTAGTGCGTCTGATTCGGGCCACAGATGAGTGCGTCCCTTGGATCTCCACTTAAAAATAAATAAATCACCGTCTTATCGACTCTGGGAATCTTGGCTGGGTTTTTTAGTCCACTACAGTCTTGACACATAGACAGCCCCTTTAGGTAGATACAGTACCACTACAAAGGAGAAGGTCTCAAACAGTTAGAAGCAGATAGGCAGCCCCCAACTTATCCAGGAGGGTGAAACTGCATGGAGCTTCCACCACTTGTTTGGCCAGCATAAAGCAGTGATGGCAGCTCCCTTAATTTTTGGGCAGCATGAAACAGTCAACCAATGCCTTCAGATTCTTGTGGACTTCAATCAAGGCCCAGTTAACCTGACAGCAGAAAAGTGAGTTTGTCATTCATGGGAAAATTACACCACCAGCACATGGTAAGTGCAGGAGTTTTACTGAACAGTCAGCATGGGGTCAGAAGAGGGAGGTTGTGTTTTACTAACAGGCTGGAATTCTATGAGGAGGCAACGAAAGGATACGATCAAAGTGGAGCAGATGAGATTATTTATCTGGACTTTCAGTAAGCATTTGATAAGGTGCCACATGAGAGGTTGGGCATCAAACTAAAAAGTGGCAGTTCATATGTCCCATAAATGTATACCCTTCTACTCTGCACCAAGATCTGAGCCATGCATTAAGTCTTCTGATCTCTTCAACCTTACCTGGACTGGCACGTGGCACAGGCAGAACTTCAGTGAAGATTACCTTGTCAGTTCTGCTCCTAATTCTTTACATTTTTGGCTCATTTTATATCTCGTTATTGTTTGGCTGCTAATTAAGGAAAAAGAAACAGTTATTGGGTCTGAGTCTTCAAGAGCAAGTCAATTAAAATGAATGTAAAAGGAGTTAATTAGCAGCAAAAACTGATCACTAATTAAGAAAAGGGTTAGAATGAAAACCTGTGAGGAAGAGAAAACATTATTAACTGTAATGATTCTAAGTATCCATCCATCCATTATCCAACCCTCTATATCCTAACTACAGGGTCACGGGGGTCTGCTGGAGCCAATCCCAGCCAACACAGGTCGCAAGGCAGGAAACAAACCCCGGGCAGGGCGCCAGCCCACCGCAGATGATCATAAGTATTTAACTCACAAATACCAATGACTGTATTTTGTATTAATCATACTGCAGAGAGCTTTATGACTTTTTACTTCTATATGATTTGATCTTCGTTTAGGTACAAAAGGAATTAAGTTTATGCACAGAATATGAGACTGGCTTGCATTCTTTTATGAGAAAATGCTGACCTCTTAATACTAACAGAACACCCTGTAATATTATAAATCAGTGTAAAAGTTTCTGAATTCCTGCTTAAACTTATTTGAGCCTATGTCTTAAAATTGTGAGTGCTCTGATAACCTCTTTATCTGAAAGAAGTCATGTACACATTCCAGTTCAGGGAGTAGTAAGCTATTATAATTTATGTTGTGAGATATGGCCGGCTATTTATCCCGGCCAATACCCCCAGGCCGCCAGATGGAGCCCTCCTTGCAGCATGGAGGTACCCCGAATGCCAGCAGGGAATTATGGACAGTGGACTTTTAATGCACAGCCCTGCTGGATACCACGGGGGCCACCAGGAGTCGCTGCAGGGAGGCCCAGGGAATGTTATTTGCACCATAACCTTGAAGTGCGTCTTAATCACAGCGACACAAAGAATGACGTGCTTCCGGGGTGAAGAAAAAGGAATTTTATCTGACCCAGAAATGTCCCATGTCACGTGGACAGAGAAGGCGAAACACTTCCGGGTCAATGACGATGGGAAATCCCAGACGCTGAGCTGAGGTGGGTGGAAGGGTGGCAATGTGTCTGGGAGTGGAGGATTGTGATTATTGATTATTTGATTATTGATTTATTAAGTATTGTGGAGTGGAGGGTGCTTTGTGCACATTATTGGCCTAATAAATATTATATTTGGACTTTAATCTGGTGTCCGACGTTTGGTCTGAGGGTTCAAGGGGTCACGGGGACCCTTAAACTGTCGCAATGTATAACCTCAAAATGAACTGCCATGTATATTTTTTTTGTTTAATACATGAAGAAGGTATATAGAGGGAGGCCCCACGTTAGGCTGCTGGCAGGCTGATGGTCTGTAGCCTCCTCTCACCAAGAATAAAGAAGTTGATTTTTATTTTATATTGGTGTCCGTTTCCTTGTCGATCCCGACTTTCAGCGTCCACACCTGCAACCACAGGGGCCCTCCAGAACTGGATCTGGGGACCCCTGACCTAGGATCTGTAGTAGCCCAAGCTGGAGAGTTAGATGCAGAGATAACACAGAGTGCAGTGTAGGTGGAACATTTGGAAGAAGATATCGGGAGTATTGTGTGATTTAAAAAAAAAATAAAGGTTAAAGGTAAGTTTTTCTTTTAAATAGTAGTAAAACCTGCAATGATGTATGGACCTGCGACAAGGGCAGTAAAAGGAGTGCCGGAGAAGAAGCTGCATGTGGCAGAAATGAAAATGTGAAAACGAATATGTGGTGTTACTAAAATGGACAATAAGACATAAGACAATCAGAGGTGCAACAAAAGTGGGAAAGTTACCTCAGAAAGTACAGGAAAGTAGGATGAAGTGGTATGGAATTGGGATGAGAAGGAGAGACATAAGACATTTGACGAGAGAAGACCGTTTACTCTGTCAAGCCTGTTTGTTTAGCAAATAGTGATGCTGTCCTTGAGACAATGAAGATGTGGGCAAAAGAGTGATGGGAATGAAATTAGAGGGGAAGAAAGTGTAAGGGAGGCCAAAGAGGAGGTGGATAGATAAAGCAAAAGAAGATCTGAAGGAGAAGGCTTGACTGGTAAGGAGGTTCAGGACTGAGATGTATGGAGAAGGTTGATCAGGCACATCGACCTCACATAGAATTAGTAGAAGATGGAGAAGAAGAAGATAAGTGGCAAGGTAGCACAGTGGCAGGTGGTCCTTCTTTACATTTCCGGCATCTGTGGTTCAAATCCCAGTGCTGGACGTGGTCCGTCTGATGTCTGCCAATCTTCTGTGTCCACATAAATTTCACTCCCGGTGTTCTGCTGTTCCTCCCACATCTTCAAAGCCACAGGAAGGTTAGGCTGAATGAAGAATTCAGTTCTACCCGAGGGTGGATGCAGGTGTAGAGAGAGAGAGAGAGAGAGGTTAGGAGCAGACGCTGATACCTCATGACAAACCACCTCAGGGTCCCAGATTAGGACCCAAGTGCAGCCATGCGATGGGTGACACCTCAGCACCACACTAGTTCAGATGGAATGGCGGGAGGTTTTTTATGGTGGCTGGAGTGCCAATTCTGCCACCAACCCCCAGGTAGGTGGACATGGAATTTATATTTATTTGCAATTCCCTCTAATTAAGCAAAGATACTCTGCTCTAAACTTCCAATTGTTTTCAGAAGGTGATTTTTGCATTTTTTCCCATTTCAGGAGTAAGAAATAAGTGTTTGTTTTCTGCTACAAGTGGTCACATTTACTTGTGATCAAGAGTTTTTTTGTCCTACTTTAATAAACTTGCATTTTCATTTATTTTCTTCCAAAAGCACATTTTCTTATATTAAATGTTTCCAGCAGTTTTTCAAGCTTTTACAGCGTATTCTTTTGGAACACATCCAACCGTGTGTACGTTCTCAAGAGATTAAGTCACCTGCCAATCGTTTCACACACTCTGCCTCCTCCTCCATTACAATCTGCCATTGGAAGACTGGAAATACCAAGACGTGTCGTATGTGTGAAGAAATGGCGTCTCCTCTGATCAAAAAGAGGAAGACAAAGAAAGAGATGGAGCAACTTAAAGGGGGCGAAACCAATGTGCAGATTTGGTTCAAGTTAAAGTGCAGGCCACCCTTCAGTCTTACGAAATTATTTTCTAACTACCAGTATAATATTTGAAGTGAATGTGATTAGTTAGCCAATTTAAATATTGTAAAAGGCGCTATATAGCGCCCGACCCGGCACAGACTCAGGCAGAGGCACGTACTTAAATAAAACGCTCTTAATTATTTCTTCAGCCGTGGGGCACGCCTTCCCTGTGTCCCACAGGCCCAACACAGTCCCAAAAGCACTTCAAACACAAACCACACTTCTTCTCTCTATCCACCTCAGCACCACCACTCCTCCTCAGGCTTAGTCCTCCTCCTCCCGACTCTGGCTCTCTCGAGTGGTGGTGGCTGGCCTTTGTTATACCCCACCCGGAGGCGTACCAGGTGCTTGATTACCTGGACTTAATTGACCCTCCGGGTGGGGCTGACGAGTCGACCAGCTGGGCTGGAAAGTCCATGCAGCTCCCCCTGGCGGCCATCCAAGCCCCCAACCAGGCTGTGGAGGACTCCATCTCCCATGGAGCCTTGTGCCCGGTTGGGGAATCATCGTCCACCAGGGAGGCTGCCACCAAGCATCCCGGGGGAGGTACTGAGCTACCCATGGTGGCTCCCCCGGAATAGATGCAGCAGGGGTGTCCCTGCCGGGCATGGGACCCGGCTGTCCTTCACAATATTCAATCAATATCTTTAACGTGAAAACATAACACATTTAATATCTTCAACTTTCATGATTTTTTTTCCTAGCATTACTATTAAGTAACACAAATACTTAAAACACACCAGCAATATTTCTACACTCTGCATCGGGAATCATCCATCTTTGTGGCTCGCTTATTAATATTGTGTTTTGTGTAAAGAAATCCAAATCATTTGGGCACAAGCAGTCATGTTGACCTGCTGCTTCCTTTAGCCAGTTGCCCCCCCCCCCCCCCCCCTTGTGTCAGTATGTCACTCATTTTCCATTCTAGAGGGGTCTTCTTCATTATGCTTAATGGCATGGGACAGAAAACGTGTGCAGTGTTTTCTGGGAAGGCTGAAAAGCGATGCAGGAGTGTTTTTGCTTAGTTAGACACTGCAGTGATAACCTTGAGTGAGTGATAATGATTGAGTAACATTTTCAGTTTATTTGTGGACTCTGTAAAAATGTCATGGTTTGCTCTGCTAAGAAAAATAAACTAAGTGTTTATTGTACAGGGTGGCGCACGAGAAACCGATACGTTTCTGACCGGCTGGCTCAAGCTATTATACAGGTGGGTGCCGTCGTGATCGCGGAGGTTTGTGGTTGTGATGAGGTCAACAGCCCCAACGGTGCATTAGTAAGGAAGCTGTGAGCCAGTGGGTACAGACATGCATGAAAGTGATCCAGAAGATGTATTCTCTGCAACGATCAACAGGATTAAGCGACATGTCACACTTCTCACGAGTCACTTTCTCGAATTCACAGCGTCTTCACATAAGGACTGCAATAAGGCTCTATATAGCGCCCGACCCGGCACAGACTTACTCAGAGGAACGTGTAAAATAAACAGTCTTTTTATTTCTCTTCAGCTGGAGGGCACGTCTTACCCGTAATCCCTCCAGCCACAACACAGTCCCACAAGCACTTATTATAGCACAAATTACACTTCTTCTCTCCACCTTGGCACCACCACTCCTCCCAGGCAACCTTGTCCTCTTCCTCCTGATTCTGGCTCCTGAGTGGTGGATGCTGGCCCTTTTTATAGCCCACCTGGAAGTGCTCCAGGTGCTTGATCACCTGTGGCTAATTGCACTTCCGGGTGGAGCTGCAGAGATGTCCAGGTGGGTTCCTGGCTCCATGCAGCACCCCCTGGCGGCCACCCCAGCTCCCCACAGGGTTGTGGAGAACTCCATCTCCCAGGAAACCCTGCGGGAAACTGAGGCACCATCGTCAGCCAGGGAGGCTGCCACCAAGTGTCCCGGGGGGAGGTAGTGAGATGTCCATAGCTGTTCCCCTGGAACATATGTAGAAGGGGTGTTCCGGCCGGGCATGGGACCCGGCCGCCTGTCACAGGACGAACTGTCAGTGAACCTATCCACTTACAACTTTTACCTGTGGGGCAATCTGAAGGGATATGTCAATAATCCAAAGACATTAGAGGAACTGAAGGACAATATTCGGAGTGAAACTGGAGAAACTGAAGCAGCTGAGCTGGGTCGTGTCTATGACAATATGGTGCAGAAAGGACAAGGAAATCATTTTCAGCACCTCCTCTAACCAGTAAGTACACATTTTTGTATTGCATAACATTTGTTTCGTGTATGGGCTAAGAAACATATGTCAACTTTGGAGTCGGAGATGGTTCGGTTTTTACATGGGCCACCCTGAATTTGGGGAAGAAGGGAATGGGAAAGTGACTGCCTTATTTAGACTCATTTACAAAAACATTTTTGTTTTTCCATTCAGATGCAATAATGGAACTTTCTTTTAGTTCAGTCGCTGCTTTTTATTCATGTTCTGTAAGGACAATTTGTAAGGATCCCTTTTCTGCTTTGAAAAATCCAAAAACTGGAGCCTTCATGGGCTCTCCTGTAGCTGCTGGACACTCTCCAAAGAGCCTGGTCAAGAAATCTGTATACAGTATGCATAATTTTCAACAAACGAAAACAAGCCTCTGGGATTTATCAGCTGGGAATGAATGAAGACTGCATGACGCACCCTGCTTGTGTGATTCTTCTTATTGCTTTATGTTTGCTGCTATTGGTTTTGATGGGGAAAAAAAAAACTTAAAATAAAAGCTTCAGTTTTCTTGGCTTTCTTAAACCATTTTTCCTGAACAAGAATGTCTAGTTTTCCAACCTATGTGACTGCACTCTGGAGTCTGGTCCAGGTGTCTATCCAATGCTGGTATTTTTTTTTTTTTCCAGATTCTTCAGTAAACTAACTTGGTGACTTTGTTGTGTCTTTTGGTGTTATAATCCTTCCACAGGACCTCACCACTGGTGGTAATAATGTTCATTCTGTGAGAAACTTAACCTGTTGTTCTCTTTCTTATTTTTTCAACAATAATGTCAATAGATAGATAGATAGATAGATAGATAGATAGATAGATAGATAGATAGATAGATAGATAGATAGATAGATAGATAGATAGATAGATAGATAGATAGATAGATCAATAACCTTGGTTTATAGGCCACTCACCTCTTGAGCCGTGACTGGACATCCCATTGTAAAGTTTTTGATCTACAAGGGCCTAGAGCAGGGTGGCAGGACATTTTATCTTCTCTTTTCAGCCGGGTCACTTACTCAAATTCTTAATTACGTCTATCAGGGCTAATTTCTCCACACTTTAATGGTGTGAAGTTCATTCTTCAGTCATGACGGTTCCTTTCTACTGCTGTATATTTTGTTCCATTAAGTTTGCAGTGAGGGCGTGGAGCACCTGCATCACTCTCAATAACGATTCTTTTTGTAGTTCATATGGAGTTGGTAATCATCAGGATGTAAAGATGGTCTTAAAAGCTTCCATTCATTAGTCCAGTGGATCACAGCACTATGGCCACTATTTTTTGTTCCACGTTTGGCACATCTTGGATTGCATTTCTTTGAACTTTGTTGTTTTCTGCCTCTCCAGTCTCAGTACTGAGTAAAAACATTGGACTGACACTTGTGTGTTTTAGACCTTTTTCCTTGAGGACTAGATCTGGTTTTATGGGATCTGTTTTTCTGTCAGATGGTATCGGTGTGTCCCAGGTGACTAAAACCTCCTCGTTTCCTCTTATGTGGTCTGAATTGTTCTCTCAATTCCTCTCTGGTGCTGGTTTGTTTAATTTTCTGCAGAATTTACAGTGAATTAGTCTTGTAACTTTATTGTGTGAAGAAGAGACAGAGGGTCATGTAGTGAAAAACAGACAGAAGGTCATGTAGTGAAGAAGAGTCAGAGGGTCATCCATATTACTAACCGAGAATGCTAAACCGGATGATGGACGCAGGCACATCCGGCCATGGGCCGTAGCTGCAAAAAGACGTACTGCGCAGGCGCAAGAAAGGGCGGACGGGATACACACCAAGAGGGGGATTTAACAAGCCCCTGGAACACAAAAAAAAAGAACACAAAACCGCCCCACACACCCTACAAGCAACGGACGGGACACACACAAAGAGGGGGATTCAACAAGCCCCTGGAACACAAAACGAAAGAAGACGCTCGCTCAACAACAATCCTCACCCACACACCCCCCCCCCAATCAATAAGAAGTGACACCCAAAGCCACATATCTAAAGGAAACGTCCATATTAAACATACGTCATCTCAAAACCTTCACACTAGGCAGCATAGGTGGATCTCATTAAAATAAAGCACTATTAACCGTTCAACTGGAGAAAAGGCTCCATATTAACAGTGAGTACGATCCTACTAAATACTTATACATATTTCGCACGCTGAGGAACAAACAAGTCATGCATACACGGTCACGGGTACAAAACTATTCGGATCGGATAACGGAACAAAACACACGAACACGAATGAAACAAAAAGAATACACGGCGGCGCATACAACGCGCTTCGGAAAATACGTGAGAAAAAATGTCTCGGATCAAAAAACGCAAAGCTCAAGTAACCCCGTTACAGAGACGTGCCCAAATGAACAGACACATTGAACGTAGATGCATACAGCGCGCGTCTCAAAGTGCTGCATCAAAACAAGCACGATTTCAAAAGAAAGAGCTTGCGTCTCAGACATACAAAAAAGGGAGCAAAGCAACGCGCATATGACCGGCCAGAAAACAAGCAAGCAGGACTCAAAAAGCAGAAAGCTCAACTGACCGACATACAAAAACGGACAAGGCACGATACAAACAATGCACGATGTAGAGTGAAACGGACTTTGCGCAAAGCGGAGGCGGATCAATTAAAACTCAAAAATAGCGCGTCACAAATAATGGACATGCAACAACGCGGCACTCAAACACCACAAGCAAAACCTGCCCGTCGCAGACATCAACACCAGACGTCTGCTAAACGCTTACGCCAGTTGGCTGACAACGCTTTCAATAATGAGTCCACTATTGAGGAAAATTCATTGGGATTAATGAATGTCATTTGCAATCATTGTCATTCACTTAACTTCACAGAAGAAACAACTGGCAATACAAATAATGAATTTACACGTTGTTGTCAAAAGGGGCAGATTAGACTGACTCCTTTACATTCAAATCCGGAATATCTACAGAAGCTTCTAACTAAGGATGTGCCTGAAAGTAAAAACTTTATGAACTACATTAGATCCTACAATAGTTCATTTGCTTTTGCATCTACCAGAGAACATAACAGGACACCAAAAGGCAATGGCCCATACTGCTTTCGCATATGTGGTTAACACAACGCACTATATTATGTCCAAAAAATATTAATGTTAATCACATTATTAACCAGGTCATTTCATTACTTCCTGGAGAGACACGGCTCTTTCTAAGCTCTGACAAAGTTGACTCTGATGACGACAATGAACATCTGAATTTCCCATTAGAATATTTGAACACTATTAACCCGGATGGATGACCACAACACAACCTTACCCTTAAAAACGGAACAATAATCATGCTATTAAGAAACCTTAACACTAAACAGGGTTTATGCAATGGCACACGGTTAGTCGTCAACACCATAACACACGATGTTATTCAAGCAACAGTTCTTTCAGATTCACATGCTAACAATACTGTTCTCATTCTTGGAATTGACCTTACGAGTTCTGACCTAGAATTACCTTTTACATTGAAACACCGACAGTTCCCCATTAAACCTGCATTTGCCATGACCAGCAAAAAATCACAAGAACAAACCATGGACAAGGTTGGCATCTACCTCTCTGAACCCGTTTTTGGACATGCACAACTTTATTTTGCCTTCTCATGTGTTCGACGTTCATCTCACAATAAAGTTAAAATTAAAAATGATCCATGCCAAGGAAGACTCATTCAAAGACAAGACACCATCTTTACTACTAATGTTGTATACAGAGAAATATTCCAATAAAACATTACTCTGTGCCAAACACTCTATTTTGTATTTATATAGGCATCATCCAAACCTGCACACTATTCTATATCTAATTCATACATCTCACTCTTTGTCATGCCCCAACGCCAGGGGTTGGCGAGCGAAGCGAGCAGGGGGCAGAGCCCCCTAGTGTAATGAGAAAAGACAGAGGGTCGTTTAGTGATTAGAGACAGAGGGCCATATAGTGACAAGAGACAAAGGGTCATGTAGTGAAGAAGAGACAGAGGGTCATGTAATGAGAAAAAACAGAGGGTCGTTTAGTGAGAAGTGACAGGTCATGATTGTCATCCAGTGTAATAGCAGACATGGGGGCATCTGAAAACAGGCAGGGGTTCATGTGGAATCAAAGCAGACATAGGGTCATCCATAGAAGAAGACATAGGGTCATGTAGTACGAAAGCAGGCACAGGGTCATCCAGTGTGATAGCAGACATGGGGTCATCCAAAAAAAGCCCTGGGGTCAAGCAGTATCCGAGCAGGCATAGGGTCAGGTAGTACAAAAGCAGACACAGGGTTATCCAAAAACCATTTACATGACCCCGTGTCTGAATCGTTCTTCTAAGGGACCGACAGCAGCACCTAGCAGCAGACCCTATGTGTCTAATCCCTCTCCTCTCAGGACTACACACCTCACAACCAGATGTACAATAGTTTCTAATTCTTGTTGGAGAAGCAGAATACAGTAATCCCTCCTCCATCGCGGGGGTTGCGTTCCAGAGCCACCCGTGAAATAAGAAAATCCGCGAAGTAGAAACCATATGTTCATGTGGTTATTTTTATATATTTTAAGCCCTTATAAACTCTCCCACACTATTATAAACATTTCACGCACAATTATACAGCATAAACCCTTTGTATTCTCTTAGATATTAGGTAAGATTCGTTGAAATTATGTATGTAAACACAGTTTACATACAGTAAAACCTAAATATTATTTTAAAGATATCGAGCATCTCTGATATCACATATGTTACAGCCATTACGACAGACAGGCCACCATCAATAAATACATACAATGCAAGAAAAATTGTATACAATAAAATGTGTGTACAGTGACACTAAACTATGTACATGTAATAAGTATTGTACGTAAATAATTAATTATAGTTACTCACCAACAATGACACGACGACTTGTCCGATAACGATGAGTTTAATTTTACTGCACAACAAAGGATAGCGTTACAGCTCTTCTAAAGGAGCCTCTTCAGGCGACTGTTTAGCACTGCCGTTGTTCTTCTTCCATCACTCTTCAATCCAAATCCCTAAAGCAGATTCCATCCAGACTACTGCCTTATCACGTCCACTTGCAGCTCGTTTTGCGCCCTGGTTAAAAGACACTGCGTCCGTAGATCTTATATGCTTTTCCTCCTTTTTAAATAAAAAGAATCGTGGACTCATTTATGCTGTAATGGTGTCCTGCAGCGGTGTAGCTGTTTCCTTCCTTCAACATATCCAAAACTTTTACCTTTTCTGCAATCATTTGCATCTTCTGTTGGTGCTTGTGCACATTAATTCTGAATGAGTGAGATGAGACTTCCTGGTTAATGCAGCACTCCGTTGCTGAGCCAATCAGCAGCACACAGGAACTTAACCGCATGCTCTGATTGGGTAGCTTCTCAGCCATCCACCAATAGCGTCCCTTGTTTCAATTCAAATGCGTCCCTTGTTTGAATTCAAATGGGCAAATCAACTGAGGAAGCACACGTACTGTAGACCGCAGACATCCGCGAAGCAGTGAAAAATCTGCGATATATATTCACATATGCTTACATTTAAAATCCGCGATGGAGTGAAGCCGCGAAAGACGAAGCGCGATATAGCGAGGGATCACTGTACTTTAAAAAGAGGCCACTGTCTTGTGAAGCCATGATGTCACCCCTTAACCTCTTACACCACAAGGGCATTTTCAACAATTTCCACTTGGGGATGGGGGTGTACCCAAAGATAAAGCTTCATTTTTTCTGAACAGTCGATTGTGGTACTAGAACCTGGTAGATAACTTCTCAAATGTGACAGATTGGGTGTTGATATTAAATTCAAATATTCTTTGACTTAGAAAGTGCCAGTCAGGGTTCATTTTCTTTTTTTCATTTTCTTCTTTCTAATACAGCATATTTCATGTACCAGTAATGACGGGTCAGCCATTTCATTTCTGAGGTGATCTCAACCGCACCTCTATACAGTTATACATTGTCAGCAAAAACAAATAAATATTTTGAGCATTTGGCACCATGTTTGTCCCTGTTATCTCTGAAAACTTCTTCAAACAAGTCTACAAGTTTATAACTATTTTATTCCACATAAAACACTGTACCATGTAGAAATTTTAAACATCTCACTCAAATATGCCAATAACAATCCTCTTGTTGTCCTGGGGTGCCCTGCTGCTTGCTGGCATTCACATACGCTCAGCTGCTCCACATGCCCTTCTTCAGTCTAAGGGGAGGCTTCACATATCCATATACTGTATGTCATTAGAATAATGTGACTCTCTGCTCTCCAGTGGTAGGACGTCTTTGAGTGTATGACCATGCGAGTCAGTTAAAGACCCGGCCATCTGACATGATACTAACCAAAGGTTAGTTTGTTTGAATGTTATCTCATGATTGGTGCCTCACACATACACCACTGTGTTCATACTCTGTTTGATCAGGAGAGTCTACTCTAAGTAACTATGTGCCACTTTTAGCTCCTTACTGGTGCTTTGTGAACTGACATGTCAGGTCAGATAGAAACATCCAAACCACGCGTCTACAGGTGTTTCCAGGTCTTGGGCTGTTCGTCACGTATCCTCACTCGGTGGTCAAGGTTCATCATATTGGTTGCGTTACCTTTTACGACAATTTATTAAACTTTACACAGTATTTACGGTTGAGTTTTAAGTTGATCTGAAATTATAGCACGTGGATTACTTGGGTTGTGAAGCCAAGATCCATAGCTAACAAACTGCAGTGTGTGACATACAGTTGTGTTCAGAATAATAGCAGTGTGTTTAATAAAAGTGAACAAAGCTCAAACTCCTTATAATAGCTTTTATTTCCATACACGCAAATGCATTGGTAACACTGCATATTCTAGTCCAAATCAAAACCTGAAGAAAAGATGATCAAATTTGTGTGATTCCTTTACAGAAAGAGAAGAAAATGGAATATTAGTCTATTCAAAAAATAGCAGTGTCTGCATTCTTCTTTACAAACTCAAACATTCACTGTATAAACTAAAAAATGTTTCAAGATTTTGCTTTCCTCTGAATTGCCGAACTAATATTTTATTGTATAACCGCTGTTTCGGAGAACTGCTGCACATCTGTGTTGTCCAACCTCTGGCACCTGTGAACAGGTACAGTATTCCAGACCAGGATGATTGGACTCCATTCCACAGTTCTTCTGTATTTCTTGGTTTTGCGGGGTGACACCAAAAATGCTGTTTCTGAGGGACATTTTCCATTGGATTAAAGTCCGGAGATTGGGCTGGCCACTCCATAACGTAAATCTTGTTGGTCTGGAACCAAGATGCTGCTCATTTACTGGTGTGTTGGGGGTCCTTGTCTTGTTGAAACACTCATTTAAAGGGCATAAGGCAATGTGATCTCTTCCAAGTATTGTGAGGTATTCAAACTGATTCATGACCCTTGGTATGCGATAAGTAGGCCCGAGACCATAGTATGAGAAACATCCCCATATCATGATGCTTGCACCACCATGCTTCACTATGTTCAGAGTGTACTGTGGCTTGAAGTCAGTGTTTGGGGGTCGTTGGTCTTTAGACCCAAAAAGAACAATCTTACTTTCATCAGTCCACAAAATGTTGCGCCATTTCTCTTTAGGCCAGTCAACATGTTCTTTGGAAAATTGTAATGGGACTTTGTGGGGGCTTCTTGCCGATAGCTTGGCCTCACACAGGCGTCTTCTAATTATGACACAGATACTCACAGGTAACTTCAGACCTTCTTTGGTCATTCTGGAGCTGATCATTGACTGAGTTTTTGATATTTTGGCTGTTCTTCCACCCATTCCAATGGTAGTTTTCTTCCAAATCTTTCGGGTTTTGGTTGACAATTTATAGCATTTGCGATCATTTTAGCTGAGCAGCCTGTGGTATAACCTATTGGTCCGCGGCTTCCAATAAAAAAGGGCAGGTGTTAAATCCGTATAGCCGTGCAGTTCTCCGTGGGCGCGACTGCATGACCGCGGGGGGTTAATGGGGTAGTTGGAGCGAGTCGCACCTGCACGTGTGGGTGCAGTCGTTCTCGATTGCCTCATTGGCTTCCTGCGGTGTGTGACTAAGGCACTGCACCCACGGAGGTGTATTTATACGGGTCACACCAGGATGGGGAGATAGGGATAGATCGATCGGAGACAAAGAGCGAAGGAGGTTAGAAGACGTGAAGAACCGTCTTAGCAGCTACAATCTGGCCACCTGTACAGAGGAGACAACATGAGCTAGGGGGTAGTTCGCCCCACTGAATGTTCTATTGGAGCGGGGTGAGCAGGGCAGGTGTCTGCAGGAGCGACTGCGGGAGCGCGGAAGATGAAGGGAGGAGAGCCGACCTCGGACGGTCTGGCAGTGACATCCATAAGGAGGCCAAGATGGAGGTAGGCAGAAGGAGCTTGTCGCTGTGGGGTCTCCACCGGCTGATGCAGCAATGGGTGAGCCGGGGAGAAAGAGAGACGGAGGTGAGCCGGACAGTAACGAGAAAGAGACTTCATTTTAACCTCTGATTTTAAAGGATTTATGTATTGATGGTTTTTATCCTCACTGGACTTGGATTTATTTATTGACACCTGATGCGCTGCACTTTGGACTCTGTTGTTTTAATAAAAGCACTTACACACTTTTTGTGAAATATCCCCTCAACTCAACTTCAAAACAAGTTAATTAGCAGCAAAAACAGGTCACTCATTAAGAAAAGGGTTAGAATGAAAACCTGCAGCCACTGCGGCCCTCCAGGACAGGAGTTGGCGACCCCCTGCTCTACTACACTTACTGGTCAATGCTTTGCCATGTAGAAATATAATTTCTACCAAAAACAGTGATGGATCAGGTTAGTGATGTCGGACTGCCGTTATTTTGAACACAACTGTAATTCCCCCGTATGATGCAGTGAATATTTTTTACGTTTAGGAGCCGTCCATAGAAAGGGGTATCCTCCACTGGATTTGTCGTCTCTTGCCAATTGTTTCTCCTTTGCTGTCGGTGTAATTGTTTTTGAATTCTTGTTTCTGTTGTTTAGCGCATTGTGTTTTGTCCATCTTTGCATAAGGTGGAGGAGTTTCTCTCATTTCTTCACTTCTTCAGAATACTGTGGTGTGCAAAAGGGGCCATTCCACTCTGCTAGGTATTGTTACAGAGTAAGAGTTCACAATAAAAATACTGAATGGATAAATACGCGTACAAATCTTTTGTCATGCACAAAAATAAGGGTGACTTTCAAGGGGATTGAATACTTTTGCACACCACTGTAGCTGAACAGGAGGTTATTGTGTTTTTTTTTGTTTAATACTTTTTGTACTTGTGTGTTCTTAGAGTTTATTAGGCAAGTTTACCTTCCACTTAGCAGTATCTACACACGCAGACAGCCAAACCTTTTTCTAACCTTGATTAGTTGGTGTCCATGCAGAGGTTTTCTTGTACAGCTTATGTAGATCACTTTGTGGCCAGTTACGTATTCTAAAACTGTAGGATAGGACTGAGATTGCAAATTGGTTTATGGTTAGACTTTTCTTGTTTGTAGTGAGGATCCTTTTTGTTCTTCTAATGTTCTCTTTCGCTGACGGTTTGCTTTAATGCCTTATGATGCACATCTGCATCTTAAATAAGTTGTGGTGTACGGCTGATGTGCTTCTCCAGCTGGGTCACCTATATAATGGATGGACCAGTGGAAAGAGTATATTCAGGGCTTTACCTCCCCCCAGAACACTAGATAGCAGCCCCCCTGGGTTGCAGCAGTGCCTTGGCCTCCCACAGGGCTTCTTGGGAGCCCAGTTTGCTGGGTTCCGTGAGTGCCGCCAAGGGGCGTTACAGGAACGGCTAAACCCTTTGGTGCAGCACTTCTGCCACACCTGGAAGAAGATCCACAGATACCTGGAGCACTGGGTGCCGTATAAAAGGAGCCAGCTGCCACTACTCCGAGAGCTGGAGGACAAAGCTTACTAGGAGGAGTGGAGGTGGATTGAGGGGAAGAGAAAGAAGAAGAAAAGAAAGCGTTTTATGCTGTGGGTTTAGTGCTTTAACAGTGCTATGCAGGTGGGAAACAGGAAGGCGTTTCCCACGAGGAAAAATAAAATAAAAACGTGTGTGCAGAACTTGTGTCCTGCATCTGTCAAGAGTCGGGTTTGAGTGGCAGGAGCGTCCTCTGCAGGCCACAAAGTCCAAAGTATTAAGTTTCTTCAGTGTTAACATTTCTCAGGATACACACCTAATCAAGGTTAACATGTTCAGGCAGATGTTCATTTCCAATTATTGAAGATTACTTTGGCACACTTGTCAAGCCCAAACAAATGTTGGAACGGTTTGAAATTTCTTTTACCACGTGTGACTGTTCCTTTCAGCTGTGGGCAGGTGAGCTCTACAGTTTTAGGTCATGCGAAAGAGATGCGTGGACAAGTCTGGGTTCAGCTGATGGTGAATGCCGATATGAAATTAAAGAGCGAGGTTATTGAGAAGGGGGCTTAATGGGTTTGATACCAGCGAGTAAAACAGAGTGAAATGAGCCCCCTTGAAATATTCATCTTTTATTATGTTTGGGACAGTGATCAGTTCTTTTGCTGCATGAGTGTTGGTCAATGGAGCATGGTGGTTGAAATGAAGTTTATCAGGACAGGGTGGACACTGTAAAGGGTTTGTTTGTAATCAATCAATCAATCAATCAATCAATCAATCAATCAATGCCACACTGAGGTTTCCATGTTTCTTACAAAATTTCATAATTACTTTGTTTAGTCTCTTACTTCCTTTTTGCGCTACTGCCGTCAAGTTGTTTTGGGCCAAGTGTTTGTAAATCCTAGCTGTGTCCACCAAAGTGAAGAGCTTCTAAACAGTAGAGAGGCAGGTTCTCGGGTTGTAGTTTTTAGAAAAATTAATATGTTTCACTTTTTGAGAGCCGGAAGGTTCTCCCTTCTTTGTGAGCCGCTGTACTGTTATCTCTGTTTGTTGCATTACCATCCTTTCACAGTCAGCCATATCCTGGTGCAGGGATGTTGGGTGCTCTGAGCAGAATTAGGTACCGTGGCTACCTCAGCTACCTTCCACTTAGCAGAACTTTTGTATTTATTTATAAGCACTTCTGCTGTTACCTCAGTCCATCAGATTTCTTCCACTTGGGTTAATAATGTAATTTGGTTATCCAAGTTTTTTCTTTGTTATGTCCTTGAGAATATTCATAAATGTTTCTCCGATAGTCTTTCTTTTTTGTTAGGTGGTATAGTTATGTTCAGGTTCACTCTAGAACTTTCTTGGATTATTCCTTGAATGGTCTGCTCTGTATCCCATCTTAGAGTTTGTGTTTACGTTCAGGTCTTCATATGTTAATATATATTACTGCAATTTTCTTTACGTGATCTCACTCCTTCTACTTAGACTTAAATAAGTCTGTACTATTATGATGGGACCAGCACCACTACCACCAATCTGGGCTGTCACTCTAATGGACGTCTGAAGATGATGCACAATTGCTACCACCATTCACCTACCCAGATACTGAAGCAGGGAATGTGCACCTTTTTCTTTAGGGACATATGTGGCCATTTTGAGTTGTTATTATTAGTATCATTTTATACTAAGAACATAGTTTTTGCCTTGATGAGATTTAGTATGGTTCTTGTACAACAGAGCCGAAGGCATGAAGGTAGTCATAAAGACTTAAGTAGATAGGTGGGTGACTCCTTCCTCCTTCTTGCCCATCTTACTTACTACTTGCGGCTTCTTTCTAGTGTGAAGTCTAGCGTGTCTCTGAAGAACGTTCATATAACGGAATTGTTTGCCACATTCCATGCAGAAAAACGGCTTCTCTCCTGTGTGAATTCTTGTGTGGCTCTGTAGTCCACACCTGTCAAGGAACTTTTTGCCACATTCCACACAGCAATACGGCTTCTCTCCGGTATGAATTCTTGTGTGTCTCCAAAGACCACTCCTATAACAGAATTGTTTACCACATTCTAAACAGCAATATGGCTTCTCTTCAGTGTGAATTCTTTTGTGGCTCCAAAGACTAGCCTTGTGACTGAATTTTTTGCCACATTCCAAACAGGAATATGGCTTCTCACCTGTGTGAATCAAAGTATGGCTCTGAAGGTCCTTCCTGTCACAGAATTGTTTGCCACATTCCAAACAGCAATACAGATTCTCTCCAGTGTGAATTCTACTGTGGTTCCGAAGATCGCTCCTTTGACGGAATTGTTTGCCACATTCGGAACAGCAATACGGTTTCTTCTCACCTGTGTGAATTCTTGTGTGGCTCCAAAGGCCACTCCTGCGACCAAATTGTTTGCCACATTCCAAACAGTGAAATGGCTTCTCTCCAGTGTGAGTGATTTTGTGCCTATGCAACGCACTCCTGTCACTGAATTGTTTGCCACATTCAGAACAGCAAAATGGCTTCTCTCCAGTGTGAATTCGCTTGTGGGTGCAAAGGCCACCCCTCTGACAGAATTGTTTGCCACATTCCAAACAGCAGTACGGCTTCTCCCCTGTGTGAATTCTTTGATGGCGCTGAAAGGAGCTCCTTTGACAAAATTGCTTGCCACATTCAGAACAGCAGTGAGGTTTGTTTCCTGTATTAAATTTAAAAGGAAAAAAAAAAAAAAAAATCAACCCACTGCTCCATTACTGGCATTATATCACAACATTAAATAAATGGTGGTTAAAATCATGGGCAACCTTTTATAAGCATAGACAATAAGATTTCACATGGAAATGTCGCTCCACTTGTTAATTTCTTCTTCTATGTTACAACTACACATCACTTGAGCGCACTCTCCGGATCCAAGAAGTTAAAATAGCAAACTAAACAGATCGGGTGTGAGAGACCCAAATGACAAGATCATTGGTTGCATATTGTTTTCTGTATTACAGGACTGTATCGTCATTTTGTCATCATGCTCTTAAAATATCATTACAAATTACAGTATATGATGTTCTTGTTTTATTCGACAAATGGAAATCAAAAATTATACTGTTTGGTTATCAAGATATTGAGGAGTTTCATTTGCAAAACAGTGCTATGCCAAGCTGTGTGAGATGTACCTTTAATCACCAGAGCAGACCAAAGGCACTTGACTCCATAATGAATGTATAAATGGCTTATTTAAATCAAGAAAGAAAAGCAGAGGAATGAACAAAACGATGTATTCATACACGGGTCTACAGGAGCTGCAGTGGTCTGGAAGAAAATTAGACGAGAAAACACAGGATTATCAGCAGTTACTTATGTCTGCTCTGGAGCTCTGGGAGTGGCGGGGGACACCAGTACTGGTTACCTTTGTGACACACGCTCGGGTATAGCTGCACACTAGATTGTCTTTGTTGCTTTCTCCCCTTTCCCTTCAGTCTCGACCATTTTGTTTTTCCCTCGTCCCTGTACCGCTACTAACTAACTAAAGAATTTATTTTCATGCCTGCTCATAATGATGCCATCTCTCGGGTAGAAGAGCTTCTCTCAATTTGGCAACTCTTAGCCACGATGAAAAAAACCTTTAATAGACTGGGAGACTCATTTATAAGACTTTGGACCAAACATATAAGGCGCTCCATTATTTTCAGCCAAGCAATACGTTACAACCCTATTTGCTCAGACCCGACAGACCGGGATTAACAACTGCAGGAGCTCAGACAAGATTTCATCAGACAGACAAAGGTATACTCCACAAACAACAGACACTCAAATATGAAGAGCTACTGCCGTACCCAGAGACAACCTTCTGGAATATAAAAGCAAAGACAACAAGAACTGCATTCCCCTCGTTGTCACCTACAACCCACATCTTGAAGCACTTCGAAAAATTACAAACACACTTCAGCCAATGCTAAACAATGACGAAATGCTGAAAGATGTATTTCCAGAATCTCCCCTCCTGGCAAACCTGCAGCAACTAATTCTCCGAAGCTCTCTAAGTGAACCGACAGAAAATGGCACAACTCCCTGCCTACAGAAAAGATGTAAAACGTGTTCTTACATTTATGATACAGATTGTGTAGTTATACCACACTACCGACTAGAACATCACATAAAGGGATCATTTAAGTGCAGATCACCTAATATGGTTGACCTAATTCTCTGTATGAACTGCACTCTGTACCGCCCTCTGATTACATGATTATAATGTGTGCTGCCGTCCTAGAGTGGCAGCAAAGAGAAAGAAAAGAAGTGAAGAAATGATCCGGGGGGCGAGCGATCGACACTACTCCCCACTACACCACCACCACAAGTACAGAAACATGCCAGCAAAGGCAGAGTTAAAACACTCATATACGTATTATTGCACTGCAGCACTTCCCATCCCACACAAATCACGGCACAAAACACTCAACTGCATACGCCACTAATACATAAATATGAGAAAGAGAAAAAGAAAAATTTAATGCGTATTCATTGTTAGGGATGACCATCTACAGTCTGTGGTGGGGAATGATGCGGCGAACTATACCTCCTGTTCCAGGAAATGCACAGCTTAACAGTCCCTATTGCTGGCCCGTCAGGTCCTCTCCTGAATGCCTTCACCTCATTCAGCAGAGAAGAAAAATTATTTGTCCGGAAATGAACCTGTGTTCCTCTGACGTTTCCATGAGGGGTGAATAGCTTTTCCTCTCGACTTTTCCTTTTATGGGGTCTGCTTCTCTTTTGGCTCTGCACTCTCTTCTCACCTTTTTCCTCCTCATACAGCCTATTGGGCTCTCCAAGCCATGTGCTTCCCTCCCCATGTACCATTGGCCGGCCTTACAAATTCTTCCATTCTACAAATTATCAGGAATGGGGAAAAGTACAAACTAACCGTGACACACACATGTTCAAGACAACCAATACAGAGGCCCCATCCCCATCCCCAAACCCTCCTTCGGGGCACAGTAGGGTTCCATGTTGGTCACGTGGTATGTATCTGTTTTCATGTTACTGTTAGTTTGCCATTGGACTTGGTAATTAATGGTCCCTCATTGTTTTATTACTGTTGCTGGAACAAACCATTTTGGCACAAGCTTGGATGTAAATCTGGATGATGCTTTTGAGAGGTAGTGTGTCCTCAGCCAAACCTGGTCCCCTTCAGAAAATCTAACAGTCTGTCGGCACTTATCGTAACACTGGGCTTGTTGGGCCTTGGCACACAGTAATCTCTCTCTAATGAGATCCTTTAAGTTTTCTTACTGCAAGACCTTAAGATGTCGGGATGAATCAGGAATTGGAGGAGTGACAAGCCGCTCTAGGGGACCGAATATCTGTCTTCCGAGAAATGTAAACGGTCAAATTAATAATGTACAGTGGTGTGAAAAACTATTTGCCCCCTTCCTGATTTCTTATTCTTTTGCATGTTTGTCACACAAAATGTTTCTGATCATCAAACACATTTAACCATTAGTCAAATATAACACAAGTAAACACAAAATGCAGTTTTTAAATGATGGTGTTTATTATTTAGGGAGAAAAAAAATCCAAACCTACATGGCCCTGTGTGAAAAACTAATTGCCCCTTGTTAAAAAATAACCTAACTGTGGTGTATCACACCTGAGTTCAATTTCCGTAGCCACCCCCAGGCCTGATTACTGCCACACCTGTTTCAATCAAGAAATCACTTAAATAGGAGCTACCTGACACAGAGAAGTAGACCAAAAGCACCTCAAAAGCTAGACATCATGCCAAGATCCAAAGAAATTCAGGAACAAATGAGAACAGAAGTAATTGAGATCTATCAGTCTGGTAAAGGTTATAAAGCCATTTCTAAAGCTTTGGGACTCCAGCGAACCACAGTGAAAGCCATTATCCACAAATGGCAAAAACATGGAACAGTGGTGAACCTTCCCAGGAGTGGCCGGCCGACCAAAATTACCCCAAGAGCGCAGAGACGACTCATCCGAAAGGTCACAAAAGATCCCAGGACAACGTCTAAAGAACTGCAGGCCTCACTTGCCTCAATTAAGGTCAGTGTTCACGACTCCACCATAAGAAAGAGACTGGGCAAAAACGGCCTGCATGGCAGATTTCCAAGACGCAAACCACTGTTAAGCAAAAAGAACATTAGGGCTCGTCTCAATTTTGCTAAGAAACATCTCAATGATTGCCAAGACTTTTGGGAAAATACCTTGTGGACTGATGAGTCAAAAGTTGAACTTTTTGCAAGGCAAATGTCCCGTTACATCTGGCGTAAAAGGAACACAGCATTTCAGAAAAAGAACATCATACCAACAGTAAAATATGGTGGTGGTAATGTGATGGTCTGGGGTTGTTTTGCTGCTTCAGGACCTGGAAGGCTTGCTGTGATAGATGGAACCATGAATTCTACTGTCTACCAAAAAATCCTGAAGGAGAATGTCCGGCCATCTGTTCGTCAACTC
This sequence comes from Erpetoichthys calabaricus, assembly GCF_900747795.2. Lineage (NCBI taxonomy): Eukaryota > Metazoa > Chordata > Cladistia > Polypteriformes > Polypteridae > Erpetoichthys > Erpetoichthys calabaricus. The sequence goes on along the minus strand of NC_041394.2, from coordinate 349,041,604 downwards.
AAGCTGAAGCGATCTTGGGTGCTGCAACAGGACAATGACCCAAAACACACCAGCAAATCCACCTCTGAATGGCTGAAGAAAAACAAAATGAAGACTTTGGAGTGGCCTAGTCAAAGTCCTGACCTGAATCCAATTGAGATGCTATGGCATGACCTTAAGAAGGCGGTTCATGCTAGAAAACCCTCAAATAAAGCTGAATTACAACAATTTTGCAAAGATGAGTGGGCCAAAATTCCTCCAGAGCGCTGTAAAAGACTCATTGCAAGTTATCGCAAACGCTTGATTGCAGTTATTGCTGCTAAGGGTGGCCCAACCAGTTATTAGGTTCAGGGGGGCAATTACTTTTTCACACAGGGCCAGGTAGGTTTGGATTTTTTTTTCTCCCTAAATAATAAAAACCACCATTTACAAACTGCATTTTGTGTTTACTTGTGTTATATTTGACTAATGGTTAAATGTGTTTGATGATCAGAAACATTTTGTGTGACAAACATGCAAAAGAATAAGAAATCAGGAAGGGGGCAAATAGTTTTTCACACCACTGTAAGTATCTGGCTCTAGTTTAGGAGAAAAGTGTTAAACTAGCAGGAATGTAAATTAATTTTACAAACTCAAAAAAAAAAAGTAAAGAAATAATCTGGGGCGCGAGCAACCAAAACTACTTCCCTACTACACCACCCCAAGTACAGAAACACACCAGTGAAGGCAGAGTGAAGTTAAAAAATTATTATTACAGCAGTGCAGGTGAGCAGAGAGCGGAGGAGACTTCGTGCCAGCAAAGCAGCGGGTCCAGAGGGAGCATCGCCACGACTGCTGAAGGTCTGTGCATTGGAGCTGGGGGGTCCTCTACAGCGCATCTTCAACCTGAGCCTGGAACAGGGGAAAGTCTTGAGGCTTTGGAAAACATCTTGTATCACCCCAGTCCCAAAGGTATCATGTCCTAGTGAGCTGAATGACTTCCGGCCTGTCGCTCTAACGTCGCATGTGATGAAGACCATGGAGTGGCTGCTGCTTCACCAACTGAGGCCACAGGTCCAACACGCCCTCGACCCTCTGCAGTTCACATACCAGGAGAAGGTGGGAGCGGAGGATGCCATCATCTACATGCTACACCGATCCCTCTCCCACTTGGACAGAGGCAGTGGTGCTGTAAGAATTATGTTTCTAGACTTCTCTAGCGCCTTCAACACAATCCAACCTCTGCTCCTTAGGGACAAGCTGACAGAGATGGGAGTAGATTTATACCTAGTGGCATGGATCGTGGACTATCTTAAAGACAGACCTCAGTATGTGCGTCTTGGGAACTGCATGTCTGACATTGTGGTCAGCAACACAGGAGCACCGCAGGGGACTGTACTTTCTCCGATCCTGTTCAGCCTATATACATCGGACTTCCAATACAACTCGGAGTCCTGCCATGTGCAAAAGTTCGCTGACGACACTGCTATCGTGGGCTGCATCATAAGTGGGCAGGAGGAGGAGTACAGGGACCTAATAAAGGACTTTGTTAAATGGTGCGACTCAAACCACCTACACCTGAACACCAGCAAAACCAAGGAGCTGGTGGTGGATTTTAGGAGACCCAGACCCCTCATGTACCCCATGATCATCAGAGGTGATTGTATGCAGAGGGTACAGACCTATAAATACCTGGGAGTGCAGCTGCATGATAAATTGGACTGGACTGCCAATACTGATGCTCTGTGTAAGAAAGGACAGAGCCGGCTATACTTCCTTAGAAGGCTGGCGTTCTTCAAAATCTGCAATAAAATGCTGCAGATGTTCTATCAGACAGTTGTGGCAAGTGCCCCCCTCTACGCCGTGGTGTGCTGGGGAGGCAGCATTAAGAAGAAGGACAAACTGTGAGGACGGCAGGCTGTATTGTTGGCATGGAGCTGGACAGTTTGACATCTGTGGCAGAACGACGGGTGCTCAAAAGGCTCCTATCAATCATGGAGAATCCACTGCATCCACTAAACAATGTCTTCTCCAGACAGAGGAGCAGCTTCAGCGACAGACTGCTGTCACTGTCCTGCTCCACTGACAGACTGAGGAGATTGTTCCTCCCCCAAACTATGCGACTCTTCAATTCCACCCGGGGGGGTAAACATTAACATTATTCAAAGTTATTGTCTGTTTTTACCTGCATTATTATCAATCTTTCATATTGTTTTTTTGTATCAGTTTGCTGCTGCTGGAGTATGTGAATTTCCCCTTGGGATTAATAAAGTATCTATCTATCTATCTATCTAAAAACAATACTTGAAATTAACTTTTCATCAATATTGCATTGAATTTTGATTCTGTGTTTGGACTTGCATCGTGACAAAGCAACGTATAACTGCCCGTGAGTGAAAATTGTTTCTTTCTCTCTAATAAATAAAGCGACTTTTTTGAATGTTTGTCTCTGTGATTTGTTAATTGTCTTAGCAAAGGCTATTCTAACGGGAAACTGTAAACGTTTTAATATGAATGGCATATCAAGATCTCCTTTGGTGTCTAAAGTTATCCGTGGAAGATGTACTACATTACCTTTCTTTTTGTTTGTTAAATTTTACATGTCAGAATTGTTTGACCAATTTTGAATACAACTAATCTTGTCCTATTGCATAGCCCATCACTCAGACATAAATTACACAATAACATTACGATACATCCTTCTTTCAACAGTAATTCAGCCGGTGGAAGACCAGACGGTGTTATCAGTTGTCGATATTCTACAGGATATTGCTAGTTGATGTTTTCATCTTCTGTACAGTCACTACCAACTGTTTCAGCATAGTCTATTGATACACATTTAACCAATTTTCTGTGTAACTGATCGACAATTTTTGCATTAATTCATTTGACTTCATCGTTTCTCAGTGCTGGGATTGCCCGTGTACTCATTTCTTCTGTTGATAACCCTTCAGGATTAAATTCTTCAATAAGATTTGGACATAATAAGTCTTTTTTTATTATGAACTTTAAGTGAGGAAAACGTAAAAATTTATAAGAGCTGACAGAGCAGGAACTGTGACTGACAAAAGCATTCACAGGAATGAGAGGTGAGAGGACAGTGGGCCATTAACCGTAAATGGTCGAGAGGAGGGCGGGGACTTGAAAAAATCTCTTGGCAATAGTCTCGTCTCAAGATTTTCTTTTACAATAGAGAGATATTTATGTGAAAAACACTGACATTCAAGTCTGGTGTTGCTGGATTTGCACTTCAAAGTCCCAGACTTCAACCAATGGAATCCTACTAAAGCATACTTAAAATACATCTAACTTAATAAAAAGTCATAGACATATCTAATAACACTGCCCATTAAAATCAAACAAAATCTTACCCATTATCTGGTCAGTTGCCTAGACCACTCTGAATACAACCAGCACCAAAGTGCTTCAACAACACATTATAAAGTCTGTGTGTTGGTGGGCGTCAGTGAAAAGACTTTTTGCGGCCTCTTTTCTGTGACTCATTTACTGTGCAGTTGAAATGACAAATTCTTTTGATTTCATTAATCTCATTGTTAAGGCCGTTAGTCACAAATATTTCCTGACAAAATACGAATGGCAGGATGGGGGATGTATTCATGGCCATGTGCAGCAGGAAAAAAAAAATCTCTGGGTCCAATGATACAACACGAAATTGACCAAAGACATATCTGTGATATCCTAAGATGTCCAGGGATGCACACGAAATACAATGAATGGATCAATGTGAGAGGCATGGGTAGGCAGTCGAACTCCATTTGTAATGGGAATCGAGACTTGCAGTTGTAAGTGCAGGTTATAAGCTTACAGAGATTAAGTCCCTGCCCTTTGTACACAACACCCATCACTACTACAGATTAGATGATTAAGTGAGGTCTTCAGGTCAGCCCACTGTGGCCACTCATGGCCTCTGGTGGAGTGCCTAGAAGACTATTGACCCTGACTATAGAGGAAGTAAAATTGGCCTCCAACCGATCTGGTCTTCCACTTCTAGTCATCACCCGAACCTGACCCCAATTCTTTACAAGAGCATCAGCACTTCAATATCCACGTTTTCTGTATCCACAGGGTTTTTAAAGAAAGTAACCTCGGCAGATAACGTGAAACTGACTGTATTTATTTATTTATTTGGATATCCTGCAGGGCCATATGCACAGTTAAAAGTCCTGTGGGCTCATATCATGGTAGTTACTCTTTTATGGTTAGAATATTTTTAAATTGTTCTGTTTTTTTGCACCAGAACCCAGCCACAGGGGATACACAATCCAATGTTTCTTTGTTCCTGTCCCAAGCCCGGATAAATGGGGAGGGTTACGTCAGGAAGGGCATCCGGTGTAAAATTTTGCCAAATCAGTATGCGGACAACAATACGGAAAGGTTGACAGATGAGATTTGACAGGTTCGCTTCCCGGTTCCTCCCTGTGTGGATAGCGCTTTGAGTACTGAGAAAAGCGCTATATAAATGTAATGAATTATTATTATTATTATTATTATTAGGAGTCCTCATGGACTATGATGTTGGCTGATGATGTTGTGATCTGTAGTGATAGTAGGGAGCAGGTTGAGGAGACCCTTGAGAGGTGGAGATCTGCTCTAGAGAGGAGAGGAATGAAGGTCAGTAGGAACAAGACAGAATACATGTGTGTAAATGAGAGGGAGGTCAGTGGGATGAGGAGGATGCAGGGAGTAGAGCTGGTGAAGGTGGATGAAATTAAATACTCGGGTTGAACAGCACAGAGTAACAGGGAGTGTAGAAGAGAAGTGAAGAAGAGAGTGCAGGCAGGGTGGAGTGGGTGGAGAAAAGTGTCAGGAGTAATTTGTGACAGACGGATATCAGCAAGAGTGAAAGGGAAGGTCTACAGGACGGTAGTGAGACCAGCTATGTTATATGGGTTGGAGACAGTGGCACTGACCAGAAAGCAGGAGACAGAGCTGGAGGTGGCAGAGTTAAAGATGATAAGATTTGCATTGGGTGTGACAAGGATGGACATTAGAGGGTTGGGAGACAAAGTCAGAGAGGCGAGATTGTGTTAGTTTGGACATGTGCAGAGGAGGGATGCTGGGTATATTGGGAGAAGGATGCTAAGGATAGAGCTGCCAGGGAAAAGGAAAAGAGGAAGGCCTAAAAGAAGGTTTATGGATGTGGTGAGAGAGGACATGCAGGTGATGGGTGTGACAGAGAAAGATGTAGAGGACAGAAAGATATGGAAGAAGGTGATCCGCTGTGGCAACCCCTAACGAGAGCAGAAGAAGTAGTTCTATGTTCACAAGAGCTATAATAGTTCTATAAAAGTGCCAATTAAATAGATGTGACAAACGCATTCTCACATATCAGTCCCGTAAAAATAAATTAGAAGCAGAAAATAATCCTTCAAAATTGAATCAAATGTGGCAGATTCAGTTGTATACATTCAAGACAGGATGGATTAAAGACAAAGTGTTAGGTGAAAATGCATATTTAACAGACACTCAACTGGATTAAGTGGGCCTGAAATGAGATGCTTACGATAGGGTGCCACAATAAAGAGTCTGGAAGGGCACTAGAGAGACAGAATGACCACAGAAGTATGTGATGATCATTCATAATATAAAATAAGGTAATAAGAACCCAGTTAAAAACAGCGTTGGGGAAACAGAGATGATCTCAGTTAGAGTAGCTCTATATCCGAGATCTTCTGTAAGTCCTTACCACTTTAATCTGGTAATAGATGTGTTCACTCATGAAATAAAAGATCAATCCTCTGGTGCATGCCTTTTGCTGACGATAACTGTGTTGTGTAGTATAGTACAGTATATTCTTAAAGTTGATGACTTTCATACATTTAAAGAGAATCATGAGCATATATGAAAATAAGCATTATATCCTGGTGCAAGTTAAAATAGTAAGGGTCACAGTTAGTCTTAGACCATGAAGGTGTTAATTAAGAAGGGCCACCATTGATTTCAGTATTGAAGAGCGGCCTGCTTGCTCTTTTACTTGCTTTGTTTTGAATTTCTGTGAATAAAGGACGTTGTGTTCTTTGAAGGAGGTGAGCTGACGGGCAGAGAGATTTTCTTTTAGGAGCACAGGCGCTGGGTCTTCTGCCTGATATGGCAGATTAAACAAGTGTCCCTAAGAATTCATGGCTTAATTATACAAACACTTTTGTCAAGCTTTCCTATTAGTGCGTATACCTAGAGGTTAATGGTGCATTTAAGTTTATATGCCTGTGCCTCTTTATGAATAATAATAATAAAGCTACAGAAGATCATATTAAACTAGTTTTAAATTATGTAAGAATTAATTGTTAAGGACCTGAACTTTTATTTCAAGTAGTGCTAGAGGTTAATGGTGCATTTAAGTTTATATACCTGTGCCTCTTTATGAATAATAATAATAAAGCTACAGAAGATCATATTAAACTAGTTTTAAATTATGTAAGAATTAATTGTTAAGGACCTGAACTTTTATTTCAAGTAGTCAAGAAGCACCATGTCAAGCTGTCTGCAGCTTAGCCCTTATCAGTGAAGCTGCACAGCTGCCGCCTAACTGGCACGGATGTCTATTCTGTCAGCCTTAAGAGATGCCAGTGCAACAAGTAAACATTAACTGAACTAATAATTAAACAGTACAGTTTTCACAGGTAGGTTCTACGGAGTCCAAAGTAGTGGTGAGAACTAATTAACCAAAGGCACTCAGTCTTTAACAGCTCAGGATTAGGGAGGAGTGATTAGGGGACGCTCACCTCCAGGGGGCAAATACATCATTCGAGCCAAAGGGATTTTAATGAAGAAACAGACATTGATGGGTAAATTGTTATGAGAAAGTCTATGATGGCAGAAAATTGTTATGAGAAAGTCTGCACCACCTGGTGATTGTTATGAGAAAAGGTGCTGAACGAAGTCATATCATGAGAAACCCTGTAAAGCAGATGATGGGAAATTGTGTGAAAAGGGAATATTTTGTGATTTGAAAATCATGGAATGCTCGAGGCTCAATTCATCCGAACTGGGACCATGTGCGCATCACGTAATAAAGCCTGATTCTGCTGCCTGTCCCGAGACTCCGAGTGCCTTCTTTGGGACTGAGAGTGCCCGTGCTGCCTTAACTGGCTTCAACAAAACATGAACGGAGGAAGTAGAGAGGTGTGATTAGAAAATTAGAACAATCTAGAAGAGAACAGGCCATTCAGCCCATCAAAGCCCGCCAGTTCTACCCAATTAATTCCTCCAAAATTACATCTATTTTTGAAAGTCCCCAACTGTCTGTGGTTCTCTGTGTAAAGAAAAACCTCCTAAGGTTTGTACAAAATTTACCCTTAACAAGTTACCAACTGTGTCCCCTTGATAAGAGGTCTGTGGCGAAGCAAGATTTTTAAATAAATAATCAAGTCCCAGAGCATGCAGGTGTCATTCCAAGGTTGATGTGATTGCAAGCAGGTCAGTTAGGTGCCTCATTCACACCTCGGAGTAGGTGTAGGAGAGCACCTGCACCCAGTCAGGGCTATACAGGGAGACTGGATGGCAGAGAGTGGAGATCACAAAACAGAAAAATCGGTTGAGAATGAAAAATAAGAAAACAAAAAAAAAAAGACATTGAGGTTAAATGAAAGGAAAAGGGAAAGGGAAATTGGACAGAACTGGAGCAATATGAGAGGTGAAGCAGGCAGATGGGAAGGTTTGCCCAGTGAGTTAAGCATATGGCCAGAGGCTTCATCAATCCCAAGGAGCCCAAGGGGCATAAAGGCTGCTCTTGCTGACCACTCTCCAATTCAGGAGTGACCAAGTGCTCTGGGAGGCACCCAGAGAAGCCCAACAGACTGCGGAGTGGAGGGAGCAATGAGCAAAGCTTGGCACAGCACTCTGTGAGCCCAAACAGACTGGCATCAGGGATCCAAGTTGGATTAAGGGTTGTCTGCACTGCTGGTGGAATGCTCCTCATGCTGAGGAATCTGTAAAAGGTAAGCCGAGGAGACATTGGATTTTAAAGAGAAGCACCAAGGCTCATGGTTTTTAAAACAGGATGTTTGCCCTTGATACTAACCTTGTTTTAAGGGAAGTATTTGTTTGGACATTTTAACCTCCACTTGACACTTTTTGTTTTATGGCTTATTTATTTATTGAAGACTTCTTGAACTGCACTGTTTTTTGAATACTTTGCTCTATTTTTAATAAAAGCCCTGTACATTTTAAACAAACCCCTTGCTGACCATGTGTGTCCTCATTTGCCTGGCTCATCTTGGTTAATGACTATCGATGGTTCCTGGTTTGAGAGGCTCCAAGTAGCGACCAGTGAGCAGGGAGCCAACTTAGACCGTTACAACAGAAACGGAGATAAATAGAGAAGGTCTTTGTAAAACTGATGATTAAAGATAAATAGGAAGAAGACGGAACATGTGAGGTTTAATAATGATCAGGATTCAGAGGTTAGCCTGCAAGAAGAGACATTGAACATAGTGGTTAAGTATAAATATGTAGAATAGGTGGTACTCCAAGATGGAGAATTAGATGCAAAGATAACCCACAGAGTGCAGTGTGGATGGAACAATTGGAAGAAGGTATCAGGAGTAGTGTGTGATTGAAGAATTAAGGTGAAGGTTAAAGATGAGGTTTTTAAGACAGTGATAAGTTCAGCAATGGCATATGGAGCCGAGACCTGGGCAGTAAAGGGAGTATGGGAGAAGTTGGATGTGGCAGACTGTGAAGATGGATGTGTGGAGTTAACAAGAAGGAAAGAATAAAAAAATGAGAGAATCAGAGCTACAACAAAAATAGAAGAGCTATCTCAGAAAGTTCAGGAAAATAGGTAGTAGTATGGACATGTGATTAAGACAGACAATGAAGATGTGAGCAAAAGAATGATGGGAATGGAAGTCCAGGGAGGTGGAGGCCAAAGACAAGGTGGATGGATAAAGTGAGAGAAGAAGATCTGAAGGAAAAGGGCTTGACTGAGGAGGAGGTGCAGGGCCGTGCTGTATGGAGAGAGTTGATCAAGCACACTGACTCCACATTGAAATGAAAAGAGAAAAAGAAAATGTGATTTCTATCATCTACAATTTAATCTAATTCAATTTACAGTTAGAAGAAAAAGTTTGTGTGCCCTTTTAACTTCCTTGGATTTCTGTATGAATTCCTCCTGAAACTCTGGTCTGATCTTCAGCTACATCACAGTAACAGACAAACACAATTAACTTAAAACTCATAATGCACAAACAATTGGACTACTGATGTTGAACACGTCATTCAAACATGTAAAACCTAACTTGTGACCGTCTATGCTAATAAGCTCTCCAGAAGCACATTGGAGTCAAAAGTTTAACCAATGGGATAAGAGTGGAGGTGAGGCTTGGAGGTGCACAACCCAATAAAAAGCCCACAAAGTTTAGGAGCTGGCAGTCAGCTCTTCTCATAAATATAATTTCATGAAATATCACAGGACTTTAACAGAAGAACTGGAGAAGTGCATAAAACCCTAACAGTCCATTGATCCATAGAAAGACGCCATCTACAAATGGAGGAAATGCACTGCTGCAATGGGTGTCATTCAAAGAGCACTGTTCGAGTGCAGTGGTGAAAAATGACCCCGGGAAGAAGAGCAAACAACCTTCAGATATCTCTTGAACTCGACAGTGTCTCTGTCCATATGTCCACTAGAAGGGAAAACACAAGAACAGTTCTCATGGAAGGATAAACTTGAGGCACACTGTTCTCTAAACAAAAATCTCGGCACATCTCAAGATTTCAAAAGACCTCCTGGATGTTCCACAACAGACAATGATCTGTAGATGAATGAGATTTGGCAGAAATGTATGACACTTGGGTTATGGTGGAGCAAGAATCATGGCTTTGGGTCACTTTGCTTCCTCGGGGCCGGACAGCTTACTTTCATCAAGGGAACATTGAATATAAATCTGACCGCAGAATGAAAACATAGAGAAGCTGGGTAATTAAACCAGACAATGAAACAAAACAAAAGAAGCAACCAACAACAGAAAGCCTTAAATGGAAGGAACCAGATATTCTGGAATGGTCCGAGTCCAGAACTCAAAAAAATGGAGATGCTGTGGACTGACCTGAACACAATTCACCAAGAAAGGAGTCCCAGCAATACTGAGGAACTTAAAAAGTTTGATAAGTTGGAATAGCGGCTCAGTAGCTACAGTAAAAGTTTGATGGAGGTCACTGAAGTTAAAGGAGGGTCAACCATCTAGTAAAGACAGGGGGGTCACACAATGGACTTTAAATGTTTATAACAATGTAATCAGAATTGACAAGAAGTCTAATTGGTTTTGCATTTTCAATGTAAGACAATTTTGTTTGTCTGCTTTTGGGATTGAGCAGAAGATCAGATCACATGGTTAGGAGGAATTAAGGCAGAAATACAAGTAATTCAAAAGGGCTGACAAACGTTTCTTCCATCCGTAGTTTTCTACTGGCACAGGACATTTGAAGAAAGTCACAACTTCACTGCATGTCCATGCATCTAAGAAAAAGCACAAGATCTCCTGCTCAGGTCCCCACACTTAACACTAAAACTTACACACATTCTGATTTTATACTTACTTTTATCAGACTGATTTGTTGTAGGTTGCTGATCTTCTTCAGTTCTAACAGATGAATTTTCCTCAGTCCCATTTGTGACAGATTGTAATGATTCAGACTTTACATTGCTTGATGAACACTGTCTGCTTTGAGAAGAGATGAACTCAGCCTTCACTCCATCTTGAAAGTCGTCTTCTTTGACTCTCTGCACACTTTCATTTGTGTGTATCTCAATGCTGACAGACTTCTCTTCGGCCTCATCTTTAATATTCACTGATCCAAGTTCACTCTCCTCACCTTTAATGTCTAGACTCTCCTGTTTAGGGTGGTCAAACTCCCATTTGCAGTCCTCCTCCTTAACATTTGCAGTCTGTTTCTCCATGATATTTGTGTCAGCCTCACACATCTCTTCTTTTACACTGGTCCAGACTTCACAGTAAATTACACCTTTTACTTTTTGTCTGTGGAAAGAGCAAAATTTATTTGCATAAAACCTTCAGGACCTTCAACGGCAGAATGTCATAGGGTTGTTTCAAAGTTTATTGTTAACACTAGAATCACTGAAGCCTATGAAAAAACCCATAATCCCGGGCCACCTAAAATCACTTCGCACCTCTCCGTCAGTGTCTTTTGTCTTGTAAATGTGTCGATCAGCACAAGCAGCCTGATATTCCATCCCCTGTGACGGAGCTCAAGTCTCTTTATCTGGGAGTGAGATGCCTGGAGTTGTACAAGTTAAATAATACAGTATAGCGTTATTTGAATACAAGCATTTCATGTGTGTTTCATGTCTACAATGATCTGTGCAAGTGTAGGATCACAGGAAATACAAGGCAAGAAATGCTGAACACACACCTAAAACAGAAACTTTTTTCATGTTATACTAATAATAATGTGAAGTGTTTAATGTGTGAAGACTATTGTCCAAATATCAAATAAACGTGCGTTTCAATTCAAGAATATAACCAAAGAAAAAACAAATCATTCAATTTACATGTTGCTGTCAATGAGTTAAAAGCCCAAGCTCAAATGTCAATAGACATCGTTAAAGTAGTAAATGACTTGCAGGTAAATGCAGAGAGAGGTCATTTATCTGTTCTCATCCTCTTAGATCCGAGTGCCGCATTTGACACCATTGATCATAATATTCTTAGAAATCGCCTTAGTCAGTGGGTGGGCCTCTCTGGCAGCGTCTTAAATTGATTTGAATCCTACCTGGCAGGGAGAAAATTCTTTGTTAGTTGTGGTAATTACAACTCAAAGACACATGATATCCTATATGGTGTTCCACAAGGCTCTATCCTGGGTCCGCAGCTCTTCTCAATCTACATGCTTCTGTTAGGTCTGATTATCTCAGGACACAACATGAGCTACCACAGCTTTGCTGATGACACACAGCTGTATTTATCAATAGCACCTGATGACCCTGATTCTCTTGATTCACTAACACAATGTCTAACTTGTATCTCAGAATGGATGAATAATAACTTTCTCAAATTAAATAAAGAGAAAACCGAAATCTTAGTGATTGGCAATAATGGATATAATGAGGCTATTAGAAATAAACTGGATGCATTAGGATTTAAAGTCAAAACGGAGGTAAAAAGCTTAGGGGTAACTGTTGACTGTAATCTAAATTTTAAATCGCATATTAATCAGATCACTAGGACAGCATTTTTTCAGTTAAGAAACATAGCAAAAGTTAGACCTCTTATATCATTGAAAGATGCGGAGAAATTAATTCACGCGTTTGTTTTCAGTCGACTAGATTACTGTAACACACTCCTCTCAGGACTACCCAAAAAAGACATAAATCATTTGCAACTAGTGCAGAATGCAGCTGCTAGAATCCTAACTAGCAAAAGAAAATTCAAGCACATTTCTCCAGTTTTGATGTCAATACACTGGTTACCTGTGTCATTCAGGACTGACTTTAAAATTCTGCTTATGGTTTATAAAGCCTTAAATAATCTCGCCCCATCTTATACAGTGGTGTGAAAAACTATTTGCCCCCTTCCTGATTTCTTATTCTTTTGCATGTTTGTCACACAAAATGTTTCTGATCATCAAACACATTTAACCATTAGTCAAATATAACACAAGTAAACACAAAATGCAGTTTTTAAATGATGATGTTTATTATTTAGGGAGAAAAAAATCCAAACCTACATGGCCCTGTGTGAAAAAGTAATTGCCCCCTTGTTAAAAAATAACCTAACTGTGGTGTATCACACCTGAGTTCAATTTCCGTAGCCACCCCCAGGCCTGATTACTGCCACACCTGTTTCAATCAAGAAATCACTTAAATAGGAGCTGCCTGACACAGAGAAGTAGACCAAAAGCACCTCAAAAGCTAGACATCATGCCAAGATCCAAAGAAATTCAGGATCAAATGAGAACAGAAGTAATTGAGATCTATCAGTCTGGTAAAGGTTATAAAGCCATTTCTAAAGCTTTGGGACTCCAGCGAACCACAGTGAGAGCCATTATCCACAAATGGCAAAAACATGGAACAGTGGTGAACCTTCCCAGGAGTGGCCGGCCGACCAAAATTACCCCAAGAGCGCAGAGACGACTCATCCGAGAGGTCACAAAAGACCCCAGGACAACGTCTAAAGAACTGCAGGCCTCACTTGCCTCAATTAAGGTCAGTGTTCACGACTCCACCATAAGAAAGAGATTGGGCAAAAACGGCCTGCATGGCAGATTTCCAAGACGCAAACCACTGTTAAGCAAAAAGAACATTAGGGCTCGTCTCAACTTTGCTAAGAAACATCTCAATGATTGCCAAGACTTTTGGGAAAATACCTTGTGGACTGATGAGTCAAAAGTTGAACTTTTTGGAAGGCAAATGTCCCGTTACATCTGGCGTAAAAGGAACACAGCATTTCAGAAAAAGAACATCATACCAACAGTAAAATATGGTGGTGGTAGTGTGATGGTCTGGGGTTGTTTTGCTGCTTCAGGACCTGGAAGGCTTGCTGTGATAGATGGAACCATGAATTCTACAGTCTACCAAAAAATCCTGAAGGAGAATGTCCGGCCATCTGTTCGTCAACTCAAGCTGAAGCGATCTTGGGTGCTGCAACAGGACAATGACCCAAAACACACAGCAAATCCACCTCTGAATGGCTGAAGAAAAACAAAATGAAGACTTTGGAGTGGCCTAGTCAAAGTCCTGACCTGAATCCAATTGAGATGCTATGGCATGACCTTAAAAAGGCGGTTCATGCGAGAAAACCCTCAAATAAAGCTGAATTACAACAATTTTGCAAAGATGAGTGGGCCAAAATTCCTCCAGAGCGCTGTAAAAGACTCATTGCAAGTTATCGCAAACGCTTGATTGCAGTTATTGCTGCTAAGGGTGGCCCAACCAGTTATTAGGTTCAGGGGGCAATTACTTTTTCACACAGGGCCATGTAGGTTTGGATTTTTTTTTCTCCCTAAATAATAAAAACCACCATTTACAAACTGCATTTTGTGTTTACTTGTGTTATATTTGACTAATGGTTAAATGTGTTTGATGATCAGAAACATTTTGTGTGACAAACATGCAAAAGAATAAGAAATCAGGAAGGGGGCAAATAGTTTTTCACACCACTGTATATCGGAATGTCTGACACCTTATATTCCAAATTGTAACCTCAGATCCTCAACAGAGTGTCTCCTTAGAATTCCAAGAGCAAAACTTTAAAGAAGTGGTGAGGCGGCCTTCTGCTGTTATGCACCAAAAATCTGGAATAGCCTGCCAATAGGAATTCGCCAGGCTAATACAGTGGAGCACTTTACAAAACTGCTGAAAACACATTACTTTAACATGGCCTTCTCATAACTTCACTGTAAATTAAATCTTGATACTCTGTATATCCAATTCATTATAATTACTATTCACGGTGGCTCTAAAATCTGTACTAACCCCTACTCTCTCTTCTGTTTCCTTTTCCTGTGTCGTTTTCAAAGCACCGTGATGTTCCAACAATGATGGATTAAAAGCCAGAAATCTGTATGACCATCAACATCAAGTGACTCTGTGAGAACCCTAACTACAAAGAGGACTATTTCATTTATGTTAGGTAGAATGCCCAGAGGGGACTGGGCAGTCTCGTGGCCTGGAACCCCTACAGATTTTATTTTTTTCTCCAGCTTTCTGGAGTTTTTTTTTGTTTTTTCTGTCTACCCTGGCCATCGGACCTTACTCCTTTTCTATGTTAACTAATGGTGTCTTATTTTAATTTATTTTATCTTTTATTTTTCTTTTCTTCATTATGTAAAGCACTTTGAGCTACTTTTTGTATGAAAATGTGCTATATAAATAAATGTTGTTGTAGACAGAAAGTTGATATGTATTCTTGGATGGTGCAGAGGTAAGAACTGCTGCTGCCTTATAACCCAAAGGTTCCAGAATCGAGTCTGTGCACGCTGCGTTTTGTGTAGTGAGCTGCTATTATTATTACTATAATATAATAAAAACATACATTCGATGTGAGTCTGCAACACCAGGTGTAAATTTTAGCTACTTGTAAAAGTTAGCGCTTGTTTTTTTTTTTTTTTTTTACTATTATTATTTAGTTTTATTCTCTCAGTGACATTCACGTGGTACAACAAATTTGCCTCTCCCTCTCTGAGTTGACGGCATTTATCTCCAATCTTTTCAGAAGAGCAGCGATGACCACAGTTGGTGCTGTGCTTGATACCTGCTCAAAACTATTTATTGTATTGGCAATCAAAGATACCGCTATCAGACTATCATGCAGCATTTGCACTTTGACAACTAAGTCACCCGTGCAGAACGTGTGAAAAACGACAGATTTGCTGCGATTGCGTACATCTGGCAATGTTTTGTTGAGAACTGTGTTTTGAGTTACAACCCTGGGCAAAGACTTTCCAAGTCTGTGGTCATAAAGTTTATGGAGCCGTTTCTGGACAAAGGCAGAACCATAACAATAGACAGCTTGTCTACAGCGCTTTCACTGGCTAATAGACTGCTGCACCACAACAAAACTCTGCTTGGCACCATAAGTAAAGTGGGACTCCCATCTGCAGCTAAAGTCACTTCAGTGCTCATGCATCTCTCCACACAAGTGTTTAGACCTGGCAGTGCCATGTGACCCTAATGGTTCAATAACCTCTATACCGATTATTACGGAGTAATGCTTTTACACACTGTTTATCAACAAGAGGGGCCCAGTCATGAGCTGTCGACGTTGGGTGCGCGAGTGGTTTCCCTTAGCGATTAAAATCGTTTTGTCACCAACAAAGCTCCAATTTCCATCCTCCCGACAATGTGCTCGCTTCAACACGGGGGAAGTGCTCAGGCATTCAGGCTCGTTTCGCTCTGCTCCGCTCTGACATTCATACTCGTTTCACTCCACGAGATGTGACGTGACGTTCGAACTCGCGAGTTCACGTTACCGGCGGACAGGTTGACTCTGATACGGAGCATGCGCAAAATCAAAACAAGAAACGGCGCGCAGATGTGAATGTACACAAAGATAAATAAGTACGACTTCATCACGCGTCTGCACATAACTGAAAGGGACCCTGCTGTATTCCTCGGGCAACCGATATTCTCATTACTCCTCAATTCGTGGGGAAACAACCTGATAAATCAATGTTCACATGCTGCGTTTACGTCTCTGGGCTCTTTAAAACAAATCAGGCTTAAGTTATGTTAGGGGAGACACTGAAATGACCGGCGAGGATTCGTCAGTGCACAGAACACTCCATCGAGAACAGAGCTAAATCTCCCAACGCTATGGAAACCACGAGGAGCTTCCGCGTTCTGCTCGGGCACTATCTGACAATGGTGAGCCACGTTTACACTGTCTCTTATACTTAGATAAATATGTAGATACCTTTTTGTTTCTCCAGCGTGCACATAAACTGAAGTCGACCTCACAATTGCGTTGCACTCGCAGCCATCTGCCTTCCAGTTCAGCGCCGGCCTGCAGCGTGGCTTCAGTTTCCATCACCCCCGGATGACGTCATGCAGCCCGCCCTGAAGTGTACACGTGACGATTTCCTAAAAGGCTGAATGCGGGGTTAAAGAGCACGTTCAAAACTCCAGGAAAAAGCGGTTTCGCTACCGTTAAAGATTGTTTGCCTCTTTTGAAAGGGAAAGAGCTTTCAAAGTAGAACTTTCACTGTATTGTCAACCAGCGATGTTAAATATGAATAAAGATAGGCGAAAATGAACATCAAAATTGAATAAACGTATTGAACCGATGATTAACAAAGTGCAACAGCAGCACATCCACTGTCACGATAGCAAAAAAGCAAATAATAAAAGCAATAATATCGAAATGCTAAAAATGGACAAAAAGTAATACACAACACAAACGTGCCCTTCGTCCCGTAGTCTGAATCATTCACATTGTAAGCAAATTATTGATACTTAGCGCGTCACAATATGTTCTGGGTATTTAAAAAGCATTGCACTCATGAAAATAACCTGCTTATAAAATATATAATAGTTTATTTGTCCCCAAGGGAAAAATTTACAATTTGACAGAAGCTCCTCCACCTTTTTGATTTTGCCAGTGTTTCCTAAACAACGTGTACCTGCCTATGTTCTCCGCTATTATTAATCCAGGTTTCTGTTATTCCTATTGTATCAAAGTTATGTTCAGCTGCAGATCCTACCAACACTTTCATTTTATTTTTAATACCCGCAGCATTAAGAAAAGTAAGTTTTAATGAACTACTTATTCTGTTATGAAAGTTTCACTATAGTGCTTTGTCTTTTATTATACAGACAATGCTTTGAACAGGCACTTTATTGAAGTTTGCACGAGTGAAGAAGTTGATAACCTCTTAGTGGTAAAAGGGCTACTAAGGAGGTACTTAGTGATTTGGAAATTGCAGAGGAAGAAGTACTGCTGATATTAAATGGACTGAAATCGAACAAATCATCAGGACCAGATAACATTTACCCTTGAGTGTCCAAGGAGGTGAGTGAGCTCATATATAAACCATTTAAAAAATCTCTGTGCACTGGGAGAATTCCTAAAGGCTGGTGTCTAGCCAGTAATATTCCATTATATAAAATGGGTGACCAGGCAGATCTAAGTAACTACAGGCCAGTGGGTTTAAATTAATAAAGATAAATTAATGAAAGGAATTATTAAGGAAAAGGCTGAGCAAAACGTGTCAAAAACAGGAGTTTTAGCAAATACTCAACATGAATTCAAACAGAGAAGGTCATGTTTCACTACAATGCTGGAATTCTATTAGGAAGGAACAAAAACATAATGGAACAGGTGCATATGAGATTACTTATGTTGATTTAGAGAAGATTTTTGATAAGGCAGCTCATGAAAGCTTACCAATCAAAGTAAAAGAAGTGTGATTTCTGGGCAAGGTGTGTAGGTTGGTACAAAGGAAGCAAAAGGTTATGGTGAGGTGAGCTTTCTTAGAATTGTTATGATGTCAAAAGTGTTGTCTTTCAGACGATAGTGCTGGAGCCTCTGCTCTTTTTTGATTTAGTTAGATTATACTTTATTTATCCTCAATTGGAAATCAGAACCTATTACAACCTTTATTGCAAAACTGTCAGCCTGGAGGTGACTGCTTGCAGTTACTTAAGGGGGTCCTTGCTGGTCAGACCCTTCTCATCAGTTCACACATTATGGCTGCTTGAGAAGTCAATATTATGACAGTCGGCCACTTCTTCCCCTTTGAAGGCCACCTACATTTCTCCAGCCATGTTTAGAAGTTCATAGAGGCACACCAGGGTCCACTCCACCATCTGTAAGGGGCTACTCTGAACCCCGAAAGCAAGGCGGTGTCCTCTTCGATTTCAGTGACCCTGACCCTTAAAGTGGGTTTCCTCATTCAAGGTGATAAGCGGGGTGCTGATGTCTTTGATGAGCTTCATAGATGAAAATCTCTCTTCATCTGAGAAACTCCAGTAACTTCTCTTTGTGTACAGACACTGATCTCCTTGAAATTGAGCCTCTTTATAAGGGCTTCCCTTCCACTTTCCAGGAGGCCATTTGCTTGTCAAAGCCCTCACATGAAAGATCAGAAACATCACTGAGGAATTTGCACTTTTCCACAATTAAGTATTCACCTTTGTTCAGAGTTATGCTGCTCATGGCCAGTGGGGTGATGTACGTCTGCACCTGGGAAGAAGACATTTGGTCAACTCTTAAGAAGAAACACATAGAAAAAATAATCAGCATTGTGTGTTAGGCCAGAATGAAAATCCTGAAAGTCATAGTGTTTGTTTTCTTGTTTTTTCCCATAAAAACTCCCCTCTGAGGTGATCTCTTAAATAATGACAGTGGAGAGGGTGATGAGCCTCGGGATCCCCACTGCAGCCCTCCACCACAAGGCTTCACTTATACTGATATACCAGAGATCACCTGGGGGTGTAAATGACCTGAACGTTTTAGAATAAAGCAATATTTGTTCAAATGAAGCCCCCATGCTAATTTAGCCCACAAATACTCTCCATTTTTCTTCTCTTCCATCTATGAGATTGAGGGCCAGCTTCAATGTAAAAACAACATCTTTGGTGGAAACCCAAAACCACGCTGTGTACACGTCTTTCCAGTAGAGCTGCTGGTTCTTTTTCTTATTTCAGCAGCTGTAGGTTTGCAGGTTTGTAAGGTGATAATTCTTCTATCCATGCCTTTCTTTTCTACTTTGCCACACTTGAGTTAAACCCCACTTTGCCACCATCACCTTCTTTTAAATGACAGGTGAATTCATTCACGTAAATAGAAAAGCTTTGAAAAAGTGGCTTCCCCATCCATTATCTAAATCTCCATACTATATAATGTGGTGTGTAGCTGGGGTAACTATGAGAGTGGCATCAGGTGGATGATGCTAAACCATTCTGGACACAATGCCAGGCCACCACAGGGCAAACTCACCCACCGCTTAATACAGTCACTCAGATTCCAATTGAGAACATCCAAATAATCTAAAGTGCAATATGAGACAGAAAGCAGGGCATCCACAGAACAGCAGTGATGGCACAGAGAGAACTTTGAGACATTCATCAGTTTTCAGATGCATTCAGTCCTCCATTGTCCTCACAGGTGGTGCAGTGGTAGTGCTGCTGCTTTGCAATAAAGAGACTGTGGAAGATTGTGGGTTCTCTTCCCGGTTCCTCCCTGTGTGGATAACACTTTGAGTACTGAGAAAAGCGCTATATAAATGTAGTGAATTATTATTATTATTTAATTCAAGTAAAGTGGTGGAGCTGGCTGAATCTGTCAGGGCAGCACTGGCAGTAAGACACGTGCCAACTGTTAGAGTGCCAGTGGGGAAGATGAAAATGAAGATAAAAAAGGCAAACAGACAATGACAGTAGCAAAGTGACAGAAGATATGAATTGGCAGTGCTGGGTGTTGTGTCTCCATGACTTTCAAGGAACTGACACCTTCACAATAACACAAACAGCACAAGTGACACAAATATTTATACACAACATATGAAGCACATTACTGAATATGGAGTCTGAGGTGTTTTCTTATTCATTGAACATTGGTCTTTAAATTTATTGATTGCTTTATTTGTTATATTTAATGATCAGAGTGTGCAGTTCTGCAGTTTAAACAGAATTGGGTAAAGAAAGTCGGAACTGACCCCCAGAGCCAGGTACAGCCACAGGCCGAGAAAACAAACTGGACTTTTATTGTAGGGGGAGCCCTAAATATGGAGATGGATGAGTGTCAAGCATTTTATTCCTATCTGGCATGTTCATCATGCACAATGTGACAGAATTTGAAGCGATTTTCATCAATACATGCAATCAGAATGAAGGGAAAATGCTCACTTGCTTCAGTACACGTGACAATAAAGAACCTTTATATCTATAAACTCACCTTCTGGGGGCCAATGGCGGCATGCCTCTGTTTTGGCAGTAAATTGTAATACATTCAGAAATGTACATTTTTTTTCTTTATAACGTTCTTTTATATCATCTTATATAATACGCTACCGTGGCTGTCCTTTTGTCTGTCCAGGATTTTAAATCACCTGTAGCTCGCAAACCATTTGACCTATTGACCTGAAATTTGGTACACATATACAACATGACGTCTACTGTCTGCTTTCGGGGTGATGATTGACCTCCAAGGTTATTCCTCTTTTTATTTTAATTTATTGTAGAATCAACTCTCGGCAGCGATGCTATGAAAGAAGAGAAGAAGTGGGCCACTAGGGTGGAGATAAGAAGAGCTGCTCAGGAAGCAGCAAGCGCATCAACCTCTGAGCAAACAAATGCTAAACGTACAGAGAAAGAGGATGAAAACTAGGAATGATCAAGTCAAGTGTATAACGTGCAGTGTTCCATTACTGGTGTGATATAACTAACAGTTTACAAGTATTGTATTATTTACATTTTAGTACCAATGACTAACAAACAAGATGCAGTGTGCACAGCTAATCAGCAGCTCTAGTCAGGGTATGCCAGACTAAAATTGTGAGTCTTCAGCCATTGATTCAGGTGTTAAACCTCATTTTGCCACCATCACCTTCTTTTAAATGACAGGTGAATTAATCATTTTCTCACGTAAATAGAAAAGCAGGCAGACCATTCCACAGCTTTGGGGCTCGGCAACTAAAAGCTCAACCTTCAACTGTGCAAGAAGAACAACCATAAGACATTGAGAAGGGTTGGGGCAGCCACCTGTATAATAACAAAACTGATGCCAAAGTACAGACATGTTCATACAACAAAGTCCAAAACAGAACTGATTAATTCTACACAAGATGGCAGCTTTAAAGGCCCATAGAGGAAGTGATGTCATCAGGACCGGAACCGGAAGTGACGTCGTTGGCTGCCCCAAAGCCGGTCGGGGTTTCCCTAGAATGGTCTGCAAAAGATCGTGAGGGAGAATTAGTGCACTTTGCCACCCCCTGGTCCGGCGTGGAATTACATGTACTCAAGCCCTTTAGTTGTCTCCTAAACACGCGTGTGTGTGACAAGTGTTATTTTATTAATCTTGGAAGTAGGGTGACCTCCTAAGATCTTGATATGCTCTAAGGTTTATAAGTATTGAGAAGTTGAGAAAGTTTAAACAGGGCCTTGACCATTTAAGGCTTCATATGTTAAAAGGAGGATTCTGAAATCTGCCCTAAACTCAACTGGGAGCCAGTGTATGGATTGAAGAACGAGGGTTATGTGTTCACTCTTGCTGCAGCGTTTTGATCTAGAGTTGCATAAAGAATGGATGGTGCAGTGGTAGTACTGCTGCCTCACAGTAAGAAGACCAGGGTTCATGTGTTGGGTCCTCCCTACGTGGAGTTTACATGTTCTGCCCATGTCTGTATGGGTTTGCTCTGGTATCCTCCGATAGTCCAAAGAAATACAGGTTAAGTGGATTAGTGTTGGGGATAATAAATTGGCCCTAGTGTGCGGTTGGTGTGTGTGTTTGCCTTGTGATGGACTGGCAAGCTGTCCAAGGTTTGTTCCTGCCTTGCATCCCGTGTCAGCTCTTCAGGACAAAGTGGGTTAGAAAATGACTGCATCAAGAACAATTAGAACAGCCACATTGTAGTCATCAGTCCTACTAGAAATAAGCACATGAATGAATTTATTTGTGTCCTGCATATGTAGAACACACCTTAATTTCACATCATTTTTAAGATGGAAAAATCTAATTTTGGACAATTTGCATTTTACATTACATGCTATTGTCAAAGATAACACACAGATTGTGTGCTGATTCAGTAAAACTAATGGTGATTCCAACTGAGTTAGATAATGCATCATTCCCTCTAATAATTAACATCTCTGCTTCATCTGTGCTCACAGACAAGTTGCTCTCATCCATCCACTCCCTTAACTCACTAGCTTATCTAATTAAGGGCAACATTGGAGAAAAGTAATTTGGTCTAAAATACTCACTCGACTAGCATGGCAGCACAACACCCAGCGCTGCCACCTAATGTCTTCACTCACCTGGGTACCATCATTCTTTGTTTTCAGTTTTCATTCTCTTCTTCTTCTCCAGTATAATTGGATTAATTAAGATTAGACAATGGATGAATCTAAAGATTAACCAAAGATGCCCTTCTTTCCCCATCATATCACTTTAATCGGATGTTCTCAAATCGAGCCTGATGGACTCTGTTAAGTGATAGGTGAGTTTGTCTTATGATGGCCTGATGTCATGTCCAGAACTGGCTACTCACAGAAGACACTCACATAGTCGCCCCACCTCCACACAACTCTAGATTTAGATAACAAATAGAAGGAAAAGTAGAGTTTAATTCAAATGTGACAATGGAAAAATCGAAAAAGAAACCATGAATAGTAGAACTTTTTACCTTTCAAGCCCACATCTATCAGCCCCACCACTGCACAGTTTTGGGTTTCCTCCTAAAATGTTGTTTATATGTTGAAGCTTCTCTTCAATCTCATGGACGGAAGGGAGGAAAAATAGCGAGGGTGTGTGTCTTTTAGTGGCATGGGGACTTCAATTATATCCTTTTGCTCTACAACATTCAGGTGACTTACACTCCCTCATGCTCTCTCTTGTAATGTATATTATTAAAAGAAAAGCCCTCTGGCAGGGGTCTGCAGTGCCCACCGGTGGTCAGAGTTGTTCAGTTGTGTTTATTTGTGACACTGCGTGCTGAATGAAGGCTTACAAAGAAATGGCGTCCACAGGCCCCTCACATCTCCATGATCATTATTTAGAAGTTAACCTCAGAGGGTATTCCTTTATTTAAGAACTTTACTTGAATTATTTCTAAAATGTCTGTGACTTTTAGAATTTTCACTCTGTCCTAATATACAATTTTGATTTTTTTTATTCTGTCTTTTAACTTAGTTCACCTAATCTTTTCAAATGAAGTAGAGAAAAACTTCACCACAATCACTATGAGCTGCATAACTTTGTAAAAAGATTCATCCATACATTATCCAAACCGCTAATTTAAAAAAAAAAATAACTTGAAAGTCTCAGCAATAAATTCTGAACCTGATGGCAACAAATTAGACTTTGGAAAAAGCAGAAGGCTATTTTGTGACATAAATCAAGTCGATCTTCAATTTTAATTTTCTGTGACACAGCTCAGTGGCAGAGGGTTGTTGTGAACCAGGACTTCTACTGTTCATATTGGCAAAGTATGTTGTATTCTTGTTAGAGAAGATCAAATTTTGTAACTCAATTTAGAACAGAAAATGTCTGAACGTATTGTCACACGTGTGCGTCTTGAGGACAGCTTAAAGACTCTGGTGATAGTAATTCCTTGCTGATCCACAGGGTGGCATTGTATACTAATGCCTCTTCTCTTCCTTCCTCTGCAGACCGGGGGACCTCATGTATGACGCCGTGCGTAGAACTCACACTAAAACATGGCATATGGACAAAACTGGAATTGTGCTTACGTTCAAAAAATCCAGATGCATAAAACTGTACGTACGCCAAGTTCCACACACTTTCCTTTAATAAAGTCCCAGCGTAAATTTAAACACACATGTATGCACCCTACAGCCCAACCCCAACTTCTCACAGAATTATGCGTACTTGAATATGCAAATAAATATAAGTAGTCCCTTCTGTTCAGTGTTTTGTAAAAAGAAAATAGCAAAAGCACATGGAAAAAAGAAGAATTTCAGCGAATGAGAAATGGAAGTCCTGCTCAGTGAAGTGGAGGCAATGAAAAACACACTGTTTGGTGGTTTAAGCAGTGGTATAAGCAATAAAAGGAAATTGATGGAGAGGCATGGCATTGTGTGGGAACTCAAAAGATCAGGTTCAGAAAGCCGCACAGTGCCTGAAATAAAAAAAGAAGTGGTCACATATCAAAGTCGACGTGAACAGGTGAGTAACAGCCCACCGTCTGAAAAAAAAAGGTCAACTTTAATCTCAAAATTTCCATTTTAATTTCTTAGTTTATTTTGTCATTAAGGTAGAACATTGTAAACTTCATCTTAAAATAGATGTTTAATTTACTAGATCTTCTCAAACCCCATCATAACTAAAGTGGCACATTAAATGCTTCATATTCTATGTGTTCCCTGGCTTCCATTCCTCCGTGCTTTTTAAACGGGCTTTCTCTTACGCCGACAGGAGTGCACAAGCAGTGATCGCCAAACAGATACTGCAGCTCTCTGAAGATTTTAGAATACTAAGATATATACTTGATATCATTTTCATGATGAAATGTATTGAAGCATGTATTAAACATGTGGTGGCACGGTGGTAGTGATAAGCTGGCGCCCCATCCAGGGAGTGTTCCTGCACAATGCTTGCTGGGATGGGTGAAACCCTGGATGGAATCATTTACTGCAGCCGTACTGTCTCTGTCACATGTACCAACCCCCAATTCCTGTCCTTCTGTTTTCTTTTGCCACATAACCAATTGCTACACAATAAGCATCTGTAATAAAAGATAAACCAGCTGTAGGCTTAGAACGCTGATTTTTTGAAACTTTTAAGGAACATTGAAAAATCTTCATTATACGTGTTTAATTATTCTATCCATCCAGTCCCAGCAACCATTGTGCGTGAGGCAGAACAATCCCAGGATGTGGCTCCAGCTCATTGGAGGGTGAATAAGAGCACACACATACACTAGTAGCGTCAATTTAGCATCACCAAATCCCCTAACCTGCATACTTCTGGAAGGAAACTGAACGCGTAGGAAACCCAAACTCTAGGCAGGGTATAGTTGGGACAGTGCTACCACTGTGCCTAACAATATACATTATTTAAGTAAAGTTAACAATTCATCTGTAAAATGTAATATACATCATACTTTAATGCATTTCATCTTAAAAATGATATCAAGTATACATCCCAGTATTCCAACAGCAGACAGCTTCAAGAGGATAATGGACTTAGATGTCAATCATCATCATGAGACAAGTATGATCTCTAAATACTCTGTCTTCTAATTCTTCCATTTGCAATGTCTTCTAAAATGCTAAAGCAGCCATGGTAGTTTGGCCATTTCGTGCACCATTATATTGTTACAGAATGATAACAAGTGAATTACATTTGTAAACAATATGCAATTAATTACAACGTATTTAATAAAACCTGCATCGGTGATGCAAATCTGAAAAAGAAAGGAAACGACACAGAAGCAGTAGCACTGCTTTGATGCCTGGGTGCCAGCCATTTGCAAAA
Organism: Erpetoichthys calabaricus; assembly: GCF_900747795.2. NCBI lineage: Eukaryota > Metazoa > Chordata > Cladistia > Polypteriformes > Polypteridae > Erpetoichthys > Erpetoichthys calabaricus. The sequence continues at coordinate 349,016,009 of NC_041394.2, read as the reverse complement.
CTGAGTAGAAACGATGTACACATGGTGTGAGGCTGCCATGACAATGCGTGTGGCTTTATGCCAAGTTTAGTTTTAACTCATCTCAATGTGAGCACGGAAACAGGCATATGCAACATTTTTGTGAGCATGCATCATTTATACATGAAACGCTAGATGATTGATATCCTTACTACCTCTAACGTCACTCCTGGTCTGTATTTAATTAGACATATCCCAATCTTGGACAGTCTAATTTCAGACTCGCACCTTCAAAGATGTTATTTATGCTGAAGTACACTTTATTATTTTTCATTTACAATATATGGGGTGGCTGTTTCACCCCAAACCTTTATCTGTCTTTGTCCTCTTTTACAGTATTCAGCCCAACATCAATATTACGTGAACGTTCACTTTCACAGCAGCAGTCATCCCAAGTGACTTCTTCATGCATTAACTTCGCACTCATTAGTGAGAACAGGGGTGCCAGTGCTGCCTCACAGTAAGCAGTTTGCATGTTCTCCCAGTGTCTATGTGGGTTTCTTCTGGGTGCTCCAGTTTACACCAACAATCCAAATGCATGCAGAATAAGTGGATTGCTGATGTTAAATTGGCACTTGTGTGTGTGTATGTGTGTGAATGCTCACCATGTGGCGGACTGGCGCCCCACCCAAGAATTGTTTCAGCCTTGCGCCCATGCTTGCTGGGATAACATAGAGCTTCCTCCATGACCCTGCTCAGGATAAAACAGTTATAGGAAAATGACGGATGGAAGTAACAGAGAATCAGCCGTGTGGTGTACAATTAAACATCTTAAGCATTAGAAGGCCACATTGCCTCAGCAGTATTTCTATGTGCATATTTATATTTGATCAGTTTTTTCACATTTTTTTTTTAAATCTTTAAAATATTTTTCCTACTATGAAGCATTACCACAGAATACCAAACACTGGCAAAGCGAAAACAAAATTTCAGAAATTTGCATATATTTATATATATATAAAAAAAAATCAAAATATTACATTGACACAGGTATTCAGACCCTTCCCTCAGTTCCAGTACTTAGTTGAAGCCCCCCTTGATACAGATACATCATAATTTTAGAAGATCCGAATTTGGGGATTTTCTGTCAGTCTTCTCTTCAGACCCTCTTAGGCTCTATCGGGTTGGATGGAGACCATCTGAGGACAGTGATTTTCAGGTTTCTCCAAAGATGTTTATTTTCATTTAAGTCTGGGCTCTGGTTGGGCCACTCAAGGACATTCCCAGAGTTAAGAGGTTGGGCATCAAACTAAAAGTAGTGGGAGTTCAGGGTGATGTTTTTAGATGGGTGCAGAATTGGCTCAGACACAGGAAGAGGGTGATGGTGTGAGGAACCTCATCAGAACTGGCCGATGTTAAGAGTGGTGACCAGCAGGGGTCAGTGCTAGGGCCACTGCTATTTTTAATATATATAAATAATTTAGATAGGAATATAAGTAACAAGCTGGTTGAGTTTGCAGATGATACCAAGGAAAGTGGATTGGCAGATAATTTGAAATCCGTTATATCATTACAGAAGGACTTGTATAGCAGACAGGCTTGGGAAGATTTGTGGCAGATGAAATTTAATGTTAGTAAATGTAAAGAATTACACATATGAAGAAAAAGGTTTGAATACACAATGGGCGGTCTGAAAATCGAGAGCACACCGTATGAGAAGGATTTAGGAGTCATAGTGGACTCTAAGCTATCCACTTCCACAGTGTTCAGAAGCCATTAAGAAGACTAACAGAAGGCTATATAGCGCCTTGATGTGTGGAGTACATCACTGGTGAGGCCTCATCTGGAGTACTGGGTGCAGTTTTGGTCTCCAGGCTACAAAAAGGTCATAACAGCACTAGAAAAGGTCCACAGAAGAGCAACTAGGCTGATTCCAGGGCTACAGGGGTTGAGTTATGAGGAAAGATTAAAAGAGCTGAGCCTTTACAGTTTAAGCAAAAGAAGATTAAGAGGAGACCTGACTGAAGTGTTTAAAATGATGAAGGGAATTAGTCCAGTGGATCAAGACTGTGACTTTAATATGAGTACATCAAGAGCACGTGGTCACAATTGGAAACTTGGTAAGGGGAAATTTTGCACAAATATCAGGAAGTTTTTCTTTACACAAAGAATAATAGACACTTGGAATAAGTGGCTAAGTAGTGTGGTAGACAGTAAGACTTTAGGGACTTTCAAAACTCGACAATATTTTTTTGGAACAAATAAATGGATAGGACTGGCTCAGTCTACTGTCTTTCTAAGGTTCAGATTACTCTAGAGTTGCAGGTTTTCATGAAAGATATCCCTGTGGTTTGCTCTCATAAACTTTCTTCCACCTCTGTATTGCCTAGTGGCCCAGTCCCCTATCTATTATACAGTGTTTTTCCTATCTATCTGTCTGTTTACCTAAAACATAGTCATATCTATGCTAGACCTCACCAATCAAGAGACAAATGGACAGGGAGACAATAGACAGAGAGATAGATAAAAATGAAAGGCACTGTATGATAGATAGATAGATAGATAGATAGATAGATAGATAGATAGATAGATAGATAGATAGATAGATAGATAGATAGATAGATAGATAGATAGAAAGGCACTACTTGTATAAGACAAATATAGTGGAACATTAGTTCATTCATTCTTCCAACAATTAAATCATCCATATGGACCAATAACATTTCTTTGTATTGCAGAAAAAACAGAGCCCAGATAAAGTTATTCAAGTTCTGCAGAAAGATGCTGGAGATGAGTTGAGAGAGCCTGAGGACATCCAGGACTTTACTGTATCCTATTATGAGACATTTTTGAAAATCAACAGGTCACCATTTCTGCTTCATCCACTTTACTCACAGGACTGCTTCACATTTCTGATGATCTCGGTTTTCAAGAATGAACAGTTGCACTTGATGGACTCAGTACAGGAAAGACTCCAGGAACCGATGACTAACCAGTTGAATTTTATAAACAGTTCTGGCCTTTATCTGGAATGGACTTCTCTGAAGAGGTGCAGGAAGGTTTGCAAGAATGTGTGCTACCCATGAATTGTCGAACGGCGGTCATCACGTTACTGCCTATGAAAGGCAATCTCTGCCTTCTGAAGAAATTATAGCCAATAAGTTTACTCTGAACTGACTGTAAAGTAATTTCAAAGGGGTTAGCAATGAGATTATGGAATGTTATGGTCAGCATCACCATCAGTCTCTACCATTCATATTGTGTGCCAGACAGACAAATTCATGGTATTTGTGTTGAGAGATGACATTTTGGCATCAAAATCATTCAATCCTGATGTTAGGATTTGATCGGGTAGACCATAAATATGTTTGCTGTTTTAAGATTGTTTGGTTTTGGTATAAAATTTATAATTATAAAAGACACCACAATGTTACATTCCAATGTATTTGGGGTTTTAAAACTCAATGGGGTGTTAAGTAGGTCTTTTGCAATGAAGATGGGAAATCGACAACGGTGCCCCCTGTCTGGAATGTTCTAATGAGCCTTTCAATCAGCAGCTCAAGAAAAACATGCAAGGTTTCATGATTCCTTTATGTGAAAATCAAAGTTTTAAATTTGACATCATTATGTAAATGTTTCATCTGCATGCCCATGACTAACATTGTTTGAAGAAGCCTCTTTTGCTAAGCTTAACTGGGAGAAGGGGGATGTTTTCTTGTTAGGAGCCTGGGAACATCATCCTCCACTAGTCTTACCATCAGGACTAAGGTGGAATAAAAAAGGCATTTCAATACCTCGCTGTTGTGCTGGGTGGTGTGGGAATTTTAAAACAAACTAGAGCTGGGAATTAGGAAACGGCAGTGGATTGTTCCTAAATTTTCTTTTCGAGGCAGAGTCTTGGTCATTAACAATCAAGTCACCTCAATGCTGTGGCACAAACTGATGAGTGTTGATGTGCCTCCAGTGCTATTACACCCAAACAAAAATTGATAGTTGATTTCTTTTTTTTTTTTAATGGCCAACACTGGCTCAGAAAAGGAGGAGAAGCCCTGAGGATATGTATGGAGGGTTAAAAGCAGTGTCGGGGTAACAGACAAGATCCCTGTTAGAGTAGGTTTGAACTAGGGATCCTCCTTAGGTTCTTACCTCTTTGATCTGGTGATGGATATGTTGAGCTATGAGATAAAAGACCAGTCCCCATGGTGCAGACTTTGTGCGGATGACACTGTGTTGTGTAGCACCAGAAAAGGTGTGGAAGAATAATTTTAGGGTAACATAGCATTCAGAAATAGCATAAAGGGTTAATAAATGTCTTGAAACGAGATAAAGGTCAAATGAACAACAAAATGTACACTGAAATATAAGAACTGGTTTAGGAAAAATACTGAGATGGTCAAGTGAATAAAGAATGTACCAGAAGAAAGTTGATGTAATATACAAAATGAATTGAAGGATGACTAAGAAATCAGCACATGTCCTATAAACAACGAGAATGAACAGCAGTTATATGCACAGAAATTTTAAGGGTGGCACCACCACTCAAAGGTATAAAGAAAAAACAGAATGTAATATAACAGGCTTTTATTTTATATAAATCATTTGGGTGTAAACCAATGAATTAACCGGAGTAAAATGTCTGCATTGATTTACACTGTACGTAAATCCAACAGTTTATAAAATGAACCTCTATTCTTTGTTTCTCTGACCATTCTGTAACCAGGAGTAATTAAAAAGATACAATGAACAGCTTTTCTCCTGCCAGATAACTGAACTGTCCTGCTAGAGGAGGTTTCTTTCTTTAATATGATGTTACATTTCGACCACAAAGGGGAAGTAGAGAGGAAAATTGGAAGAATGTAGAAGGGCTTTTGAAGATCGAGGAATTAACACAAATAGGAAGAAGACAGACTATATGAGGTTTAATGAGGAATTCAGAAGTTAGTCTACAGGGAGAGCTGTTAAAAAAAGTGAATAAATGTAAAGAGCAAGGGTTAGTGATTGCCCAAGATGGAAAATTGGAAGCAGAGATAACCCATAGGGTGTTGTGTGGATGGAACAATTGGAAGAAGGTATCAGGAGTATTGTAAGACTGAAGAATTAAGATGAAGGTTAAGGGTAAGTTAAGACTGTGGTAAGACCAGAAATGATGTATGGAGCCGAGACATGAGCAGTAAGGAGAGCACCAGAGAAGTAGTTAGATTTAGCAGAAATGAGAATCTGGAGATGGAGGGGTGGACTTAATAAGAAATGAGACAATCAGAGAGATAGAAGTTTGGGAGAGATATCTAAGAAAGTACAGGGAAATAGGTTGAATGGGTATGTAACAATTTATTCTCACACGTATGTGTTTCTCAGTGGATATGAAAACTTATTGTTGCTGAAATGTTTAGCACATTAATAGCAGCAGGATGAGATTCTGTGTTGTTGGATTTGTCATGTAGGTGTTAGAATTTATTCCAAGAGAAGTTTTTTCTGTACATTTACAACATCCATAAAATTTCTAGTTTTTAGTTTCAATTTTGAGCTGACAGATTTCAGGTCATAGGCCTTACCTTGAAAGTCTTTTTAAGCCTGACATGAGTGCTGTGTTTTCTGGGAAAGCTGAAAGACAATGCAAAAGTCAATGTTTTGTTTTCCTTGGATAGAAACTGCTGCTCTTGACTATCACCAGAAAACAACCCTGAGCTCGTGATAATGATTTAGCAACCTTTTCAATGTGATTGGAGAATCTGGAGAAATATCATGGCATGCTCCACTAACAGAGAGAACAGGCTGGTGTTCCTTTATGTGATAATTTTTGGTGAGATGGGGGGGGGAAGAAGTGACCCCCCCCCCAAAGGGGTTTCCTAGTTTAGTTACTAAAAAATGGAGCCCTCTTTCAGTTCAGCTGCTGCTTTTTCTTCACTTTCTGTAAAGAGATCAGCTCAGTTACAAAAAAGGACGTTAGCAAGGCTCTCTCTGATGCTTTGTAAAATTTGAAAACTGACCCTCAGTGGAGCTCTGGTTTAGCTGCTGGACACTTTCCAAAGAGCCCAGTCTCTTGCAAATCTTTAATTACTTGAATACTTTGAAACCAAAGAAAAGAAGCCATCTGGGATTTGGCAATAGGGACTGAATGAATATTGCAAGAACCCACCATGGTTGCATGATTCATGTTATCACTTACTTGTTGCAAATAAACTACATTTTTAAATCAGATGTCTCTGTCTGATTGATACTAGCATGGCCAAAACACTTTAGATTCCTTGTCTAGCTGACAGTCCTTAAAGGTGTGAGAGGATGCTCTTGCGAAGTCCCTAATTGTTGGTAAAGTGGATTGAAGTAAAGGAGTAAAAATAAAACTCAGCCCCAGTGTGTAAAGCAGGTGGATGAATATGCAGCATACAACATGGACATTACTGGTAATAGCTGTGTAGTTGGTTTTGACATTTCCTGTTATTTCCTTTTGAGAAAAGAACCCAGGGGGTGACATAAAAGAGTTCTACAGTGACACAAACCCGAAGGACACTGTTATCCTTCACTAATCTGTCTGAACCCTTTCTTCATGTTTTTGTTTGTATTTCCGTAACTTGTGCTTCTGTCAGAAGTTTCAGTTCACTGTATGCCACTGTTTGTGAAGTTTAGCCTTCATATATTAGTATGCAACACTTCAGTTTCAACTGTTGTATTTTTGCTTACCTTAATGTGAACTCACTCCTTCCATTTAGCTTTAGTCTGAAGATGTTGCACTAATGCTGCCACTCTTACAAGCCCTAAGATAGTAGATATGCCATGATGACATTTAGTATAGATCTTATACGAGCTATACAAGATTTGTGCAGTTAGGTGGGTGAATTTTTTGACTCCGTCTTCCTTCTCCTTCCAACGCACACCTCAAGGTTTCTTTCCAGTGTGAATCCTAGCGTGTTTCTTAAGATAACTCTTGTTATAGTATTGTTTACCACACTCCAAACAGGAAAATGGTTTTTCTCCAGTGTGAGTTCTAGTGTGGCTCTGAAGGCTACTCTTGCTACAGAATCTTTTGCCACATTCCAAACAGCAATATGGTTTCTCTCCAGTGTGAATTCTTTTGTGACTCTGAAAATTTTTCTTGTGAAAGAATCGTTTGCCACATTCAGAACAGCAATATGGCTTTTCTCCAGTGTGAATTCTTTTATGGCACTGAAGATGACTACTGTAACGAAACCATTTCCCACATTCATTGCAGCAATATGGCTTCTCTCCAGTGTGAATTCTTTTGTGGTACTGAAGATGACCACTATAACGAAACTGTTTCCCACATTCCAAACAGCAATATGGCTTCTCTCCAGTGTGAATCCTTCTGTGACGATGAAGTTTACTACTCTCATAGAATTGTTTGCCACATTCCAAACAGCAGTGCGGCTTCTCTCCTGTGTGAATTTTTTTGTGCTTCTGAAGAGAGCTCTTGTGACAAAATAGTTTGCCACATTCAGAACAGCAGTAAGGTTTATTTCCTGTATGATGTTTAAAAGGAAACAGTAAACAAAAACAAAAGGCTTAATTTCAATCTACTTCCCTATCTTTCACATTAAATAAATTCTAATTGAGATGATGAACAACCTTTAATAAGCAGAAGCAATCTTAAGTCAATTTGCATTTGGAAAGACACCTAGCATGGTCATTTTTCCTTAGCTATTACAAATACTCACCACATGAGCACAATAATTGTAGGTAAGATGATGAAACAGTAAAATACAACAATCATGTGTCATAGATCCAACTGAGAAGAGTGTTGGTCGCATTTTGTGAACTACATTACAGTACTGTATCATAGTTTTGTTATCTACTCTTAAAATGTTTTTCAAAGTTATTACTTTATTTAACTAATGGAGGTAAAAAGTGAAAATCCTCAGTTATTCCAACAGGCCAGGCCAACATGTGAAATCTACTTTTGATAATCACAACGTGCCCACGCTTAGGCAAAAGCGACTTGACTCCTAAATGTTTAATCACAACATCATTAGGAGAAATTAACGCAAAAATATTCTTATTTTATACTTACTTGGTGGTGGCTGATCTTCTTGAGTTCTAACAGATGTATTTTCCTCAATTCCCTTTGTGTCAGACTGTAAAGATTCAGACTTCACATTGACAGATGAGCGATGTCTGCCTTGAGAAGAGACTAACGTGATGACCGATTCATCTTGACACCCATAATGAGGGTCTTCTTCCTTGACACTCTCCACACTTTTATTTGGGTGTATCTCAATGTTGACAGGTTTCTCTTCTGTCTCTTCTTTAATTTCCAGTGACCCCACTTCACACTCCTCTTCCTTAATGCCCAGACTCTCCTGTTTAGGGCAGACAGACTCCCACTCACAGTCCTCGTCCTTAACATTTAGGGTCCTTTTCTCTATGATATTTGTGTCTGCCACACATGACTCTGCTTTCACATCCATCCGGATGTTACAGTAAACTGCAGCTTTTTCTTTCTCTCTGTGGAAATAACAGGATTTGATTCTATTAAAACTCCTTTATTCATATTTAAAACAAAAAAAATCATTTTACACAACTCCAGTTTAAGATTTACATCAAGTCTGACAGTTCATTGCACGTTGACAGTAACTCATTACCTCTTGATATCAAATTATCAGGTGTAAAGCTTGCAAAGTGTGGAGTGCAGGCCCAACAAACTGGAAGAAGATGACTCTCTCTCACAGTTGTGAGCCAGCAGTTTTCAACACTTAGATTGTTGGGTGTCCCATAACTGTGTTATCAGTTTTTATGAAGAATGTTTATATAGGGTGATTCTAATGGATGGGTTATGATGTATAATAGGCCCCATTTTTTTCACCAGCACCATCAATACAGATCTGTACCTAAACTTTTTTTTTACTTATTTGTGAATGAAATGGATGACCATGAGATTAGTAAAGGTTACGTCCAGTAAGATGGGGCAACCTATCACATGTTGGCTCACAGCATGGCACAAACTGAATGTTTTTTTCTGGCAATTGGGTCATTTGAAAGGGCCTATGGGCCATCTTGCTCCCCAGACCCGTCACCTGTGGATTACTTTCTTTGGAGAGTGCTGAAAAGAAAAGTGTACAAGAACAAGCCTCATACGTTGGAAAAAATTACAGTGAAACACTGAACGGAAAATTGCTGACATCACCCCTACAATGCTTGTGGACACCTTTGCCAATATGGAGCACAGTGTCCTTCTGTCTTTGCAAGAAGAAGGCGACCATTTCCAACACTGAATGTGATTAAATCGTTTCCACATCTATCAAGGTATGCCACTGTATTTATTTTGTTTCTATTGCTTCATTATTAAGACTTAGCTTGAGGCCCTGTCCATGAGAATCACCCAGTACAAGCAGAGCCTTAAAACTGTGTAAAGAAACCAGTGCATGTCAGAAAGATGAAAGGAACTTCATTTTGCTGAACTGCAGGAGATGACAAGTCAGTGAACGAATGGATTTTCAAGCTTATGGCTGCAATCACTGCAAAAGTGCAGAGGTTAAAAAGAACCCTGAGGGGAAGATGTTGAAATATGTAAATCATGATACTCCCTTTCTATTTTTGGTGGTTAGACAAAGGACCTTTGACTGGTAACTGTCTAAAAACAATCATAAAGCTATCATCAGCCACCCTTTTACCTACTGAGTTGATCGTAATGTTTGATTGTAGCAACAGATTTCATAAAAGTCCCTTGTTCCCCTTTTAAGTTTCAAAGTGCTTTGTTCTATTGAACTGCAAACCTCACTTCTGCAGAACCTGACCTGACTTGAGCTCCTGTGACATCCTTCATTGATCTGTCATTACAGGGACAGGCACGAATAGTGTTAAAAAGTGCTATATAGCAGGTCACCAGATTTTCTTAACTTATCAGTTTAATCTAAAATACACTAATTGAAACGTCTATGCCAACTTAGTAGAAATCAAGTACAACTATCTGTTATTAACCCAACATAAGCTGTTCAAGAAAACATTTGATAGAGAATTTTCAGGCCGAGCAAGCCCACATTCACAAGAAAATAAGGCATTCTCGGCACATCCCCAGTCCCCAACACTGTCTTCCCAAATATTACTGAAATTCTCTTAATCACCTGTAAAACAGTACACCAAGGATTCTATAACAAAATAAAGCACTCAAAACACTGATTACCTAATCATTTAACACTTCATACATTAATAAGAGTGCATGTTTGTGTGCAGTACACAAGTACATGCAGTAGTACTATATGGTATCAGATAACAATTCTGTTTTCTTTCAATATGGGAGTGAATGTGTACTATAATGTAAATTAAAAATGAAAGCACTTAGAAAAATAAGATACAGCAATTGTGAAAAAACAAAAACTCAACACTTTTAAACTTTGAGAGTACCAGACCCCACAACATGAACAGCTGAGCCATGACTGGGACGCCCTGCCCATCGTCTCATTGGTCTAATTTCAAGGGCTTTGCTGGCGGGCGCTTTGGCTTCTAGTAATCTGTTTAAATAAATAAACTGATTTATATATTCATATTCATGTATGCATTTTTTTTTGGGGGGGGGGGGGGGTTGTATTTGTTTTAATGGTAGTTTCTGGTAAATGATGTCAAAGAAAACAAGCAGTTTATTACTGATATGAGTTAAAGGAATTAAAATTTGACTAATCATTTTAGAACCAAATATATTTTGGAACTTGTCTTGCATTATACATTTTCTGGACAAAAGTACTGAGACACCGTTACACCAACATGGCCATTAATGACATTGCATTCAATTGCATAGGCTTGAATATGGAGCTGGTGAATTGCTTTGTGGCTGAATTGCTGTTGTTCCTAAATGCTTCCACCGTACAATAATACCACTAACAGTTGATAGTGGATGAAATTTTGCAAACCGTCAAATTGCAAAGGTGGCATCCTATCACAGTACCATGTTGGAAGTCACTGAGCTCATCAAAACAACCCATTTTGTTTTGTTTGTTTGTAAATGGAGACTGGATGGCTAGGTGCTTGATTTTATACACCTGTAGCAATGGGTCTGATTGTAACACCGGAATTTAATGATTAAGAGGTGTGTCCCAATACTTTTGTCCACATACTGTAGTGTAAGTAAATACATTTTTAAAACACTCCCTTTCTCCCCATTAGAAACATATTAGAAATACTAGGGGGGTTTGCCCCCTGCTCACTTCGCTTGCCAACACCCCCTGCCTGCGCTACGCGGCAGCCACTTTGCGTCTCTACCACTCACGTATGTGGATTTCACTTTCACCAAACAACAAATTTTTTCATTCTCGCAGATACGCCTCTTCATTGGGAAAAAACACTACTTTTCCCTGATGGCAACACGAATTAGATGATCAACAAGTCTTTGACTTCAAGTTTAAATCCGAACAATATATTCGATCTCTTTTCGATTTTCCGTTATTTCAGTGAGTAATAATTTCTGTTTGTGCTAATGCAATCTTTACTATCATGTTTTTAAGACTTTCGAATTTTTGTACTTTCATTATCTCTAACTTGCTCTGCATGTGTATCGCGCGAATATTTTTGAATTCTTTACGACATTCTACTTTGTCATCTACTCTTTGTCTTTTATTTCTGGCCCTGTGCCTGGTTAAATCTGTTGACACAAAGTCTCGTCTCGCAGGTCATCAAAGTATCTCTCTGAAAAATTCATGTCTCGTCCTAGGCTAAAAAGTCTCGTCCCAGGATTTTTTTTATTATAATAGAGAGAAACATTTCTGTAATTGAGGAGATGCCAGTAAAATAGAAAGACTCATTATAAAAATTGTCCAGTCTGGTCTTGTACTTGTGATTTTTGCTCATGGTGTGTCAGTTCTTCAGAAAATCTGAGACATGAGGGAGCTCAGATTGTTTGTCACAAAGAGTTACAGGTCTGCACAGACTACAGAATTGCAAAAAACAGTTTTAAAGGAATAGGAAATTAAATGACATTGCAAAATCACCTGGCCACGGCAATAAGGGCAAACTAAACAGCGGGAGTGACATTTGAGCATCATGCCACAGGTATGCTGCAGCCTTCTTATTTTTTAAAAATTGTTAAATGTGCAATTTATATTTGCATATAAACGACTATTCCAGGAATTCTGAAGTATCAATTGTTGCCAAATGCACTTTATATTGCAACTGAAGTTAGTTTTTGTATCAAATATAATGTGCACAATACAGTTATTTATGCCATGCGCAAAATCACTGTACTGTATTTAAGCATCAATCTGCTATAGATTGCCACAGAGCATCTGTCGTTTTTTTGTGTTATTATAGATTATTTCTTGACCATCTGGTGAATACATGCCTCTGTCTCCGATATGTGCTCGGCTATTTTATTATAATTAAATAAAACTTTAGACTTTTCCTTACATCATGTACCCCATCTGTTTCGCGCTTAAAGTCGGAGATACTCAGGTATTTTGCACGCTCTCTGTGCTTTTTGAGCCCTGATAGATGTTATCAACGATCGCTCCTCAGGGCTGCCTAAACCTCACGAGTGAGCGCAGAATCGCGGACTGCCCGAGTCCATCTTCACGTTCATGAAACCGACTGGGCCTCAAGGAAATTTATGCAAGTGAGACGTACTGTGCCAAGTCTTGATTTCATAGGCGTGCTTCAAGGGATAGCTCCCGGCTCTTGAACTTCTAATTATTTGAGTAAATAAAGTCCCCCGCTATCATAATATCTCACTTTAACACTAATAATATACTTGCTTAACTAAACCCGAAAATCTTCTGAAATATGATGTTGTCGATTCTCCTTTTATAGAGCGGATCTCGCGTGCACGTTACTGCTGTGCGCAACTACTCTGGTACGGAGCATGCGCGAAATCAAAACAAGAAACTGGACGCAGAGTTTACAGAGCACCAAGCTGTCTGAAACAACCAGACCGACTAAATTACACCAAAACAGAGTAAGTTATGTCAGGGAAGACAAACACATGAACGGCAAGGAGTCGTCAGTGCACAGTGACACTCCATTGAACCTCCCAACACTACACCTCCGCGTGCTGCTTAGGAACTACTATAAGAATATCAAACAATGGTAACCCCATGCACGTTCTCCCTCTCTCTCGTATTCAGATAAAACTGCGTACCTTTTTCCAGTGGGGATTTGTTTCTCAGGTGCCTGCACTCCGACTACCAAGTGAATAACTCCACCGTCAGTGCAATCCCAGTTCAATGTTTACCGCTGGAGTCCGCCTTTCCTGCAGCGTGACTTCAACTTCCGTCGCCGGTGATGACGTCACAGACACGCCCCATTGGTAGACGTGACCATAGACATATATAGATAGACGCCACATTCACTGCGTTGCCCAGTCGACACGATACGTCAGCGCGTCCGCCATATTGCGAGTGGCAAAAGTGCCATTTAAACTAATACAGGTAGACGTAGAAACCGGGTTTTCTGATGAAAAAACAATAACGTTTAAAACAGTATCGTTTACATACAACAGATTTTGGCGAATCGAATCGTTTAAATGAAATTATTTATATCAATTTATACACTAATAATGACAATTATTAAATAATAATAATATTATTTTTATTATTATTATTAAATAATTCCTCCCATATGAGTAACATTTCTCGGACTGCCTTCTTCCATCTCCGAGACATTTCTAGACTTCGTCCTGTTCTTACGCAACACAGTACTGAAGTATTGGTTAATGCCCTCAAAACTTATCTTTTCAAACTGGCATACCAAATGTGAATTTTGCACTGTTACTGCCAGTTAACTTTGTTTGTTTGCTAATTATTGCTTTTTGATTTATCATTCTCTGCGGTGGGTTGGCACCCTGCCCTGGATTGGTTCCTGCCTTGTGCCCTGTGTTGGCTGGGATTGGCTCCAGCAGACCCCCGTGACCCTGTGTTTGGATTCAGCGGGTTGGAAAATGGATGGATGGATGGATGGATTTATCATTCTCTTGTTTTAATTTTACTAATGTTGTTTAATTTTATTGTAAGGTGACCTTGAGTGCTAAGAAAGGCGCCTATTAAATAAAATGTATTATTATGATTATTATTAATTATTGAGATGAAAACTTGACCAATGTCTGAAAGTCAAAATAGAAAGACTGCCACTGGCAGTCTGGTCTTCCTTTTAACAGTGAAACGATACACTCAATGACCAAAATAAACAATTTTATTGTATACAAATTGGCTTAATAATTTCTGGAAACATTTCACTCATTCCTCTTTCAATCTCTCTCTTTCACACACACACACACACACACACACACACACACACACACACACACACACACACACACACACACACACACACAATGTGGTTAATTAAATATATACAGGATAGGATCTAAAATCAATGAAACAGAACTGTCTTAAATAGCTTTTTCCGTTTGTTGCCTCTCTGTAATTTCAGAGTATTCAGTCTGGCAATATGGTGCAGCCTTAGTTTGTGGAAGACAGACACAACTAAAGACTTGAGCATAAAATGATGGTTGTCAATTTCAAACTGTGTTTCCTCAATGTGCTCCTTGAGAAAAAACACATCATCTGAACCAATCTCAGCCCGAACAAACTGATGGATCAAAGATACACTGACAGCTTGCTCTAATGTTGACTGTCAGATAACACGCTCGGCTACTTTGACCACCTTGACTGAAACCTCAGAAGGAATCATCAAACCTCCTTTGTTTTATAATGTGAGCGAGTGGTAGCTTTGATCATATGATGCCAGTACAGCATCTGTTACCAAACTAGCATGGCACACATCACAGGACAGCTTTCTCAAAATCCCGACTAAAGGCTACCTCCCACTGATTCCTGAGGTGGATTTCTTTGTGAAACCTTCAAAGTTTGAGAAATGTTAACAGCTAACAACAATCTACATAGTTAGTGACTAAATACGTTTTTCCAAAATGTTGTTTGGAGTCTCACATGAGCACATGAATGCATAGCTTTGCTAGTTTAGCCTGGCATAGCTAAAGTTAAGATTATAAAACAGGATTTTCTAATGGCCAAATATAACCAAAACAATTGTTCAGCCTTACCTATGAAATGTAATCCCCTGTGATCTGGTTTGGAGGGTACAGCGGTTTGTACAATCCCAAGCAGCACATGCGTGAGGCATATTTGCATCCGGCACTATCTATCTATCTATTTATCCATTACTTCACTCTACAGCAGTGCCACTCGCAATATGGCGGCGACATTGACGTACGATGCTGCTGGTCATGCGGCGTCTAGTAATTCTATGTCTATGGACGTAACGATTTGCTAAAATGTTGAATGCAGGACTACGAAGGGAATGTGAAAAGTTGGAAATGTACCACAAAAGTGATGAAGGAAAAACAGGACTTTGAAGGAATTAAAAAATAAACAATTCACTCGGGTAAAAAAAAAATCAGCCTTTTGGAATTTCCGAATATAACATCTGGTAGATGGATGAGTGCTGATTAAAGAACCTCTGCATGTGAAACCACAGTTATGTTCGCTATAACACCATGGACGGTGTTATGGAAAAAAAAGTAAAGAACTAAATACCAGATACACTGCAGACTTTTCTAATATTCAGTTACCTCATATTCTGTTAAGTCTGGTAATTATTTGCTTGATGTGAACTTCATATGGCAAACACGTCATATCTCACCTACATCACCTGTCTTATTATTTCATTTGCACATCAGCAGTCTCTGCATCCAAGTGTGCAGTGGGTTTTTAACTAATTCTAAATGTACTAAATGGGTTTAATTTATATTGTGAAAGCACGTGCCTAGTAAATTATTAGATAGATAGATAGATAGATAGATAGATAGATAGATAGATAGATAGATAGATAGATAGATAGATAGATAGATAGATAGATAGATAGATAGATAGATACTTTATTAATCCCAATGGGAAATTCACATTCTTCAGCAGCAGCATACTGATACAATAAATAATATTAAATTAAAGAATGATAATAATACAGGTGAAAAAAACAGACAATAACTATGTATAATGTTAAATATTAACGTTTACCCCCCCTGGTGGAATTAAAGAGTCGCATAGTTTGGGGGAGGAACGATCTCCTCAATCTGTCTGTGGAGCAGGACAGTGACAGCAGTCTGTCGCTGAAGCTGCTCTTCTGTCTGGAGATGACATTATTTAGTGGATGCAGTGGATTCTCCATAATTGATAGGAGCCTGCTGAGCGCCCTTCGCTCTGCCACAGATGTTAAACTGTCTAGCTCCATGCCAACAATAGAGCCTGCCTTCCTCACCAGTTTGTCCAGGCGTGAGGCGTCTTTCCTCTTAATGCTGCCTCCCCAGCACACCACTGCGTAGAAGAGGGCGCTCGCCACAACTGTTTGATAGAACATCTGCAGCATCTTATTGCAGATGTTGAAGGAAGCCAGCCTTCTAAGGAAGTATAACTGGCTTTGTCCTTTCTTGCACAGCGCATCAGTATTGGCAGTCCAGTCTAATTTATCATCCAGCTGCACTCCCAGATATTTATAGGTCTGCACCATCTGCACACAGTCACCTTTGATGATCACTGGGTCTATGAGGGGTCTGGGCCTCCTAAAATCCACCACCAGCTCCTTGTACACCTCCAGACAGACAGAGAGAGGAGCAGCTTCAGCGACAGACTGCTGTCAATGTCCTGCTCCACTGACAGACTGAGGGAGATCGTTCCCCCACACTATGTTAACATTATACAATACAATACAATTTATTTTTGTATAGCTCAAAATCACACAAGAAGTGCTGCAATGGGCTTTAACAGGCCCTGCCTCTTGACAGCTCCCCAGCCTTGACTCTCTAGGAAAAACTCCCAAAAAAACCCTTGTAGGGAAAAAAATGGAAGAAACCTCGAGAAAGGCAGTTCGAATAGAGACCCCTTTCCAGGTAGGTTGGGCGTGCAGTGGGTGTTAAAAGAAGGGGGTCAATACAATACAATACAATATACAACCCAACATCATTTTCCAGCCTGTGCAGTAAAACAGAATGGTCAATGGTGTCAAATGCTGCACTTAAGTCCATCAACATAATGGGCATTATACAAAGTTATTGTCCATTATACCTGCATTTTTATCACTCTTTAATTTATTGTTTTTTATCAGTATGCTACTGCTGGAGTATGTGAATTTCCCCTTGGGATTAATAAAGTGTCTATCTATCTATCTATCTATCTATCTATCTATCTATCTATCTATCTATCTATCTATCTATCTATCTATCTATCTATCTATCTATCTATCTACACCTGCTTATTCATGCATTTATCTAACCAGCCAATCATATGGCAGCAGTGCATTGCATAAACTCCTGCAGATCAGGAGCTTCAGTTAATGTTCACATCAAAACCCAGAATGGAAAATAAAAATGTGATCTCAGTGATTTCGACTGTGGCATGATTGTTGGTGTCAGACTGCCTGGTCTGAGTATTTCTGTAACTGCCAACGTCCTGGAATTTTCATGCACAACAGCCTGTTGAGTTTAATCAGAATGGTGCGAAAAACTAAAAACATCCAGTGAGTGGCAGTTCAGTGGATAGAAATGATTTATTGATGAAAGAGGTCAGAAGAGAATGGCCAGACTGGTTCAAGGTGACAGAAAAGCTACAGTAACTCGAATAACCCCTTTGTACAACTGAGGTGAGCAGAAAACCATCTCAGAATGTACAGCACATCGAACCTTGACGTGAATGGGGTACAACAGCGGGAGACCATGACAAGTTTCAGTCCCATCATCCAAGAACTGAAAGATGAGGCTGCAGTAGGCACAGGCTCACCAAAACTGCACAGGTGAGTAAAACTGGTCTGATGAGTCTTGATTCCTGCTTGGACAGAAGGTAAGTTCAGTATTAGGTTCAAAGAGGATGAATCCATGCACCCAACCTGCTTTGTGCCAGCAGTCCAGACTGCTGCTGCTGGTGTGGAATATTTCCTTGGCATACTTTCGGCCTGTTAATTCCAGTCAATCATTACTTCAATGCCACAACATACTTGAGTATTACTGTTTCCTTCATGCCCACAATTTACTCATCTTGTAATGGCTACTTTCTGCATGATAATTTACAATGTTATAATGTAAAAATAACCATTATCTGGTTTCATGAACATGAAAGTGAGTTCATTGTTCTTCCGTGGCTTTCCCAGTCACCAGATCTGAATCCACCTTTTGGGATGAGGTAGAGCAGGAGATTTGCAGCATGAATTTGCAGCAGACAAATCTGCAGAAGCTGTGTGATGTTATCATGCCAACATGGACCAGAATCTCAAAGCAATGCTTCCAACATCTTGTGGAATCCATGTCATGAAAAACTGAGTCTGTTCTGAAAGCAAAAAGAGACCCTTAGCCAATTGGGAATGGTCAAGGATATTTATTATGAAAGATAATCTCTTCAGTGGTGCTTCAGCCGAGATGATTTCTCCTTTTTCTTAAGACCTCTTCTTATTTGGAGAAAACACTTTCACAAAGCATTGAGGTTGCTGGAATTGACAAATGTATTTTTGTAAACTGAAACAGATAAGAGATGTCAGCAGGTCTGCTCCAGTAATGCAGAAGGTCATCGCCTTTGGCCAGAGGGGAGAGGAATGAAGGTCAGTAGGAACACAAGACAGAATACATGTGTGTGAATGAGAGGGAGGTTGGTGGAATGGTGAGGATGCAAGTAGAGTTGGTGAAGGTGGAGGAGTTTAAATATTTGGGATCAACAGTACAGAGTAATGGGGAGTGTAGAAGAAAGGTGAAGAAGAGAGTGCAGGCAGGGTGGAATGGGTGGAGAAGAGTATCAGGAGTGATTTGTGACAGACGGGTATTAGTAAGAGTGAAAGTGAAGGTCTACAGGACGTAGTGAGACCAGCTATGTTATATAGATTGGAGTCGGTGGCACTGACCAGAAAGCAGGAGACAGAGCTGGAGGTGGCAGATGCTAAGATTTGCATTGGGTGTGACAAGGATGGACAGGATTAGAAATTAGGACATTAGAGGGTCAGCTCAGGTTGGGAGACAAAGTCAGAGAGGCGAGATTGTGTTGGTTTGGACATGTGCAGAGGAGAGATGCCGAGTATATTGGGAGAAGGATGTTAAGGACAGAGCTTTCAGGGAAGAGGAAGGCTATGCCAAGGTTTATGGATGTGGTGAGAGAGGACATGCAGGTGATGGGTGTAACAGAACAAGATAATGAGGACAGGAAGAGATGGAAAAAGATTATCCACCATGACAACCCCTAATGGGAGCAGCCGAAAGAAGAGGCAGAAGGTGTGAAATAAATCCCAACAGCCATCTTTATGATCTCCACTGTTCTGAGCTGCTCCAGCTGATGACAGCACAATATTCAACAGTCTGGCTTGACTGATGACAGAAAGAATCTGAAGGCAGTTGGCGGACTGTTTCATTTTAACCATAATTTAGTGGAGATGAAAGCTGCCAAGGCTGCTGCCACTGCTGCTTCACACTGGTTAGTCAAGCACCATAACACTAGAAGGTCCATGCAGTTTCACCCACCTGGATAAGTTAAGGACTACCTGTCTGCTAAATGTTTGAGACCTTCTCCTTTTCAAAAAAACCTAAAAGAGGCTAACTATGGGCCAAGAATGTACACATATCAGAGGTTTGTGATATGGCCTTCTATACCTCCAGATTCACACAAGGCATATTACACAATTGCAGCATCTTCAGCAGCTGTTGCAGAAATTCTCTTAAACAGTAGTCAGCATCACAAAGGTAATCAGTCAGGCATCAGACATCTTTTACTTAACATCGGACCCAATGGAGCCTGCATATTAGCAGCTGAATTCTCTATACAGTGTGACACATACAGGTATAGGAGAACATTCAGTTTATGAAGTCAGAATAATTTGAATAACACAGTTAAGAAATACATTAGTTTGCACAATCGGCATATTGATAAATGGTACAGAAAGACACTGAGAAAAGATGGTATCTATGGAAGAAGTGAAAGGCAAAAACCACTGCTAAACAAGAGGAAAATAAAGACCCCTTTAAAATTTGCCCAAAAAATGCTTGAGATGATATTCTGTGGACTAATGAGTCAAAAGTGGAACTTTTTGGAAGAAACGGTTCTGGTTACTTGTGGCATAAAGCTGACATAGCTTTCACAATAAGAACATCATGCCCAGTCAAAGATGGTGGTAGTGGTGTGAGAGGTTTTGTTGTTACAGCATGTGGGCAATTTGCCATCCCTGAGGGAAGCATGAATTCCACTCTCAATCAGAAAGTACTAAGGCAAAATATTTGGTATTCAGTCCGTGAAACTGGGTTATCCAGAACATGAGATGGCCAAAAAACAACACACGCAAATGAGGGCTTTGGAGTGGCCTAGTCAAAGTCCTGACTTGAATCTCTTTAAGATGTTGTGACAGGACCTTAAACGGGCAGTTCATTACCAAAAACTCTCCAATGTGGCGGACTTAAAACAATTCTTTAGAAAGGAGAGGGACGAAATTTCTCCATTGCGCCTAAAGAATTCCGATCTTCGTGGCAGCTCTGTTACGATTTTGTTTCAATTTCTCGGGTGATTGACAAGCAGCCCTGTGCAGCGATTGGTCGAGGCTTTCTTGTTTCAAAGTTTTTGTAAACTTTGACTGGCTGGAATGACATGCATTTCGATTTCTGTTCCGAAAGACCCGCCTCCCCGCCTAAAAGCAGCGATGTCATGTTTGGAGTTTTATCTTAAAGTGGGCCCGCTGGTACTATTAATATGGAGCTATTGCTGTTACTATTAGTACACAAGGATTATAGTGAAGTGAAATAAAACAGATGTAGATTAATCTAATGAGAATTTATTTGTTTTGTACATATTAATTTTCTTTTTAGCAAACTGGTTTCAGTAATATAAATATCTGTAAACAGTCTGGACAGAATTGTGTTATAATAATGCTAACAATAGGAAATTGCAGTGTAACAAGGAAGTTGTAATATTATTAAAGGACATCAAAAAAGTCAGTACTAGTATTACTAACCATTTATATTTATTTATTTTTTTGTGTGTCCCTTTACTCTTTCAGAATTCAGAATTAACAGTTTCTGGTATCTCTTACCATGGCTGCCACTAGTGTTTCTACGTGAGTCTTTGTTTGTACAGTGATCCCTCGCTATATCGCGCTTCGCCTTTCGCGGCTTCACTCTATCGCGGATTTTATATGTAAGCATATTTAAATATATATCGCGGATTTTTTGCTGGTTCGCGGATTTCTGAGGACAATGGGTCTTTTAATTTCTGGTACATGCTTCCTCAGTTGGTTTACCCAGTTGATTTCATACAAGGGACGCTATTGGCAGATGGCTGAGAAGCTACCCAACGTACTTTTCTCTCTCTCTTGCGCTGACTTTCTCTGATCCTGACGTAGGGGGTGTGAGCAGGGGGGCTGTTCGCACACCTAGACGATATGGACGCTCGTCTAAAAATGCTGAAAGATTATCTTCACGTTGCTATCTTCTGTGCAGCTGCTTCGCATACTTAAAAGCTCGAAGGGCACGTATTGATTTTTGCATGTTTGTTTTTCTCTGGCTCTCTCTCTCTTTGTCTGCTCCTGACGGAGGGGATGTGAGCTGCCGCCTTCAACAGCTTTGTACCGGCGGTGCTTCGAATACTTAAAAGCCAAACAGCCCTATTGATTTGTTTGCTTTCCTCTGTCTTTCTGACAGACTCTGCTCCTGACGCGCACTCCTTTGAAGAGGAAGATATGTTTGCATTCTTTTAATTGTGAGACGGAACTGTCATCTCTGTCTTGTCATGGAGCACAGTTTAAACTTTTGAAAAAGAGACAAATGTTTGTTTGCAGTGTTTGAATAACGTTCCTGTCTCTCTACAACCTCCTGTGTTTCTGCGCAAATCTGTGACCCAAGCATGACAATATAAAAATAACCATATAAACATATGGTTTCTACTTCGCGGATTTTCTTATTTCGCGGGTGGCTCTGGAACGCAACCCCCACGATGGAGGAGGGATTACTGTAGTAGCAGTGTTCCTCTCAAAACAAGGGTTTCTTTCTTTAATTGACGTAATGGTTGATTGCGTTATTTTAATAGACCCAACATTGCCTGCGGTGTTGACATGTAAGTATTCATAGGTTAAATAACACAAAGGTTAATTCAAAACGTTTTTGGAATATCGGGCTTGGTGCATATAGAATTTGTTCAAAGGTGGTGGTTTATCATCCTGTTGTTCCCTTGTTCCTTTTTTCTTTTTGCATGCTCAGTTACTCTTTATTTGATCTCTGTTGGAGGCAACGTCGCTTGGTACAGACTATATGGGGGTTGTAACCTATTAGTTGTTCCCAGGAGGCCAATTTGTAATATTCTAAAATTTCTTTTAATTTCAGTTTTTGGTAACCTACACTTTAAATGTAAATGTCTGCCAGTTTCCTGCGGATCTGTTTCAGGTTGCTCGTTGCATTCCAGCTGGTTAAATTTGAAGAAAAACAGAGGCGTTGTAAAACTTTGGAATGGAACTGTAACTTTCTCTTGCTTTATCTAATTTATCCAGCTTGATCCCTGTGCCACAGTTACGCTGCGTGACCTCCGGCGAACTGACCCTGAAGGCCTCCGCCGAGGCGATCCAGGTCGCCAAGGCAAAAAGCCTGAGCAGCTCTGTGCCGTTCAGGGTCAAGTCGGCCGAGATGGTCAAGAAGCAGGCCAGGAGACACGTGCGGGCAGCAGGCGGTGACCCCGGGGACTCCAAGCTGGTGCACAGCGCCAGTGAGCTCCAGTTTGGACAGTACCGGGATCAAACTTTTAAATGGTTGCTGACCCATGACCTTGGCTATGCCGTCATGGTGTTGGCAACCCACCTGAGGGAGCGCGAAGATGGCCAGGTGTTGGATAAAAACGCCCTGGAGTCCTACGCCTGGCTCTTTCCCGACATGAAGAAGGCCATCCGTCGTCGACAAGGGCAAGAGGCTCTTCGGCTTCAGCCAATACGGACACCTGACGTTTGAGGCCCTTTACGATACAGAAGATCGGGAGGCCAAGAGGTGAGAGACTTTTGGGTGGGGTCCGAGGGGAAGGGCACAGCCAGGTAGTTGCGACCCTGCTTCCATTTGTTCACCTGTTACCGTTCCCGCTGTTGTACCCCAATGCAGTTACATCAAATGGCTCTGGCGCCAGACCACCAAAGTTGGGACCAAGATGCATGCGCTCCAGCTGTATGTGTGGCGGAGAGATGAGGCGAAGGCAGCAGCAACCTCCTCCCTTCCCAAAACCGCCACTGTTGCCCCCACCGCCTCTCTCTCTGCAGCAGCCTCCATCGTCGAGATTCCCGATGACGTGCTGCTGTCGGCCAGCATGGAGTTGGAGGCTGGTAAGTGACAGCCACCCATGGAAACTGGTGGTGGCTCCTGCACTTTTTCCGTTTAACCGGTTATTTGTTTGAATTTGTTAACAACCTTCCCCAGCATCTACCTCCCAGTCTGCAACCAGTGGAGGGCCCGTGCCATCCCAGCACTCCCAACCGATGGCAGCCTTCGCAAACGCTGTTTGTAGCCAGGAGAGAGGTGAGTTAAAAGGATGTGTTTCTTTAAATTGCATTGCCGGGAAAGGAACAAGCCCTGTCTGATTCTTTCTGTTTGTTTTTCTGTTGCTCATGCTGTCTGTCTCTCTATCTCTCTCTCATACACACACAGCTACTTTTGCCCGAGGGCTGGAGGACTACACTACCGAAGGAACAGCAGATGGGGCAAGGATGGAAAGCCTGTGCTGACCTCCAACCTTCGCCTTTGGTGGCATCCTCCCGGCCCCCGCAACGTGCACCTCCAGCCCCTGACATCGGCCGACACCTTTTTTCAGCGCCCGTTCTTCCTGTGGATGCCCTACCACATGTGGGGCTATAAACTCTCGTGAACAGCGTGCAGCCACAGGTTGTCAGGAGCCGGACTCTACAGGACTGCCCAGAGGGTCCTGGACACAGACGGATGGTACTTTATGACTACGGAGTACCTGGAGTGCCGCCGCTGCAGGAAGAAGGTGGCGGGCTGGTCGCAGGATGTCTTGGATCTGCTGCACCACACCCACCGGGATGACTTTCTAGCTATCCTGACTTACAGGTCAGACAAGGAGTCTCCGATGGCTGGGTCAACTCTCCACAGGTAGACGGGCACATGCGGGCAGTCCTAACGTCTCTGTTCTGTCTCTAACATAGGTTATCTTGCGACAAAAAGCTCATCGGGCAGATGCGTGAGCGCACGCTGGGCAATGGGGCCAGCCAGCTGCGCAGATATCTGCTCGAGGAGCACACCAGGTCCTGGTTGACGTGGTCCAAAAAGTTCATGTTCGCGATCACCAAGTTCATCACATCGTTGCCGAGCCATCTGTGACTCCGCCTCTACCACCACGGATCACCCCGGTGCAAAGTGGTTGTTGTCCATCTATGCCAGGGAGGTGGCTTCGAGGCTAGAAGAGACCATGGCCCGGATCACCTCCATCTTTGGCTCAATCTTAAAGATGGACTCAACCAAGAAGGTGAGTGATATCGCCATCCCCTCCGTCCTTCCTTCTTTCCTTCCAGCTTACCGTCACTCTCCCTTTCATTGTTCAGGTGACCAAGAAACTTGCTGGTGCCGCGGCAGGAACGGCAGCCTGGGTGACCAACGTGGGGAATGAGTACGGCCAGATCTTGATCAGCGTCCTCACTGCAGCCGAGGACGCTGGCCTACACCCCATGGCCACCGGGCTGATGCAGTGATACCGTGATGCCAGTGTGTCCCCGCCTCTGGTCCTCTATTTGGACCGAGACTGCTGTTCCCATGGGGGACCATGCAAGGTGTCCCTCTTATTCAACCAGTGAGATCAGCTAGTGGTGCGGCTCGACGTGTGGCACCTGATGTGACGCTTCGCAGCGGGTGTCACCACGGAGAGCCACCCACTATACAGCCTCTTCATGGCACGTCTCTCGTTCTGCATTTTTGAGTGGGACCAGGGAGAACGTCGCCCAGCTGCGACAGGCCAAGGCTGGCGAGGTGGGGAAGGATCCGCGAGGCTCCAGCTACGGAAATATCCCGTTAAAGGAGCTGGCCCGCCACTGCCGCCGCCGCACTTGTGGGGCGGAGGAGACCGGCCGGCTCATTGACGAGATGCTGGAGGCCTTCGGGGACGCCACCAACACCATGGGTATCCCGCTTTTGGACCACGAGAAGATCCGGGAAATCTGGAACACACAGAGGCGCCACCTCCACTGCATCCAGGACCTACCCGGCGTGTACCTGTACATGCAGACCGGGCGGCTGGTCAAAGGGGGGATCACGCTGCCAGTGTTCAAGTGTGCGTGAGGTTCAACTTCCTTAGAGTCATTCCACCTGCATCTGGGCCACTTCATACCTGGTAAGGGTGCCCAGAAACCTGTTATTTTGACCTGTGTTGTGCGAGGGAGTGGGTGGCATTGCATTTTTTTCTCTCTCTCTCTCCGTGTATTTCAGGCACTTCAGCCAGCGCGGCCCACTTTCAGGCCTATCTACTGGAAGGCCTGGCGCGGTGGAACAAGGACCGTGCGGCACAAGCAGTGCAGGCAGCAGACAGTGATATGGTCTGCTACAGTGGCCAACTCCAGCACTCCCTCAATGAGCTGAGTGACATTCTCTATCACAAGAAGCTGGTTGAGGATTACACCCGGCCTGCGAAGTACATTGGTGAGGCGGGCGTCGAGCCCTCTGCTTGTCTGTCTGTCTGTTTCTCTCCCTCCCTCCCAACTTTTCATTTTAAAACAGTTCCCTCTTTTTCACAGGTGAGCTCATTGGTGTCCAGTACTTGTTTTCGCAGACCGCTCGAGTGCTGGAGGAAGTGATGGGCAGGGATCCCGACACTCCGGATAGGACTCATACAGATGACGATGATGAGGGCTTCCAAGAGGATGAGGGGCCGGTAGAGGAACCTCTGGACAACACCCTCTTCAGCCTTGAGGAGGACTTCGCCTGACAACCATTTTCGTCTGACAAGTCCCTGCCATCGGCGCCTCACAGTCTGGGCCAGATGACCAGGAGACCTCCCCTGGAGACGAGGCCATTCAAAGGGTGTCCCACGAGCATGTAAGTCACTCCCGATGAGTCATGATATGCCTGTGGAATAACTGATGAGTGCTCCCCTTTCTCACTTTCGCTCTCTTCCCCCAACAGAATAGCCTTGGACCTGACACTGGCCCAGGTTACCAGCGCGTGGTCAACCTGGCCTTAAGTCTCTTGAAGCTGCGTCACCATCCCTACGTGACACAGCAGCAAGTGGCGGAGATCGTCACCCTCTGGGAACGATTGCCGGAGGGCGACAAGGCCCCAGTTCGCTTCCCGCCATGCCACCAGGAAAGACTGGTGAAGGGGAGGTTCCGACGCAAGCACTCGCAGACCAGTGTCACATCGGGAGTGGAGAGCTTGCGACGGTAGGTGCTCAACCTTTTTGTCGTGGCCTGTTTCCTTTTGATCAGATATCGATGGCAAGAGTGACTCTGACTCTCTCTCAAACCCATCCCCCAAATTTTGTAGGTGCATGGTTGGCCAAGGTGGCCAAGCCGCACAGATGCCAAACATCAGCCGCCTTGTGGAGACCGTTTGTATAGAGCTGTCCAGGATTCACCCCGAAGGAACCACCATCAGTGGCGTGAGGGTGAACCGCTGGGAAGCTGTGATACGTGATTATATCTGCATCCAAGAAAACATACTTACAAACCTGGTACTCATGGCCCAGACACGTATCCAATTATTCCCCCTCAATCAGCGCACCCTGGCACAATGGTAAGTACACACTGCACAAGTGGGGTCCACCATGCCCCTCTCCTCCCTCCAACATTGACTTACTCTGCTTTCTGTCTCTGTAGGCACTACGCTCCAACCAGGGAGCTGGTACGGCGGGCTCTGGAGATGGCCGTGCCATTGCCAACCAGCTCGGCCCTTGCTTCGGAGCCCACCCCTGCTGTACGACCACGACCCACAGGCCCCGAGCAGTCCGCTGCAGAACAGTATCAGTACCCGGACCCACCTGACCTGTCTGGTCAGGCGATGCAGTGACCTCGGGGACCCATGGATGTGGCACCGCCAATTGTTGGCCACCCCAATGCCACAAGAAGCACCACTGCCTGGCGGCGGAAGAAAAAGCAGGAGGCGGACGAGCTGGCACGACAGCAAGGAATCTGCCCCAAACAAAGAAAGAAAGTAGAGGCCTATGTTTGCCAGCTCTGTGGCCATCCAAAAACAAAAGAGTTCGGCCACAGCTGTTTTAAGGGGGAATTCTTTTGCTCCACCTCAGTCGGCAGAACAGTCCAGGAATGGCTGGATTAAAAAATTGTATTTATTTATTTGATTTGTAGATGGGCCCATGCAGTGCTTCTTTTTTTGTTTTTTGTTCATGAGGAGGCCTGCTACTGCCTGGCACTTTGTATGTTGGCAGAAAGGGAGGCCTTCTTTTTTGAAGCTGTTTTTACTTTTTTTTTTTTTTTGACAATCTTTACAAACGACTGGCACTTTGTATGTTGGCAGGCCTCCTCCTCTCAATTTTCTTTTTTAATTTTGGGCTTCATCTACTGGTTATGGTAGTTATATTTTTTTATTGCAAAAATTGTTTGATATTTATTTATTGTTTGTTTGTATATAGTTCCTTGGATTGTTGTTTGATTTTTATTTATTGTATGTATATAGTTATTTCATGTTATATTTATTGTATATAGTTATTTCATGTTATTTTTTTTCTTGGATTGTTGATTGATTTCTATTTATTATATGTATATATTTCATTTTATAAACCTTGTTGATTGAATCATTGTGTCTGCCTGCTGCTGTACCGCCGCTCATTTAAAGGTTCTCAGTTTACCTTCTAGAGAAGGGGATTGGTTGGCCGGGATTGGTCCCTGCCTTGTGCCCTGTGTTGGCTGGGATTGGCTCTAGCAGACCCCCGTGACCCTGTGTTCGGATTCAGCGGGTTGGAAAATGGATGGATGGATGTTTACCTTCCTGCGACCACATGGCTAATCGGCTATGCGTCCGCCCCTTTCACCTTTTATGGACCCGGCTGTGCAGAGCAGGCAGCCTTCTTCCGCCACGAAGATCGGCTCACTTTTTTTGCGCATGCCAAAGACTGATCTCCGGTGTCACACAGGGGCATCTGAGGATCACCTTCCAGGCTCTGATAAGGTATGCAATAACCTGCTGGCACAAAAAGGGGGCACCAATGCTAACCATATCATCTCTTTTCTCCTCCTTAGCTTCAAAAAGCCACCCAAGGAGGGCACCCCAGCTACGTCCCCACTCACTCAAGCCACACATCTTCTGGTCAGCACAATATAAAGGATGAAGGTCCAAGTCATCGGTGAAGATTCTTACTAAAGTGATGAATTTCAACAGAGAGGATCTCCCCACTAACACATCTTTGATGATTCAACTAACGCCAATTCGATTAAAGCATGTATGGATTTTATTGATGAATTTATTACTTTACTTTACTCTCATACATGCTACAAAGTGTAAAGGAATAAAAACAAGTGCAGATCCTACTTTCCTATGCCGATAACGATGATTTTGGAGCCACTTGCCAAAGACGAAGCAAACAAGTCCCACAAAAAATGCTTGTCAGGAATATGGAAGCAGATGGTACATTATTCATAGAATAAGGAGGAGGTAATATTTGAAGAAATTCTGTAAGTTTTAAATATGAGGGATGAGGATTATACAGTATATCTGCCATCAGGACTTCTCTAAAAAAAATGCCTCAAGTATTTTTAAGAAGGAGTTCGGAAGTTAATGTCAACAACACAGATAGCTGGCATCTCTTTGTGTCAAATATGGACCTATAGTATGTACTAGAAGAGAATGGAATTGCTTCATATATTATTAAATCTGTCTATTATAAAAGAAAATCTTGAGATGAGATTATTGCTAAGAAATATTTTCAAGTTGGTCTCAACCATTTCCGGTTGCCGGCCCACAGCCACGGTCCTCTCACCTCTCATTCGTGTGAATGGTTTTGTCAGACACACTTCCATATGCAAGGTCTCATTGATCACGTTCAAAATTCAAAAAATCAATAGTTCCGAGAAATTCAAAGTAGGTAAAGCAGTAATATTACCATCATCATATCAAGGTAGTCCAAGAGCATTGCAACAGTTATATCTTGATGCAATGGCAATATCCCGAACTATCGGTTGCCAGATTTAATTATGGTTAATTATTTGCTGTAATGTAGAATAGTTAGTTCTATTATGCATACAGTGGTGTGAAAAACTATTTGCCCCCTTCCTGATTTCTTATTCTTTTGCATGTTTGTCACACAAAATGTTTCTGATCATCAAACACATTTAACCATTAGTCAAATATAACACAAGTAAACACAAAATGCAGTTTTTAAATGATGGTGTTTATTATTTAGGGAGAAAAAAAATCCAAACCTACATGGCCCTGTGTGAAAAAGTAATTGCCCCCTTGTTAAAAAATAACCTAACTGTGGTGTATCACACCTGAGTTCAATTTCCGTAGCCACCCCCAGGCCTGATTACTGCCACACCTGTTTCAATCAAGAAATCACTTAAATAGGAGCTGCCTGACACAGAGAAGTAGACCAAAAGCACCTCAAAAGCTAGACATCATGCCAAGATCCAAAGAAATTCAGGAACAAATGAGAACAGAAGTAATTGAGATCTATCAGTCTGGTAAAGGTTATAAAGCCATTTCTAAAGCTTTGGGACTCCAGCGAACCACAGTGAGAGCCATTATCCACAAATGGCAAAAACATGGAACAGTGGTGAACCTTCCCAGGAGTGGCCGGCCAACCAAAATTACCCCAAGACCCCAGGACAACGTCTAAAGAACTGCAGGCCTCACTTGCCTCAATTAAGGTCAGTATTCACGACTCCACCATAAGAAAGAGACTGGGCAAAAACGGCCTGCATGGCAGATTTCCAAGACGCAAACCACTGTTAAGCAAAAAGAACATTAGGGCTCGTCTCAATTTTGCTAAGAAACATCTCAATGATTGCCAAGACTTTTGGGAAAATACCTTGTGGACTGATGAGTCAAAAGTTGAACTTTTTGGAAGGCAAATGTCCCGTTACATCTGGTGTAAAAGGAACACAGCATTTCAGAAAAAGAACATCATACCAACAGTAAAATATGGTGGTGGTAGTGTGATGGTCTGGGGTTGTTTTGCTGCTTCAGGACCTGGAAGGCTTGCTGTGATAGATGGAACCATGAATTCTACTGTCTACCAAAAAATCCTGAAGGAGAATGTCCGGCCATCTGTTCGTCAACTCAAGCTGAAGCGATCTTGGGTGCTGCAACAGGACAATGACCCAAAACACACCAGCAAATCCACCTCTGAATGGCTGAAGAAAAACAAAATGAAGACTTTGGAGTGGCCTAGTCAAAGTCCTGACCTGAATCCAATTGAGATGCTATGGCATGACCTTAAGAAGGCGGTTCATGCTAGAAAACCCTCAAATAAAGCTGAATTACAACAATTTTGCAAAGATGAGTGGGCCACAATTCCTCCAGAGCGCTGTAAAAGACTCATTGCAAGTTATCGCAAACGCTTGATTGCAGTTATTGCTGCTAAGGGTGGCCCAACCAGTTATTAGGTTCGGGGAGCAATTACTTTTTCACACAGGGCCATGTAGGTTTGGATTTTTTTTTCTCCCTAAATAATAAAAACCACCATTTACAAACTGCATTTTGTGTTTACTTGTGTTATATTTGACTAATGGTTAAATGTGTTTGATGATCAGAAACATTTTGTGTGACAAACATGCAAAAGAATAAGAAATCAGGAAGGGGGCAAATAGTTTTTCACACCACTGTATGTAACAATTCCCATGAAAGTAACAATCTGTTTAAATTGTACATATGCGAGCACCCGGCCAGGTGCTACATGATGCAGCATCAGATGCTAAGAAAAGCAATAAAAGTATCAAAGAGAATTTTAGATCTATTGCAAATGTCTTCCTTAAAAGCAACCTAATGTCCACACAAGAGGCAACACACGATGTATTGTTGATGCCATTGCTCGAAATGTAGATAGATAGATAGATAGATAGATAGATAGATAGATAGATAGATAGATAGATAGATAGATAGATAGATAGATAGATAGATAGATAGATAGATAGATAGATAGATAGATAGATAGATACTTTATTAATCCAAAGGGGAAATTCACAATGTATAATGATGTACATAAATACAAGTCCTAGGGAGGAAAAAGCTAGTAGGCTAAAGACAAACACAGAATTACGATGTTTTAGTGAAGGCTCCACGGAAGTCTATATGGATGATTAATTCGAGAAGTATAGTGTTCGTCCAAAAAGTTTAGAAAACATATGCCTGGCACAATTTGCATCCAAATATGTACCAGTTAGGAGGGAAGCACAATTGGATGAAGACAATTTTGACTTGGAGGAATCCAAAGAGTACAGACGCAAGAAGAAATCGGCATTGATTAGGTAAGGGCGCTATAAATTACAGCAGGGTAGAGTAAATTGCTTCAGAGAGCAAGTACTTCTCTTTCTGCCTTTCTGGACGAGGCATTGGAACAAGAAGTTATTGATATTCACGAGGAAGAAGCAAAAGAATTTATAAAAGAAAGAGTTTCACTGGAATAGAATGTGGATATACTGCAGCAAGGAGGACAGGAAGCAGCTGTAAATAAGAATGAGAATCGGTACTGCTGTCTAAAAAGAATACTTCACAAGGATATCTGCTTATTGGCTTCCTGACTAAATGAGGGGTAGAAAGATTTTGTCTTCCACATTCTCAATTTGTTTAAATTAAGAAAAACTCCTTTCTACATCTTCTTGAGTGGATCAGCAGGTGTTGTAAAAAGTACGGTCATTGGATGTATACACCAGTCTATCACCAATTATTTCGACTCTCAGCCAGGTTTGACTGGAGACAACATCTACATACTTTTATGAGCACCATCAGGAAAGGCTGAATTTCTTATCGAAGGTGTTACATTGCATATGGCATTTGCATTACCTGTCTCTCAATTTGGAGGTCAAATGCCTGAATTATTAACAGAAGTGGCCAACACAATAAGGGAAAAATTATTGAACATCAGGTTACTCATCATTGATGAAATTTTCATGGTGGGAAGTACAATTTTCAGTCGTGTAGATTCTTGTTTGCAACAGATAATGGGCGTCACCAAACCATTTTGGAGGAATATCTATTTTGGTTGTCGGGGATTTGAACTAATTACCTCCAGTTATGGATTCACCGATTTACAAGATGGGAAAAGACAATGATTTTTGCAAATTAAGACAGGAAAATCTACTTTGATTTTATAGAGTTAGATACTACTTTAGATTTTATGAGTTGAAACAAATAATGCGTCAAAAGGATGAACTTGAGTTCATTGAAACGCTGAACGCATTAGCCCATGGAAATATGGAAGAAAAACCATATTGAATTGATTGAGTCCAGGCAAGTGTCCGCATCAGCAATTCCAAAGGGTGAAATCAGAAAAATAAATGTGTGGACCTTTACAATGAAGTGAATATTAAAAATCATCCCGGCCCAGAGTACGTTTCCACTGCGAAAGATGCAATATTAAGGAAACTGTCTGAGACAACGAAGAATAAAGTGTTGGAAGAACTAAAGTGCAAGAAGTTGAGCGAAGTAACTGGCCTACTGCATCAATTAATTTTAAAAATAAGAATAAAATATATGGTAACCAGCAATATTGACGTGGAAGATGGTCTAGTCCAGGGGTGGGCAGATTCAGTCCTGGAGGGCCGCAGTGGCTGCAGGTTTTTGCTCCAACCCAATTGCTTAATAAGAAACCCTTATTGCTCAAGTAACACTTCAGCTTCACTTTAGTTGTCTCGCTCGTTAAGATTTTGAACCCTTATTGCTTATTTTAGTCTTAAACAGCTGTATTCTTGGTTTTTAATTGCTCCTAATTAGCAATACCATGCAAATGACAAAAGAGACCAGCATTTCTCCATTTAGCTTGTTTTCATTTACACCAGTGTGTATTTATCATGCACTATTTGGTTTAATTAAATACTTGGAAGGAAAGTGAAGAGAAAAAAGTGAAGCACTGAGATTTACTCATCTGTTTTAGACTTCAAATCATTTGGGTGATATCCTTAGAAAGGAAAATAAATCTAGGATATGAGAATGACCTGACATGGCAGAGTTAAAGCACTAGCAAGCCATGAAATTAAATAATTGATAAGGATTGGTTTTTAGTTAAGCAATTGGGTTGGAACAAAAACCTGCAACCACTGCGGCCCTCCAGGACTGAATCTGCCCACCCCTGGTCTAGTCAATGGAGCCTGTGGAATATTAAGGTTAATATCATTTGAAAATGATAGAAGTCAAGAACCAAATATTCTTTGGTTCAACTTTTCCACAAAGAACGTCGGTAATAAAGTAAGAATCGTCCACAAGATATTCATCGATGACAATGAAATTGCATCTAATTTAGTGCCTTTTAGGAAAGTTTGTGTTGCACTAAATAAATCGAATAAAACTGCAGCACCAAATGTTGAGAACTCAATTTCCAATTGAGATGCAACAGATGCAATTAACATCCATAAAAGCCAAGGACAGATGTATGAAGAAGCAGTGTTGGATTTTGATGAAATAAGGAGGATAACTAGGCCTTTGTTGTACGTTGCTTTAAGCCAAGTGTCAAGTATCAGAGGACTCTACATCGTAGGGAAGTTTAGGGAACCAAAAGAGTTGAAAAGTGAGGAACCCTGCTCACAGGAGCTGTGCAGATTAAGAAGTGCAAAGAATTTGTATGTGCCACTCCGTGTATTTAAAGACTCAACAGGATTGAAAGTAGCACCTCAGAAGGTATGCTCTTTAAGGAGTAAAACTGACAAGTGGTACTTTAACAGTGACATACCAATATTTTCCGAAACGCTGATGTCTCAAAACAAAGAAGTTGGCCTTGATGGATACAAGGTAATATTTAGGAGTGATGCTCAACACGGTTCGAGAGGTCTCATTTGCTTTGCGAAACACAATCTTGACGGTTTGAATGATGTAATACATCATAGTATAGAGAAGAGCAACGATTATCATGTTGAATTATTTGCTTTTACCGTTGATGAGATGACCATCATTTCTGGATACAAATCTCCTCACACCCAAATAAATGTGTTTCAAACCATTTTTCAATCACCAATGGATAAGGTGAACTCTTTCAAAAGAAGTCATTGTAATTGGAGATCTGAACATCAATATATTCAACAATAGTGACTTACGTGTATTTTTCAGCAAATATAAAAACTTAAATCTGCTTTACCAATGGTAATCCCAACCACCAATTTGAATACACAAATAGAAGATATATTTTCAACAAATTCAGTTTATGCAGGAGTGTATGAAACATACTTTTCATACCACAAACCTGTGTATTTCAGATAGAATGTTAACATTCTTTCTGACGTAGAAAAAAATAACCGATTTCACCACCAGTTGGGCTGGTTCTTCACCGACTAAGATACAGAGAACAGAAGATCGAACAATAAGTAAAAGTGGAAGTAAACCAACAGTTATTAATCAGAATGTTAATAATCATGCATGTCGTCTTCAATTGCATATTAATTTTATTCTTGCAGCACCTGCAAACAGAAGCAACATCTGTCAATTGGATGATCAACACTATGAAGATATTTTTAACACAGAAGGGGTTCTTAACGATGTCCACCTTGAATATTTCAATACAATATTGGTAACACTAACTACATTTTCTCCCCAGTCACCATTTCTTCAGTTATCCGATTCCATTATTCCTCATATCACAAATACACCAAATATTCAGATTTTGTTGGATGGGACAGCTATAAGTGCCGAGAAAAATGGTCACTGGATTTGTTCATACTACGATGGTAGCGTGGTGCACATCTTCAATAGTATGAATCATAAACAACTCACTCAAGGAGAAAATATCAATTTGGAAAAGTTGTATGGTGCTAACTTCCAAAAACAGTTTCATCCAGTTCAGCAGCAGCCGAACTCCAGTAGAACCTCTGGTCACGAACGTTTACGAACATGTACAAATTGGGTTACGATCAAAAAGTTCGCCAGAATTTTGCATCTGTTCACGACCACATACTTTGGTGGTGAACAAAAACACTGGTGGCCAGTTTCCCTTCCGGTTCGCATGCGCCAATGATTTCCCATTTTCTTTTGTTGCTTATACAGGGCCTAACAAAGACAACGCACATGTTCAGTCTCTCCCTGTACATCGTTCTCGGTCAGACGTGCGTTCATTTGCTGTGAACTCTTTGTGCTCTGTTTTGTGTGCTTTTGCATTAATTTTGCAATTAAGCATGGCCTCTAAGCAAGTGAAGAGTGGTAGTGTTGGTGAGAAGAAAGGTTAGAAGAAAATTTAAATCCAATTAAAGAAAGAAATCATTGAAAAGTATGAGCGTTCGTGTTACCGATCTTGCTGCCGAGTCTACGATTTTGACTATTCTAAAGCAGAAAGAGGCCATTAAAGCAGCTCATGTACATAGTTTGTACAGTCTGGAACAGATTAATC
The DNA here is from genome assembly GCF_900747795.2 of Erpetoichthys calabaricus. Lineage (NCBI taxonomy): Eukaryota > Metazoa > Chordata > Cladistia > Polypteriformes > Polypteridae > Erpetoichthys > Erpetoichthys calabaricus. Next base: position 348,980,634 of record NC_041394.2, on the reverse strand, counting down.
GTATTTACATACAATCTTATGGGGAAATCACGTTCGGGTCGCGTCCAGAGTTTTGGAATGAATGGTTGTGACAAGTGGTACCACTGTATGTCGACTGTCAGTTCTATTCTGTTGCTTTTGCTGTGTCTATTTATTTTAGTAGAAAGCCATGTGAAGAAAATTATGATAGAACTCATTTAAAAAGTCACACCACAGAAATATTTCAGAGGTAACGTTTGGAACCATTTCCGTAAACATTTTAAAACGTATCAAGCAGTACTTTGTAAAGATGTTCAAAGTGGTGGCTGCTTTGTTTCATTATTTAATTCCGATTATTGAATGTGTTACAATTAATTACATTTACATTGAATATTTTTGGGTTTCTTATTTTCGTAATAGAAATATATGTGTGATTTTGGTTAAATATATTAATATAAATAAATTATTAAATTCGCTCTTGTGGGTGTACCAACTACCCACTGATTGTAAATACGTAACTATAAAACACACATACAGTATATTGAACCCGCCACAAAAGGGTAATGGGAATCTGTATCTGTCACATCCACATTGTGGTTCCCGGGCAACGCACATTTTTATTCATATTCAATATGAACATAAACGCGTAGTTACAAAGACAGATATTCGAAGGGTGCTTCATTTACATTTTAAAATAACAAAGAACCCTTAAAAATAATACGGTAAATAATAATATTGTATGACCATTTTTTTCGGTTTACCCATATGAACGACTCATCCCTATGTCTGAGTATACGAGAAAGTCGAGGAGAGATGACTCCCGATTTTTTAAATTTTTGAATAAGCCTCACCTATTACTCATGATGCTTTATTGACCTTTATTTTCCTACATTTACGGAAAGAGTATAGCATAACACTGATATTGCCCATTAAAAACTCCTCATTCTGTGGACTGATAGTTCAATTATCCACGCATTTTCTTTTATATTGATGTCTGGTTTTCAAACATCAGGTTTTTTGTATATTAGAATTGGTCCAAAGTAATCAGCATAGTCTAATTTTCCATTATTCTGTCTGGAGTGTGGTTCCCAATGCATCTATGGTGTGGCAACTGGTATGTTCTCCATATTTTCCAATGGAGTAATCAAGCTGCTTTATGTCTCTCTTTAGGCATTTGTCCCTAGTCTCAGGTCCCCTCTGCTAAGCCCCATGGAGGTCAGCTGCACAAACTGGAGCAGATCTTCTTAGCAGTTTGAATTTGTGTGTGTTTCTGAGGGTCAGCATTGTAAAAAAATAATTTTCCACATTCTCATGGGATTAACTCATCCCAAATGTCTTGGTGTGCTTACTACCAAAACAGGATGGAACCACTCTCCTTAGTTGTAGCATTTCTGCTGCACTGCTGTATTTAAATTCAAAGAGGAGGTTCAATGTAGCACTGGTTTTGTTCCCAAATTATTTTTTTATTCTGTTTGTTTTATGGTAATTGGTAGGATGTCAGCACAGGCCTAGAAGTTTCTTTTCATTAGTCCTGTGAATCAGGACTTTTCTCCTCTATGAATTCTTGTGTGCTGCTTGAGAGTACCGCTGGTGGCGAATTGTTTTCCACATTCAGCACAAAAGTGCGGTTTCTCTCCATTATGTATTAATGTGTGCTTCTGAAGGTGGCCTATTTGTGAGAATTCTTTTCCACATTCAGAACAGCAGTATGGCTTCTGTCCAGTGTGAATTCTTGCGTGTGTCTGAAGGTGGCCAATTTGTAAGAATTGTTTCCCACATTCGGAACAGCAATACGGCTTATTTCCAGTGTGAATTCTTTTGTGTAATTGAAAATTGCTACTGTTAACAAAGTGTTTGCCACATTCAGAACAGCAAAATGGTTTATGTCCAGTGTGAATTCTCCTGTGCCGCTTAAGAGTACCACTAGTGGTGAATTCCTTTCCACACTCAGAGCAGCAATACGGCTTCTCTCCAGTGTGAATTCTTATATGCCGCTTAAGAATTCCACTGGTGGTGAATTCTTTCCCACATTCAAAACAGCAATATGGCTTCTCTCCGGTGTGAATCCTCGTATGCCGCTTAAGGGAACCACTGGTGGTGAATTTCTTTCCACATTTATAGCAGCAATATGCCTTCTGACCCGTGTGAGTTCTTGTGTGTAACTGCAGACTGCTATTGTTAACAAATTGTTTACCACACTCAGAACAACAAAATGGTTTCTCGCCCGTGTGGATTCGTGTGTGCTGCTTAAGAGTTCCACTGGCAGTGAATTCCTTTCCACATTCAGAACAGCAATATGGCTTCTCTCCAGTGTGAATTCTTGTGTGCCGCTTAAGAGAGCTACTGGTGGTGAATTCTTTTCCACATTCGTAACAGTGATATGCCTTCTGACCAGTGGGAATCTTTGTGTGTAACTGAGGACTGCCATCTTTACCAAATTGTTCACCAAGTTCAGAACAGCAAGGCGGCTTCATTCCTGTAGAACTGTTCTGCTTATCATTCGATTTACATTTCTGTTTAAACCTTTCTCTCTGCTCTTCTAAAAACAACAAAGTGGAAGAATTCGAATTGTACCTCTGTGGTTGAGTGCTCGTGTTATCTGTCCTGCTTAGCTTCAAATCAGGCAGCGAACTCCAGTGCAAAGTGGTTGGGGTCAAAAGCTGTGATCCTGATATTAATATCTTCATATTTTCATTTTGCTGCGTTTGTTTTGCTATACACTGCAGAGATGTGAGAGGAAATGAAGATAAGCAGATGGCACCAGTGTCTTGTAAATCTGCAGAAACATACCAATGCACAATATTAATGCAAACATATAATACTTAGATTTTTACCAAGAAGAAAAATAAATTAGCATTATAATAGCTTATACTTGTTGAAATAAGCCAAAGTCACAATGACAAGCCAACATCAGTACTTTCATTTTGAATTCTGTATTTCAAATAGTCACCACCTAAGAATTAAATTAAAATCAATTTCACTTAAATGCCCAGTGCACTCTACACTAGCAACAAATATAGCATAGAAAAAAAATAAAGGCTATAAAAACAGAAATATTAAAACAGTTAAATGTAATACAATATACGAGGGGGAACCCAAAACTAACGGGAAGCTGTACCTGCCACACAACCTAGACTTAGTTGTGAATTCCACCGCTAGGTGTAGCAAACTTACAGCATTCTGTGGCAGTCTGCCGAGTGGCACTGCTCTGTATTGTTCGTAGACCATTCCGTGTCGGTTTTTCTTGGTGCTTATTAAACGTGTTCTGTGATTTTTGTGATGGGTGATCATAAACAGCGGCGAGTCTGCGTTAAATTTTGTTTTCTCTTAGGGAAAACAGCTGTTGAAACTGTAGTGATGCTTGAAACTGCTTTTTAAAAGGAAGCGTTAAGTAAAGAACAGGTCTACGAGTGGTTTTCACGTTTCAAACGAGGGGAAATGTCACTTGAAGACCAACCAAGATCTGGCTGACTTTCCACAATTAGGAATGAGGGAAATCTTGAAAAAAGTTCACAATGCAATTTATGAAGATCGTCGTTGGACTGTTGAAGATATTTCTGAATTGACTTGTGTGTCTTGGAGTTCTTGACACCTTTCCTACTCACCTGCTCTTGTTCCGTGCGACTTTTTCTCATTCCCACATATGAAAAATGAACTCCAAGGAAAGCGTTTTTGTACCATGGAGGAATTCAAAGAAAAATCTTCAGCAATTCCAAAAATGTTTCCGCCAGTGGGAAAACCATTGGGACGAGTGCATTCATTGATATGGAGAGGACTTTGAATGAGACTAAAATTTCAGTAAGTAAGAATTATTAAAACGTTTTCTTTTCCAATTCTGGTTATTTTTGGATACCCCCTCGTATATACACACACAGTATATCTATTGTGGCCACCATGGGGCACACCGGCTCCACAAACCCATCACAGACAGACGCCAGACACTAGTTCCAAGCGCTAAGGCTTTTTATTTTGGTGTGGGAAATGTTTTCCACACAGTACTTTCTTTCTCTTCTTCTCTATGTCTTTGTCTCTCACTCATTTTGCCTCCACTAATCCTCCAGCAATCTTCATCCCACTTCCTCTCAACTGTAGCTCCCTGAATGAAGTCAGGCGGCTCCTTTTATGCTGCACCTGGGAGTATTTCTGGTGGCCCGTAAGTACTCCCAGGTGAGGAGGAACCCCAACAAAGTAGGGCTTTGTAGCTCCCCCTGGAGGCCCCCTACAGATCCCAACAAGGCTGTGCCAACTTCCAACTCCCATGGAGCCCTATGGGACTCTGAGGTCCCACTGCAACCCAGGGGAGCTGCCATTATGTGTTCTAGGGGAGGCAGTGCCCTGTGTATATCTGCTCCCACGGTCATCCCTACAAGAAGTGCCAGCATCTTTAGACTGTATTGGAAAAGTCTGTTTTCATTAAAACAGAAAGCAGAAAAGCCTTCTTGCTCTTTGGTGAATGCAGTCGATATTTTTAAAAAGTCCGTGCTCAGACATCTCAGCCATATGCACTTTCACCCGAGAAGCTAAAACAGTAAAGTGGCAGCTTGATTCTCCATGTCTGTAGCTGGATCCCTGAATTAAAAATTGGCTTAAAGAGGCAAACTGCATTATCTGGGATTGCCGTTAGTATTGCTGGGAGAGGAAACAACAGGGATACTCTGTGCTTGATTAGTCAATCCTGAGTGCTGCTTTGAAGTACTGCTTTAAAGCTTGCTCTTTCTGGTTTACTTTACACCATCTTCTGTGCATCTTCGGTCTCATTATCCACTAACCTTTTTCATATCTTCGTTTATGGGTGTGGTTGTAAAAAAACATGGCAGATACATCTGACTTCTTATGATGCAAGGGGGTGGAAGAGGGCTTTATGCAAGAAACAAGGCTTTTCTTTAACATGACAGGTTCTGCCTCTCCCCTTAATCTCACACTCCCACACTCACAGAATGCCTTTGCATATTTGTATTGATATGTACTGTACAATGGCCACTAGATGTCAGTAGTGGAGGTTTGATTTACGACAGTTAAAAATGTTATACATAAGGCAGTTTCAGGGCAGACAAAGTCATCCACATTGAAGCACATGTAATAAAAAATTGTTTGTTGGTGTCACATCTTATGAGAGTAAAAGAAGTAAACAAAACACATACTTGCCAGAAGCATTCCTCTTGAACACAACACACTTGAAAATGATAACAAAACAGAGCACAGCTAATCAAAAGCGAAACAACCTGCCACAATTTAGGCCCAAATTTATACAAGCTCTCCAAAAACGGAAAATATTTTGCTTGCTAAGTTAGCAATTAACAAAAAACAAACTCCTCATTTACTACAACAAAACATTAAACCTCCGAGTATTTCATGTTAGGCGGCACGGTGGCACAGTGGGTAGCGCTGCTACCTCGCAGTTGGGGGACCTGGGTTCGCTTCCCGGGTCCTCCCTGTGTGGAGTTTGCATGTTCTCCCCGTGTCTGCGTGGGTTTCCTCCGGGCGCTCCGGTTTCCTCCCACAGTCCAGAGACATGCAGGTTAGGTGGATTGGCAATTCAAAATTGGCCCTAGTGTGTGCTTGGTGTGTCCTGTGGTGGGTTGGCACCCTGCCCAGGATTGGTTCCTGCCTTGTGCCCTGTGTTGGCTGGGATTGGCTCCAGCAGACCCCCATGACCCTGTGTTCGGATTCAGCGGGTTGGAAAATGGATGGATGGATATTTCATGTTAAACTTCACTTTTAAGCTCACACCCTCAACCCTAAAACCTACAACCATTTTTATTTCACACTTACTTTCTTCAGACTGATGTGTAGGTGATGCTTGATCTTCTTCGGGCCCAGTAGATGGAATCTCCTCAGTCGTCTTCCTGTCAGACGCTAAAGATTCAGACCTCAGCCTGACGTCGAAAGGCTTCACACTTTTAGGTTTGTGCGTCTCAGTGCTGACAGACATCTCCTCTACTTCTTCTTTAATGCACACTGACCCCAGTTCATAATCCTCGTCCTTTATGCAGAGAATGCCCTGTTTAGGCTGGGCAAACCCCCTGCCACAATCCTCATCCTTAACACTTACAGTCATTATCTCCATGGTATTTATGTCAGCTTCACACGTCTCCACTTTCACGTCCATCTTTGCGTTACAATAAATGGCAACTGCTGCTTCTTTGCTCCTGAAAGAACAGGATTTAATTACATCAAAACTGCATCATTTAAAACTAATATTTCTTTTTATGGCAACTGTTCAGTCACAGTTTATATCTTTCAAGCTTGGCTGGCTGGAGACACATGCTCCTGGTGGGGTTATTGATAGGGTTTATGGAGGCGTGGCCAAACAGAATAATACATTGTCACTTTCATGAATATTCTAATTATATCAAAGTAAACCTTACTTGAAACATCCGAGCCATTGTCTGGAGTCTGGCCAGGGATCGATGTGTGCCGGAAAGAACTTGGTGGACCCAAATAACTCAGTGGATGTTAACCACATTTTCCACTGCAATTACTGCAGTAGACTGGCTAAGAATAACCTACTCCACTGTCATGAGAATTGTACATTGTACAAAAAAATATTTTAATGCGCACACAGGTATTAATACAGGCTTGCATGGCCTCATGAAGTGATATTAATATTAATAGTATTAATACTTGTGTGCGCATTAAAATATTTTTTTGTACAATGTACAATGCTCGTGACAGTGGAATAGGTTATTCTTAGCCAGTCTCCTGCAGTAATTGAAGTGGAAAATGTGGTTAACATCCACTCATGCATGGAAAAAAATACCGTTGAATATCGTGAAACCGGTATAATTTTGAAAAATACCGTGATATAGAATTTTGGTCATACTGCCCAGCACTAGTCTGACTCAAGTGTCCACTAGCTTTTTCAGTTTTACCTGAGGACGTGGAGGGGGCCAATCTTAGTTCCATACATTCATGGTACTCCAAAGCATGTTTGCAGCTAAGGTGGTGCAGCAAATTGCTCGTGTTGCCGCCTCTGGCGACAATTTTATCTTGACAGCATTTGCCATAAATAGTTGTTTCCAGAAGTATTTCCCGACCACAGACATGACTTCTTTTTCCAGCAAAAGTTCTTCTGTGTCATCATGTTCAACTTTATCGCCTGCTACAGCTTCAGTTTCAGAATGTTCTCGGTCTATTTTCACCGCTCAGTACCTCCACTAACACATGTGCTCCGTTGCATGCGTGTTTAGCGGTGTAGCAGTGAAAAAGGTCCCCCCTTAAACAAACAGTTTCCCGCTGCGCCACATTCCAAACGTTGTTTAGGCTATTTAAACCAGTGTTGTGGTATAAGAAATCCACAACATAACAAAAATAAAAAACGGTTTTTGGTATGAACTGGTATACCGCCCAGCACTACTGTTAGGGTGTTCTCAGTGACTGCACTGTGGCTTTTAGTGAGTCAGTAGTGAGAAGTCAAGCAAAAGGACACCAAAATGAGTCTGTAGTAAATTTTGGAATATAAGATTGAATAAAAGTAAACAATTCTAGCAGGTCTATAAATCTGATTGTGGTTCAACATATTAACCCAAATCATTATTGAACCCAAACTATGTTTACAAAAGGATCTAAAGCTGACAGGAACTACAGAATTACAAAAATAAGACATGGAAGATAGTGGAAGCTGAAGTACAGATTAATGGCTTGGTTAAAAACTTGCATTATTTTTATTGAATTTATAGATAAATACTAGAATTTGGCATTTTTTGTTTTGGTCTCATCTGTTATGGGAGATGGACGTCTAGGATAGAACTCCATTAGCAGTGGTGTTACTTCACCTTTTTTGCTTTGCACCCTTCCCCACCACAACCTACTGCCTATGGGGAAACAAGCAAAAGCTTTAGATTCATCAAAAATGTCAATCTCTGGGTTTCAACATTAAACTGAAAACATCAATATCTCGATGAAGGTTGTGTGTCTGTCTGTGTGTCACAGCTTTCTTGAGGACGGCCTACAGCTAAAATGGTTGGTCGGAAAAATACCATACTCGAAACGTAAGCCTGTTATGAGATGATGATGTGCCGATTAGTTTTTGAGCCAAAAAGTACAAGAGGCACTCGAGAGGAACCCTCAAATACCGTAATTCTGCAATTCTTTTTGTCAGCTGCTATCGTAAAGAACAATTTTAAGATCAGAAAGATCAGCATCACAGCGGTAAATAACTACTGAAATGTTAGAGAATAGTTTGGGCAACTTGGTTCCAAGGGCGCAAAGCCTACTGAAACTCATGTCTGAGTTGTTTTTACTACTATCCTGAGGTATCCAGTTCTCACTTAACCCAAGAGGATTTAACTACAGTACAGTAATCCCTCGCTATATCGCGCTTCGACTTTCGCGGCTTCACTCTTTCGCGTATTTTATATGTAAGCATATCAAAATATATAACGCAGATTTTTCACTGCTTTGCGGGATTCTGCGGACAATGGGTCTTTTTACTTCTGGTACTTGCTTCCTCAGTTGGTTTGCCCAGTTGATTTCATACAAGAGATGCTATTGGCGGATGGCTGAGAAGCTACCCAATCAGAGCATGCAGTTAAGTTCCTGTGTGCTGCTGATTGGCTCAACGACAGAGCGCTGCATTAACCAGGAAGTCTCATCTCACTCATTCAGTATTAACGTGCTACTGCTTCAGGGGCTGTGTCCAAGCGCCAACAGAAGATGCAAATGATTGCAGAAAAGGTAAAAGTTTTGGATATGTTGAAGGAAGGGAACAGCTACACCGCTGCAGGACACCATTACAGCATCAATGAGTCCATGATTCTTTTTATTTAAAAAGGAGGAAAAGCATACAAGATCTACGACTGCAGTGTCCTTTAACCAGGGCGCAAAACGAGTTGCAAGTGGACGTGATAAGGCAGTAGTCTGGATGGAATCTGCTTTAGGAATCTATGCAACAAGGTCGATGACGTCATGACCGCCTACAAGCTGCTCTTCGACCGGAAAAAGAAGCAGCGTCAGCAACTGCCGATCACAATGTTTTTGCAGCCTCACAAAAAAGAGCCAGTTCCTACTACTACTACTACTACTACTACTACTACTACTACTACTACGGATACACCTTCAGAAACCGTGGAGGAGGTGCCCCAGGAAATGGCACCGCCGTCTGAAGAGACGTAAATACAGTCATCGGCTGCGCAGTCATCATCACCTTCATCGTCATCATTTTTACTGTGCAGCATATTTATCACCATCATCACGTCATATATGGCTGCGTGTACTTCGCTATACAGTAAGTGTAAACTTATCTACCAATTTCATATTGCTTAGAAGTTGTCCCTGTTATTAATAGAGTAAAGGGTGGGTTGTAAACAATACAGGGAGGGTTTAAAAACGTCCAAATACACGTTAAATAATTAAATAAATATGGTGTCCCTACTTCGCGAAAATTCAGTTATCGCGGTCGGCCTTGGAACCTATCTCCCGCGATAAGTGAGGGATTACTGTAACGCTATCCTTTGTTGTGCAGTAAAATTAAACTCATCATTATCGGACAAGTCATCCTGTCATTGTTGGTGAGTAACAATTAATTTTCTACGTACAGTACTTATTACATGTACATAGTTTAATATCACTATACACACATTTTACTGTATACAATTTTTCTTGCATTATACGTATTTATTGCTGGTGGCCTGCCTGTCGTAATGGTTGAAACATATGTGATATCGGAGACGCTCGATATCTTTAAAATAATATTTAGGTTTTACTGTATATAAAAAGTGTGTTTACATACATAATTTCAATGAATCTTACCTAATATCTAAGAGAATACAAAGGGGTTATGCTGTATAATTGTGTGGGAAATGTTCATATGGTTATTTTTATATATTTTAAGCCCTTATAAACTCACCCACACTCTTATAAACATATGGTTTTTACTTCGCGGATTTTCACCTTTCGCGGGGGGTTCTGGAACGCAACCCCTGCGCTCGAGGAGGGATTCCTGAATATGAAAATTCAAAAAGTATATACATATTCACCCTGAACAGTTTGGTGACCTACAATGCCTCTTCCAGCATGGTGGAGCACCAGGTCATAAGGCAAAAGTGACAACTAAGTGGCTCTGGGAACAAAACATCAAAATTCTGGCCAGGAAACTCCCCAGACCTTAATCAAATTGAGAACTTGTGGTCAATTCTCAAGAGACGGGTGGACAAACAAAACCCCACCAATTCTGACAAACTCCCAGCATTGATTATGCAGGAATGGGCAGCTGCCTTCAGTCAAGATTGGTCCCAGAAGTTGATTGCCAGTCAGACAGGATGAATTGCAGAGGTCTTGAAAAAGAAAGAAGGGCCAACACTGCAAATATTGACTCTTTGCATAAACGTCATGGAATTGTCAATAAAACATTTGAAACTTATGAAATGCTTGTAATTCTACTTCAGTATACCACAGAAACATCTGACAAAAAGATCTAAAAACACTGAAGCAGCAAACTTTGTGAAAGTTAACATTTGTGCCATTCTCAAAACTTTTGGCAATGGCTATATATATGCAAAGCATGAGCAGCAGACAGAGGGCTCAGAAAGAAAAGGTAGCTAAGGCTTCATTAAGTCTAAACTGGCCTCAAGTTCAAGTTTAAGGTATGGCCTGCCAGAGAATGATCTGGAACAGACAGGGGAAGGAACAGATCTGCTGGAACCTGACACTGCAATATCTGCTCCAACTGAGAGCGAAAGTGGGAGTAAAACTGCGAATGAGTCGGGTCAGGGGAATTCATCAATTCCAGGTGGTTCATTGAAACGGAGCGTGGCCTCACTATTCCCGAAGTCAACTACCCCCAATGAGTCAGTGGCATCAACTCTAACTGGACTCAGAGAGCAGAGAAGACCGAAATAAACTGTCCAAGCTGAAGGTAAAGATTACCACAATGATTACCTCACTCGGGTTCATAAAGAGACATAAGGTATATAAAGGATACAAACATGAGAAATGAGAAACCACTTCAGGATATAAAAGACCAGAAGAAACATTTAAGTGATAACTTTACTGCAAACTTTAAAAACATCTCTCCATTATAAAAAAAAATCCTGTAGAGAAACAGTAGGGCGTCGAGACATCATCTTCACGTTAAGATCACGGAAGATGGTTAAAAGACCCGTGAGGACTTTAAACATGAGACATTGTGCCAAGAGATTGACCCAGGACCATCTCACGATGACGTAGAACATGAGATTCTTGCAAGACACGCCCTACTTACAATCAATATCAAATAAGACAACGGGGCAGCAAAACATTCTGTCATGTGAAGGATTTGAGCACACACAGATCCAGGGTCTCAGCACATATAAAGCATATAAGGACAAAATGTTATAAATGAAAAGTCGATGACTAAGTGAAGAAGCAAGCAGCGTGGAGAAAAGAGCCTCAAAAGTGTTGGAGAGACAAAAAAGAAAAATAATAATCTAGGTGCAAATGCAGAAAATAAGGAAAGTAATTATCATCCCATAACAAGTGGAATTGAAACAAAGCATGTCCAAGCGGGCTCAGAATTAAAAGAGTAAAAGAAGAAAGTAGAACCTCATAAACACGTTCACAAACGTTGGTGCTATACACATACAGAGCAGATTATGAAAGCAGTGGCTCAAAAAAAAAAAAAAAAACACTTTTGCGCGATACAAATGTGGAGAAAGTTAAAGAATATGAAACTAGGAAAATTAGAAAGTATAAAAAAAAGAAAGTAAACATCACAGTAGCGCAAACAAGCAGAAATTATTACTCGAAAAAGGGAAAATAATCACCACGGACCAGGTGTTATTGGAAAAAAAAGCAGGACAAAGTGAGGTCAGAAATAAAAGACAAAGAGTAGAAAACAAAGTAAAACGTCATAAAGAGGTTAAAAAACAAAGGGGCGAAACACATGCTGAGCAGGTTACAGATAATGAAAACTGGAATTCAAAAGACTCAAAAAAAAAAAAAAAAAACGTAGGCGTGAAACACGTGAAGAGCAAGATACAGAATATGAAAGCTGAATGGCAAAGAAGTCTCTGAGGATCTGAAAAAAAAGAATTGTGGCTCTACATAAAGATGGCCCAGGCTATAAGAAGATTGCCAACACTCATAGACGTACGAGTGCTGCCAGCATTGCTGCAGAGGTTGAAGGAGTTGGGGGTCAGCCTGTCAGTGCTCAGACCATATGCCGCACACTGTATCAAATCGGTCTGCATGGCTGTCATCCCAGAAGGAAGCCTCTTCTAAAGATGATGCACAAGAAAACCTGCAAACAGATGGCTGAAGACAAGCAGACTAAGGACATACATTACTGGAACCATGTCCTATGGTCTGATAAGACCAAGATAAACGTATTTGGTTCAGATGGTGTCAAGCGTGTGTGGCGGCAACCAGGTGAGGAGTACAAAGACAAGTGTGTCTTGCCAACAGTCAAGCATGGTGGTAAGAGTGTCATGGTTTGGGGCTGCATGAGTGCTGCCGGCACTGGGGAGCTACAGTTCATGGAGGGAGCCATGAATGCCAACATGAACTGTGACATACTGAAGCAGAGTATGATCCCCTTCCTGGGCCGCAGGGCAGAATCCCAACATGATAACGACCCCAAACACACCTCCAAGATGGCCACTGAGGGTAAAGGTGCTGGACTGGCCAAGCATGTCTCCAGACCTAAACCCCATTGAGCATCTGTGGGGCACCCTCAAACGGAAGGTGGAGGAGTGCAAGGTCTCTAACATCCACCAGTGGAGTGGAAGAGGATTCCAGTGGCAACCTGTGAAGCTCGTGTGAACTACATGCCCGAGAGAGTTAAGGCAGTGCTGGAAAATAATGGTGGCCACACAAAATATTGACACTTTGGGCACAACTTGGACATTTTTCACTTAGGGTTGTATTCACTTTTGTTGCCAGCGGTTTAGACATTAATGGCTGTGTGTTGAGTTATTTTGAGGGGACAGCAAATTTAAATAATTATATAAGCTGTACACTGATTACTGTACATTGTATCAAAGTGTCATATCTTCAGTGTTGTCCCATGAAAACATAAAATATTTACAAAAATGTGAGGGGTGTACTCACTTTTGTGAGATACTGTATTTGTTGCACTTCTACATAATAATCTTTTTCTACCAATAATCATCTTTTTCTACCCTCTCAAACCTACACAGTATTTAAATGTTTGGAAAACGTCTGGGATTAAAACACTTACAGTGCATCCGGAAAGTATTCACAGTGCATCACTTTTTCCACATTTTGTTATGTTACAGCCTTATTCCAAAATGGATTAAATTCATTTTTTTCCTCAGAATTTCTACACACAACACCCCATAATGACAATGTGAAAAAAGTTTCCTTGAGATTTTTGCAAATTTATTAAAAATAAAACAATTGAGAAAGCACATGTACATAAGTATGCACAGCCTCTGCCATGAAGCTCAAAATTGAGCTCAGGATCATCCTGTTTCCCCTGATCATCCTTGAGATGTTTCTGCAGCTTAATTGGAGTCCACCTGTAGTAAATTCAGTTGATTGGACATGATTTGGAAAGGCACACACCTGTCTGTATAAGGTCCCACAGTTGACAGTTCATGTCAGAGCACAAACCAAGCATGAAGTCAAAGGAATTGTCTGTAGACCTCCGAGACAGGATTGTCCTGAGGCACAAATCTGGGGAAGGTTACAGAAAATTTCTGCTGCTTTGAAGGTCCCAATGAGCACAGTGGCCTCCATCATCCGTAAGTGAAGAACTTTGAAACCACCAGGACTCTTCCTAGAGCTGGCCGGCCATCTAAACTGAGTGATCGGGGGAGAAGGGCCTTAATCAGGGAGGTGACCAAGAACCCGATGGTCACTCTGTCAGAGCTCCAGAGGTCCTCTGTGGAGAGAGGAGAACCTTCCAGAAGGACAACAATCTCTGCAGCAATCCACCAATCAGGCCTGTATGGTAGAGTGGCCAGACAGAAGCCACTCCTTAGTAAAAGGCACATGGCAGCCCGTCTGGAGTTTGCCAAAAGGCACCTAAAGGACTCTCAGACCATAAGAAAGAAAATTCTCTGGTCTGATGAGACAAAGATTGAACTCTTTGGTGTGAATGCCAGGCATCACGTTTGGAGGAAACCAGGCACCGCTCATCACCAGGCCAATACCATCCCTACAGTGAAGCATGGTGGTGGCAGCATCATGCTGTGGGGATGTTTTTCAGCGGCAGGGACTGGGAGACTAGTCAGGATAAAGGGAAAGATGACTGCAGCAATGTACAGAGACATCCTGGATGAAAACCTGCTCCAGAGCACTCTTGACCTCAGGCTGGGGTGACGGTTCATCTTTCAGCAGGACAACGACCCTAAGCACACAAGATATCAAAGGAGTGGCTTCAGGACAACTCTGTGAATGTCCTTGAGTGGCCCAGCCAGAGCCCAGACTTGAATCCGATTCAGTGGTAGTGCTGCTGCTTTGCAGTAAGGAGACTGTGGAAGATTGTGGGTTCGCTTCCCGGTTCCTCCCTGTGTGGATAGCGCTTTGAGTACTGAGAAAAGCGCTATATAAATGTAATGAATTATTATTATTATTATTATTAACATCTCTGGAGAGATCTTAAAATGGCTGTGCACCGATGCTTCCCATCCAACCTGATGGAGCTTGAGAGATGCTGCAAAGAGGAATGGGCGAAACTGGCCAAGGATAGGTGTGCCAAGCTTGTGGCATCATATTCAAAAAGACTTGAGGCTGGAATTGCTGCCAAAGGTGTATCAACAAAGTATTGAGCAAAGGCTGTGAATACTTATGTACATGGGATTTCTTAGTTTTTTATTTTTAATAGATTTGCAAAAACCTCAAGTAAACTTTTTTCATGTTGTCATTACGGGGTGTTGTGTGTAGAATTCTGAGGAAAAAATGAATTTAATCCATTTTGGAATAAGGCTGTAACATAACAAAATGTGGAAAAAGTGATGCGCTGTGAATACTTTCCGGATGCACTGTAGATAGTTGTATATAGAGAATGGCTTTGCATCCTACGAACAATTACGGTTGAAATTTAAATTCTCTCCAACACAATCATTCCACTACTTTCAAATTAGAAAATGTGCTAAACAAAACCTGCCCAATTTTCCTCACCTCCAACATATTTCTATTCTGAAAGAAATACTGATCAGTCTTAAGGACTCGGACAGCATTTCTGTAATATATAAAAACATTTTATAGACCCTTCCTTTCAAAGATCCCAGGGTACAAATTTTTCACTTAACATTTCAGAAAAAGAATGGAAGGCAGCCATGCACAGATGTCACTCGAGTACCATATTCACAACTTTAAATCTTTAATTGAGCAGATTTATCTTCTTTAAAATTGTCCAAAATCTATCCAGGGCAAGATTCAATATTTGAACATTGCAATCGAGCTCCAGTCTCACTGGGTCACATGTTTTGGGCCTGCACCAAATTAACATCATTTTGGACATAAACCTTTAAATGCCTTTCTGACATCCTTGGTGTCCCAATCCCTCCTAATCCACTAACAGCTGTGTTTGGTGGGCTCACAGAGGGGCTTAAAGTGGAGAAGGACAAAACAAAACTGTAATTGCCTTTACTTCACTACTGGCACGTAGACTCATCTTGCTCAGCTGGAAGAATCCTAACTCTCCTCTTCTAAGTCAGTCGGTAACTGATGTTATATACTATTTGAAATTGGAAAAAATCAAGTTCTTACTTAGAGGATCTGTGCAGAACGTTTTTAAAATCTGGCAGGATCTGATAAATAACATTTTAGAAGAATCACCTACATCAGGGAAAAGGATACTCTTCATTCTTAGCTGCTTTTAAAGATTTGCTCTGGTTGATGGCTGTCCTCTCTCTCGGGTTGGGGTTGAATTTTGGTTTGCTAAGGTTTGACTTGATTGTATGGAATATTACCTGCTTTTAATAAAATCAATCAATAAAAAAATATATTATTGCCTTGGTGAAGAAATTCATTACTTTTAATTTATGGATGAATAAATTCTAGAATTTGGCAATGAAAAGTACAAGGTGTGGGAAACACTACAAGATATCAAAACACAAAATTTGTTGACTGTCAATTAAAATGGAGAAGAGGTTGACTTAAAAAAGAAAAAGATTAAATTATGTGGGAAAGAATTATAGCTTTAAAACGAAAAGTGTAATACTATTAAGTGTTAAAGATTACAAAGTGAGCTAAAAGAATTGTGTATGGAAAAGGGAAAAGAAGATGGAGGCAGAAGGACAGAAGTAGCAGAAAATAAACAGTAAATATTTCTTAGGATTTGAGAAAAGGGAAGTGCAGAACAACAAGACGACTGAGCTGACATTTAATGAAACGGTCAGCGGTGACACTAATGAACTGTGCAGCAGTCTTGTTGTTGATTTTTACAGTGGCACTGACTAGCATGTCAGCTCTCAGCTCTTTGATTTAATTAAGAACAGGAAATGTAGGAAGGTAGGCCATAAAAAATACTTTGAAACAAACCAAGCATTCTTAAATTACAAATAATTTAAATTACAAAAATTAAGTCTTCAGGTAAAGACAGGTTAACTGCAGAATTTTATAAGGCATTCACCAACAAAACTGTTATACGTTTCTACCTGCGGTTTAAGAGGAATCTTTCACTACTGAAGAATTACTACCTGGTATGATACAAGGCGTAACAATCCTCAGACCACATTGTCATAAGTTAAGTGGTAACTGCTGCTCCATCACCCTGCTTAAACATGATTATAAAATTATTGCTTCGTTTGTGACTAGTTGGCATACAGCAAGCTTTAGAAAACATTAATAGAGAATCTTAATGTGTCTCAATAAAAGAGTGCCACATATTAAAAAAAAAAAAAAAAAAAAAAGTCTCATAATGGACCTTATCTTTTATCATAAATGGCAAGATGTTGACACACTAAACGTTTTGATTAATTTTTACAAAGCATTGGACACTGTCATACTTTCATTTTTCTTTCATTCCTATATTATATATTTAGCCAATTTCTTTCTCAAAATCATTCACTTTCTCTAGAAATATCAATTAGGGTGGTGTGGTGGCTCTGAGGCTAAGGATCTGTGCTGGTATTCCGAAGTTTGCTGATTCGAATTCCCGTCACTGCCAAAAGAGCAAGACCCGTAACCTGTAATTGCTCCAGGGGCACTGTACAATGGCTGACCCTACGCTCTGACCCCAAGGGGTATAAGAAAACTAACAAATTCCCAATACAAGAAATTGTATAAGGTGAAATAAAGAACAAAAAAAAAAAAATTGTTCAGTTCACTTTGCCAATGGGATGACACACACATTTAATGTTGAAAGAGGCGTCCGTCGAAGAAACTCAAAATCTCCTTTGCTCTTCTCTTATGTGTTCGAATTCTTAACATTTTTATTGAACAAAAGCTTCTTTAAAAGGCATTAGTGTTAAGGATAGTGAACTCAAAACTACACAATTAGCCTATCAATATAACTTTATTCTTGAACAATAACTACAAAATCTCTTTAATTAATCGTTTTTCAAACTTTTCACCTTGAAAAAAAAAAAAGGTGATGTTAGTTGAACTGCTACTAAACTAGTTAAAGAAATTGTGAATTATTTTGGGATTAAAATCCATAACAACATGGAAAATAGAAATATTTCAAACTTATAAGACGCAATGCTTGCCGTCTATTCAAGTGAGAGTCCCACCAGTACAGCAGTGGGGTTATGAAGAGCATCAGATGTCCGTTTGTCATTAGAAGCTCTGAATTATTTTTCTATGAGGTTAGAGAGGATTCTTTTTGATTGCATCAGGAATAACAGGAGTCAAAGTTTAAAAAAGGATGTGTTAAAGAATAGAATATCATAAGGATGACTCAATGTGCTTAAATTCTCCACACTAAACCAGTTATATTTAGCCAAAGTATAAGATTTGTTACAAATCCTTTTAGTGACTGGAACTGCAAACACAATTTCACTTTAGAAAAATTTAGGGGTTCACAGTTTCTTTTATTGGGCTCTTCAAAGACAAGTGAGCAACCAATAACATTGGCTGCCTTTCATAAACAAGTTTTGATGAATTGGCCTTTACTGAATAAGCATAATTATTCTCCACACAGCTTTATCTCACTCTTTTTTTTACAATAACTAAAAGGAGAGAGTTGCTGTTTAAAACACTGCATAGCTACTACTCGATTAATACAACACAACACGAGTGAGTCCAGTAATGTTTAGCTTGTGTGGTCTGCAAAGGGGCTACAGAATCTGCCAACTGCTCATTTTTTCATTGGGAATTTCTTAGCTCTATATAGAGAGATGACTTTATAAACGTGGAGAAAGAAACAGGTAGGCAGGTGTTTCTTTAAAGGTGCTGCATGCTGTTACATTTTGATACTGCCTCCTTCAGGTCTGATAAGAGCTAGATAATTAATTACAATAAATATTTATGCAACTTAAGATGAGGCTATCCAGAAGCATTCTATTATTTATATTGCCTGTATGCAATTATTTAATAAATCACTCAACTACATTAAAGTTTGCATTCCTAACAAAAGAAAAAAATATATAAATCTTGAAAAGATGAAACTGTCGCTCCGGAAAAAAATAATTCATGTCACCGTAAAACAGCTTGCCGGTGTTCGCTGGACTCGTGCTGCTGTTTTAACGGATAAAAGTAAACACGCCGATCTCTTTTTCTTCATTTTGCGCTCAGATCTTCGGAGGAGGAGGAGGAGGTTGTGCGTTTTCTGATTTTTGGTACACAAAGTCTCTGCCGCCGTACTGCTTTCGCAAGCGTATCATTGTCCAGACTGCGTGTTACTGCATGGAGTTTAAACTCTTAAATTCAATTTAAAAATAAATGCCGAGATGGCAGCAATTTTTCTGAAAGAAATCGCCCGCTCCTCAAACACAAATAATTCGGCAATCTCGCTAGGACACCGACTGAAGGAACAGATGATAAATAATAAAGATTAACAGGGGTTATAAATAGAAATGTAACAGGAAAATGTGAAATACAAAAAGTGAGCCAAAGACAGAAGCCAAGTCAGGCAGGATACGAGAAGATGCAGTCGATGAGAGTTCTTAGTTGTTCAAGAGGCGTGCTGTAGCACTACCAGACGTCAAAGATAAAATCCCGCACACACAAAGTGACGGCCCCGAACACGGATCACTTACTTTCTGCCTCTGTGTGATACGTTTAAAAGTCAGCTCACTCCGCAGCAACGGCCTCTCATCCCGTTAGTTCTCCAGTTTACTGCTCAAAAGATTCAAGACTCTCGTGCGCCTCTGTTTTGTCGTCGCTACTTGATGACGTCACAGCAGTGCCAGCCCTGCACCTTACAAGCACGCGCGTTCGCTCTGTTTTATTTACTCTGTCTACTTACCAGCGTGAACGTCGGCTTTAGCTGTCAGGACTGATGGTAGGCTTAAGTATGCGAAGACCCGTTAGGAGGACAAAGGAAGGCGACACTTTCGATTTAGTGGATTAGTGCTTCTCAATCTCAGGTCTAGGGACGCCGTGTGGCTGCAGGTTTTTCCACACGAGCTCTTGTTTCAATTGGACTCCAAGACTAATCCATTAAACTGTTACTGCCCAGTTTGTATGACTTGGTCAATGTAGAAATTACATAACTAAGTTTGTAGAGAAAAGCCAAGCAAAATGACACCTTTTATTGGCAAACTAAAAAGATTACAATATGCAAGCTTTCGAGGCAACTCAGGCCCCTTCTTCAGGCAAGATGTAAGATGTAATTCTCCTTTACAGTTTCTACCAATCATTTTATAAATCAGACATTACCATCATTTCATCAGCCTACCCTTTCCACAACATGCTCTCTGAGGTAGATGGAAGGATCTTCTTCCTCTTGGCGAGCAAATGTAATACTGGAGAGGGAGTCGTCTCTACTACACCGTCACAGGTGAACAAAGAGAGTAGGACGGTGCTGAACACACAATCCTGTTATTATTAAATGGAGTCTTTAAAAGGCAAAATAAGTGCATGCCCCCCAAAAAAGTCCAAGAAGCCGTCCGTACTGTGGTTAACCTGCCCAGAAGAGGCCCACCTAAGCTCAGCCAGTCCCTAAATACTACTTTTTGGGTTCAGACCCCAAAAATGGGAAGGTGGCAAAACAACACGAAATGTCTAGAACTTTATCTAAAAGCTCCAGAGAGAGAGGATAACCATCAACCCCCAGCCCTGAGTCATGTAATGAGGATTTTGATGGTCAAAAATAAAATGTGTGTTTTAAAAGTGTGTTCTGCACAGAGTCATTGTTTCCTTAATTTTAGCTCTTTATTTAGTTATTGATTGATTATTATCTGCTATTTTTTCTCAGTAAACCCTTTTGTTAAGTGCTTTTAGTTTTTGAAATAATTTTGTAATTGTTAAGAATGTTAATGTAATTTCTATTTCTGTATTCTAGTCAGAGTGGACACTGCTGCTCCTGTGCAGCTCGCCCAAGGCCCAATTTGAGGCCCAGCAGGCCTGAGGCAGGTGCAGTGACGTCAGCTCCCCGTGGCACACGTTGTTCGGCTCCTCTTTGTGTTTTCAAATATTTAGGGTTAGGATTTTGATGTTTCTGTGGTTTGCTGTTTTATGACCTTTGGCTTTGCATTTTCCATATTCAAAGTTTTTACCTTTTTAAATTGTTTATGTGTTTATTTGTTTTGACTTCTTTGGTTATAAATTCCTAATTCTTTATCTTTTCTTTTTACTTTTTCAATACATTCCAAAAGTGTGAACCTTTTTTGACTTAATTTAATTTAAAATATTAAATAAGTTTAATTAAAAAATGTAGATCTTTGTTATTTTGAGCCAGGTATTTTATGGTTGTCCTCTCCCTTTCCGTGGTTTTGTAGGCCTCAGGCTTTCTTGTGGTATTCAGGCTTTTTATGAAGTGTGAAGGCTTAAAATTATAACATACTATTATTTTGGAGTTTTCCGTCTCTGCTTGTTCAATTAGATGATTCATTTCTAAAATATTGTGGGTTTTTTTTCCTACTGTGGTTGCAACTGAGTGACAATATAAAAATTTTTAACCCAAAAAAACTTGAATATTGACGTGGAATTTGGACTAGAAGGTCTTATCCTGTATGAATGCCATGGATGACCAAAAGGAAACCCGTCTGCACAACAGCATGACCTCTCATCAACATGGAAGTTGGTCAGGAGCAGTTCCATCCCCCATATGCTAGGTAGCAGTGGGCCACCGGAGGTGTCCCAGTTTGAACACTCGCAAGGGTTCATGGGAATTTTAGTCCAGAAGTGCAGCCATGTTGGGGTCCCTCGGTGCAGCAATGGGGTGCTGTTGGGGGAGGACTGCCCTGGTTCTCAAACAACCCAGAAGTGCCCCCCACAAGTCATGTCCAGTATAAACGGAGCCCACTGCCTTACCACATATAGTCGGGAGGCAGTGGGTGACAGTTAACAGGAGGCAGAGGGAGAAGAAAGAGTTTCATTGGTTTGAATAATTATTGGATGTGCTTCATTATATTACATGCTTAGCGAATTGAAAATCCATTACTTGAACCTGTGACTGTATTTTACAATATTTGGTCTGGGGTTTGGGGCTCAGTGGTGGTCCCTACTGGTTACACCTGATAATATAATTGTGCATAATTTGATTCTGATGTCTAACATTAGAACATCAAACTATCTGTCGAGGGGAAATTCATCCAGAGGTCCAGGAGAGATCTTCTAGGTTACACACTTGTGTTTTATTTATAAACAAACAGTTGTTATGTGAGGCTGTGAAACACAGATGATGTCTTTGTTTTGTTCAACTGAGTATTGAAGGGGATCAGCTCTCCTGGCAGATAAGCCTTGTTGAGGAAGACCCTCCAACAATTCTGTGTCACTAAATGTTTTAAAAAGAAACACAAATAAAACTCAAGGGATTCTGGAGCAGACGCTCACAGCCTGTAAATCCTGCCAACTACTCCAATCCCTTTTTATGGTGTGATGGACGACCGGCTACAGGCTCCGGTCGCCACCCCCAGGCCACTAGGAAGAGCCCTCCGGACAGCATGATGGTGCCCCGAGTTCCAGCAGGGCCTCATGGACTTTGTAGTTTCTATACACAGCCCTGCTGGATACCTTGGGGACCACCGGGAGTCGCTGTAGGGGGGCTAGTGGGCTCTTGTGTGCCCTATAACCCGGGAGTGCGTCAGCATCACGTGACCGGAAGAAACAACGTGCTCCCGGGGTGAAGAAGAGGACTGTTTACCCTGACCTGGAAGGAAATGGACTTGTGGGTTGTGCCAGGAACCACTTCTGGGTCGGGGGATATAAAAGGACTATGAGAAAGCCCAGACACTGAGCTGAGCTGGGAGGTAGGAGGGCGAAGTGTCTGGGAGTGGAGGATTGTATTGTTATAGAGAGAATTGTAGTGTATATGAGAGTGGTGTGGAGAGTGCTTGGTGCACTGTGTAATAATAAAAGAAAGAATATTTATACTTTCATCCGGTGTTCAGAGTGGTACCTGAGGGTTCAAGAGGTGGATGAATACAATGTTACAATGGATGTAATCAGCCTTGAAGTAATTGTTGTGAGCGGCCTGCGGCATTTGATAGCCTTAGAAAGATGTGCATGACAGGACATTATAAATCAAGGACATAATCAAAGATGTACAACCAGACAAGTGGACAGACAGCCAGTCAGTATTTTTGCATTGTGCTTGGTTTTATTTTTAATTAAAGTACATTCTTTTAATTCTTCTTTCTTGGAATTAATTACACTGAATTGGTTCTTCTCAGCTAAAAGAGAAACAATCAGATCATCAGATTAATAGAAAAAAGACCACAGTCCTTAAAATCTCATAAGTGACAATTTGGAATCTATTGTGAATTCTGTGACCAGGTGAGCTAATAGAAAGAGAAAAGAGAAGAAGGCCTTGCTACAGTGTGTGATCAATATATATATATATATATATATATATATATATATATATATATATAAATATATATATATATATATATATATATATATATATATATATATATATATATATATATATATATATTTTGCAGCTGGAGATCCACAAAGGGAGAAAAAAATGAATCACGTATCATAAAATAGTTTTATTCCTGAGCTTTCAACCCCTACCAGGGGTCTTCATCAGAGGATAATGCTTAGACTTACAAGAATCAAAGGCAATATATAGCAACACATTAAAGGGGGGGGTGACTAAGTCAGTATGATCAAGGGGGGGGAGGTTGTATAGTTTATTTATTATGTACATGTTCTTCTTAGGGCGGCACGGTGGCGCAGTGGGTAGCGCTGCTGCCTCGCATTTGGGAGATCTGGGGACCTGGGTTCGCTTCCCGGGTCCTCCCTGTGTGGAGTTTGCATGTTCTCCCCGTGTCTGCGTGGGTTTCCTCCAGGCGCTCCGGTTTCCTCCCACAGTCCAAACACATGCAGGTTAGGTGCATTGGCAATTCTAAATTGGCCCTAGTGTGTGCTTGGTGTGTGGTGTGTGTTTGTGTGTGTCCTGCGGTGGGTTGGCACCCTGCCCGGGATTGGTCCCTGCCTTGTACCCTGTGTTGGCTGGGATTGGCTCCAGCAGACCCCCGTGACCCTGTGTTCGGGTTGGAAAATGGATGGATGGATAGATGGATGTTCTTCTTAAGTTAGCATATGCTGGATTTATGTCCAAGTGTCTGTTGATGGCGTTTTCATCTGATAGCCAAGACTCGGCCAACTCTCTGGCACTTTTAGTACTGGCCTTAAATTTTACTTTTACATTGTCCCAGTTGAATGTGTGTCCTGTCGATTTAGTATGTGCATAGATCAAAGATAGTGCGTCCTTTCTTCTGACGGCGTTGCAATGTTCCTGTACACGTGTTGAGATTCTTTTTGAAGTTTGTCCTATGTATACCGCTGAGCAAGAATTGCATGGGATACTATAAACTGCGTTTCGTGTTTCTGCTGTCGATTTCTTGTTTTTGGCATTAAAGAGGGCCGTGAGCAGATTGTTCGTGGGTTTGTGTGCTATTCTGATGCCCCACTTGGTCAGGATGTGCGCTGTACCTTCTGACACCTTGTGGTGATAAGGGAGTGAGTGCCAGGTGGGGTGGGGGTTCTGATTTAAGTCGATTGTTTGCTGAGTTATTTGGCGTCTCCTGTGTGAGCTCCGATTAATGAATGTTTTTGAGTATCCGTTTGAGGTGAAAAGGTGGAAGAGATAGCGTCTCTCATTAATTTTTGTTTTCTTAGTATTACAATGTGTATATATATATATATATATATATATATATATATCCATCCATCCATCCATCCATCCATTTTCCAACCCGCTGAATCTGAAAACAGGGTCACGGGGGTCTGCTGGAGCCAATCCCAGCCAACACAGGGCACAAGGCAGGAACCAATCCCGGGCAGGGTGCCAACCCACCGCAGTATATATATATATATATATATTTATAATTTAAACATAACTTTGATTGAAATTCAGTTAACAACAACTAAAATGTAAGGACAAGTGTCTCAGAATGAGGCCTTCTCTCCGCTTCACCTCCTGTCACACCGATCAGATCCACAAAAGTGTTTATTTCTGCAAACAAGTGAATCATCACCTCATCCCACCAAATATTTGCCTCTGTAGCCCACACATGCTTACCAACTTATTGAAGTCCTGAAAGATCATGGTTGTAGTTCCTCACTGCAATCCAATTAATCCAGTTTCACTAAAACGGTAAGGATGAAGCGAAAATGACAAATCATGAGTGGCTTAACATTCCTGCCTTTCTCTATTGTTCCCAGACGTAGGAAAACTGGGACAGTAAACAATTCAATATGTACTCTCTACATAATGCAGCACAATACTTCTCAAAAAAAAGAAATGTTTCAACAACCGTAGAGGACTGCCAGCTGGTGCTTAATGCACTTAATGCTGTTTGCATATGTCTGACAATGTCTAACAGCTGACAATGACAATGTCTGACAATGACCTGTTAGCATAGGTCTGACAATGCACTTAATGCTGTTCCCATCACAATATGGAGGCCCAGGCCGTCTCTGTCTGTGCCCTTAACACTTTGAGCCCCGCACACACAAACATTTTATGGGCTTTAGTTGTTCAACGGGCGGCACGGTGGCGCAGTGGGTAGCGCTGCTGCCTCGCAGTTGGGAGATCTGGGGACCTGGGTTCGCTTCCCGGGTCCTCCCTGCGTGGAGTTTGCATGTTCTCCCCGTGTCTGCGTGGGTTTCCTCCGGGCGCTCCGGTTTCCTCCCACAGTCCAAAGACATGCAGGTTAGGTGAATTGGCGATTCTAAATTGGCCCTAGTGTGTGTGCTTGGTGTGTGGGTGTGTTTGTGTGTGTCCTGCAGTGGGTTGGCACCCTGCCCAGGATTGGTTCCTGCCTTGTGCCCTGTGTTGGCTGGGATTGGCTCCAGCAGACCCCCGTGACCCTGTGTTCGGATTCAGCGGGTTGGAAAATGGATGGATGGATAGATAGTTGTTCAACTGCCCACTCATTCTCATACAGTATGTTAAAGGTTATGAGATAGCACTGGATTTGCTACATTAACATGACAAAGGTCCTTTTTTGTGTTTTTTTGTTATTTATTACAAAATTAAACAACGCAGCAAGAGTTTTCAAATAACTAGAGGAATTCACCTTTGACAAAACACCAACCTTAAAACATTGGATTGAACATCACAACACCCACCACATCCAAAGCACAACTAGCCATTCAAAGCCTGCGACCCTCCCTCCCTGACACCCCTGCACTGGAGCTTTCTAACATATTTAACAAAAAGGAATAACTTCAGAGAGATAAGTAGTAGAGGACAGAAAGAAGAGTGTGAGACAGAAACGGCTTCTATGAACACATAGAGTACCCTGATTCAGAGGGTGTGAAGAAGGACAACTGCAGACATGAATCTCTACTTGTAAGAGATCACCAAGGATAACAATCAAAGAAAACAAAACAGAAGACATCTTCACGTGTTCAGTCAGCTCCTGAAATGTTGCCACACATCAGTAATCAAATGATCATTTGTGCCATCTTGGTATGGAAACAAGTGCTCTGTCAACTGAGTGCCAAGTGTGAATGGTGAACGCCAGAGTGTGTGAGATCTTACAGGAAGATAACTGAGAAGAATATTATCATGCTTCAGGGGTTTGCTAACTGTAAGAATGATAAGCCTAACATTAATGCCCTTGGGTCAAATCCAGCCCATCTTGTCTTTCCCCAAGCCATATTCTAACTCAGTGTTTTCACCTTCCCTAAGAGAATCTGTGGAACCTGCGTCAAAAGTAGAAAGTCTATCTGACTCCACACTGGTGGCACTCACTCCAATTGGGATGAAATGCTCTGACAGACTGCTGCTGGCACACAGTAAATAGAACATTCCAGATAATCCTGATCACCTGCAGTTTACATATCATCACACTGCTCCATAGTAAATGTCATATCCTTTGCCATACGCTGTGCACTTCATACCATCCTGGCCCAAGTGGATAATACAAGCTGCAATGTCAAAGTCCTGTTTACAGACTACAGCTCGGCACTTCATATTGTTGGAAAAACAAAGCTGACCACCAGACTCCTCAATTTAGGACTCTGTGCCACTGCAATTGGGGTTTGGACGTCCTAATCAACAGACCTCAGCAGATGTGATTGTCAACATCATATCTTCCACGCTGATCCTCAACACCGGCATTCCATGGGATAGTGTGCTACATAACCTGCTAGGCTCGAATTCCATCATGGAATTTATATGTTACTCTGCCATTTTAGTAAGACCACCAGCACTGATGAGCGGAGGTATACCTGCTGACTCAGTGGAATCAGGTCAACAATCTCACATTAAATGTTAGTAAAACCAGGAGCAGGGTGGAGACTTCAGGAAGAAGAACGCAGACTTTGACATCAGACAGGGTGCTGTGGACAGAGTGAGCCTCTTGGAATTTGTTGGAATGACCATCACTGATGAACTGAAATCGGCACCACACATTTGTCCAGAAGGCTCACCAACACATCTCCCTCCTCAAATGCAGGACCAGATCTTATATTTCTCCATCTATTCTCACAAACTTTTACAGGCGAACAGTGGAGTCAACGCTCAATGGCCGCACCACATCCTGACATGACACCTGCACAACTCAAGAGTGTAAAGCCCTGCAGAGGACGTTGAAGGTGACACAGAACATCAATGGCACCCAGCTGAGCTGCCTTATCTTCAGGACATACACAACACTCAACCAGGATCATTAAATACCTGGGCCATCCTGCACAGCTGCTTTTCTTGCTCATCCCTTCAGAGCCTTTGGCACTCGCACACCTTATCTATTTAGTCAGGGACAGTTATTTACCCAGAGGTCATAAAGTTGTTAACTAAACTTGTATGTCTATAGAGTGTGAAATTTCTGTGTTGCATGTTTGTGTTAAATGACTACTGACAAAATTGATGTCACGTCGGTCTTTGTGGCTATACAGACTTTCAAAGTACAAAAATTCTCTACTATCTTTGTTTCAAGGGATCTCATTTTTAGTTAGTTTTAGTAGTTCATCTCTAGTTTAGTTTAAAGTAGAGATGACAAGTGAAAAATTGTGATGAACCTCCCACAAACCAAAGTAATCAGGAAAAGAACTGAAATAATGTCATGAGTGACACATTCTCCATTCTACTCACAAATTTGCTGGTGTTAAGGTTTTACTCAAAGCCCTCACAGCTCTTGGAACGTGAGAACTCTGAAAAATAAGAACAAACGTACAATGAGGCTTTAGTAACTGGAAAATTGATTTTAGGTGACCTGCTGTTTAAAAGTAAAGAGAAGAAATTTATCAACAGGGAACATTAAAAAACAACAAGACAAAGACTTTGTAAACACATTTCAGTACAAATATTCAAGGTCAGAACTCACAGCCATTGCCACAAAGCTCAGGCACAGCAGAAACAGCAAGTTGTAAAATCTCATGGTGGTGCTGACACTGGGATGTCTGTTGTGTTTAACAGCAACACCTCCTTATATAGCAGATCAGGTGGGGTGGGACAATTCTACAGGGTGGGGTGACTCCAACTGGAGTGAAATGCCAATTCAAATCAGATCTGCTTTGCCTTGGAAGAAAAACAAACAAAAACTGCAGTCAAATCACAAACCATAAAGATCAGGGCATCAACTTTGAACAGGCTTTGCATTCAGAAAAAACTAAATTTGTGTATCAGATTATCAAGTAATTATCGCGTCCTATAAACATTCTGTTGAAAAAGTAACAGCGTTAATCCTAAAAGTCATCATTTGTATGCGATGTTAATTAAATATAATGTTTGAAGCAGCATCACCACATCTTCCTAATCTGACATTAAGAACTTTGAAAGACCCTTGGGGTTGATTCTCTGGCCCTCGCCTCACACCTGTCTGCCTGTCTGTCGGTGTGTCTGTCCACATGAAACAGCATGGCTTCCAGTGGACTCCTCTTGCTGATGGTTGTTATGCTAAGTTGTCTAAAGTGCTCAATTTACATTCAGATGGAACAAAAACGAGGTGTTCTACAAGTTTATGAAACAGAAACACCTTTATTCAAAAAACAGCAGCCAATTTTCAAAACTGTCCGTCTTAATCAAAGAAACAATGCATGTTACTTGAATCAATTCCTAAACAGTTAATTAAGTCCCACATAACATCACATGTGAATGTTTACTTTTTATTTATATATGCTTGGCTGCAGTGTTTAGGAATTGATTATTAAAAATATGCATATAAAGGTTTGTACACAAATACCGATCAGCCCCAACATTGAGACCGCTGCCAGGTGACGTGAATGACATGGATTATCTTGTGACAATGGCGCCTGTCAAGTGGTGGGATATTATTAGGCAGCCAGTGAACAGTCAGTTCTTGAAGGGGATGTGTTGGAAGCAGGAAAAACGGGCAAGCAGAAGGATCTGAGCGACATTGACCAGAGCCAAAGTGTGATGGAAAACGACTGTGCCAGGGCATATCTAAAATGGCACAACTTGAGGGGTGTTCCCAGCAAGCAATGGTTTGTGCCTTCCAAAAGTGGTCCAGAGTAAGACAACTGAGAAACTGTCAGAACTTGACTATTGAGTAATGGAAGAAGATGGCCTGATCTGATGTGACTTGTTTTCTTTTAGATCACGTGGTGGCCAGGTATCTGTATGTTCTTTATCTGGAGAAAAGATGGCAGCTGGATGCACTGTGGGAAAAAAGCAAACTAGCAGAGGCAGTGGGATACTTTGCTGGGTAATGTTCTGCTCACAAACCTCAGGTCCTGGCATTCATGTGGATGATACTTTGACACATCCTATCTGCCTAAAAATTGTTGCAGACCACGTACCACCCTCTTCATGGCAATATATTTCTCTAATGGCAGTGGCCTCTTTCAGAATTATTATGCAGCCTGCCACACTGCCAAAAATGTCCAGAAATGGTTTGAGGGACATGACAAAGAATTCAAGGTGTCGACATGGCCTTCAAA
Source organism: Erpetoichthys calabaricus (assembly GCF_900747795.2). Classification (NCBI taxonomy): domain Eukaryota; kingdom Metazoa; phylum Chordata; class Cladistia; order Polypteriformes; family Polypteridae; genus Erpetoichthys; species Erpetoichthys calabaricus. The sequence continues at coordinate 348,951,318 of NC_041394.2, read as the reverse complement.
TTCCTCAGATCTCAATCTGATCGAGCATCTGTGTGATGTGCTGAGAAAACAAGCTGGATCCATGGAGGTCCCACCTTGCCACTTGTAGGACTTTAAAGATCTGCTGTAATGTCTTGGTGAAATTACAACACAGGACACCTTCAGAGGTCTTATGGTGTCCACGCCTCGGTGGATCAGAGCTGAATTGGTGGCAAGAGGGGTATCTACACTATATTAGGCAGGAGGTTTTAATGTTGTGGCCGATCAGTGTATATACGTTCTGAACGTTAGGTGTCACCGTTGCCCCTTTAAGCCCAACAGAAACTCAGGACACTAGGTAAAAGCACCAAGAAGTATTTTAATTATTTTTTCTTCTTGTACAGTGCCCCTAAGCTCCACAGCCACAAATAACACAAATAAATAACACCACAATAATCGCAATATTCTCTTTCTTCTCCTCCACACCTCCCAGCAAGCTTTGTCCACCTCCTTCTGACTCTGGCTCGCCTGCTGGTGTTCTCAGAAGTCCTTTATATAGTCCTTGACCTGGAAGTGCTTCTGTTCTTCCTCCCACATGACTTGCAAGCACTTCCAGGTCAGATAGAGAATCCCAATTCTTTAATCAGCCCGGAAGTACTTTGGGGCTTCTGTCCTCGTGACTTCCTAGTACTTCCAGGCTAAAAAGAAAGCATCGACTCCCCAGGTCCTTCCTCAGCAGCCGCTGGTGGCACTCTTGGCACCCAACAGGGCTGAGAAAGCGAACTCCAAGTCCCAGGATGCACCGCTACACTCCAGGGGAGTTGCCATCTAGCGTCTTCCGGGGAGGCATTGCATCCTTCCATTCTCGGGGTGTTCTGGCTGGGCTGAGCTGCCGGCCGTCTCTTACAACAGTACATGTTGTGGAATAAACACAAACAAACTGATAAAGTGCTGGGGATCCAGGGGAACCACATTTAATGTCCAAAGGTGTTAAAGAACAAAACCTGTTGGTTCCTGGTACTTTTTGGCTACAATTCTGTCTGTTCAGCAATTTTTTACCTCCATCTGTGGGTGCCTTCTCAGAAGTGTGTCCCTATAGTATAAGAAGTTGTCTTGTATTCACTAATTACCTGTTGTTGCTTCTTTAGTTTACTTCTTAGCTTCGTATTCATCCATTGTTGTCAAATTTCATAAATTCCAGGTGAACTTATTCTAAATTGTCTTTTTAAACAAACACCACTGCTCTCTATCTCCATACTTAACATTTGTGCTGCTTGTTTCTGTTGTCATTCGGAAAAAAATTGCATGTCACCGAGTTAGTTGTTGTAGTTGTGATCTTCCACAACACTCTTCAACATAGTAGATATGCTCACCGTGTATTTATTTACTTTTCTGCTCTCTTATCATGTTCTTGGTAACCAGTCAGCCAGTTAACCATTTCAGGATTATTTAGATTTTGAAACATGCAGATTTAGTTTCTTTTCTTTTTTTGTGTTACACTTTTTCTCAGATCAGAACTGAAATTCTCAAAACTTCTTGTCCAACCTCCACCTCATTTCGTCCCCTGTGCACATCATAAATCAATGCCTCATTCTTCTGAACAAACTACAAACGCTTTGACTCATTCATGCCAGTGATTATGCACAAGTGTCTGCTGTTTCCCACATCATCAACTGCTTATGTCTCAATGATCAAAATGTTTTATGCTGGTTCTCTTTTGAGAAGTCTTACCCCCCAGAACATCGAGGTATTTGTTCATTGAATAAGTCATTACATGCAAAATGGTTGAACCAATTGCCATAATCTGTCAAGCACATTTTATTAGACTTTTTCAGTACATGTGCCCTGAATTGATGATTTGCTCTCAGGTGAATCTTGAATTTCACCAATGAAGGGGAAACGTTTGACGTGTTAAGTTCAGCCAGTCCTCTAAACAGCTCAGAGGTGCATCTCATGTCCCTTCAGTTGGCAAGCGTATATTGACAGAGCACAGCACAGTGTTTCAATTTCTGACCATAGAAGAACAACAAGGAAATGAACAGCTAGGACGAAGAAGAGGAGCAAGGTGGCGTGGTGGAAGAGTCGGGAGGCAAAACAGAGGAAGAGGTAAAGAATACAAAGACACAGACGAAATAAGGGCCACAATTACGGACTGCATTGTCAATCATGACCTTGCAACGGCTGAGGCTGGTTGAAGGGTGCAGCCAAATGTTAAGAGAACAACCGTCTCCTCAATCACTGAAACGTATTGTAGAGACAGCAGGTATGTAATAAAACAATGTGCACTGTACTATAAATACCGTATACTTACTCGAATGCTTCAAATTACAGTATGTCACTTGCACATGTTACAGTATACAGTAAATCTGCTTCATATACATACATACTGTATATAGACTGTAAGACACAACACACGCTTACACATTTGCATAGATATATACAGTGTGTATATGCACAGTGACATATTTTTTGAAATCTCACTCAATCTTATATTTTGCATTACTGTATTTTTCCCACATAGGACTGCAAGACTACCTCACAGGGGTGGCAGAGGGACCCTCTTCGCTCCTCAACAGGAGGACGTTATTTGCACCATGGTCACGGCCATTAGGAAAGACAACAGTGTGACTGAAAACATCCAATCTGTTAGCATCTCAGCTATCGACAGGGTGCTGAACAGACACCAGATGAGCATGAAGCAGCTGTACTGTGTACCATTTGAATGAAATGGTGACACAGTGGAGGAGCTCTGATACCAGTATGTACAGGGACACCATCTGTGTGCATACAGGAACTGTGCTTTACAGCAAACGGTACATAGTGATATATGGTGCAGTAAGTGTGATCTGTACACATGTGCTATGGCTTTAGAAAAGAACATGCAATATGTATATATTTGATGGAGCTGTATCTTGTCCAAACTGAAAATACATGCAATTCATACAAACCCTTTTTTACCTTTTTTTTAAACTAGAATCAAGTGAAGCACCTCACAATTTCATATACCTGGATTAGGGTGCCTTCAACCTGGCCAAAGGCAGAAGGCTTGGTCCAGATGTTATTGGCCACAGAGCCACTGTTAGGCCAGTATGTGGCAGGCCAATGGAGAGGGAACATCACTGCATGTCAGTGCATGATGTGCTAAGTCATATTTCCATTAGAGGGCCACATGGCACAGAGCATCTCCTCACCTTCTTAGACACCCTCTACAAAGATCTCATCCCTGATGATGAAATGGGGCTGATTTGAGATGATTTACCAAAGTATGTGGTAATTTTGAATAATTGTGAGTTTCCATCACTCAAGTGGCATCTGGCGACGGTTTGCAACCCACTGCAGGATGCTGATGGAATTCCTCCTACCCTGTTCCCCATTCCGTAACCCAACTGAGGAATTCTACTCAGCATGGAGGTGGGAGGTTTACGTTCGGCAGCCATATACTCAGATGGCCCTGCTGGATGCCATGGATGCACCAGGTGAGGACATCGCAGCATAAAGTGTAAATGAGTCTTGTCCAATCCCTTGCCATCAATCTCCCACATACTACACTGTGTAACTTTATTGTTGAAATTGATAAATGCCATGCATACACAAAAGTGCAGCCTTGTGTATTTCCAATCATTGTCATCAAAACCTCAGCCATAGTTCACATCAGAAAATCCTCACAGAGTCCACTGTTACGTTCACATCACGGCTGAGCACTGTTACTCTCTTGTTTGTAAAGAATGTCAGAAGGATTTCTCATTCTGATGGCTTTGACTTGTTCATCGACATAAATATTTACTTTTGAGAGATAAACTAAGGATTATGAGCGAGTTAAGTGCCTTTGCAGGTAATGCATTATGTGATGCTGTTTGTACAAACTGTTTCGAGAAATGCACTTACTGTTTTGCAATGATTCGAAAAATGTTCCAAAGTGACTGAGAAAACAGTAACAATAAATAACTAAGCCAATTAAAATGAATCATGCACTCGGCCATCAGTACCAACTGCAAAACCTCACACTCGAGTACTGTTGTGTTTTTTACACTGCAGAGACAAAAAGCCCCCACAGTACTCCAGGTGAGGTCTCCTTAGGTTGTTGTAGATTGCAGTTTAACTCTCTTGACTTGCATTCTACACAGGCTAACCCATTAGCCTTCTTCACTGCTTCTGCACACTTTTTGGATGTAAACAGTGACAATCCCATTATGACTCTTACTCATAAAGTGTGTCTTCAAGTCTCAAACCTTCCACTGTGTTTTCATATCCAACATTTGTTCCTTCCTACATGCCATACAATTCCATTAATGTACATTAAATTTCATCTGCCACTCATCTACTCAAGTCTGAACTTCTCCCATTTCCCTCTCTAGTGACATTAAATAAGTAGAGTGCCTACCTGAAGCTCTTCATCAGCGCCTCCCCACTACTAAAGTCCATCAGCTTGGCTATTGGAGCATCTCAGGTAGGATCCAGGCCTTGGATTGAATCACAGAGGAGGGGAAAATGAAGCAAATGGTGTTCCTCTTAGCCCTGGGGAGCAGTGGGAGGCAGGATGAATGCAGAGGCACAGGATATGGCAGACGGCTGTGTGGGGAGCTACAGAAGATCGGAGAGCAGTTGAGGAGCGGCCAAGAAAGGAGTTTGCAGTTTTGACAACAAAGAATCTAATGGTCCTTTGAAGGGCCAATGTAGGTGTTGTCTTGAGCGCAAGGTTCATGTCTCCATCTCTTTCGCCTCCTGTCATTACAATATCTTTCCAGTAATTAATTCAGTGGTAAAATTCCAATAACTCATAGGCTTATGTGTACCATGCAAATAAAGAAAACATTATTACTAATTATTACGTCGCAGTAAGGAGACCTGGGTTCACATGTTCTCTCTGTCCATGTTCGGTTCTTCCAGGTGTTCTGTGTTACTCCCACCGTCCAAAGACATGCAGGTTAGGTGGATTAGTAACACTAAACTGGTCCCTAGTTTGTGTTTGTGAGTTCACTTCCCTGCAATGAACTGGCGCCCTGTGCAGGTTTTGTTCCTGCCTTGCTCCCTATGCTTACTGGGATAGTCTTCATTCCCCTGGTGATCCACTCAAGATTAAGCATGCTTAGAAAATTGTATGGGATTACCAAGGGGTTTACCTTATCTTAATAATTTAAACATTTTTCAACATATTCCTCCCCTAAACATTTGTCTGAGTGCTGCAATATTGAATCCATAATATCTGCAGAGATTCATTTTCAGACTCGTCAAGTTCCATTCTCCAAAGGATGAGTTCATGACTTATCAAAGTGAGATTTAACTGAGTAAGTCTAACTTGATTTGGCCTATTCTTACAGTTGAGGTTCAGTGTTTCTGGTTAAGTCAAGATGGATGCAATCAGGTTGTGGAGCCCTGAGAAATAATGGAGGAGAACATCAACTATGGCTGAGAAAGACACAGAGGAGGATGTGACATCTACAGAGGGAGAGTCAGTGACTTGGACTGTGGAGCTGAAGAGATGTATAGTGTGTTACATGGTAAGACATGAGTCACAGACCATACTGATTTTGTGGAGTTTTATAAAAAAGAAGACAAATAATGAAGGAGCTGAAGCAGAAGTAATGCTTGAGGTTTATGAATGGCACACATCTGTATTAACACAAAAGGGATAACAGGAGAAGTTGAATGGAAATCTACAGCACACTGGTGAACAATTAAAAGGACAATACAGATCTGAAGCTGTGCTTTACATAATGAAATGTTATTATTCAAATTATCCAAATTAAAAGCTTCTTTGGAGTTGCCCTATTTGATTATAAATTGGTTAATCGATGTCAGAATTAAAGCAATTCAGTATCCAGTGAGTGACGTGACACACACCTGGCAGGTAAGCACATACAAGAACTGACCTCACACATTTACAGACAAACATTTATTGTATCTTCAGCAAGCACAAAGAAAGGCGCAGCTTCTGCTACTGGTGGAAGACCCTCAATTTCAACTCTCACTCGAGATGAGAGAGTTTGACCAGAATGACTGACGACACAACACAGCCAGGCACACTCATCAGGGCCATTTAAAAAGTCTGACCTGATCCTGTGAAGTGACTTCAGGTATACAGAGTCAGACCTCTGGGTGGGCCTGGTGGACTTATGTGCACGTGAGTGCTGTCTATTACACTTTTGATGTTTGGGATGTCTGAAGAACTTGATCGAGTGTCACTGAGAATATCTTAGGTCAGGAGAAATAAATCTGACATTCAACAGGCATCTCCTTGTTTGCACAAATGTCATAACAGCCAGTAAACTCCCAAAATTTTATGGAGCTGCTTAAGCCCAAAGCCCACTCTGTGGCTCTCCTGGCATACCAATGCCCACCCAGATTGTCTTCATTCTCCATACAAACAGGCAGCAGACACCAAGAAGCACAGACTACCCGCGTAGAACACTGGTGCTCAAGTGTTTGAGGCCGTGAGGTGACCTGATGATAACTTCATGTCATGTTGGGTTGTTCAAAGCCAGAACTCTGATGGAGAGTCATCAAGAAATGCCAAGGCATCGGTGCCCCCCTTTAATAACCTTGAGACTGCTGGAGTCAAAGCCCAACGTTCAATCTGAGCTCCTCATCAACTGGGCTGAGCCCACCATGGCTGATCCTACAGGGCTGTTGAGAGATGGCAGACCTTCATAAATTCTGCATTAATCAGGACAAGTGCCAGACCATAACTGACAGTTTTTTTAATGTATTTTACTGTCAGATACAAAATAAAACAAAAAAATACATTAATATGATCTTACAAATAATAAATAGAACAATATAAACAATTAAAAAGAAAAATACAGAGGGAGAATGGAATTAATGCTTGAGCTGTGCAGTGCAGTCTGCTTATGACTCACATGCGGTGTGATCTTGACGTCTTTATTATCAGACAATTATTGGAGAATGTAGCAGAATTGGTCAACAAGAATGTTGAAATGTGTTTTAGTTATCTTGCTTTCTTTTACTTAAGGTTGTAAAATTATTTAAAGCATTTTCTGGATGGTAAGTGCGGCATAAAACTGTAAGTTGTTAAGCTTTTCATTTTCTTCAACTTCTGATCTCTGCAACAGCAGCAAGTTTTAAATCCTGAAAAAGGAAAATGTTAGCAGCTGCAGAAGACAGGCATCCAAAATAACAAAAATTATCTGTTTGTCAGAAGGAACTTTTACAGGCAATTTGAGAAGTCAAAGCTTCAAAAAGCAAAACGGCTTTTTAACAGAGAGATGCTTGATCTTTCCATGTGCTGACATGGCCTGTCAGATGACAAAGAGGGGCTTGGGGTGTTCATCTTGGCCCCAGCAAGCTTTAAAAACCGTCACAAGCATAAAGGACAAGCAGAATGAAGGACGAGCGATCAGCAGAAGGTCCATCTCGTGAGACGTTTGAGACGTTTGAGCTCAGAAGGCTAACACACTTTGGGTCTGCCAGCATTGTCCATGACAGCTGATGAATGTTCCAGATTTTATGGGAATGTGTCACGTCCATTTGCTTCTTCTTCTGCTTTTGGCACATTTAAGCATATGATGAATGTTATGTCTGTGATGAGTGAGTTACATATTGTACCTGCTTCCCTTGCATGCATTAGTATTTGCTCTGTCCTGCTGCCTGGTGTTTGTAGGAAAAGAGGAGACGTCCTCTAATAGGGCAAGTGAAGCACAGTAACAAATAATTCTGGGTGAAGAGCTGGCCATAGTCCCGGGTGCAAGTGCTTTGAAGTGTGGACTTTGTCTGTTTTCAGGTCAGGTTAGTGTAAGGGTAAGAAAAGAAGAGCTGGGGTGGACGAATGGCCTGCAGTAATTTGTAATTAAGTCGAATTCATAGAAACATGAAGGCCCTGCTGCATCTGGACAGCCATAGTATGAGAACAGGAACAGTGATCAAACTCAGAGGTATCTTGTCTAGAGGAGTGTGGTGCCTCAACACTACAGTATGGTGGGGAAACAACCAGGACGGGGGGCTGACCAGTGCAATGTGATGCCTTCACGTGTTAAACACTGGCTATAGATGAGTGTTGAAAGGCAAGGAGGCAAATTATTCCCACAGTTGTCCTGAAGAACACTTGCTGCATCAAGAAAGTGATGCCGGTCTATTCTAGTATGGGCTGGTTGAAGTCAGAGTTACACCATAGGTGGATAAACAGGAGTGGTGACCAAGCTGCCCATCAGAAGTGTGAGGACTGCTAGAAAAGTATGGTTTGTGAGGATAGCGCCACACAGGGACAAACTTGTACTCACACAGCGAGAGGAGACTGTCATTGGCACCTGTGGAATGTCACCTTCCAGATTGTGGAAGTAAACAGTTGAGCTTCACGTGTTTGATGAATGGTTTGGGGCAGCGGTCAGGTAAACTGACAAACAGTGAACCAGGGGTATGTCACAGAAATCATACAGTCCAGGGAAAAACACGTCAGCATTGAGAGTAGCCCTGGACAGACTGAGTGGGACGGGTGGACTTGCTTCACTTTAACCCTCTAGACATGATAAAGAATCTAGAAATGTGACAAGACAAGGAAGCTAAACAGAGCAGCTTTCTCCTTCAAGTTTTTCCGTCTGGATTTCTTAGCAGGCGGTGGGACATTGTAAGAATCGCTCATCAGCCTCTGCTTTGATATCGTTTGGACTTACAGGAAAAGTAAATGTGAAGTGGAGATGAAGTGCTTTATTTGAGGGGCTGAAAGAAACAAACATCATTGAAGTAAAACACAACTGCCACCAGGCCAAACACGACATAAAACCTCGGTGAGTCACTTGCTTTCTTGTTAAAATTTGCCCCTCTGTCTTCTTTGATTTTCATCATGTAGCGCACACATTTAAAGAACTGCCACGCTCACGTCACAGCAATGGCATCATACTGCTAGCAACAAGGTAGCATCTTAACAATGAAGGTCAACTGACTTAAAAGGAAAATAACCAACTAGGCTGAACTTAAAATTCACAAGATGTTCCCAAAGTACAACAGCACTCAGAAATAACAAGAAATTGGGGAAAGAGCAAAGTCAATGGTTTAAAAATAATTCAACAAATCACCCCAGTAAACTGCAGGCAGACACCTGACACAATTTCAGATGCACTACCTAAATAGTTACAAACCTTTAAATAAAATGAAATGCTAAATGCACAGGACAGTTGGAGTTTACAGTACCTTTCAAATGTCTTCTCTCTTACCTCACTTATAAAAATTGTGCTTTCAACTTCTATACTGCAAAACAGTTGTGCAGTTATGATAGAAAATCCTGTGCCTTCTGATTATTTTGTGCACCATGTATGTCAGTCTCAGCTTGTCTGATTAAATATGATGGCGTTGTTTGAAATTTCACTACTTGACGGCCTGCAGAAACCTATGATGTCACTCATTTGAGTCTGGATGTCATTCGTCACATCTCCTCCTGTCCTTCCTTATTTGTCTTTCCTGAGGTGTTTCTAACCAGTGATGTGATGTTCCTCTGCATCTTTCATATTTAGCGTTGACTCCATCATTCCTACAATATCCAAGTCTCAAGCCGATTCAGTTGTCTCTGGTTCATGCATTTAATTTCTAACGCTCCTCATATTAAGACGTGGAGACTGTGATATAAGGAGTGGACAGCTGTGTGGTCTTCACAGTTTGCACAGTTTACATGTCCAGCTCCTACAATGTTTTTGTCCATTTTGTGTTGATGTGGAGCCTCTCATTGTTGAAGGAATTGGCTTTGAAATGATAACCTCTTGTTTAGACTGGGCCTTCATCCACACCAGGTTATTTTTTATTTTTTTGGCTTGGTGCTGAAAGAATCTCACAAGTCATTAATTTGATTTTTGCATTTTGTTTGTTTTAAAATTCTTCAAAGTGTTTTCCTGTAAGGTAAATGCCCTGATGTTTAATCTCACAAGTTGATAAATTTGGTTAAATGGTGTGTTTAACTTAATTGGAAGTTTTATTTCCACGCATCATGCAATTTGCATTATAGCCAGGGGCTTCTTTCAGCTCTGTGACTTAACATGCAATGAAGAGCAATGCTCAAAAATGAACTCATCTGAATTAAACTGAATTGTTTCCACCATTAGCTGCCACCATGGGGTCTCCACTTGCCCTCACTTAGCCACCAGCCATCTCTTTGGGTGATGTGGGAAACTCTTCCCCTTGATATGTCAGAGAACTGGAAATCCATTGGCAGATGGGAGCATTGAGTCCAGCGAGTAGATGTTTACTTAACAGCAGACAATGGTGTGAAATGTTGGACTGAAGTCTACAAACCATTATAACGACTGACCCCTTACTCAGCTGGCAGCCACACTACCAGGACCTGTGGCCTGGTTGAATTTCTGAGAAAACCTATCAATACCAAACCATACCTTTAATAAATAATAATTTTCCCTCCTCCCCAATCGATGGTTAAAGACTAGCAAACGAAAGCAAATATGTAAAATAAGTGTGGGAATATATTAAATACAATACAATGACAGATACAAGAATATACACCTGCGATGTAAAATATATCTACATATTATATATATATACAGTGGTGTGAAAAACTATTTGCCCCCTTCCTGATTTCTTATTCTTTTGCATGTTTGTCACACAAAATGTTTCTGATCATCAAACACATTTAACCATTAGTCAAATATAACACAAGTAAACACAAAATGCAGTTTGTAAATGGTGGTTTTTATTATTTAGGGAGAAAAAAAAATCCAAACCTACATGGCCCTGTGTGAAAAAGTAATTGCCCCCCTGAACCTAATAACTGGTTGGGCCACCCTTAGCAGCAATAACTGCAATCAAGCGTTTGCGATAACTTGCAATGAGTCTTTTACAGCGCTCTGGAGGAATTTTGGCCCACTCATCTTTGCAAAATTGTTGTAATTCAGCTTTATTTGAGGGTTTTCTAGCATGAACCGCCTTTTTAAGGTCATGCCATAGCATCTCAATTGGATTCAGGTCAGGACTTTGACTAGGCCACTCCAAAGTCTTCATTTTGTTTTTCTTCAGCCATTCAGAGGTGGATTTGCTGGTGTGTTTTGGGTCATTGTCCTGTTGCAGCACCCAAGATCGCTTCAGCTTGAGTTGACGAACAGATGGCCGGACATTCTCCTTCAGGATTTTTTGGTAGACAGTAGAATTCATGGTTCCATCTATCACAGCAAGCCTTCCAGGTCCTGAAGCAGCAAAACAACCCCAGACCATCACACTACCACCACCATATTTTACTGTTGGTATGATGTTCTTTTTCTGAAATGCTGTGTTCCTTTTACGCCAGATGTAACGGGACATTTGCCTTACAAAAAGTTCAACTTTTGACTCATCAGTCCACAAGGTATTTTCCCATAAGTCTTGGCAATCATTGAGATGTTTCTTAGCAAAATTGAGACGAGCCCTAATGTTCTTTTTGCTTAACAGTGGTTTGCGTCTTGGAAATCTGCCATGCAGGCCGTTTTTGCCCAGTCTCTTTCTTATGGTGGAGTCGTGAACACTGACCTTAATTGAGGCAAGTGAGGCCTGCAGTTCTTTAGACATTGTCCTGGGGTCTTTTGTCACCTCTCGGATGAGTCGTCTCTGTGCTCTTGGGGCAATTTTGGTCGGCCGGCCACTCCTGGGAAGGTTCACCACTGTTCCATGTTTTTGCCATTTGTGGATAATGGCTCTCACTGTGGTTCGCTGGAGTCCCAAAGCTTTAGAAATGGCTTTATAACCTTTACCAGACTGATAGATCTCAATTACTTCTGTTCTCATTTGTTCCTGAATTTCTTTGGATCTTGGCATGATGTCTAGCTTTTGAGGTGCTTTTGGTCTACTTCTCTGTGTCAGGCAGCTCCTATTTAAGTGATTTCTTGATTGAAACAGGTGTGGCAGTAATCAGGCCTGGGGGTGGCTACGGAAATTGAACTCAGGTGTGATACACCACAGTTAGGTTATTTTTTAACAAGGGGGCAATTACTTTTTCACACAGGGCCATGTAGGTTTGGATTTTTTTTCTCCCTAAATAATAAAAACCATCATTTAAAAACTGCATTTTGTGTTTACTTGTGTTATATTTGACTAATGGTTAAATGTGTTTGATGATCAGAAACATTTTGTGTGACAAACATGCAAAAGAATAAGAAATCAGGAAGGGGGCAAATAGTTTTTCACACCACTGTATATATGCAGTACTGTGCAAAAGTTTTAGGCAGGTGTGAAAAAATGCTGTAAACAAAGAATGCTTTCAAAAATGGAAGTGTTAATCATTTATTTTCATCAATCAACAAAATGCAGTGAATGAACAAAAGAGAAATCTAAATCAAATCAATATTTGGTGTGACCACCCTTTGCCTTCAAAACAGCATCAATTCTTCTAGGTACACTTGCACACAGTTTTTGAAGGAACTCGGCTGGTAGGTTGTTCCAAACATCTTGGAGAACTAACCACAGATCTTCTGTGGATGTAGGCTTCCTCAAATCTGTCTGTCTCTTCATGTAATCCCAGACACACTCAATGATGTTGAGATCAGGGCTCTGTGGGGGCCATACCATCACCTTCCAGGGTCTTCTTGTTCTTCTTTACACTGAAGATAGTTCTTAATGACATTGGCTGTATGTTTGGGGGTCGTTGCCCTGCTGCAGAATAAATTTGGGGCCAATCATATGCCTCCCCTAATGGTATTGCATGATGGATAAGTATCTGCCTGTATTTCTCAGCATTGAGAACACCATTAATCCTGACCAAATCTCCAACTCCATTTGCAGAAATGCAGTCCCAAACGTTTAAGGAACCTCCACCATGCTTCACTGTTGCCTGCAGACACTCATTATTGTACCGCTCTCCAGCCCTTCGACGAACAAACTGCCTTCTGCTACAGCCAAATATTTCAAATTTTGATTCATCAGTCCAGAGCACCTACTGCCATTTTTCTACACCCCAGTTCCTATGTTTCCATGCACACTTGAGTCGCTTGGCCTTGTTTCCACGTCGGAGGTATGGCTTTTTGGCTGCAACTCTTCCATGAAGACCACTTCTGGCCAGACTTCTCCGGACAGTAGATGGGTGTACCTGGGTCTCACTGGTTTCTGCCAGTTCTGAGTGGATGGCACTGCTGGACATCTTCCAATTTCGAAGTGCAATAAGCTTGATGTGTCTTTCATCTGCTGCACTAAGTTTCCTTGGCCGACCACTGCGTCTACGATCCTCAATGTTGCCCGTTTTCTTTGTGCTTCTTCAAAAGAGCTTGAACAGCACATCTTGAAACCCCAGTCTGCTTTGAAATCTTTGTCTGGGAGAGACCTTGCTGAAGCAGTATAACTACCTTGTGTCTTGTTGCTGTGCTCAGTCTTGCCATGACATGAAACTCACCTTGGTAGCACAGTTTGGCTGTTCCTCACCCAGTTTTAAGCCTCCTACACAGCTGTTTCTATTTCAGTTAATGACTGTGTTTCAACCTGCATGTGACATTGATGATCATTAGCACCTGTTTGGTAGAATTGGTTGATCAGACACCTGACTAGAATCCTACAAAATCCCTGACTTTGTGCAATTGGACCTATAAGAATTGATGCTGGTTTGAAGGCAAAAGGTAGTAACATCAAATATTGATTTGATTTAGATTTTTCTTTTTGTTTGCTCACTTTGCATTTTGTAAATTGATAACAATAAACAATCATTATTTATATTACAGAAAGCATTCTTTGTTTACAGCATTTTTTCACTCCTGCCTAAAACTTTTGCACACTACTGTATATCCCTCCACCAAAGCAGCTAAGTGAAAACAACTCCTGTACAATAACAAAACCTGCCTTGCCCCTGCAAATGTATAACAAACACAAATAATAGCAATTTATGTGTACTGAATGACAATGAACGTGAAATTGAGTCCAGGTAAATCACTGTCCAGAATACGGATGACTTATCATAATGGATGTGTTTGAATCTCCCGAATAAAACAGATCAACCTCACTGTGCTTCCTCAGCAAATGGTAGATTATAATGTCCAACCCTGGGGTTTCTGGTGATGATGGTGTTGTCGTGATTTCGGTGGTATGAGAATCAAACTGGAACTAGGCATGATGTACTGTAAATAATAGCAGAATAATGCTGATCGGTTGTCGGTACTTGAAATCTCCTTTCTTCTTTCCCTCCTGATGGTTTAAATAATGATGAGCCGGATGTAACTGTTAAAATCCCGGTCCTGACATGTCCAGGGGGTCGCTGCCTCCCTGCAACACCCTTCCCCGTTTCTTATTATGGGGATGACATTTAAACAGACACACATTAGTTTAAACGGGGTGCTGAGATGACACGTGACTGGGTGCAACACAATAAACAACAATACCTATGTGGCCCCACTACACCGTATCCTGCCCTAAGTTCCTTCACAGTCCAGATGCTCGAGCACAAAGTGAAGGTCCATGTCATGTCAATGGCGTTGTCCACATATCTATTTGCTCGATATGCAAGCTGAGAAGGTGACGTTGAGGAGCAGTAACAGACTTCAGATGGGTTACAACAAGCCGTTCAAATCCTTTCATTACAACTCATGTAAGAGCAATAGGCCTGTAATCGCTGAGTCAGCTTATTTGATCATTTTTGGTAACTGGAATGATAAGAGAAGATCTAAAGCAATCAGGACCAGCACACTGCTTAAGAGAACAGTTAGAGATGTCAGGAAGGAGAGCAGTGAGCTGGCAAACAGAGTATGATGGTTGCAGGTTACACTGAATTAGGACCAGCAGACTTGGTGCATTTGTGTCTTGCAGACGCCTTCCAGACATCGCATTCCTTGACAGAAAAAAAGAAGTGAGGTGAGACTTCAGTGAAGAAGTGACAGGTGTCAGAGCCGCTTCAGGATGGGAAGAGTAAAGGGACTGTTGATATGCAGCTCCTTGTTAGTCAAACCTGCTATTAAACCTGTGAAGCTTGTCAGGAAGATAAGAATCTGAGTGAGTAGAGGGAGACGTCTACGAGAGGGAGGAACAGATTGGGGGCTTCGCTATACAGAGGAGGGATTGTGTGCTGAAAACTGAAGCTCCATTTTACTTTGTGTTTTAATTTTGCAAAGCTTATTGTGCTGTTAAGCCGATTCCTGGCCTGTATGCTGGCATCCTTATATCTAATTTTATGTGCTGTTTGTTTAGCTTGGTGAAGAACCTTTAGTTCTTTGTTGAACCAAAAATTTCCATTCTTCTAAATCACAATGGTGTTGCTAGGAGTGCAAACCTCTTCACAGAAGCTGATATAAGATGTGATGGTGTCAGTCAGCGCCTGAATGTTTTTGTAAATATTCCAATCAGTCCAAACCATGCAATCTTGTAAAGTTTCAGTTACCTGAGTAGACCAGGAACGGGTAGGTTTTCTTACTGGTTTAACTGGTTTCAGTCTTTGCTTACAACTGTAGAATTTCAAGGTCAGAATTACCCAGCAGTACACAAGGATGCGTCCTCTATAGCGCAGTGGCAATGGTCCACAGGGCCACTTCAATAGCTGGATTGGTAGGGCACTTCACTTGCTGTTTCTATCTGTCAAGCTCAATGGTTAAATTTGTGTGATTAAAGTTGCCCATCACCATAATCGTGAAGTTCTGCAGACTCTTCTCCAAACTTGTGTTGTAATCTGACAATCCCTGATATTCTTCATTCACATTCATTTCAGGTGGGATGTAAAACCCCAATGAGAATTATTGAAGAAAATTCTGTAGGTGAATCAAATGGCTTATACTGAACAGCAAATCATTCCAGATTGCTGGAGCAGCGCTTTGACAACATGGAAATGTCACCGCACCAGTTTGTATTAATACAGGAACAGACGCCATCACCCTTGGACTTGTTGCAAAGATCAGCATCTCTGTCTGCTCTGTGAAATGGGAACCCTGAGTCAGGAACAGATGCATCAGGCCACACTTCCACAAAACAATTCAATGAAGAGAGAAAATCATCTTAACTTGTTGTGAGAAGAAGATGAACTTCATTGACTTAGTTCCTTTGACATGAGATAAAAGCAGACCGGGAGGAGACGCTCAGAAACCTGCGCTGCCCCCCCCCCCCCCCCCTCTGTTTCGTGGTGTTTGTTACCTGACCAAGAGTTCACTTTTCACGTTACAGGATCCACAAGTAGTAATTCTGCATGTATGTGTCCTTGTTCAGTTGGAGCTGATTAAAGTCCAGTAATAAAAGTCAGGAGATGATCTCAAGTGTAAGGCATCCATACTTTATGACAAAGAGCAAAGTTAACAGACAAAAACAGCAGGCGGGCGAGCAGCGACCAGACAACTGTGGATGCCATCACCACATGTGCATCAGCTTGGGTTTATGTTGTTGTTTTTGTTCTCTTATTCTTAATATTATTGTATTATTTTTGTATTATTTCTTATTTCAAATGGTAGGCCACTATCTATCTATCTATCTATCTATCTATCTATCTATCTATCTATCTATCTATCTATCTATCTATCTATCTATCTATCTATCTATCTATCTATCTATCTATCTATCTATCTATCTATCTATCTATCTATCTATCTATCTATCTATCTATCTATCTATCTATCTATCTATCTATCTATCTATCTATCTATCTATCTATCTATCTATCTATCCCCATATCTGAGTATACGAGAAACTCGAAGAGACAGCACTTCTGATTTTTTTTTGTAAGGTACCAGGAGAAGAGATGAGAGTCAAAGGGAAAGCAAAGGCTCATAACCTGGAAGTGAATGATACACTTTCTTTAAATCAGAAATTTTTGTTGATAATTTTTTGACACTATCTAAATAAATGGCAGATAATGTTGTATTTTTTTTCTAAACTAGAATAAATAGGAAGACATTCATTTAGCAATTTACCAGCGACTGATACACAAAATGACAGCACCCATGATAACAAAGATCGAGTCAAAAAAGACACAACATTGTTTCAAGTAAATTGAATAAACATCAAACAAAAAAGGCTGTTAAAGAAGTAAAAATCTGCATTCTTTAAAACCCAATTTAATCCAGAAATGATTTGCCAACACATATTGAGAGAGGACAAAAACAAATACTGTATATTGTAAACATGTCATAACACAACAGACTCCAAACATAGCCTCAGGGTTGAGGGGAAAATTGGGATAAAAACAGCAAAAGTGGGGTGTGAACCTCAGGGGAGCGAACCCACAAATGACCTAACAGACCAAAATCCTTCCAACGGTTAAAGTGTTCCACCATCGAAACCATTAAACGAGAATCAGGAATGGAGTGGATTTTACATTCCCCGAACTTTTAACATGGACAGGAGGAGGAGATGTGGGCACAGGAGAACTGCACTGCACTGCCAGTACAAACACAGGCTCGTCTCTTTGGTTTTCTCCATAAATTCAGATGATTTAGGAAGTGCATGGCATGACTTTTATACTATCAGAATGGTGACATCGCTAGTTGTGTACCTCGGTGTAATTTGTTAGCAATGCAATAGGAACTCGTCTGGAAAATGGTGGTGCTGGCAATAACTAAGGCAGACTTAAAAAAGACACAAATTAACATCAAATAAGAAAACTTTAAAAAAAAGGCTAAATCTGGATGTTCCATAATACTAATATAAGCCTGATATGGTTCACCAGAACACAACAGGAGAAAAGAAAAATAAATAAATGCATTGTAAGCATATCTGTTATGTTGAAGTGTGTTGTGGAAGATCAAAACTACTAACACTGTGACATGCAATTTTAGTTCAGTAATCCTTTGGGCAGAATGACAACAAAAACAAACAGGACAAATGTTAAGTATGGAGATGGAGAGCAGTGGTGTTGGATTAAAGATATGAAAGATACAATTTAGAACAAATTCACCTGGAATTTATGAAATTTGACAGGAATGGATTAAAGTAAAGTAGAGATGAACTACTAAAACTAACTAAAAAAATTCCTGCTTTGAAACAGAGCTAGTAGAGAATCTTTAAACTTTAAAAGTCTTTGTAGCCACTAAGATCCATGTGATATAAATCTTGTCAGAAGTCATTCTGCATAAGCATGCAACATAGACATTTAAACACTGTATGAACATGCAAGTTTGGTTTCTACAATTGACTGTTTAACAACTTTATGACCTCTGGGTAGAGGTCGACCTCTGTCCCTGAATCTACCAGTTCAGTTCAAATCAATTCAGGTGATTTTTATATTGCGCTTTCACTGGGCGCAGGCAGCAAATTCACAGGTAAAATGGAAATCTGAAACTTTACAAGTGACTAACTAGGTGTACGAGTGCCAATGGCTCTAAAGGGATGAGCAAAAAAAACCAGCTGTGCAGGATGGCCGAGGTCTTTAATGGTCCTGTTTGATGTTCTAAGACTGCGAGTATTGTGTACATCCTGAAGGTAAGGCAACTCGGCTGGGTGCCGCATTCAACGCCTTTGGCAGGGCTTTACACTCTTGAGCTTTGCAGGTGTCAAGTCAGGATGTGGTGTGGCCATTGAACATAGACTCAACTTACTTCTTTCAGCTGCTCACGTTAGGGGTTGCCACAGCGGATCATCTTTTTCCATATCTTGCTGTCCTCTAAATCTTTCTCTGTTACACCCATCACCTTCATGTCCTCTCTCACCACATCCATAAACCTTCTCTTCCCTGGCAACTCTATCCTTAGCATCCTTCTCCCTATATACTCAGCATCTCACCTCTGCACATGTCCAAACCAGCGCAATCTCATCTCTCTGACTTTGTCTCCCAACCGTCCAACCTGAGCTGACCCTCTAATGTCCTCAATTCTAATCCTGCCCATCCTCGTCACAACCAGTGCAAATCTTACCATCTTTAACTCTGCCACCTCCAGCTCTGTCTCCTGCTTCCTGGTCAGTGCCACCGTCTCCAACCCATATAACATAGCTGGTCTCATTACTGTCCTGTAGACCTTCCCTTTCACTCTTACTGATACCCGTCTGTCACAAATCACTCCTGACACTCTTCTCCACCCATTCCACCCTGCCTGCACTCTCTTTCTCAAATCTCTTCCACAATCCCTTTTACTCTGTACTGTTGATCCCAAGTATTTAAACTCATCCACCTTCGCCAACTCTTCTCCCTGCATCCTCACCATTCCACTGACCTCCCTCTCATTCACACACATGTATTCTGACTTGTTCCTACTGACCTTCATTCCTCTCCTCTCTAGAGCATATCTCCACCTCTCCAGGGTCTCCTCAACCTGCTCCCTACTATCGCTACAGATCACAATGTCATCAGCAAACATCATAGTCCACGGGAACTCCTGTCTAATCTCGTCTGTCAACCTGTCTATGACCATTGCAAATAAGAAAGGGCTCAGAGCAGATCCCTGATGTAATCTCACCTCCAACTTGAATGCATCCATCACTCCTACCACAGACTTCACCACATTCACACTTCCCTCGTACATATCCTGAACAACTCTTACATGCTTCTCTGCCACTCCCAACATCCTCATATAATAACACAACTTCTCTCAAGGCACCCTGTCAAATGCTTTCTCCAGGTCCACAAAGACGCAATGCAACTCCTTCTGGCCTTCTCTATTCTTCTCCATTAACACCCTCAGAGCAAACATCGCATCTGTGGGTGCTCATTTTTGGCATGAAACCATACTGCTGCTCACTAATCATCACCTCCCTTCTTAAACCGAGCTTCCACTACTTGTTCCCATAACTTCATGCTGTGGCGCATCAATTTTAACCCTTTGTAGTTACTACTGCTCTGCACATCCCCCTTATTCTTAAATATAAGCACCAGTACACTTCTTCTCCACTCCTTAGGCATCCTCTCACTTTCCAAGATTCCATTAAACAATCTGGTTAAAAACTCCACTGCCATCTCTCCTAAACACCTCCATGCTTCCACAGGTATGTCATCTGGACCAACGTCCTTTCCATTCTTCATCCTCTTCATAGCTGTCCTTACTTCCTCCTTGCTAATTCGTTGCACTTCCTGATTCACTATCTCCACATCATCCAACCTCTTCTCTCTCTCGTTCTCTTCATTCATCAGCATCTCAAAGTACTCTTTCCATCTGTTCAACACACTCTCCTCGCTCGTGAATATGCTTCCATCTTTATCCTTTATCACCCTACCTGCTGCACGTCTTTCCCAGCTCGGTCCCTCTGTCTAGCCTGTGAAGTAAAATAGAAAGGTCAATGGTGTCAAATGCTGCACTTAAGTCTAACAACATAATTACAGTGGAGTTTTCTTCATCAGAGGATATCAGAATGTCATTTACAACCCATGTTAGTCCCGTTTCTGTACTATGACCAATGCGGAAACGGGAATTTCTCAAATAAATTGTAATGCATGAGGTGTGACTGAAGCTGATTGGTAACTACTTTTTCTAGTATTTTAGAGAGAAAAGGTAAATTTTAAATACGCCTGTAATTATTTAGTATGTGTGGGTTTAGGTCTGACTTTTTAAGTAATGGTTTAATGACTGACACTTTTAGTGCATCAGATACTGTGCCATGCAATAACATCTATGAATAAAAAGAAAGCAAACAAACAGCCAAAACGTGCACTGAATCAAAAGTAAAATATATTTATTTACAAAACTCAAGAATGACAAAAAAGGACTCAAAAAGAGGAAAAATGTGTTGTCTGAGAGGTAATCTGAGATAACCGAGTTCTCAATACAAAATCGAGAAGAAAAATCCAAAGACAATATCAGGAAGTAATTTAGAAATAAGAATGTCAAAAAAAATACAAACTCCAAACAACTTACATGTACCAATGACTGAGATAATGTTTTTCCTGAATTTGGACTTAAATAATCAGAGTGGTCTCAGGTCTGGTGATATTAGAGTAGTCCCATCTCTTGAGATACCACTCACAGACTGAAAGGGATAGATAGATAGATAGATAGATAGATAGATAGATAGATAGATAGATAGATAGATAGATAGATAGATAGATAGATAGATAGATAGATAGATAGATAGATAGATAGATAGATAGATAGATAGATAGATAGATAGATAGATAGATAGATAGATAGATAGATAGTGGCCTACCATTTGAAATAAGAAATAATACAATAATATGAAAAATAAGAGAACAAAAACAACAACATAAACCCAAGCTGATGCACATGTGGTGATGGCAGCAACAGTTGTCTGGTCGCCGCTCGCCCACCTGCTGTTTTTGTCTGTTAACTTTGCTCTTTGTCATAAAGTATGGATGCCTTACACTGGAGATCATCTCCTGACTTTTATTACTGGACTTTAATCAGCTCCAACTGAACAAGGACACATACATGCAGAATTACTACTTGTGGATCCTGTAACGTGAAAAGTGAACTCTCGATCAGGTAACAAACACCATGAAACAGAGGGAGGGGGGGGGGGGGGGGGGGGGGGGGGGGTATAGCGCAGGTTCTGAGTGTCTCCTCCTGGTCTCCATGTCAAATCACTGAGGAACAAAGTCAATGAAGTTCATCTTCTTCTCACAACAAATGAAGATGATTTTCTCTCTTCATTGAATTGTTTTGTGGAAGTGTGGCCTGATGCATCTGTTCCTGACTCAGGGTTCCCATTTCACAGAGCAGACAGAGATGCTGATCTTTGCAACAAGTCCAAGGGTGATGGCGTCTGTTCCTGTATTAATACAAACTGGTGCGGTGACATTTCCATGTTGTCAAAGCGCTGCTCCATCAATCTGGAATGATTTGCTGTTAAGTATAAGCCATTTGATTCACCTACAGAATTTTCTTCAATAATTCTCATTGGATTTTACTTCCCACCTGAAATGAATGTGAATGAAGAGTAGCAGAGGTTGTCAGATTACAACACAAGTTTGGAGAAGAGTCTGCAGAACTTCATGATTATAGTGATGGGCATCTTTAATCACACAAATTTAACCATTGAGCTTGACAGATAGAAACAGCAAGTGAAGTGCCCTACCAATCCAGCTATTGAAGTGGCCCTGTGGACCACTGCCACTGCGCTAAAGAGGACGCATACTGGGCTTTTCCTTGTGTACTGCTGGGTAATTGTGACCTTGTAATTCTACAGTTGATATCCACTTCTTCACTGAAGTCTCACCTTACTTCTTTCTTTTCTGTCAAGGAATGCGATGTCTAGAAGGCGTCTGCAAGACACAAATGCACCAAGTCTGCTGGTCCTAATTCAGTGTAACCTGCAACCATCATACTCTGTTTGCCAGCTCACCTCCTCTCCTTCCTGATATCTCTAACTGTTCTCTTAAACATCGTGCTGGTCCTGATTGTTTTAAACCTTCTCTTCTCATTCCAGTTACCAAAAAATGATCAAATAAGCTGACTCAGCGATTACAGGCCTATTGCTCTTACATCAGATGTAATGAAAGGATCTGAACGGCTTGCTGTAACCCAACTGAAGTCTGTTACTGCTCCTCAACGTCACCTTCTCAGTTTGCATATCGAGCAAATAGATCTGTGGACGACGCCATTGACATGGACCTTCACTTTGTGCTCGAGCATCTTTTCTGTGAAGGAACTTAGGGCAGGATATGGTATAGCTGGGCTACATAGGTATTGTTGTTTATTGTGTTGCACCCAGTCACGTGTCATCTCAGCACCCTGTTTAAACTAATGTGTGTCTGCTTAAATGTCGTCCCCATAATAATTAACAGGGAAGGGTGTTGCAGGGAGGCAGCGACCCCCTGGACACGTCAGGACCGGGATTTTAACAGTTACATCCGGCTCATCATTATTTAAACCATCAGGAGGGAAAGAAGAAAGGAGAGGGAGAGAGACGGAGATTTCAAGTACCGACAACCGATCAGCATTATTCTGCTATTCTTTACATCACGCCTGGTTCCAGTTTGATTCTCATTCCGCCAAAATCACGACAACACCATCATTGCCAGAAACCCCGGGGTTGGACATTATAATCCACCATTTGCTGAGGATGCACGCTGAGGTCGCTCTGTTTTACTCAGGAGATTCAAGCACATCCATTTTGATAAGTCATCCATATTCTGAACAGTGATTTACCCAGACTCAATTTCACATTCATTGTCATTCAGTACTCATACATTGCTATTATTTGTGTTTTGTGTTTGTTATACGTTTGCAGGGGCAAGGGAGGTTTTGTTATTGTACAGGTGTTGTTTTCAATTAACTGCTTTGGTGGAGGGATACACTGTATATATATTGTGGGATATGGCCGGCCGTTCATCCTGGCCAATACCCCCAGGCCGCCAGATGGAGCCCTCCCTGAAACATGGAGGTGCACCGAATTCCAGCAGGGCCTCATGGACAGTGGAGTTTTAATGCACAGCTCTGCTGGATACCATGGGGGCCGCCAGGAGCCGCCGCAGGGAGGCCCAGGGATTTATATTTTCCATATAGCCCGGAAGTATTTCCAAATCACAGGAATGGAAGAAATTATATACTTCCGGGCTGAAGAAAAAGAGAAGTTTTTACCTGACCCGGAAGTGCTGGATGATCACACGGACTGAGGGCTCAGAAGCACTTCCGGGTCGAGGACTATAAAGGACTTTGGGAAATCCCAGACGGATTGACCTGAGTTGGGAGGCAGGGTGGCTAAGCGTCTGGGAGACTGGAGGATTGTTGATTTGATTATTATTAAGTATAGTGGAATAGTGGTGCTTTATGCACTTTATTATTATAACTAGCAAAAATACCCGCGCTTCGCAGCGGAGAAGTAGTGTGTTAAAGAGGTTATGTAAACATATATATACATATACATATATACATATATATACATATCTACATATACACATATCTACGTATATATATATATATATATATATACATATACACATCCACATATATATACATATACTATATATAGACACATACATATACACACATATACATATATACATATTATACATACATACATAGTGTGTTGTTACATGGGCTGTGATTGTTACATGGGAGGGAGACGACAAATCACAGCTTCCCGCTTACTAATCGGGCCTGTGATTGGTGCTTTGACGGATGCCCAGATCCCACAGTATCTCCCCTTAGGAGAGGCGTTAGGCAAGTGTAATTGAATAGCGGTGCTGCAAGGTTAGCTTTACACCTGTTTTTAAGGCTTATTGACTGAAAGGGGCTTTCATGAAAAAACTTAGGGCTTTGTTACAGGATACACCCTCCACAAGTTAAGGAAGTAAAAATAAAGGTATATACTTCTGTTTTATTTAAACCTTTTAAGTTTGTATGCGGGCGGTATGCTGGCGCAGTGAAAGGTGCCAGTTAGGAGACCCGGGTTCGCTTCCCTGCGTGGAGTTTGAATGTTCTCCCCGTGTCTGTCTGGTTTTCCTCCGGGTACTCCGGTTTCCTCCCACAGTCCAAAGACATGCAGGTTAGGTGTATTGGCGAATCTAAATTGTCCCTGGTGTGTAGGTGTGTGTGGGTGTGTGCACCCTGCGGTGGGCTGGCACCTTGCCCGGGGTTTGTTTCCTGCCTTGTGACCTGTGTTGGCAGGGATTGGCTCATGTATTTAGGATATAGCGGGTTGGATAATGGATGGATGGACATTTGTATACATAGCCCTATTTGCCCGTTTTCGTTTATTTTCTTTCTTCAGTAATATTTCAGCAAACCTGGAGCTTGTCAGTTCAAATCCTGGTACTGACACCACTGTGTGACCCTGAGGAAGTCACTTCACCTGCCAGTGCTGCAAAAAAAACAAAGAAATGTAACAAATTGTACCTCAGATGTTTCAAGTTGCTGGAATAAAGGCATAAGTAAAATAGATAAATATGTATTATATACACATAGGAACTATTCATTTATTTTCAGTTAAGTCATCTGCAGCAAACCTTTATAACTGAGGGTTTCTCGTTTTTAGATAGTGCAAACTGTTTCTTCTTCATTGAGGTTTTCTCTTGGAGAGCTTTTTTCATTTCATTGAAAATTAAAGCAGCAGCTGCCAAAATATGTAGCTTTCTTATTAATTTTTCAACATTGTGTAAAATAACTATAAAGTAACATAAAAGGTTTAAATACTCGTTATCCTTTTACACTAAAATATTACTAAAGAGATACAAAAAAAAGTAAAATGCATATATTGTTTTTCTTTAAGGAGATTAAATATTACTGAAGAAAAAAAAAAAAAACCTAAAACAGCCAAATGGGGCTATGCATACGAACTTAAAAGGTTAAATAAAACAGAAATATATACCTTTATTTTTACTTCCTTAACATGTGGAGGGTGTATCCTGTAGCAAAGCCCTAACTTTTTTTTCGTGAAAGCCCGTTTCAGTCAATAAGTCTTAAAAACAGGTGTAAAGATATTGACAATAAGCTACGCAAACCCACCAAGACATGCAATCGTTTAAATCAAGGCGCGAGTCGAAAAACACCATCCCATACTATTAGTTAACGATTAACACATTTCTATATGTATTGTAAGCATACAATACAACTGATAATATGTTGCGCTTATTTATCTGGTGTACCGACATTTTTGTGCGTTTAAACGGCTGAAATCTAACGTGGTTTGTGCCCTTCAGAATGAAAACAGTTTGCATTTAACTTTTTAATAAAAAGCGAGCTTTAAGCCTGAGAAATCACTCCGTAAATGCACACGTTTAATTCTTTATCACTTCAAACAACTGAACTATCCAGAACATTTCAGGCATACATCCAGCATTCAAAGTATGTATAAAAAGCACAACTGTTAAAGTAATTCAGCATTTCTTAATTGAAAATGTTCCTTTAATCCTCAACATGTCTCAATGAGTCGTTCTGGTGGTTTTACTTGACATTTTGATATTCTGGTTAATTGTGTTTGCAGTTGAGATGTTCTTTCCTGATTTATACTTGTTTTCTCGTTCATATTTGTTTCGCTGGTGTTAGTGTTCTGATTAGAGATTATTGGTCCTTTGATGTCTTGACGGTTTCTTCTTAGAACAGCTCCTATTACTCAATTCCGTCACATACTGGTCTATCGTTTCTCCGCTTTTCTGAAACTGTAAAAAAACTTGTGCCGCTCAAACGTCTCATTGCGCTTTGGGTTGCAATACGTTTTGAATTTTTCAACTATTTTGCTCAATTTCATATTGTCTCCATCTTCTTCAAACTGAAAATTGTTATACACCTCTAGCGCCTTTTCGCCAATTACATGTAGAAGCATAGACACTTTCATTTTTTCACTTTTCCTATCTGCTTCAATCGCAGCAAGATACAACTCGAATCTCTGTTTAAATCTTTTCCAATTTTCAGCTACATTTCCCTTTAACTGGAGATTTGGTGGGGGCTGTAATCCTAACATATTTTTTTTCCTCTTTTGCTAGAACGTCTTAGCGCTTTCTGATCACGTTTTCGGGTTACTCACAGACACGCGACTCGTTCAAAAGCTGAACCTCTTCTTCAGATTCCTCTTCCAATCCGCCACTTCTGACACCATGTAGTGATCTTGTTAGGTTCGTAGTTTAATCAATACACAGGATTGAAAGATATAATAACTTTTTAATAGACAGACTTTAGAGACATTTACTGTACAAGTTACTAATCGTTCTTTAGTTCACGCCCATTCTCCTACTTGCATTGGCATTCACAGGCATTACTAATCATTCTGTAAGTATCCCTTAATAAGACCTTACTAATCAACTATCATTACAAAATCCAACGTGGTTTGTGCCCTTCAGAATGAAAACAGTTAGCATTACCTTTTTAATAAAAGGCGAGCTTTAAAGCCTGAGAAATCACCCCGTAAATGCTCACATTTAATTGCACATGTGTTAATATGTATGCTTACACGGTATTAAAAGACACTCAAAAATTAACGTCATTTACCTTGTTCCCGCGTTTGATAAAAGGCGAGCTTTTAAGCCTGAGAAATCACCCGTAAATGCACACGTTTAATTGCACATGTTTAATATGTATGCTTACACAGTATTAAAAGACACTCAAAAATTAACGTCATTTACCTTCGTTCCCGCGTTTCACTCGTGCTGTAAATCTCTTCCTTGTTTTTAGTTCAAGTGATTACGTAGGAGGCGTGATGACGCGATACGTGACTCCGCCTCCTCCATTACAGTATATGGACAAGAAACAGGTTCCAGTTATGACCATTACACATAGAATTTCGAAATGAAACCTGCCTAATTTTTGTAAGTAAGCTGTAAGGAATGAGCCTGCCAAATTTCAGCCTTCTACCTACACGGGAAGTTGGAGAATTAGTGATGAGTCCGTCAGTGAGGGCTTTGCCTTTTATTAGTATAGATAAATCCATCCATTTTCCAACCCGCTGAATCTGAACACAGGGTCACGGGGGTCTGCTGGAGCCAATCCCAGCCAACACAGGGCACAAGGCAGGGAACCAATCCTGGGCAGGGTGCCAACCCACCGCAGGACACACACAAACACACCCACACACCAGGGCCAATTTAGAATCGCCAATCCACCTAACCTGCATGTCTTTGGAATGTGGGAGGAAACCGGAAGCGCCCGGAGGAAACCCACGCAGACACGGGGGAGAACATGCAAACTCCACGCAGGGAGGACCCGGGAATCGAACCCAGGTCCCTAGATCTCTCAACTGCGAGGCAGCAGCGCTACCCACTGCGCCACCGTGCCACCCAGTATAGATAAATATTCATTTTATCTGGTGTCTGACGTCTGGTCTGAGGGTTCAAGGGGTCATGGGAACCCGTAAACTGTTACTATATATATATATATATATATATATATATATATATATATATATATATATACATTGTCACACACGTGCGCATGGGAGGCAGCTAAAGGGCTTGAGGGACGGCAGTTCTGAGACATACCGGGAGGTGGCGGTGTGCACTGACTCTTTTTCTCTCTTGCCTGCAGACCGTTCCCGGGAGATTCCACCTGGCTCTCATGACATCATTTCCGGGACCGAGCCAATGGAAGGAGACCTGACTGGCTCCGGCCCCTCTGACGTCATGTCCGGGCTCGGTCCAATGGAGAACGAACACATCCCTGATCCTTATGACCTCACTTCCTGTCTTCCCCTTTAAAACCCTGCCCTCTTTCCTAAATTCCTCAGTCTGGTTTTGGACTCGTTTGTATGCACTTCAGTGCTATTACTCTTCATTGCAACTTTGCAGCCAAGGATTTTGAGATTATACGGGCAGCTGCCCCAAACCTTTATCGGAGTATGTCTTATTCTTTCACATCTGGCGTAGTCGGCAGGATGAAGACATCCTGGAAGAGAAGGGGACAGGACCTGCAACATATCCAGGTGGGAGCGTACCGGGACTGAGTTTCCAGGCGGGGAGGGTGTCCCGTGGTTCAGGGTGACCCGGTGCAGGCTCTGCCTCCGACAGGCTCCATTAGGTAACCTAGGCAAGCCAGGGAGTGTGCGGGAGGGGCTCACAGAATTGGGCTGCTTCGGAAGTGGGAGGCAAAGAGGGCTGTTTGTGCTCTCTCGGGAGAGAGTGCCCGCCTCCCTGTAAAGCCAGAGCCCCAAATTCCACCTAGGGGTGCCCCAGACCGGCAGGTGAATAGAGTGAAAGCCTGGCGGTTTGACCCAGAGAGGCCAACCCCTCAACAGGCCTTGAGCCTATGGACGAAGGTAGGGCTGTGGCTACGGCCACATGAACATACGCCCTACCACATGCTTGAACAGGTGGCTTGCTACCTGCTTTTACATTCACTACCCCAGCGCTTCACCCAGCCGGTTTGGGGTAAAGATTTCACAAATTTGGCAGAGCTCATTGAGCTCGTAGAACAACAACCTCCCGACCTGGGAGAGCTGAGCTGCCCCTGGGCCGACCCTGACCGGAGTATGTCCCAAACCCTAGCCTCCCTCTGTACAACCCAGAGCTTGCACTGACGTCCCTGGCACCGTGGGCGCATGAACCGCTTGGGAATAAGGTGGGATGCAGGTGGGTTGGTGTGCTCTGACAAACCCGTTAGCAGTCCCACATACAGACATGGTGATCATTAACGGGTATAAAACATCTGTGTTATTAGATACCGGCAGCAACATATCCATTGTTGCCCGCCGTTTTGTGCTACCGCAACAGTGGTTAAAACATAAGACTGGTATAAACTGTGTCCACGGAGACATCCGCTGGTACAGGACCGCCATTTGTGTCATCAGCTACGGAGGTTCAGTTCGGAGGTTAACCATGGCTGTCCATCCTGGGCCTCCACACCCGGTGATACTAGGGCGAGACTGGTCTAAAATAAACAGCGGTGAGTCACATACCACTCCTGGGGATAACTCAGTCCTAGATATAGACGGGGATGAGCCGTCTCAGGCTGCCTCCACGCCGTGTAATCAGCCGGCAGAGAGAGATGAAGCAGTCGGCCTGAGTGACGTGGCTACTCCCGGGTCGTCGCGTGCCAATACGTCATCCACCAATGCCACGGCGGAGCGGGAGGAAGCCACGCCCCTTGAGGTCAGCACCGACCCTCTCTCCCTTTTAAGGTTTCAATTTAGAGAGACGCCGGCTTCCTTTAAAAGGGAGCAGTGGAGTGACGACTCCCTGAAACATGCAAAAAATGCAGTAGTCCTGGTTAACTGCCAACGCACCAACCAGTCCATGCCACAGGGTCCTCACTTTGTGTTGGAAAATGACCTAATATATCGGGTAGCATTGCATGACGGGCAGGAGAGAAAGCAACTGCTAATCCCACGGACCTTCCGGCAGCAGGTCTGTGAGTTAGCACATGCCCATCTCCTAGGTGGCCACTTGGGCACCGAAAAAAACCCTGGAGCGGATTAAGCTCCATTTCTACTGGCCGGGAGTCAATGAGGAGATTCGTCGCTTTTGCGCTTCCTGTCCGGAGTGTCAACTGCGACAAATTCCAAGAAGGGACCGTGCTCCTCTCATTCCCATTCCCCTGATTGATGTTCCCTTCCAGAGAATTGGGGTCGATATAGTCGGACCTCTAGAGTCCTCAGCCCGAGGACACAAGTACATTTTAGTCCTCGTGGACTATGCTACGAAATACCCCGAAGCTGTTCCTTTGCGCTCAGCCACTTCTAAAGCCATCGCACAGGAATTACTAGGGGTCTTTTTGCGCGTAGGTATCCCCAAGGAAGTCTTGACAGACCAGGGGACACCTTTCACCTCGGAGACGTTCAGGAGACTGCCAAGTTACTGAGAATAAGCATTTAAAGACCGCGGTGTACCATCCTCAGACCGACGGTTTAGTTGAGAGGTTCAATCAGACTCTCAAACAGATGCTATGTAAGGTGGTCAGCGAGGATGGACGGAACTGGGATCAGCTCCTCCCCCTCGTCCTTTTTGCTTATCAGGAAGTCCCTCAAGCCTCCACGGGGTTCTCCCCTTTTGAATTACTGTAGGGGCGACAACCCCGGGGCATACTGGATATTTTAAAAGAAGGATGGGAAGAAGAGGCTCTTCCCTCGACAAACATATTAGAGTATATCGCGCAGTTACGCGATAGATTTGGAAAGATATGGCCCCTCCTTAAAAGTCACGTGGAGGAGGCTCAGACAGCACAGGCCCGTTATTATAACCGTGGCACGTCACTCCGGGAGTTCCGCCCAGGGGATCGAGTCATGGTCCTAGTGCCTACCTCCCACTCGAAGTTGCTCGCCCATTGGCAAGGCCCCTATGAAGTTAAGGAGAGGAAGGGACTGGTCGACTATTTGGTGAGTCAGCCGAATCGTCGGCCAAAGGAGCGGGTTATCATGTGAATCTGCTGAAACTGTGGAAGGACAGGGATCACAATCCCTCCTCCGGCCAGCCCCGCTCGCTCTTCGCTCACACCCCCAGCCTTAACTTCGGGGCGGACTTGAGTCCCCGACAATGGCAGGAGCTGGATACAGTTATCGGGGCCGTTCAGGAGGTAGTCAGTGAGTACCCCGGACAGACCTCTCTGGTTGAGCATAACATTGTGACAGAGCCCGGGGTTGTTGTCCGAGAACGTCCGTATCGTCTTCCCGAGGCAAAAAGGGCTGAAGTGGAGCTTGAGATCAAGCGCATGCTGGAACTGGGAGTAATTGAGGAAAGTTATAGTCCCTGGTCCAGTCCCATTGTGCTGGTCGATAAGCCGGACGGGATTTGGAGGTTTTGCAATGATTTCCGCCGGCTTAATCAAGTATCCCAATTTGATGCCTATCCAATGCGACGAGTGGATGACCTCCTTGAGAGACTTGGGCAGGCTCGATATTTGACCACGCTTGACATGACGAAAGGGTACTGGCAGGTTCCTTTGGTGGACAAAGTGCTCCGACCTCATAACTCATACAGTGCTGCCTACCTGGATGACGTGGTCATCTATTCCAGCACATGGAAGGAACACCTACAGCAGGTCCAAACGGTATTGCGGACACTTGGTGAGGCCGGGCTCAGGATTAATCCCAAGAAATGTTTCTTCGGATTAACCGAAGCCAAGTATTTAGGCTACCTGGTGGGTCGGGGTACCGTGAGGCCACAGTGCTCCAAGTAGATGCCATTTTGAAATGGCCCCGTCCGCGAACCAAGCGGCAGGTCCAAGCCTTTCTCGGGTTAGCGGGGTACTACAGCCGGTTTGTACCTCGGTTCTCAGAGAGAGTAGCGCCCTTGACTGATTTAACAAGGAAGAGGGCCCCGAACATTGTGGTATGGACTGAGAAGACAGGCGCTGCATTTAGTGACTTGAAACAGGCCCTTATTTTTTATTTTTTTTTTTATTATATTAACAGCACCTATTTTGATGGCGCCTAACTTTTCTTTGCCTTTCATTCTCCAGACGGACGCTTTGGACACAGGCTTAGGAGCAGCGCTGAGCCAAAGCGTCGATGGTGTGGAGCACCCCATCATGTACCTGAGCCGTAAACTGTTGGACCGGGAGACCAGGTATGCAGCGGTGGAAAGGGAAGCCTTGGCGATTAAGTGGGCAATAACTCAGCTGAGGTACTACCTGTTGGGCAGGGAATTCACCCTTGTCACGGACCATGCACCCCTACAGTGGATGGCCCTGCACAAGGAGTCGAATCTGCGGGTCACCAGGTGGTTTCTTGACCTACAGCCATACAAGTTTTCGCTCATTCATCGTCGGGGCTCTCTCCATGCCAACGCTGATGCTCTTTCCTGGGTTCACGACCTCTCGGTTAGGGTCGCCCGACCCAACGGGCCTGGGCTAAGGGGGGGGGGGCCTTGTCACACACGTGCGCATGGGAGGCAGCTAAAGGGCTTGAGAGACAGCAGTTCTGAGACATACCGGGAGGTGGCAGAGTGCACTGACTCTTTTTCTCTCTTGCCTGCAGACCGTTCCCGGGAGATTCCACCTGGCTCTCGTGACATCATTTCCGGGACCGAGCCAATGGAAGGAGACCTGACTGGCTCCGGCCCCTCTGACGTCACGTCCGGGCTCAGTCCAATGGAGAATGAACACATCCCTGATCCTTATGACCTCACTTCCTGTCTTCCCCTTTAAAACCCTGCCCTCTTTCCTAAATTCCTCAGTCTGGTTTTGGACTCGTTGTATGCACTTCAGTGCTATTACTCTTCATTGCAACTTTGCAGCCAAGGATTTTGAGATTATACGGGCGGCTGCCCCAAACCTTTATCGGAGTATGTCTTATTCTTTCACAACATATATACCTTCTGTTCGATATATATATATATATATATATATATATATATATATTATATATATATATTATATATATATATATATATATTATATATATTATATATATTGTGATGGACGACCGGCTACAGACTCCGGTCGCCACCCCCAGGCCGCCAGGAGGAGCCCACCGGACAGCATAATCGTGCCCCGAGTTCCAGCAGGGCCTCATGGACTTTGTAGTTTATAAACACAGCCCTGCTGGATACCTTGGGGGCCAACGGGAGTCGCTGTAGGAGGGCTAGTGGGCTCTTATGTGCCCTATAACCCGGGAGTGGGTCATCATCACGTGACAGGAAGGAACGACGTGCTCCCGGGCTGAAGAAAGGACTGTTTACCCTGACCCGGAGGGAATAAGGACTTGTGGGTTTGGCCAGGAACCATTTCTGGGTCAGGGCATATAAAAGGACTGTGGGAAAGCCCCGACACTGAGCTGAGCTGGGAGGTAGGAGGGCGAAGTGTCTGGGCGAGGAGGATTGGTTTATTGAGAGTTTATTGTTTATATGAGTATGGAGTGGAGGGTGCTTTGTGCACAGTTTAATAGTAAAATAAATAATACTTATACATTCACCTGGTGTTCAGAGTGGTACCTGAGGGTTCAAGAGGTGGACTACGCCTCTATCTGTTACAATATATATATATAGTATGTAGATATATGTAGATATATATTACGTCGCAGGTGTATATTCTTGTATCTGTCATTGTATTGTATTTAATATATTCCCGCACTTATTTTACATATTTGCTTTTGTTTGCTAGTCTTTAACCATCGATTGGGGAGGAGGGAAAATTATTATTTATTAAAGGTATGGCTTGGTATTGATAGGTTGTCTCAGAAATTCATCCAGGCCACAGGTCCTGGTAGTGTGGCTGCCGGCTGAGTAAGGGGTCAGTCGTTATAACAGTTTGTAGACTTCAGTCCAACATTTCACACCATTGTCTGCTGTTAACTAAACGTCTACTCACTGGACTCAATGCTCCCATCTGCCAATGGATTTCCAGTTCTCTGACATATCAGGAGGAAGAGTTTCCCACATTACCCAAAGAGTTGACCGGTGGCTAGTGAGGGCAAGTGGAGACCCCATGGTGGCAGCTAATGGTGGAAACAATTCAGTTTAATTCAGATGAGTTTATTTTTGAGCATTGCGTGTTGAGTCACAGAGCTGAAAGAAGCCCCTGGCTATAATACAAATCGCATGATGCGTGGAAATAAAACTTCCAATTAAGTTAAACGCACCATTTAATCAAATTTATCAACTTGTGAGATTAAACATCAGGGTGTTTACCTTACAGGAACACACTTTGAAGAACTTTAAAACAAACAAAATGCAAAAAACAAATTAATGACTTGTGAGATTCTGTTAGCACCAAGCCAAAAAAATAAAAAATAACCTGGTGTGGATGAAGGCCCAGTCTAAACAAAGGTTTTCATTTCAACAACGAGAGGCTCCACATCAACACAAAATGGACAAAACATTGTAGGAGCTGGACATGTAAACTGTGCAAACTGTGAAGAACACACAGCAGTTCATTCCTTATATCAGTGTCTTACAGTCCAGAGACAACCAAATCGGCTTGAGACTTGGATATTGTAGGAATGATGGAGTCAATGCTAAATATGAAAGACGCAGAGGAATGTCACATCACTGGTTAGAAACCCCTCAGGAAAGACAAATAAGGAAGGACAGGAGGAGATGTGACGAATGACATCCAGACTCAAATAAGTGACATCATAGAGAGGGATGTGTCAGGGTCACTGTAGGTCACTGTCCAGAGAGTCAGCTGACTGGAGGCCGTCAAGTAGTGAAATTTCAAACAACGCCATCATATTTAATCAGACAAGCTGAGGCTGACATCCGTGGTGCACAAAATAATCAGAATGCACAGGATTTTCTATCATAACTGCACAACTGTTTTGCAGTATAGAAGTTTAAAGCACAATTTTTATACGTGAGGTAAGAGAGAAGACATTTGAAAGGTATTGTAAACTCCAACTGTCCTGTGCATTTAGCATTTCATTTTATTTAAAGGTTTGTAACTATTTAGGTAGTGCATCTGAAATTGTGTCAGAAGTCTGCCTGTAGTTTACTGGGGTGATTTGTTGAATTATTTTTAAACCATTGACTTTGATCTTTCCCCAATTTCTTGTTATTTCTGGGTGCTGTTGTACTTTGGGACCAACTTGTGAATTTTAAGTTCAGCCTAGTTGGTTATTTTCCTTTTAAGTCAGTTGACCTTCATTGTTAAGATGCCACCTTGTTGCCTGCAGCATGATACCATTGCTGTGACGTGAGTGTGGCAGTGCTTTAAACGTGTACGCTACATGATGAAAATCAAAGAAGACAGAGGGGCAAACTTTAATATGAAAGCAAGCGAGGTTTTATGTCGTGTTTGGCCTGGTGGCAGGTGTTTTACTTCATTGATGTTTGTTTCTTTCAGCCCGTCAAATACAACACTTCATCTCCACTTCACATTTACTTTTCCTGTAAGTCCAAACGATATCAAAGCAGAGGCTGATGAGCGATTCTTACAATGTCCCATCGCCTGCTAAGAAATCCAGATGGAGAAACTTGAAGGAGAAAGCTGCTCTGTTTAGCTTCCTTGTCTTGTTACATTTCTAGATTCTTTATCATGTCTGGAGGGTTAAAGTGAGGCAAGTCCACCCGTCCCACTCAGTCTGTCCAGGGCTACTCTCAATGCTGACGTGTTTTTTCCTGGCCTGTATGATTTCTGTGACATACCCCTGGTTCACTGTTTATCAGTTTACCTGACCGCTGCACCAAACCATTCATCAAACACATGAAGCTCAACTGTTTACTTCCACAATCTGGAAGGTGACATTCTACAGGTTCCAATGACAGTCTCCTCTCGCTTTGTGAGTACAAGTGTGTCCTTGTGTGGAGGTGTCCTCACAAGCCATACCTTGGTAGCAGTCCTCACACTTCTGATGGGTAACGTGGTCACTTCTCCTGTTTATCCACCCATGGTGTAACTCTGACTTCAACATGCACATACTAGAATAGACCGGCATCACTTTCCTGTGGCAGCAAGTGTCCTTCAGGATAACTGAGGGAACAAATTGCCTCCTTGCCATACAACCACTTCTATAACCAGTGTTTAACGAGTGAAGGCATCACATTGCACTGGTCAGCCCCCCTGTCCTGGTTGTTTCCCCACCATACTGTAGTGTTGAGGCACCACACTCCTCTAGACAAGATACCTCTGAGTCTGTCCACTGGTCCTGTTCTCATACTATGGCTGTCCAGATGCAACAGGGCCTTCATGTTTCTATGAATTCAACTCAATTACAAATTACTGCAGGCCATTTGTCCACCCCAGCTCTTCTTTTCTTACCCTTGCACTAAACTGACCTGAAAGCAGACAAAGTCCATACCTCAAAGCACTTGCACCCGGGACTACGGCCCACTCTTCACCCAAAATTATCTGTTACTGTGCTTCACTTGTCCTATTAGAGGACGTCTCCTCTTTTCCTACAAACCCAGGCAGCAGGACAGAGCAAATATGAATGCAAGCAAGGGGAGCAGGTACAATATGTAACTCACTCATCACAGACGTAACATTCATCATATGCTTAAATGTGCCAAAAGCAGAAGAAGAAGCAAATGGACGTGACACATCCCCACAAAACCTGGAACATTCATCAGCTGTCATGGACAATGCTGGCTCACCCAAAGTGTGTTAGCATTCTGAGCTCAAATGTCTCACGAGATGGACCTTCTGCTGATCGCTTGTCCTTCATTCTGCTTGTCCTTGATGCTTCTGACAGTTTTTAAAGCTTGCTGAGGCCAAGATGAACACCCCGAGTGCCTCTTTGTCATCTGACAGGTCATGTCAGCACATGGAAAGATCAAGCATCTCTCTGTTAAAGAGCCATTTTGCTTTTTGAACCTTTGACTTCTCAGATTGTCTGTAAAAGTTCCTTCTGACAAAGAGATGATTTTTGTTATTTTGAACGCCTGTCTTCTGCAGCTGCTAACATTTTCCTCTTTCAGGATTTAAAACTCACTGCTGTTGCAGAGATCAGAAGTTGAAGAAAATGAAAAGATTAACAACTTACCGTTTCATACTGTACTTACCATCCAGAAAATTATTTTAACGATTTTACAACCTTAAGTAAAAGAAAGCAAGATAACTAAAACACATTTCAACATTCTTGTTGACCAATTCTGCTACATTCCCCAACAATCTTCTGATAATAAAGACGTCAAGATCACACTGCATGTGAGTCATAAGCAGACTGCACTGCACAGCTCAAGCATTTATTCCATTCTCCCTCTGTATTTTTATTTTTAATTGTTTATATTGTTCTATTTATTATTTGTAAGATCATCAGGTCACTTCACGGCCTCTAACACTTGAGCACCACGTGGGTTGTCTGTGCTTCTTGGTGTCTGCTCCCTGTTTGTATGGAGAATGAAGACAATCTGGGTGGGCATTGGTATGCCAGGAGAGTCACAGAGTGGGCTTTGGGCTTAAGCAGCTCCATAAACTTTTGGGAGTTTACTGGCTGTTATGACATTTGTGCAAACAAGGAGATGCCTGTTGAATGTCAGATTTATTTGTCCTGACCTAAGGTGTTGTCAGTGACACTTGATCAAGTTCTTCAGACATCCCAAACATCACAAGTGTAATAGACAGCACTCACATGCACATAAGTCCACCAGGCCCACCCAGAGGTCTGATGCTGTAAACCTGAAGTCACTTCACAGCATCAAGTCAGACCTTTTAAATGGCCCTGATGAGTGTGCCTGGCTGTGTTGTGTCATCAGTCATTCTGGTCAAACTCCTCAGTTCGAGTGAGAGTTGAAATTGGGGGTCTTCCACCAGTGGCAGAAGCTGCGCCTTTCTTTGTGCTTGCTGAAGAAACAATAAATGTTTGTCTGTAAATGTGTGAGGTCAGTTCTTGTATGTTCTTACCTGCCAGGTGTGTGTCACGTCACTTACTGGATACTGAATTGCTTTAATTCTGACATCGATTAACCAATTTATAATCAAATAGGGCAACTCCAAAGAACCTTTTAATTTGGATAATTTGAATTATAACATTTTATTATGTAAAGCACAGCTTCAGATCTGTATTGTCCTTTTAACTGTTCATCAGTGTGCTGTAGATTTCCATTCAACTTCTCCTGTTATCCCTTTTTTGTTAATACAGATATGTGCCATTCATAAACCTCAAGCATTACTTCTGTTTCAGCTCCTTCATTATTTGTCTTCTTTTTTATAAAACTCCACAAAATCAGTATGGTCTGTGACTCATGTCTTACCATGTAACACACTATACATCTCTTCAGCTCCACAGTCCAAGTCACCGACTCTCCCTCTGTTGATGTCACATCCTCCTCTGTGTCTTTCTCAGCCATAGTTGATGTTCTCCTCCATCATTTCTCAGGGCTCCACAACCTGATTGCATCCATCTTGACTTAACCAGAAACACTGAACCGCAACTGTAAGAATAGGCCAAATCAAGTTAGACTTACTCATTTAAATCTCACTTTGATAAGTCATGAACTCATCATTTGGAGAATGGAACTTGACAAGCCTGAAAAATGAATCTCTGCAGATGTTATGTAAGCAATATTGCAGCACTCAGACAAAGGTTTAGGGGAGGAATATGTTGGAAAATGTTTAAATTATTATGGTAAGGTAAATCCCTTGGTAATCCCATACAATTTTCTAAGCATGCTTAATCTTGAGTGGATCACCAGGGGAATGAAGACTATCCCAGCAAGCATAGGGAGCAAGGCAGGAACAAAACCTGCACAGGGAGCCAGTTCATTGCAGGGAAGTGAACTCACAAACACAAACTAGGGACCAGTTTAGTGTTACTAATCCACCTAACCTGCATGTCTTTTGGACGGTGGGAGGAAAACAGAACACCTGGAAGAACCCAACATGGACCCAGAGAGAACATGTGAACCCAGGTCTCCTTACTGCGACGTAATAATGTCTTCTTTATTTGCATGGTACACATAAGCCTACGAGTTATTGGGATTTTACCACTGAATTAATTATTGGAAAGATATTGTAATGACATGAGGCGAAAGAAAAGGAGAAACGGACCTTGCGCTCAAGACAACACTTATGTTGGCCCTTCAAAGGACAATTAGGTCAAAACAGCAAACTCCTCATCTCCTCTCCGATCCTCTGTAGCTCCATACACACCCGTCTTCCATGTCCTGTGCTTTTGCATTCATCTTTCTTCCCATGGCTCACCAGGGGTCAGAGGAACACCATTTGCTTCATTTTCCCCTCCTCTGCCAGGATCCAAAGCCAGGATCCTACCTGAAGTGCGCCAATAGCCAGGTTGATGGACTTTAGTGGTAGGGTGGCATCTCTGAAGAGCTTCAGGTAGGCGCTCTACTTATTTAATGTCACTTGAGGAGGATCTGGGAGAAGTTCAGACTTGAGTAGATGAGTGGCAGATGAAATTTAATGTACATTAATGGAATTGTATGGCATGTAGGATGGAATAAATCTTGGATATGAAAACACAGTGGAAGTTTTGAGACTTGAAGACACACCTTAAGAGAAGGAGTCGTGATGGGATTGTCACTGTCTACATCCACAGAGTGTGCAGAAGCAGTGAAGAAGGCTAACGGGGTCTTAGGTTATATAGCACCCTAAATGTGTGGAATACAAGTCAAGAGAGGTCAGGGTTAAACTGTGATGTATAACACCCTAATGAGACCTCCCCTGGAGTTCTATGGGGGCTTTTTTATCTCTGCAGTGTAAAAAACACAACAATACTTGAGTGTGAGGTTTTACAGTTGGTAGTGAGGGCAGAGTGACTGATTAACTTTTATTGGTTTAGTTATTTATTGTTACTGTTTTTCTCAGTCACTTTGGAACATTTTTCAAATCATTGCAAAACAGTAAGTGCATTTCTAGAAACAATTTGTACAAACAGCATCACACAATGGATTACCTGCAAAGGCCCTAATAACATGCTCAAAATCCTTAGTTTATCTCTCAAAGTAAATATTTATATCGGTGAACATGTCAGTGCCATCAGAATGACAAGTCCTTGTGACAAACAAGAGAGTCACAATGCTCCGCCATAGCTCTGTGGCCGATAATATTTGGACCTGGCCGTCTGCCAGGTTGAAGCCACCCTAATCCAAGTATATGAAATTGTGAGGTGGTTCACTTGATTCTACTTTCAAAAAAAAATGTATGTATTTTCATTTTGGACAAGATACAGCTCCATCAAATATATACATATTGCATCTTCTTTTCTAAAGCCATAGCACATGTGTACAGATCACACTTACTGCACCATATATCACTATGCAATGTTGTACCGTTTGCTGTAAAGCACAGTTCCTGTATGCACACAGATGGTGTCCCTGTACATACTGGTACCGGAGCTCCTCCACTGTGTCACCATTCCTTTCAAATGGTACACAGTACAGCTGCTTCATGCTCATCTGGTGTCTGTTCAGCACCCTGTCGATAGCTGAGATGCTAACAGATTGGATGTTTTCAGTCACACTGTTGTCTTCCCTAATGGCCCTTTGTATCTCCCTTAATCTAATGGCATTATTTGCCATGACCATGGTGCAAATAACGTCCTCTTGTTGAGGAGCGAAGAGGGTCCCTCTGCCACCCCTGTGACGTAGTCTTACAGTCATATATGGGAAAAATACAGTAATGCAAAATATGATTGAGTGAGATTTCAAAAACTCTCTCACTGTGCATATACACTGTTGTATAAATACACACTGTATATATCTATGCAAATGTGTAAGTGTGTGTTTATGTCTTACAGTTTATATACAGTATTTATGCATATGAAGCAGATTTACTAAAGTGCTACTTAAGTGGCATACTGTAATTTGAAGCATTCGAGTAAGTATACGGTATCCAGTACACATTGTTGGATTACATACCTACTGTCTCCACAAAACGTTTCAGTGATTAAGGAGACGCTTGTTCTCTCAACATTTGGCTGCACCCTTCAACCAGCCTCAGCCATTGTAAGGCCACAGGTGACAATGTGGTGCACAATTGTGGCCCTTATTTTGTCAGGAATGTGTCTGTGTCTTTGTATTCTCTACCAGTTCCTCTGTTTTGACTCATGACTCATCCACCACACAGCGTTGCTCCTCTTCTTCTGTCTGGCTGTTCATTTCCTTGTTGTTTTCCCATGGTCAGAAATTGAAACACTGTGTTGTGCTCTGTCAATATACGCTTGCTAACTGAAGGGACATGAGATGCACCTCTGAGCTGTTTAGAGGACTGGCTGAGCTTAACACGTCAAACATTCCCCTTCATTGGTGAAATTCAAGATTCACCTGAGAGCAATTCATCAATTCAGGGCACATGTACTGAAAAAGTCTAATAAAATGTGCTTGACAGATTATGGCAATTGGTTCAACCATTTTGCATGTAATGACTTATTCAATGAACAAATACCTCGATGTTCTGGGAGGTAAGACTTCTCAAGAGAGAACCAGCATAAAACATTTTGATCATTGAGACATAAGCAGTTGATGATGTGGGAAACAGCAGACACTTGTGCATAATCACTGGCATGAATGAGTCAAAGCGTTTGTAGTTTGTTCAGAAGGATGAGGCATTGATTTATGATGTGCACAGGGGATGAAATGAGGTGGAGGTTGGACAAGAAGTTTTGAGAATTTCAGTTCTGATCTGAGAAAAAGTGTAAAAAAAAAAAGAAAAGAAACTAAATCTGCATGTTTCAAAATCTAAGTAAGCCTGAAATGGTTAACTGACTGACTGGTTAACCAGAACACAAGAGGAGCGGAAAAGTAAATAAATACACGGTGAGCATATCTACTATGTTGAAGAGTGTTGTGGAAGATCACAACTACAACAACTAACTCGGAGACATGCAATTTTATTCCAAATGACAACAGAAACAAGCAGCACAAATGTTAAGTATGGAGATTGATGGCGTGGTGTTGGTTTACAGGTATGACAAAGACAATTTAGAATAAGTTCACCTGGAATTTATGAAA
The DNA here is from genome assembly GCF_900747795.2 of Erpetoichthys calabaricus. Classification (NCBI taxonomy): domain Eukaryota; kingdom Metazoa; phylum Chordata; class Cladistia; order Polypteriformes; family Polypteridae; genus Erpetoichthys; species Erpetoichthys calabaricus. Next base: position 348,909,893 of record NC_041394.2, on the reverse strand, counting down.
TTTGACAACAATGGATGAATACGAAGCTAAGAATTAAACTGAAGAAGCAACAGCAGGTAATTAGTGAATACAAGACAACTTCTTATACTTTAGGGATGAGCTTCTGAGAAGGCACCCATAGAAGAAGATAAACAATAGCTGAACAGAGAAATGTAGCCAAAAAGTACTAGGAACAAACAGGTTTTGTCCTTTAACACCTTTGGACAATAAACGTGGTTCCCCTGGATCCCCAGCACTTTATCAGTTTCTTTGTGTTTATTCCACAACATGTACTGTTGTAAGAGACGGCCGGCAGCACAGCCCAGCTGGGACGCCCCAAGAATGGAAGGATATGGGAAGGCAATGACTTCTGGACAATGCCTCCCCGAAGACGCTAGATGGCAGCTCCCCTGAAGTGTAGTGGTTCCCCAGATTTCCGCAGGGCATCCTGGGACTTGAAGTTTGCTATCTCAGCCGTGTTGGGTGCCGTGGGTGCCGCCAGGGGGTGCTGTGGAAGGACTGGGAGAGTCATGCTTCCCTTGTAGCCTGGAAGTACTAGGAAGTCACAAGGACTGAAGCCCAGAAGTGCTTCCAGGCTGATTAAAGAATTCAAATTCTTTTCTTTCTCATGGTCTGAGAGTCCTTCAGGTGCCTTTTGGCAAACTCCAGGCGGGCTGCCATGTGCCTTTTACTAAGGAGTGGCTTCCGTCTGGCCACTCTACCATACAGGCCTGATTGGTGGATTGCTGCAGAGATGGTTATCCTTCTGGAAGGTTCTCCTCTCTTTATAGAGGACCTCTGGAGCTCTGACAGAGTGACCATCGGGTTCTTGGTCACCTCCCTGACTAAGGCCCTTCTCCCCCGATCGCTCAGTTTAGATGGCCGGCCATCTCTAGGAAGAGTCCTGGTGGTTTCGAACTTCTTCCACTTATGGATGATGGAGGCCACTGTGCTCATTGGGACCTTCAAAGCAGCAGAAATTTTTCTGTAACCTTCCGCAGATTTGTGCCTCGAGACAATCCTGTCTCAGAGGTCTACAGACAATTCCTTTGACTTCATGCTTGGTTTGTGCTCTGACATGAACTGTCAACTGTGGGACCTTATATAGACAGGTGTGTGCCTTTCCAAATCATGTCCAATCAACTGAATTTACCACAGGTGGACTCCAATTAAGCTGCAGAAACATCTCAAGGATGATCAGGGGAAACAGGATGCACCTGAGCTCAATTTTGAGGTTCATGGCAAAGGCTGTGAATCCTTATGTACATGTGCTTTCTCAATTTTTTTATTTTTAAAAAATTTGCAAAAATCTCAAGTAAACTTTTTTCACATTGTCACTATGGGGTGTTGTGTGTAGAATTCTGAGGAAAAAAATGAATTTAATCCATTTTGGAATAAGGCTGTAACATAACAAAATGTGGAAAAAGTGATGCGCTGTGAATACTTTCCGGATGCACTGTATCTCCCCAACATTGAGGATCCTCCTAAACCCTAGTACTCCATTGCAAACAAATTAAATTCTTTCACCAGGATAGATTTACCTGATTTACATAAAATAATTTCTCAACTGAAACCATCCACCTGCGTCCTTGACCCAATACCAACAAGTTTTTTCAAAGAAGTATCGGGCGTGCTAATTGATAATATTCTTGACATAGTAAATTCGTCATTAGATACGGGGGTCTTCCCAGACTGTCTTAAGACTGCTGTTGTTAAACCCCTGCTTAAGAAAAATAACCTCGACCCCTCTGCTCTTGAAAATTTTAGACCCATTTCTAACTTGCCTTTCCTTTCTTAAGTAAAATTCTAGAGAAGGCAGTCATTATGCAGTTAAATGACCACCTCAATAAACATGCTATTCTTGATAAATTTCAGTCAGGTTTTAGAACAAATCACAGCACAGCACAGAAACTGCACTCGTTAAAGTAGTAAATGACTTGTGGGTAAATGCAGACAGAGGCCATTTATCTGTTCTCATCCTCTTAGATCTGAGTGCTGCATTTGACACCAGTGATCATAATATTCTTAGAAATAACCTTAGTCAATGGGTGGGCATCTCTGGCAGCATCTTAAATTGGTTTGAATCCTACCTGGCAGGGAGAAAAGTCTTTGTTAGTTGTGGTAATTACAACTCAAAGACACATGATATCCTATATGGTGTTCCACAAGGCTCTATCCTGGGTCCGCTGCTCTTCTCAATCTACATGCTTCCGTTAGGTCAGATTATCTCAGGGCACAACGTGAGCTACCACAGCTATGCTGATGACACACAGCTGTATTTATCAATAGCACCTGATGACCCCGATTCTCTTGATTCACTAACACAATGTCTTATTTCTATTTCTGAATGGATGAATAGTAATTTTCTAAAGCTAAATAAAGAGAAAACCGAAATCTTAGTGATTGGCAATAATGGATACAATGAGGCTATTAGAAATAAACTGGAAGCATCTATACTAATAAAAGGCAAAGCCCTCACTGACTGACTGACTCATCACTAATTCTCCAACTTCCCGTGTAGGTGGAAGGCTGAAATTTGGCAGGCTCATTCCTTACAGCTTACTTATAAAAGTTGGGCAGGTTTCATTTCGAAATTCAAAGCATAACAGTCATAACTGGAACCTCTTTTTTGGCCATATACAGTAATGGACTGCAGCTCACTGGCCGTGGGAGGCGGGGTTGCGGGGGTTGCGTATCACGTCATCACGCCTCCCACGTAATCACGTGAACTGACTGTGAAGGAGAAAGGACGGCCTTATATGGCGTTCGTTTATAAAACAGCGGACAGGCGACATTAGCGCAAGAGGCGAAGCCACAGTTTAAAAAGGTTTACTTTTCTTCTTAATAAAAATTTTAAAGCAGTACTTCGCCACTGCGAAGCGTGGGTATTTTACTATATATCAAAATATATCGCGTCATCACGCCTCCCACGTAAGCACGTGAACTGACCCGCTGCCGTTTGCAATGCCATATTCGCGAGATACAAGTTTAATGAGAAGACATGAGGTATAAACGACAGTTTGAATCACATTGTAACAGAGTTAATATTACTGTAGCAAGAAACTTTTAACTGCCGGGTCTTAGCTAACATTAAATAAACCCGTGGACATCGCAGCATCACAGAAGAGAGCGGCTCACGTGAAGTGACTGAACGCAGCAGGAGTGATCACTTCGATGAATCAAACCTGTTCAAAAAACACATTACACAATTGATAAGGTACGAAAACATAATGAAAAAAAGCACGGTATAAACCGTAACTTTAAATTAAGTTTATAGAAACGCTCCCGTTACCGTTTGCAATACCATATTAGCCCCTGCGAAGCGCGGGGATTTTGCTTTATATATTAAACTATTTCAACCATTCTATGATCTGCTTCTCGCAACTGAAAGAGGGCACCATGGCAGAAGTTAGCCGGCTTGCTGACCAACCGCAAGCGTTACCTGGTAGGTAACCACCCATACAATCAGATTGTGAATCAGACTACGAATGCCTGCAATGTAATTACCCCGATCTACATGCTGCCAAATGAACGAACCACACGCCGTGGCACAACGTTAGGGGCTTCGCCTTTAGCGCTGACGTCCGAAGTTCGATTCCCGTAAGCGAGTGCAGTGAGTATGTACGCCTGATGAGCCCACAATTACGGCGAAACACGTGTCGCGTACTATGCATCTTCAAAGCACGGTGTAAACCGTAAGTTTAAATTGAATTTATAGAAACGCTCCAGCTGCCATTTGCAATACCATATTCGCGAGATACAAGTTTAATGAGAAGACACGAGGTATAAACGAGACTTTGTAACAGAGTTAAAATTGCTGGAGCGAGAAACTTTTAACTGCAGGGTCATGTCGCGTGTTCTCGGGTAGGTACACCAAAAAATGTATACATTTATACATGTAATGGGCAAACAAAAAATGTACTATACCCGAAAGCACTGCAGTAGTACTCAATGTATCTTTACTTCTTAAATGTTAATGTTTTACTGTTTAATAATTTATACGCTTCTTATATGTTGTTCAAATTCTTTTATCAAAATACCAGTAACAGTGCACTGCACGATAACGTGGAGTGAATACACTTGACATGAGCATTCATGTTATTTATCCTCTTTCTCTGTACGTTTAACATTCGTTTGCTCAGAGGTTGATGCGCTTGCTGCTTAATGAGCAGCTCTTCACCCTAGCGTCCCGCTGCTTCTCTTCTTTCATCGGAATCTTTTCCTGTTAAAACTGATTTAGTTTTTGTGTTGTGATAACTTAGTATGGTGCGTGCAGCTGTGAGTTGATTCTACAATAAAATAAAATAAAGATAAAAAGAGTAATAAAATCATCACCCTGAAAGCGAATAGTAGACGTGACGTAGTATATGTGTACCAAATTTCAAGTCAATAGATGAAACGGTTTGTGAGCTACAGGTGATTTAAAATCCTGGACAGACAAACGAATAGCCACAGTAGCGTATTATAGAAGAACATTTTACTGTTTAATAATTTATATTTATATGCAATGTGCTTCTTATATATTACTTCATATTCTCATATGATAATAATGTTAATGTTGTTTATATTGATTTCTATGTTATTGGAAGTGCTCTTTATTTGTGGAAAAATAAATTTGGCAATTAACAAACTTATTTTATACATACTACATTTTATTTTTTTCTCTTGCACTCAGTGAGCGAAGCCACTGGGTAATCAGCTATATATATATATATATATATGTAGATACAGTGGTGTGAAAAACTATTTGCCCCCTTCCTGATTTCTTATTCTTTTGCATGTTTGTCACACAAAATGTTTCTGATCATCAAACACATTTAACCATTAGTCAAATATAACACAAGTAAACACAAAATGCAGTTTTTAAATGATGGTTTTTATTATTTAGGGAGAAAAAAAATCCAAACATACATGGCCCTGTGTGAAAAAGTAATTGCCCCCTTGTTAAAAATAACCTAACTGTGGTGTATCACACCTGAGTTCAATTTCCGTAGCCACCCCCAGGCCTGATTACTGCCACACCTGTTTCAATCAAGAAATCACTTAAATAGGAGCTGCCTGACACAGAGAAGTAGACCAAAAGCACCTCAAAAGCTAGACATCATGCCAAGATCCAAAGAAATTCAGGAACAAATGAGAACAGAAGTAATTGAGATCTATCAGTCTGGTAAAGGTTATAAAGCCATTTCTAAAGCTTTGGGACTCCAGCGAACCACAGTGAGAGCCATTATCCACAAATGGCAAAAACATGGAACAGTGGTGAACCTTCCCAGGATTGGCCGGCCGACCAAAATTACCCCAAGAGCGCAGAGACGACTCATCTGAGAGGTCACAAAAGACCCCAGGACAACGTCTAAAGAACTGCAGGCCTCACTTGCCTCAATTAAGGTCAGTGTTCACGACTCCACCATAAGAAAGAGACTGGGCAAAAACGGCCTGCATGGCAGATTTCCAAGACGCAAACCACTGATAAGCAAAAAGAACATTAGGGCTCGTCTCAATTTTGCTAAGAAACATCTCAATGATTGCCAAGACTTTTGGGAAAATACCTTGTGGACTGATGAGTCAAAAGTTGAACTTTTTGGAAGGCAAATGTCCCGTTACATCTGGCGTAAAAGGAACACAGCATTTCAGAAAAAGACATCATACCAACAGTAAAATATGGTGGTGGTAGTGTGATGGTCTGGGGTTGTTTTGCTGCTTCAGGACCTGGAAGGCTTGCTGTGATAGATGGAACCATGAATTCTACTGTCTACCAAAAAATCCTGAAGGAGAATGTCCGGCCATCTGTTCGTCAACTCAAGCTGAAGCGATCTTGGGTGCTGCAACAGGACAATGACCCAAAACACACCAGCAAATCCACCTCTGAATGGCTGAAGAAAAACAAAAGGAAGACTTTGGAGTGGCCTAGTCAAAGTCCTGACCTGAATCCAATTGAGATGCTATGGCATGACCTTAAAAAGGCGGTTCATGCTAGAAAACCCTCAAATAAAGCTGAATTACAACAATTTTGCAAAGATGAGGGGGCCAAAATTCCTCCAGAGCGCTGTAAAAGACTCATTGCAAGTTATCGCAAACGCTTGATTGCAGTTATTGCTGCTAAGGGTGGCCCAACCAGTTATTAGGTTCAGGGGGCAATTACTTTTTCACACAGGGCCATGTAGGTTTGGATTTTTTTTTTCTCCCTAAATAATAAAAACCACCATTTACAAACTGCATTTTGTGTTTACTTGTGTTATATTTGACTAATGGTTAAATGTGTTTGATGATCAGAAACATTTTGTGTGACAAACATGCAACAGAATAAGAAATCAGGAAGGGGGCAAATAGTTTTTCACACCACTGTATGTATATATATGTGTATATATATGTAGATATGTATAGATAGATAGATAGATAGATAGATAGATAGATAGATAGATAGATAGATAGATAGATAGATAGATAGATAGATAGATAGATAGATAGATACTTTATTAATCCCAATGGGAAATTCACAAAGGCGAGTCTTGGTGTGTAAAACTCCATGCCCACGTTGTAAAAGTAAGTGTGTCCAGGGAACGAATCCATTTAAAATAAAGTAATAGGATAAAGTAATAAAGTAATAGGAGTGATCAATAAATAAAAATAGAAATAGAAAAATAAAAGTAAAAAATAAAAGTAGAAAAGTACACATACAGTCATACACGGAGCTGCTGAAAAGGCTGCCACTCTCGGCGGTGCCGGATGTTAATTATGTAGATATGTGTATGTGTGTACATGTATATATATATATATATATATATATATATATATATATATGTGTGTGTGTGTGTGTGTGTATATGTATGTGTGTATATATATATGTGTGTATATATATATGTGTGTATATATGTACATATGTAGATATGTATATATATATGTAGATATGTAAATATATATGTATATATGTGTCTGTGTATATATATATGTGTGTGTGTATGTGTATGTATGTATGTGTATATGTATATGTATGTATGTATGTGTGTATATGTATGTGTATATATATGTTTATGTGTATATATATATATATATATATGTATATATATGTGGATGTGTATATGTATATATATATATGTATATATGTAGATATGTGTATATGTAGATATGTATATATATGTATATATGTATATGTATATATATGTTTGTGTGTGTGTGTGTGGGTATATATATATATATATATATATATATATATACAGTATATATATATGACAGCAACACTCATAACAATGACAACACAATTACATTGACAATCATGTTACGTTATTTTTAAAGTGTTTCCTTTTCTTTTTCATAACCTCTTTAACACACTACTTCTCCGCTGTGAAGCGCAGGTATTTTGCTAGTTAGGAATAAAAGTCAAGACGGAGGTAAAAAGCTTAGGGGTAACTGTTGACTGTAATCTGAATTTTAAATCGCATATTCATCAGACCAACAGGACAGCATTTTTTCACTTTAAGAAACATAGCAAAAGTTAGACCTCTTATATCATTGAAAGATGCTGAACAATTCCTGGCGAATTCCTACTGGCAGGCTATTCCAGATTTTAGGTGCATAACAGCAGAAGGCCGCCTCATCACTTCTTTTAAGTTTTGCTCTTGGAATTCTAAGGAGACACTCAGTTGAGGATCTGAGGTTACGATTTGGAATATAAGACGTCAGACATTCCGATATATAAGACGGGGCGAGATTATTTAAGGCTTTATAAACCATAAGCAGAATTTTAAAGTCAATTCTGAATGACACAGGTAACCAGTGTAGTGACATCAAAACTGGAGAAATGTGTTCGGATTTTCTTTTCCTGGTAAGGATTCTAGCAGCTGCATTCTGCACTAGTTGCAAACGATTGATGTCTTTTTTGGGTAGTCCTGAGAGGAGTGCGTTACAATAATCTAGCCGACTGAAAACAAACGCATGAACTAATTTCTCTGCATCTTTCGATGATATAAGAGGTCTAACTTTTGCTATGTTTCTTAGATGAAAAAATGCCATCCTAGTGATCTGATTAATATGCGATTTAAAATTCAGATTATAATCAACAGTTACCCCTAAGCTTTTTACCTCCGTTTTGACTTTTAATCCTAATGCATCCAGTTTATTTCTAATAGCCTCATTGTATCCATTATTGCCAATCACTAAGATTTCGGTTTTCTCTTTATTTAATTTGAGAAAGTTACTATTCATCCATTCTGAGATACAGGTTAGACATTGTGTTAGCGAATCAAGAGATTCGGGATCATTAGGTGCTATTGATAAATACAGCTGTGTGTCATCAGCATAGCTGTGGTAGCTCACGTTATGTCCCGAGATAATCTGACCTAATGGAAGCATGTAGATTGAGAAGAGCAGTGGACCCAGGATAGAGCCTTGTGGAACACCATATGGGTTCGACTTACTGCCGGCAATGAGGACCAAGCTCTGACACCGGTTGTACAGGGACCGAACAGCACTTATCAGGGGGTCCGGTACCCCATACTCCCGGAGCACCCCCACAGTATTCCCCGAGGGACACGGTTGAACGCCTTTTCCAAGTCCACAAAACACATGTAAACTGGTTGGGCAAACTCTCATGCACCCTCCAGGACTCTGCTAAGGGTGTAGAGCTGGTCCACTGTTCCGCGACCAGGACGAAAACCACACTTTTCCTCCTGAATCCGAGGTTCGACTATCCGACGGATCCTCCTCTCCAGAACACCAGAATAGACTTTTCCAGGGAGGCTGAGGAGTGTGATCCCTCTGTAGTTGGAACACACCCTCCTGTCCCCATTCTTAAAGAGGGGGACCACCACCCCGGTCTGCCAATCCAGGAGATTTGTTCCAGAGTCCAAGCTATGCGTCGAGGTGAGCCCGACTATATCTAGCCGGAACCTCTCAACCTCACGCACAAGCTCAGGCTCCTTCCCCTTCAGAGAGGTGACATTCCACGTCCCAAGAGCCAGCTTCTGTAGCCGAGGATCGGACCGCCAATGTCCCCGCCTTCGGCCACCACCCAACTCACACTGCACCCGACCTCCTTGGCCCCTCCCATAGGTGGTGAGCCCATGGGAAGGAAGACCCACGTTGCCTCTTCGGGCTGTGCCCGGCCGAGCCCCATGGGTGCAGGCCCAGCCACCAGGCGCTCGCCATCGAGCCCCACCTCCAGGCCTGGCTCTGGAGGGGGGCCCCGGTGACCCGTGTCCGGGCAAGGGAGAACGCCGTCCAAATTTTTTGTTCATCATAGGAGGTTTGTTTAACCGCTCTTTGTCTCATCCCTCACCTAGGACCAGTTTGCCTTGGGTGGCCCTACCAGGGGCATAAAGCCCCAGACAACAGAGCTCCTAGGATCATTGGGACACGCAAACCCCTCCACCACGATAAGGTGGCGGTTCGAGGAGGGGACTCTTATTCTATGTTAACTAATATTGTCTTATTTTAATTTCTTACTTTGTCTTTTATTTTTCTTTTCTTCATTATGTAAAGCACTTTGAGCTACTTTTCTGTATGAAAATGTGCTATATAAATAAATGTTGTTGTTGTTGTGTAGATACCCCACTTGCCACCAATTCAGCTCTGACCCATCAGAGCAAGGTGGGACCTCCATGGATCCGACTTGTTTTTTCAGCACATCCATCACAATTTGGCTCTGGTCAAAGTCGCTCAGATGCTTCTGCTTGCCCGTTTTTCCTGCTTCCAGCATATCCTCTACAAGAACTGACTGTTCGCATGCTGCCTAATAATATCCCACCCCTCAGCAGGCGCCATTGTAAGGAGATAATCCAAGTCACTCACTTCATCTAGCAGCGTTTTGAATGTTGGGGCTGACTGGCATTTGTGTACCTACCTTTATATGCATATTTTCAATAATCAATTCCTAAACAGTGCAAACAAGCAAATATAAAAAAAACTAAACATTCACATGTGATGTTAACTAGGACTTAATTATCTGTTTAGGAAGTGACTCACGTAACATGCACTGCTTGTTTGATTTAAGATGGACAGTTTTGAATATTGGCCGCTGTTATCTAAATGGAGGCATTTCTGTTTCATAAACTTGTAGAACATACCGTGTTTGCTCCATCTGAGTATAAATTGAGCACTTCAGACAGCTTAACATAACAAACAAGCATAACAAACATCAGCAAGGTGAGTCCACTGGAAGCCAAGTTCTTTCATGTGGACAGACACACAGACAGACAGGCATTCAGGTGTGAGGTAAGGGCCAGAGAATCAAACCCAAGGGTCTTTGAAAGTTCTTAATGTCACATTAGTAGGATGTGGTGAAGCTGCTTCAAACATTATATTTAATTGATATCACATACAAATGATGACTTTTAGGTTTAACCCTGTTACTTATTCAAAAGAATGTTTCTGGGACATAACAATTACATGATAATTTGATGCAAAAAGTTCATGTTTTTTCTGAATGCAAAGCATGTGCAGAATTGATGACCCTACCTTTAAGGTTTGTAATTTGACTGCAGTTTCTTCTTGTTCTTCTTCCAAGGTAAAGCAGATCTGATTTGAATTGGCATTTCACTCCAGTTGACGTCACTCCACCCTGAAGAACTGTCCCACCCCACCTGATCTGCTATATAAGGAGGTGTAGCTGTTCACCACAACAGACATCCCAGTGTCAGCACCACCATGAGATTCTTCACCTTGCTGTTTCTGCTGTGCCTGAGCTTTGTGGCAATGGCTGTGAGTTCTGACCTTTGACATTTGTAATGCAATGTATTTACAAAGCCTTTGTCTTCTTGTTTTTTAATGTTCCCTGTTGATAAATTTCTTCTCCTTACTTTTAAACAGCAGGTCATCTAATATCAATTTTCTAGTTTCTAAAGCCTCATTGTACGTTTGTTCTTATTTTTCAGAGTTCTCAAATTCTCCCAGAAGATTTGACTATGAACTCAAAACGAGAAAATATCACCAAAGGCACTTTGTGAGTAGAATGGAGAATGTGTCACTCACTTTATGTCAGTTCTTTCTGAGATCACTTTGGTTTGTGGGAAACTCATCACAATTAATATTCACTTGTCATCTCTACTTTAAACTAAACTAGAGATGAACTACTAAAACTAATATAAAATTACCTCTCTTGAAACAAAGATAGTAGAGAATCTTTGTACTTTGAAAGTCTGTATAGCCACAAAGATCCACGTGACATCAATTTTGTCAGAAGTCATTTTGCAGAAGTATGCAACATAGACATTAACACACTGTATTGACATACAAGTTAACTTAACAATTTTATGACCTCTGGGTAGATAACTGTCCCTGAATCTACCAGTTCAGTTCAAATCAATTCAGGTGATTTTTGTATTGCGCTGTTCACTGGCCGCATGCACAGAGCATTGTGACAAATTCATAGGTAGAATGCAAATCTGAAACTTTACAAGCGACAAACTAGATAAGGTGTGCGAGTGCCAAAGGCTCTAAAGGGATGAGCAAGAAACGCAGCTCTGCAGAATGGTCAAGGTCTCTAATGACTCTGGTTGACTTTCTAAGACAGCAAGTGTTTTGTATATGTCCTGAAGATAAGGCAACTCGCTGTCTGCCATTAATGTTCTGTGTCACCTTCAATGTCCTCAGCATGGCTTTACACTCTTGAGCTGTGCAGGTGTCATGTCAGGATGTGGTGCGGCCATTGAGTGTAGACTCCACTAATCACCTGTAAAAGTTCATGAGAGCAGATGGAGCAATATAAGATCTAGTCATACATTTGAAGAGGTAGATGTACTGGAGAGCCTTCTTGAAAAATGTGTGGTGCCCATTTCAGTTCATCAGTAATGGTCATTACAAGAAATTCCAAGTGGCTCACCCTGTCCACAGCACCCTGTCCAATGTCAAAGTCTGCGTTTTTGTTCCTGGAGTCTCCACCTTGCTCCTGGTTTTACTAACATTTAATGTGAGGTTGTTGACCTGGTACCACGTAGTCAAGAGGTAGACCCCTTCTCATCATGTTGGTGGTCTGGCTTAAAATAGCAGAGCAACTTGAAAGTTCCATGATGGAATTCAAGCCTAGCAGGGTATGTAGCACATCACTCCATGGAATGCTGGTGTTGAGGATCAGCATGGAAGATGTGATGCTGACAATCACATATGCTGAGGTCTGTTGATTAGGACGTTCAAACCCCATTTGCAGTGGTACGGGGTCCTAAATTGAGAAGTCAGGTGGTCATCTTTGCTTTTACAACCATACTAAGTGCTGAGCTGTAGTCTGTAAACAGGACATTGACATTGCAGCTGGTATTATCCACATGGGCCAGGATGGCATGAAGTACACAAGATATGGTAAAGGATATGACATTTACTAAGGAGTAGTGTGACGAAATGCAAGTTGCAGGTGGTAAGGATTGCAATTGGAGTGAGTGCCACCAGTGTGGAGTCAGACAGACTTTCTACTTTTCACGCAGGTTCCACAGATTCTCTCAGGGAAGATGAAAACATTGAGTTAGAAGATGGCTTGGGGCAAGAAAATATGGGCTGGATTTGATCCAAGTGCACTAGTGTGTAATCTTAGGTTTATCACTCTTCCAGTTAGCAGAACCTCAAACTTGATATTTTCCATCTCAGTTACCCTCATGTAAGATCTCACACACTCTGAAGTTCACCATTCACACTTGGCACACAGTTGACAGAAGACGTGTCTTCATACCAATGTGGCACCAATGACCATTGGCATTTGATTACTGATGTATGGTCACTGTCCTGGTTTGTCCTGATGTGAGGTCACCCTTGGACATACCCTGCTTGGTGTCTCCAAGACATTTTAATGACTGCTGACTGTGAACATTTCAGGAGCTGACTGAACACTTGAAGATGTCTTCCACTTTGTTTTCTTTGATTGTTATCCTTGGTCATCTCTTACAAATAGAAATTCATGTCTGCAGTTGTCCTTCTTCACATCCTCTGTATCAGGGTACTCTATGTGTTCATAGAAGCCATTTCTATCTCACTCTCTTCGTTGCCTTCTCTACTACATATCTCTCTGACGTTATTCCTTATAGTTAAATATATGGAAAGCTTCAGTGCAGATGTTTCAGAGCGGGAGGGTTGTATAATCGTGGTATTTCCCTCTACTTACCCTTTACCTAGGGGTAAGAGTACATATCACATTCATTACCGGGTTGGTCTACTGTTGCACTTTAAGATGAACACACGCACACATAGCTATACGCATACACACAGAAACTCAACAGTGCCCTATGAATGACACATATACTTGTGGTTAATCACTAGCACTTTATGGCACACAAGTGCCTTATGAATAACACAACTTGTCACTCTCCTAGGACTTTATGAGACTTACATACACACAGACCCTAATCACAGCAGTGCCCCACAACAAGGGTCTTACGCTTTGAAGGGCTATTTATGCTTTGGATGTGGTGGGTGTTGTGATGTTCAATCCAATGTTTTAAGGTTGGTGTTTTGTCAAATGTGAATTCCTCTTGTTATTTGAAAACTCTTGTTGTGTTGTTAATTTTATAATAAATTAAAAAAATCACAAAAAAGGACCTTGTCATGTTTATGTCGCAAATGTAGTGCTACTTCATAACCTTTAACATAGAGCATGAGAATGAGTGGGCAACTAAAGTCCATAAAGCGTTTGTGTGTGGCGACCCACAGTGTTAAGGGCACAGGCAGAGACGGCCTGGGCCTCCATATTGTGATGGAAACAGCAGGCCGGTAAGTGAGGTCTACTGGCCTGAGACTTTAATGGTAGCCTGCTGTTTAAATGAGGTTGACACACAGAGGGGCATGAAGTGCATTGAGCCTCAGGTGACAGTCCTGTACGGTTGCTGAAACATTTTTTTTTTTGTTAAGTCCTGGCCAGCATGTTGTGCTGCAGTATGTAGTGAGAACAAATTGAATTGTTTACTGTGCCAGTTGTCCTACAGCTAGAAATCATCTCCTCCAGGAACAATGGAGACAGGCAGGGATTTAAATCCACTCATCATTTGTCATTTATTTTTCATCCTTACAGATATTTTGAAAGTTTAGGATATGTATTTATAATAAATGGCAATAAGACTGATCCTTCAGGACTTCAATAAGCTGGTAAGTATATGTGGGCTACAGAGGCAAATGTTTGGTGGGATGAGCTGATGATTCACTTGTTTGCAGGCATAAACATGTTTGTGGATCCCATAGGTGTGGTAGGAGGTGAAGTGAGAGAGAAGACCCCATTCTGAACAACTTGTCCTTACATTTTAGTTCCTGTTAATTTCATTTCAATCAAAGTTCTGTTAAAATTTAATATACTGTATATATTTGATCACACACTGTAGCAAGGCCTTCTTCTCTTTTCTCTTTCTATTAGCTCACCTGGTCACAAAACTCACATTAGACTCCAAATTGTCACTTATGAGATTTTAAGGACTGTGGTCTTTTTCTATTAATCTGATGATCTGATTGTTTCTCTTTTAGCTGAGAAGAACCAATTCAGTGTAATTAATTCCAAGAAAGAAGAATTAAAAGAATGTACTTTAATTAAAAATAAAACCAAACGCAATGCAAAAATACTGACTGGCTGTCTGTCCACTTGTCTGGTTGTCCATCTCTGATTATCTTCCTGATATTTAATGTCTTCTCATGCACATCTTTCTGAGACTATCAAATGCCGCAGGCCACTCACAACAATTACTTCAAGGCTGATTACATCCATAAAAAGGGATTGGAGTAGTCAGCAGGATTTACAGGCTGTGAGCGTCTGCTCCAGAATCCCTTGAATTTTATTTGTGTTTCTTTTTAAAACATTTAGTGACACAGAATTATTGGAGGGTCTTCCTCAACAAGGCTTATCTGCCAGGAGAGCTGATCCCCTTCAATACTCAGTTGAACAAAACAAAGACATCATCTGTGCTTCACAGCCTCACATAACAACTGTATGTTTATAAATAAAACTCGCGTGCATAACCTAGATGATCTCTCCTGGACCTCTGGATGAATTTCCCCTCAACAGAAAATTTGATGTTCTAATGTTAGACATCAGAATCAAATTATGCACAATTATATTATCAGGTGTAACCAGTAGGGACCACCACAGAGCCCCAAACCCCAGGCCAAATATTGTAAAATACAGTCACAGGTTCAAGTAATGGATTTCCAATTCGCTAAGCATGTAATATAATGAAGCACATCCAATAATTATTCAAACCAATGAAACTCTTTCTTCTCCCTCTGCCTCCCGTTAACTGTCACCCACTGCCTCCCGACTCTATGTGGTAAGGCAGTGGGCTCCGTTTATACTGGACATGACTTGTGGGGGGCACTTCTGGGTTGTTTGAGAACTAGGGCAAGTCCTCCCCCAACAACACCCCCTTTGCTGCACCGAGGGAACCCAACATGGCTGTACTTCTGGACTAAAATTCCCATGAACCCTTGCAAGTGTCCAAACTGGGACACCTCCGGTGGCCCACTGCTACCTAGCATATGGGGGATGGAACTGCTCCTGACCAACTTCCATGTTGATGAGAGGTCATGCTGTTGTGCAGACGGGTTTCCTTTCAGTCATCCATGGCATTCATACTGGATAAGACCTTCTAGTCCAAATTCCATATCAATATTCAAGTTTTTTCGGGTTAAAACTTTTTATATTGTCACTCAGTTGCAACCACAGTAGGAAAAAAACCCACAATATTTTAGAAATGAATCATCTAATTGAACAAGCAGAGACGGAAAACTCCAAAATAATAGCATGTTATAATTTTAAGCCTTCACACTTCATAAAAAGCCTGAATACCACAAGAAGGCCTGAGGCCTACAAAACCATGGAAAGGGAGAGGACAACCATAAAACACCTGGCTCAAAATAACAAAGACCTACATTTTTTAATTAAACTTATTTAATATTTTAAATTAAATTAAGTCAAAAAAGGTTCACACTTTTGGAATGTATTGAAAAAGTAAAAAGAAAAGATAAAGAATTAGGAATTCATAAACAAAGAAGTCAAAACAAATAAATACATAAACAATTTAAAAAGGTAAAAACTTTGAATATGGAAAATGCAAAGCCAAAGGTCATAAAACAGCAAACCACAGAAACATCAAAATCCTAACCCTAAAGATTTGAAAACACAAAGAGGAGCCGAACAACGTGTGCCACGGGGAGCTGACGTCACTGCACCTGCCTCAGGCCTGCTGGGCCTCAAATTGGGCCTTGGGCGAACTGCACAGGAGCAGCAGTGTCCACTCTGACTAGAATACAGAAATAGAAATTACATTAACATTCTTAACAATTACAAAATGATTTCAAAAACTAAAAGCACTTAACAAAAGGGTTTACTGAGAAAAATACCAGAAAATAATCAATCAATAACTAAATAAAGAGCTAAAATTAAGGAAACAATGACTCTGTGCAGAACACTAGTAAAACTATGACACTGCATTATAATTTTTTTGTTTTATTTATTTATTTTGTATTATTTTTATTACTTTATTCTTTTCATTATTTTTTCATTTTATTTTACTTTTGATCATCAAAATCCTCATTACATGACTCATGGCTGGGGGTTGATGGTTATCCTCTCTCTTCTGGGGCTTATGAATAAAGTTTTAGACATTTTGTGTTGTTTTGCCATTTTCCCATTTTTGGGGTCTGAACCCAATAAGTAGTATTTAGGGACTGGCTGAGCTTAGGTGGGCCTCTTCTGGGCAGGTTAGCTACAGTATGGACGGCTTCTTGGACTTTTTTGGGGGGCATGCACTTATTTGCCTTTTAAAGACTCCATTTAATAATAACAGGAGTGTGTGCTCAGCACCGTCCTGCTCTGTTTGTTCACCTGTGACTGTGTAGTCAGAGATGACTCCATCTCCAGTATTACATTTGCTCGTGACCCCACCATCACAGGTCTGATGACAAGGCAGCTTAGAGAAAAGGAAGTCTGTCTGGACCATTAATATCAGTAAAAGCAAGATGGTCAGAGATGCCAAGAGGAAGAAGATCCTTCCATCTACCTCACAGAGCATGTTGTGGAAAGGGTAGGCTGATGAAATGAAGGTAATGTCTGATTTATACAATGATTGGTAGAAACTGTAAAGGAGAACCAGCAGGCCCTTCAGTGGACCACACATGTCAAGAAAAAATTCATCTTCAAAGCAACACAGAAAAATACTTGAGTTGTAAAGCAATTTAGGTAACTTTCGACAGATTAAAAAAGAACATAATTAGGGAATTTAAATTGGAAGATGGTGTTTGTTATACCAGTCCTGTGTTTACCATATACATCAAATGAAGGTGAAGCTGACAATTTGACATTTGTTTCTTTTTTTTTAATTTCTTGACACAGCCCTAAACAATTATACCTATAATGTACTTAATAGTAAAGCCTGTGAACACTATTGTGTCATCAATCATCAAAAATAAAGAAATTAATTTCCACAAATCCATTGTGTCCAAGAGTGGAAAGCTGAAATAAATTGTGAATCCCTTAATGCCAAAAACGTTAGGAGGTGAAGGAGTCAAAGGTGACTTGCCACATCTCTCTATTATAGAAAAAAATCTTGGAAGGCTTGGAAGGAGACGATACGTGACTTTTTTTGGAAGACACTTTAACGTCCCATGAGAAAAGGCAGTGAGACAAAAGGACAGCTGCTGTAGAGGCTTTTAAATGATTGACACGCAGAGTGGAAGGCAGAACATGCAGCTTGTCAGCAGCAGCAGCAAGCCAGCAGTTGATCCGACCGCATCTCCTTAGCGTGCATTCAGCGCCCCCTTCACAACGCGAGCAGCAGAGACACGAAGTGGCTGGCACATAGTGCGCCCATGGGGGTGGGGGGGTGGGGTGGGGGGGGTTGTGAGCGAAGTGAGCAGGGGGCAATGCCTCTTAGTTTTCTAAATTACAACGATACATAGCATGGTGCTGTATCTGAATCTTCGGCACAGTCCTACTGAATCCTCCAATGAACCATTCATCATTACAATTCTCCAACTCGTCCTCCTCACTTTCCAAATCAGAGATTGTGCTCTCTCTCTCTCTACTCTAAATACAACCAAAGCATCCCCCCGCTGCACTGACCCCACTCCCTTTTACTCCACTTCATGCTCAGCTGGTGCCTTCTGATTTCAGCACTGCTGATGGCCAGCAGTCCATTCACCTCACCACACGCATTCACATGTGTGTCCTGTTCTGACCACAGCTTTGACGGCTTGTGCCCAAATCAATAAAAACACAAAAGGGATTTACAATCAAACACCATCAACACCCCACTAACTTGTCTCAAAATTCACCTCAACTGACAAACCATTAGTCTGCACGGTGGGATTTCATCCATAGTCAACCAGTTATGGTGGGCAGGCCAGCCTTGGCAAGAATTTCAGTGTCTGGAATTCTGTTCTGCCCCTTAACATAAAGGCACACTGTATGGGTATGGTGCAATTTCTTGGTACAGCCTCCACCTTTTACAGTTGTGAAGATAAGTGGGGAGAACTCCAACCCTAAACACTGTCAGCTTAATCTGTGGGCTTGGGCCTCTTGTGATTCAGACGTTAGCATGAAGTCTTCGAAGGCTACACTTGCTTTAGTGATCCTGGTGTTTTCTTTGTCATCAATGCCAGTGCCTTGGGACTGTGTGCTGCCACAGTACATGAACCTTCTCTCCGTACTGAGGCTTTGACTACTGGTTATAAAATTGTTTTCAACGTATGGTGTCCCTGGGGCAGGCTGATGCATTACTTCACTCTTCTTATTGTCAACACTGCACTACTTATCCGCCTGTGAACCAGCATTGAGGCCACAGTTTTGATCCTGAGGAACCCTCTGATGGTGTTGATCCCAAGCTCATTTTTTTATGAAGCCCTCTAATTTGTGTGGTGACTAATGCCAATGCATACATGATAGCCATGGTGGAGAACATCAGGCTGGACAACATCGGTGCCAAGACACAGCCCGGCATTTCAGAGAGGGAAGGACTCCTCTGCCTCACCATGGTCCTGAACTTTAGCTGGCATCAAATCATGAAATTGCCACACCATGGGGATGAATTTCCTTAGGTATCCATACTTTGGCATAGCTTTCCAAAAATTGTTTCTTTTAACAATGTGGAAGGCCTTAGTCAAATCAATATACCATTAAACATTTGCTCCTGATATTTCTTCTGCAGCTTCCTAGCAGCACACACCATATCGGTAGCACCACGCTCTTCTCAGAATTGACACTGGGCCTCAGGAAAGAGTTCCTGGTTAAGATGTGAAGTAAGATGATTAAGAAGAAGCCTGGGGGGAACCTGACCTGAGACAGACAGCAAGGATACACCACCGAGATTATCACAGAACTGACGATTGTCTTTGTGTTGTACAGGTGGATGACTGATGCCTCTTTGAAGTCCTGTGGAATTGTATGTTGCTGTCACATAACTTGGAAAAAATGTTCTGTCAGCACTGCACCAACTTCTCTGTAGACTTCAGCAGGTATTGCAACTAACCCAGCCCACCATACAGACAGAACAGGAGAGAGAAAAAGGGAACCCCCCTCCTTCAAACAATCATCCATTGTCCCCGTGTCACCAAAAAAGTCTGTTTCAGACATGCCAGACATGCTTTACTTGACCACGGACACCTTTTAGGAAGCTGAGACTGAAGTTGTCATTAGATGACCAGACGTTTCCCACAGCAAACACCAGTCATCTTAAACACAGCAAGGAAACTCTGGAGTACGTCTACCATGAAACACTGAATGGTGCAGAGAAACATCACATTGAACTTCATCTTGAAACTCACTGTTCATTCGGCCTTCCTCAAGCCCACCTAATCCAGTTAAGGCTTGTGGGTGCTGGAGCTCAAATATTGAGATATTTCATTTATTAATACTTTACAATATTTTGTGGAACACAAACATAACGAGTTTGCTATGAAGAAAAGACGCCATCACAGCTGATTGTGGCTCAACTGACTAAGGTGGTTGCTTTTTAAAATCTGCATGTAGTATAAACCCGAGTTCGATCTGAATGAAAGAGTCATCAAAATTAATAATAATAAAAAAATGATCAGGAGTGAAATCTTTATAACCAATTTGAACTAAATAATTTTGAGAGATACTGTGGAAGGATCGTATAAGAGATCTGTTTGGGAATCATACCCACGTAGAATCGCTATCACAATGCGATGACTAATTGTGTAAGGCAGCTCACGTATTTACATGAATTCATCTTCTATTCATTGCCATTTGACGTCCATGAATCCCATAATTGAATAAGGTGATAACAAACCTACTGTGGTAGATCAGGTTTGAATTTGCTCTGCTGCACCAAACATTCAAAGGTGTCAATCCGGAGCACATCAGAGAGGCTGAGAGACACGGCGCAGATCAGTCACCGGCACACCGACACACAGACACACACGGGACACTCCGAGGTGAGCAGTGCATGGATCAAGGTCGGCATTAAAGATCCTCTTGAGTGCTGAGGCAACAAAAAGCAGCGGGATAAACACATCTGTACCTGCTGTCGAAAAAAGCTTCTGCCTTTGCCAGCAGCATCCCTCCCTCGTGAACACATTGTTCAAGGTCTGGATAGGCAATCGGTACAAAGTTGTCTTAGTCACAGCACAGTGCAATAATAAAACATTTCCTTAAACTGATATGATAGGTGTCCAGTCTGTATCATTCCTAACCAATCTTCCAGTTACAGAGGCGCAATTCCAGTCACTAACACATTTATTGTGTTACATATTTGCCTCAACACATTCAAAAGCATTGCGCACTATATTGCTAAGTATCTACCTAATGTCTGACACTTAACCCTTCTGTTATATTTTGTAACTTGTATTGACATTACACCCTTCAGTTGATGTACTTCAGTGACAGACTGAAACAACAATTCAGGTAGTTGCTGACAATTCGTTATTGTTACTGTAGCTTGCTGTAATTTCCTTTTTTTTAAACTTAGTGTCAAAGATATATTATCATATATCAGCTTCTTATATATAAACGTCTACGTGTGAAGTGTGTGAAGTGAGTGGTAGAGTCGGGGTAAGGGCTCAGCCTCCAAGGAAACAGAAAACACGCTTAGAAGTTAATAACACAAGCAAGGTGAGCACGTCAGCAAATTGAATCCTCCAAGGAGAGAGATGCCCAGAGGAGTTCCTTTCAATTACCTGACATCAATACAATTCAGTTTTTTTTTCTGACGATTTCAATAGTTTCTAGGATAGTTATATGTATACAAAAAAGATTAGCAAAATTGTGCACTGAATTGGTCTCGTCCGTTACGGGAGATGGACGTCTGAAGCGGAGCTCCGTTGCAGTGACTTTATTTTTTCTGTTATTTCTTATTATCAAGAGGTATCCTGTGTTTACCCAACCCGAGGAGTTTCTACTACAGTATATAAACATGAGTAACAAGAAAGGGGGTCAGAAAGAAATGGAAAAGAAACCTAAAACTACACCCAAGTCTAGACAGGTATCAAGCCCAAGTGCAAGGTACGGCCTTTGAGAGACTGACCTGGAACAGGCAGATGAAAGCATAGACTTCCCAGGACCCCGTTGCACTGCATCATCTCCAGTCGAGAGCGAACATGGGAGCGAAGGTGCAAGTGATGCAGGCCACGATAGCTCGCTGATTCCAGAAGATCACTTGAAACTGGAGATGGCCTTGCAGTCTGTGCATTCATCTACTCCTTGCAAGCCGGAAGGATCAGCTGTAACAGGGGTTGCCACTTCACCCATGGAGCATGAAAGCTGAAATGATTCGTCCGAACTGAAGGAAATGATCACAACACTGGCCACGGCCATAAATGAGGTCAAGAAAGACATTCAGAAAGATATGAAGAAAGAAATAAATGACTTGCTCAAGACAAATGAGAAGCTGCAGCTGGAGCTGCAATAGATGCAGCTGGATGATAAAGACCTGGCAAAATGTTTGTATAATAGCTTTGAGGCAGCCTTTAAAGGTATGCTAGGAAAAATTGAGGAACATATTCAGGAAAAAGCGTCTAAACTGAGAGCATTTGCCGATCAACTGGAAGACGTTAAGCAGACATTCACTACTCGAATTGAAACAGTGGAACATTTGGCATCTACCGCCGATGGAAAAGCTACAGCTGCGAATTCCGAATGCAAAAAACTCGGAGACAAACTTGCGGCTCTGGAAGAAGGTTGCAGAAGGAATAATATTAGAATTGAAGGTCTACCTGAGAATCATGAAAGTCTAAACCCAGTGAAACTCGTAGCTGAACTATTCTCAAAAATAATTGGAGAGGACTTTAAATCAGATACCGAGATAGCGGCAGCTTATTGAATACGTCAGTGCTTCTCAACCTGTGCGGCATGCCCCCCTGGGAGGGCACAAAGTAACAAAAAGGGGGGCGCGAAGATGTGAACAAAAGAAAAATTAAAAATACATCTATTGAAACCAAAACAAATTAACTTAAACTACATTCTGATACTAGAAAAATAAATACAGAGTTAGATAAATGTTGATAAAAGTTAAGTAGGTATAATAAAATATGCATCTATGATATACCATTAATTAAAAAAGAACAAATTGGTATTAGTGGGCTCCTTTCAAAAAAACGTTAGGGGGTAGCGATTACAATTGTTATGAAAACTCGGGTCGCAAATATTAAAAGGTTGACAAATGCTGGAATACGTGGATCAAATACCTCTCAACCTAGGACTTTAATTGTCCGCTTCAAGAGATTACAATTTAAGCTTAATGTAATGTCACTTCTCAGACACAAACAAGAGATTATATTTGAACATAACCACATTCATATTTTCCCTGATTTCTCACCCTCAAAAGCTGCTAAACATGCAGTGATTTACAATATTAAACAGCGGTTATGGAAAGACGATATCAGATACAGCCTCTTGTATCCTGCCAAACTGAAAGTGGTTATTCAAGACAAATATTACATCTTCTCCTCCACGGAGGAAGCAGAAAAGGAATTAAGAAAGCTGATCCTGACACTTTTTTGAAATACAATAGTGAGTCGCATCCTGTCATGGTATGGCAAGAAGATATTACCTGCTGTCTGATCCGCTTGCAACGATATTGGTACCATATGTATACATCCTTTTCTCTTCTCAGCCACTTTCTGTTTATGTTTTAATTACAATTATAGGCGTATGCGTATAGTTTTTTTTTTGTTGTTGTTTTTGTTTTTAACTATTCTAAAGGAGACTGTTTAACATCATACCCTTGGTTTATTGTTATTGTTATTATTGCATTAGGGTTCACTATGCTTATCCAGGGCCACTTTTTAACACCATTCCTTGGGTTTACTGACTTAATATTCCAAGACTGTTGAAGATTTTATTTTATGCTTATAGTATTTAGACTTTATCGGCAATAGATATCTCTACTTTTTAATCCTAAAACACCGCTGTGTGGGGTGCTTGTTTTTGCTTTGAACGTGCTCCGTCTCTAGGTATATCAGAGGACTGGGACTTTGTGAAGTGGGTTCCAGCCTCACGTGGGGAGGCAAAATGGGGAGGTGGGGGGATAATGGGGGGAGAGAAAGAGAGCAATCAATATCTAATCTATCCTCTTCATCCTTATAATTATAATTACCAACGTAGTAATACGCTTCATAGCAATAACTTGAGGGAAAGTTGGAAATTAAGGTTAAAGCTGTCTTACTTCCAGTTAAGACTACAAAATGACATAAAAAACTCAATGTCTCCATGATGGGACAGTTAACTTTGTGAGCTGGAATGTTAAAGGCCTAAATCACGAATTAAAGAGAAAGAAAGTATTCTCTCACCTAACAGGTTGAAACGATAAAATAGTATATTTTACAGGAGACCCACTTACTAAGCAAGAATCAGTTCCGGCTGCAAAAGGAGTGGACTGGCCAAATGTTCCATTCTAGCTTTATAAAGAAAACTAAAGGTGTAGGAATTCTCATACATAGAACAGTCTCATTTGTGGTATCAGATGTAGTATCTGATCCGGAAGGGAGATATGTGATGGTCATGGGCAACTTATTTAACTGTAAAATGATTTTGATAAATGTTTATGCACCGAATGTCGATGATAAGGAATTCATGCAAAATGTATTTGCATCCATTCCCAACGTGAACACTCAAAATTAAAATGGCTGGGAACTTTAATTGTGTTTTAAATCCACTCTTAGATAAGACTCCTTTCACAGGGGGGATGACATCTAACACTACAAAGACAATTACACAGTTTGTAACTGACCACAACTTATCAGACCCCTGCAGGTTTCTAAACCTAAACTCAAGAACATATTCTTTCTACTCACCAGTGCATCATTGCTACTCAAGAATTAATTATTTCTTTATAGATAATAATTTCTTGCCTACGATTAAATCTTGAAAGTACAATGCTATTGTTATTTCTGACCATGCACCTCTGATCTTGGAGCTAAAGTCACTATGCCCCACACACTCATCTTGCAGATGGTGTTTTAACCCGCTTCTATTGGCAGACAAGAACTGTACAGAATTTATATCAAAACAAATCAGTTTCTTCTTAGAGACAAATACATCCTCAGAGGTCTCTGCGGGAATCCTGTGGGAAAATCTAAAGGCCTTCTTAAGAGAACAGATTATCTCGTATCTTTCCCACTGAAATACATTAGAAACCTAGAAGGTATCAGAGCTAACCAGCGAAATTACTAGAATAGATCAAGAACATGCCAGGTGTCCAAGTGAGGCTCTTCATAGGAAAAGGCAGGCTCTGCATTCAGAGCTCAACCTCTTAACAACTAAAGAAACTGAACAACTCATATTTAAATCAAGACATCATTACTACAAACACGGAGAGAAAGCTAATAAGCTCTTAGCTCAACAAATCCACAAGCAAGAAGTTCGCAATGCAATCCCAGCAATCACCAACACAAACGGAGATAAAATCATTGACCATAAAAATATAATGCACACATTTAGAGACTACTATAAATCCTTATATTCTACTGAGTTTAAAGAAGACAACACACAATCTAATGCATTTCTGGATACATTACAGCTACCACAAATAGATACTTTTATTACAAAGGAATTGGATAAACCTCTGGCGCTATCAGAATTACTAGATCAGTGTTTCCCAATCTTTTTTGAGCAATGGCACATATTTTACATTAGAAAAATCCCACGGCACACCAACAAACAAAAATGTCACAATAAGTATATGTAATGAAATATAATGATCTTCTAGTTTCAATTTACTCACAATTTAAAAGTTTAGTTGAACACAATGATGATATACACGCAGGAATTGAAGAAAGACACACGAAGATCTACTTCAACAGCTCTGAGTCTCTCTCTTTTTTTAGTTTTTATAGCAGTCATGCTTGAAAAGCCAAGCTCACATAGGTAGGTTGTGGAAAATGGGAGCAGGGCTGAAATAGCTCTGCTTGTCACAATGGGGAACTCCTTGGCAGCAGTCAGCTAAAAACTGTCCAAAGGTAGATCAGAAAAGCTCAGCTGTTGTTGCCAGTGCTGCACCGTTGAACGAAATCCATTTATTTTATCTGAACTTGTGAGCAGGTTTTCGTTTTCGGCCTTGCATCCATGTGTTCAGGTCATTCAAATGTTGAAATATATCCGCCAGATATGCCAGTCTTGCACACCACTCATGACTTGAAAGCAGCTTAGCGTCATCACACCTCTCATTTGTCAAAAACACTTTTAGTTCCTCCCTCAGCTCATACACATGGGCTAAAACTTTGCCACGGGACAACCACCGGACCTCCGTATGCAGCAATAGCACTTTATGCTCCGCTCCCATTTCCTCACACAATGATACAAACATGCGACTTTTTACAAGTCTTGTCTTCACAAAGTTTATAATGCGCACAACATTGTCCAATACAGGAGCTAGGTCTGCTGGTAATATCTTGGCAACGAGTGCCTCATGGTGCAGAAAACAATGTGTCACAATAACCTCTGGATGCTGCTTTTTCACTCTGCTTACAAATCCTTTGGTGCGCCTGAACATGGCGGCTGCTCCATCAATGCAAACACTTATGCAGTTTTCTCACTTAAGTCCTCCTTGTTCAAGGTACTTTGATACCATTCGAAAAATTTCTTCTCCTGTTGTTCTTTCTGGCAATTCCTTGCAAAACAGGAAGTTTTCTCTGATGGTGTCTCCGTCTACAAAGCGCACATTTCCCAAAAGTTGTGCATGTCCACTGATAGCGAGTTGCAATGCAAATTTTCCACTGACGTGCAACTTTTCCAAAACGATCCTTTCAATGTCTGCAGACATGTCATCAATACGTCTGGCAATTGTATTATTTGAGAGAGGGGCTTGGGCTATTTCTTTAAGAGCACCAGGGCTGAGCATTTCATTTGCAATGATTTTGCAGGCAGGTAGTATTAATGTCTCTGCCACCGTGTGTGGCTGTTTTGATTTGGCGATGAGTTCAGCAACTTGGTAGGTAGCTTTGAGAGCTCTCTCATTTGTCTTTGTGGTTTTCCTCACTAAAGCTGCTTGTTTCTTAGTTTGTTCACGAAGTTAAATAAAATAGTCTGTGTTCTTGTTTTGAAGTGATGGGTGTTTTGTTTGGAGATGGTGTTTAAGTTTGCTAGGAACCATGGCACTGTTGGACAGCTTTTCCCCATATACCAAGCATAACAGAATTGGCTCAGTTGGTTCCCCGGTAAAAGTAAATCCAAAGGAAGGATAACTTTAATTGTATTGTCTTGAGCTCACCTTTTATGCTTTCTTCTGACCACTACTCATACTAAGGCCTTCATCTGGGTCACAATTTTCTCCAGGAACCAGCTCGGATTGTGTACTTTTTCTTTTCAGATATTTATCCATCGCTATCACTGCTGTCACAGCCGAAGCATCACTTATTCTTTTGTTTGAATGGCAACATGTAGATACACAGATTAATTAGCCATCTGCTGCCACCTAGTGGAAGAGTATTTAATTGTTCTGCCTGTCACTGTCGCATAGACAAACGAAGACAAATTATTTTCAGTAAATAAATAATAATTTTCAGACCAATTAAGTGACATTGGATAATTTTCCACGGTACACCTGATGATCTCTCACAGCACACTAATGTGCCGTGGCACAGTGGTTGGGAATCACTGTACTAGATGCTGTAAAGTCACTTCAGAGCGGGAAAGCAGCAGGCCCTGATGGCTACCCTGTCGAATTTTATAAGAAATTCTCCACTCAGCTAGCTCCCCTCTTATTAGAAACATTTATAGAAGCTAGAGACAATCAAATTCTACCTCAAACTCTTCGCCAAGCATTAATCACCAATCTTTCTCCTACCTGGCCGTGGGTTTGAAACTCCTCAACACACACTCTGTAGCCCCTGTATCTTGGGACCTACCAGTTAATCAAGGACAGGCCAATCCCAAAGTTTTGTCGGCCTCTTCTTGTTGAAGTTTCATGTCCAAGTGGGTGGATTCCCTCACTAGTTGAGTCTTGGAGTCTTGGAGGCCCACATTGTGCGCTAGAAACTGTGAAAGAAATTTACCAGCACCCCCACCCCACACCCAGGCAGGCAAGAGAAAAGCATCAATTGTTCTTCTTTATTCCCTGTATCTTGCAAGAGGTAACCCTTACATGAATACAAACACCTCATTAGCCAGTGTTACAAAGGAGGATACGTCATTGATTAGATCGCAATTCCAAGGAATTTATTACATAGCCAGAAAACTTAAACATGATTGGTTACACCCAGTTGCTAATGGGACTTGACAAACGTTGATACCTTAAATAACCACTGGGATGACTGACAGTGCTGTTAGCTTAGGAGTGCGTGACTTTTTAAATGTGTTTAAAAGATGCACTACATGCATGAGATTTTACACATTTATTCATTACAATGGTTTTCCTTTTTTAATCCAGCTGGATTCTTTAACAGGAAGTAACAACCGAGCAACCAGCACACTTTAAAGCACAGGTGTCGAACTCCAGGCCTGGAGGGCCTCAGTGGCTGCAGGTTTTCATTCTAACCCTTTTCTTATTAGTGACCAGTTTTCACTGCTAATTAACTCCTTTCCCCTGAATTTTAATAGCCCTGTTTTTAAGAATTCAATCCTCTCAATTTATTCTTTTCTTCATTAAATGGCAGCCAAACAGAAATGAGACGTGACACGAGCCAACAGATGACTAGCTAAACTAGGGTTTCAAACTCCAACCAATTTCACTCCAACCAGTTTCTTAATGAGAAGCCAGTTCTTGCTGTTAATTAAACCCGTTACTTAATTGCAAGGCTTGTTGCTGCTCTCATTTTGCTACAGCATACATTTCCCAAACTGTTGATTTTCTGTTTCTGATT
The DNA here is from genome assembly GCF_900747795.2 of Erpetoichthys calabaricus. Taxonomy (NCBI): domain Eukaryota; kingdom Metazoa; phylum Chordata; class Cladistia; order Polypteriformes; family Polypteridae; genus Erpetoichthys; species Erpetoichthys calabaricus. The sequence continues at coordinate 348,881,705 of NC_041394.2, read as the reverse complement.
ATTGACCTGAGAGATCAACCTTACCGAGACCCTCACCTTTCCTTATGTTCAGAAAATGTGGTTAGCTGGTCACCTGTTTGCTCGTCTACCCACACCATACCTCTGATATCAACAACTCCTACCACTTCAACTGGAATGGCCAGTAATGAGCCCACTTCTGACCATCAGTGTTCACCTTGCTGATGCCCCATCCAGGGATCGTTTCTGCCTCACGCCTGATGCTTGCTGGAATGGGCATGTCCCGAGATTGATGGATGTAATCATTAAACATCAGTCCTTTTTGGAGAAATTGTGGCAAAGATGTTCTCGGAATTTAATGGATGTTTCAGGCAATTCAAAAGACAGCGAAGCCAAGCATTTTCTTACTGTGATGATATCTTGCACTGACATCTGCTGGAATTTACGTAAAGTGCATGCGCAAGTATAAACAGTACAACGCTAGCAGTAGCGTCCGCAGGAGCATGCGTCTAAACCCGACCTTAAATTAAATGTTTTAAATTAAATTAAGTCAAAAAAGTTTCACAATTTTGGAAAGTATTAAAAAATTTAAAATAAAAGGTAAAAATAAAAATTAATACCTAAGCAACTCAAAAGAAACAAATACAATAAACACTTCGACAAGGTAAAAACTTTGAATATGGAAAATGCAAAGCCAAAGGTCATAAAGCAGCAAACCAAAGAAACATCAAAATCCTAACCCTGAAGAGAGAAAACATAACGAGGAGGCGAACAACGTGTGCCACAGGGAGCTGACGCCACTTCACCTGCCTCAGGCCTTCTGGGCCTCAAATTAGGCCTTGGGAGACTCAGATTAGCATACAATCTAACAGATATAGAAATTGCAGTAACATTCTTAATAATTACAAAATGATTTCTAAAACAAAACAACAAAAAGGTTTACATAGAAAAATACCAGAAAATAATCAATAACTAAATAAAGAGCTGAAATTAAGCAAACAATGAATCAAGGCAGAGCCCTAGTAAAACTATGACACAACATTATAAATTTTTAAATTATTTTTATTACTTTATTCTTTTCATTATTCTTTTCATTTCATTTTATTTTATTTTTGACCATCAAAATCCTCATTATATAACTCAGAGCTGGGGGTTGATGGTTATCCTCTCCCTTGTGGGGCTTTTTGATAAATTTATAGACATTTCGTGTTATTCTGACAATTTTCAGTTTTTGGGGTCTGAACCCAACAGGTAGTATTTAAGGATTGGTTGAGCTTAGGTTGGCCGCTTCTGGGCTTCTAGACTTTTTTGGTTAAAAATTTCTGTTTATTTTTTAAATTTTCATCCATCCATCCATCCATCCTCTTCCACTTATCCGAGGTTGGGTCGCGGGGGCAGAAACTTGAGCAGAGATGCCCAGACTTCCCTCTCCCCGGCCACTTTTTCTAGCTCTTCCGGGGGAATCTCGAGGTGTTCCCAGGCCAGGTCTTCCCCGGGGCCTCCTCCTGGTTATACGTGCCTGGAACACCTCACCAGGGAGGCGTCCAGGAGGCATCCTGATCAGATGCCCGAGCCACCTCATCTGACTCCTCTCGATGCGGAGGAGCAGCGGCTCTACTCTGAGCCCCTCCCGGATGACTGAGCTTCTCATCCTATCTTTAAGGGAGAGCCCAGACACCCTGCGGAGGAAACTCATTTCAGCCGCTTGTATTTGCGATCTCGTTCTTTCGGTCACTACCCATACCTCATGACCATAGGTGAGGGTAGGAACATAGATCGACTGGTAAATTGAGAGCTTTGCCTTACGGCTCAGCTCCTTTTTCACCACGACAGACCGATGCAGAGCCCTCATCACTGCAGACGCCGGACCGATCCACCTGTCGATCTCATGCTCCATTCTTCCCTCACTCGTGAACAAGACCCCAAGATACTTGAACTCCTCCACTTGGGGCAGGATCTGACTTCCAACCCCAAGAGGGTACTCCACCCTTTTCCGGCTGAGGACCATGATCTTGGATTTGGAGGTGCTGATTCCCATCCCAGCCACTTCACACTCAGCTGTGAACCGATCCAGAGAGAGCTGAAGATCACGGCCTGATGAAGCAAACAGGACAACATCATCTGCAAAAAGCAGTGACCCAATCCTGAGCCCACCAAACCGGACCCCCTCAATGCCCTGGCTGTGCCTAAAAATTCTGTCCATAAAAGTTATGAACAGAATCGGTGACAAAGGGCAGCCCTGGCAGAGTCCAACTCTCACTGGAAACGGGTTTGACTTACTGCCGGCAATGCGGACCAAGCTCTGACACCGATTGTACAGGGACCGAACAGCCCTTACCAGGGGGTCTGGTACCCCATACTCTCGGAGTACCCCCCACAGGATTCCCCAAGGGACACGGTTGAATGCCTTTTCCAAGTCCACAAAACACATGTAGACTGGTTGGGCAAACTCCCATGCACCCTCCAGAACCCTGCTAAGGGTGTAGAGCTGGCCCACTGTTCCGCGACCAGGACGAAAACCTCACTGTTCCTCCTGAATCCGAGGTTCGACTATCTGACGGACCCTCCTCTCCAGGACCCCCAAATAGACTTTTCCAGGGAGGCTGAGGAGTGTGATCCCTCTGTAGTTGGAACACACTCTCCGGTCCACTTTCTTAAAGAGGGGGACCACCACCCCAGTCTGCCAATCCAGAGGCACTGTCCCTGATGTCCATGCTATGTTGCAGAGGTGTGTCAACCAAGACAGTCCTACAACATCCAGAGCCTTGAGGAACTCCGGGCGTATCTCATCCACCCCCGGGGCCCTGCCACCAAGGAGTTTTTCAACCACCTCGGTGATCTCAGTCCCAGAGATGGAGGAGCCCACCTCCAAGTCCCCAGTCTCGGCTTCCTCATTGGAAGGCATGTTAGTGGGATTGAGGAGGTCTTCGAAGTTCTCCCCCCACCAACCCACAATGTCCTGAGTCGAGGTCACCAGTGCACCATCCCCACCATATACAGTGTTGACACTGCACTGTTTTCCCCTCCTGAGACGCCGGATGGTGGACCAGAATCTCCTCGAAGCCATCCGAAAGTCGTTCTCCATGGCCTCCCCAAACTCCTCCCACGCCCGAGTTTTTGGCTCAGCAACTACCAAAGCCGCATTCTGCTTGGCCTGCCGGTACCTATTAGCTGCCTCCAGAGTCCCACAGGACAAAAGGGACCGGCAGGACTCCTTCTTCAGCTTGACAGCATCCCTCACCGCCGGTGTCCACCAATGGGTTCGGGAATTGCTGCCACGACAGGCACCAAGCACCTTACGGCCACAGCTCCGGTGAGCCGCACGGAACATGGCCTGTTCAGACTCAATGTCCCCCACCTCCCTCGGGACATGGTCGAAGTTCTGCCAGAGGTGGGAGTTGAAGCTACTTTTGACAGGGGACTCTGCCAGACGTTCCCAGCAGACCCTCACAACACGTTTGGGCCTATCAGGCCTGACCGACATCCTCCCCTACCATCGAAGCCTACTTACCACCAGGTGGTGATCAGTTGACAGCTCCGCCCCTCTCTTCACCCGAGTGTCCAAGACGTGTGTCCGCAAGTCCGACGACATGACCACATTGAACCACATCGTCGATCATCGAACTGATGCCTAGGGTGTCCTGGTGCCAAGTGCACATATGAACACCCCTATGCTTGAACATGGTATTTGTTATGGACAATCCGTGATGGGCACAGAAGTCCAATAACAGAACACTGCTTGGGTTCAGATCGGGGGGGCCATTCCTCCCAATCACGCCCTTCCAGGTCTCACTGTCATTGCCCACGTGAGCATTGAAGTCTCCCAGCAGTACGACAAACAACAGTCAGAACCCGTCCCCCCACCCAAAGGCGGAGGGAGGCTACCCTCTCATCCACTGGGGTAAACGCCAATGAACAGGCTCCAAGTCAGGGGGCAATAAGTATGTCCACATCAGCTCGGCGTTTCTCACCGGGGGCAACTCCAGAGTGGTAGAGAGTCCAGCCCCTCTCAAGGAGATTGGTTCCAGAGTCCAAGCTGTGCGTCGAGGTGAGCCCGACTATATCTAGCCGGAACCTCTCAACATCGCGCACAAGCTCAGGCTCCTTCCCCTTCAGAGAGGTGACATTCCACGTCCCAAGGGCCAGCTTCTGTAGCCGAGGATCAGACCGCCAAGGTCCCCGCCTTCGGCCACCTCCCAACTCACACTGCACCCGACCTCCTTGGCCCCTCCCATAGGTGGTGAGCCCATGGGAAGGGGGAACCACGTTGCCTCTTCAGGCTGTGCCCAGCCATGACCCATGGGTGCAGGCCCAGCCACCAGGCGCTCACCATCGAGCCCCACCTCCAGGCCTGGCTCCAGAGGGGGGCCCCGGTGACCCACATCCGGGCGAGGGAAAACACAGTCCAAATTTATTATTCTTCACAGGAGGGTTTGTTGATCCGCTATTTGTCTCATCCCTCATATAGGACCAGTTTGCCTTGGGTGGCGCTACCGGGGCTTAGACAACAGAGCTCCTAAGATCATTGGGACACGCAAACCCCTCCACCACGATGAGGTGGCGGTTCGAGGAGGAGTTAAATTTTCAATACTTTTCAAAAGTGTGAAGCTTTCTGACTTAATTTAATATAAAACATTGAATATATTTAATTTAAAAATCTAGGGCTTTGTTATTTTGAGCCAGGTGTTATGTGGTTGTCCTCTCCCTTTCAGTGGTTTTGTAGGCCTCAGGCCTTCTTATAGTGTTCAGGCTTTTTATGGCGTGTGTAGGCTTAAAATTACAACATTGTGTTAGTTTGGAGTTCTCCATCTCTGCTTCTTGAATTACATCATTAATTTCATTCAAATACTCTAAATGTTTTTCTCAAAATGAACTTTTTTGAAAATATTTTGGCTTTTTTATTTTTTCTAGTGTGGTTTCAACTGAGTAACAAAATAAAAAAACCTAAACCCTGAAAGACTGGAAAAACTGATAAATGCAAGTATGTGTGTAAGAGCCAAAGTTAAAAGTTAAAGCTTTGAGTTAAACTCATACTAATGTTTGCTTAATTTGAATAGAATATAAATAATGGACAATGGTATAGTATATAAGTTAGAAAATGATAGAACTTTCTTGCTATAACTAAGATACAGTGTGCTAATGGAGTCAGGTGATGTTTAGAATAGGTGGTCCCAGTACACAGGGACTTAAAAGACCCATTTTCAGCATAGAAATAGGACAGGCATACAGTTTTCTGACCTTTTTGAAATGGTTCAGAAACGTTTTGAAGTGATTTGTAGCGATTTGAAATGTACTAAGATTTAACCTTCCTCTTGTGTTAGCTTTCTGTTATCATCTCTTATGTTAACGGGTCGGTTTTGACCCATGTATTAAATCAGCTATAAAATACACTAAAAACAATAAGCTATCATCCAATTTGTTTCTCATCTCTTGGTTACCTTGTTAGGCTTCCTTATCCATGAAAATGTTGGTTTTAATATTTTTGGTGTGGGCCTCTGGGCCTTTTTTTGTCAGTATACCCCTTGATTTCAATTTAAAAAAATGGTAAAATGAACCTCAAGAGAATCATATTAATAAATAAAAGGTTCTTGTGTTACCTGACTAATACTGAGGGGTATAGAACACATCTCTTAAATAAATTTGTTTTATTTATTTTTTCATTTTAATATTAATAACTAAAGTGACATCTATGGTGTTACGGGTCAATTTCGACCCATAGATATTTACATCAAGAAAAGGCAAAAAAATATTTTTTTCAGCAATAGAACTTTAATATAAACTGAAAAAAATGAAAAGCAGAACAGGTCATGACACAAAATATTTATTTGCATGGTCAAATAAACAAAAGCCAATCAAGAAAATCAAACAAATAGAAATCAATTACAAGTTCCAAAACTAATACAAAGCTAAATCAGAATAAAAACCTCTGTGTGCAAGAACATGCTTGTGTATGTGTGTGTTTAGAGGCATGTGTGGCAAAAAGTGACACTTTTTGAGTGTTCTTTGCAGAGATATTTCTTGCAGTTGAAACACAATACATTTGTCTTTCTGTCCTTACTTCTTGGGCAGACCTGACACCTCTTTCTTTTCGAATCAGGCGGCCTGACTGGGGTTGGTTCTGTTTCGGTTGGTGTTGAGGCAGGGCTGGCTGAGGAGGATGCTGATGCAGATTCTCTCTGTGTTGCTGATGGTGAGGATGGAGTGCTGGGTGAGCTCTGCAGCTGTCTGGGTCTCGGGGCACCCGTTCCCTTCGCCTAATGTGTGGCTTGACAAGGGAATTTTCCAACTCCTCAAGAAACAGTCTCCGCTTGTTTTTTTTGGTTGAGTTGCACCCTTGGTGGATGTGGCTCCACAACACAAATGCATTATATGCAGACACATCAAGGATGTTGTAAAACACAACCATTGGCCATCTTCTGGTCATTCGCTGGCATGTGTATGTGGCTGTCAGCTTGTCCAGGTTGTCCACTCCTCCTTTGTTTTTGTTATAGTTGTGGATAATTGTCAGCTTTTTGTCACTTCCTGATGATACAGCTGCGTCTTTGTGAAGAGTCGACATGAGTATCACATTCCGGTTTCTTTTTGGACAATATGAGACAACAGTGGTGGTGTCTGTAAAAGCAAACTTTGAGGAAAGTGGAGCCCTGCCCTTCACCTGCAAGATTTCAGCAGGCAACTCAGGTTTATTTTTCTTCACTGTTCCCACCATGGTAAGTTTCCTCTTGAGAAGTTCTTGTCCGAGGTCATAGCTGGTAAAAAAATTGTCACAAGTGATATTGTGACCCGGCAGTCCAGTGGTCATATCGAGGACCACACGTTTTCCTTGGTTTTTCTCAGGGATGCCACTCGCAGCTTTGCCTGTGTAAATCTGTAGATTCCAGGCATAGCTGGTTCTTGCGTCACAGGCTGCCCAGATTTTTATGCCGTATTTCCCTGGCTTACTGGGTATGTATTGCCGGAAGGGGCAATTTCCTCGAAAAGGGACAAGACGTTCATCCACTGTCACCTCTGGCCCTGGGTTGAACATCAGCGGAAGGAGCTGCACCCATCTCTCCCAGACATCCGTGATGGGACCAAGCTTGTCAGATCTCACTCTGGTCTCTCTGTTGTCAAATCTGAGGACTCTTGATATCATTTGAAATGTCTGAAGTGACATTATTGCCCGGAAAATATTTCTGCCTGTTGATGCGTCCCATAGACTATCAGTGGCCTCATTGCAGGATCTGTACACTCCAGCAAGAAGAGGAACACCAATGAAAGCATCCAGGTATTCCTCATCAATGTCTTTCCACATGTCGCCATGGACTTTTTTTCCTTCAAGGTTCGTCATAGTAATGATGATTCTTTTTAGTGACAATGGCATAAATAGCTCAAAACATGTTTTGATGTCACTGACTCTGGTCAGAGCAAACCTTGTGATTCCAGGGGTCATTTTGATGACATTTGCAGCAGCTGCCCTGCCATGTACATCATGAGGTACTGAGCTCCAAAAGATCTTACCATTTTTAGACTTGAATCTTTCAGCAGGAGCAGCTTCAGCACCAGTGACCTCCTCATCCGACTCATCAGATGTGTCTGTGTCTTCTGGATGATACTCCACATTGTCTTCCTCCTCAGAAACCTGCTCATCTGAATCGCTATGCTGCTCTGTGTCCTCTCCTTTATTTTCACCAAAAATATGATCCAGAACTTGGCTCACTGAAAATCTTTTTCTCATTCTTGCATGCTGCAAATTGTAAATGTGCACTCTGCAAGTCAAATGGCCACTCAAATGAGTGAATTCACCTCACATGTCTGGACAGGCCCGTCTTTGTTTGTTTTGTTTTTGTGCAGGTACACTGGAAAGCCACGCAAAATGAGAAAGCTCACATGATTAGGAGAGCAGCTGGTGGTCAGTGTGTCAGCTGACAGTGCACTTAGGATTTCAGTTTTGGCTCTAATTATTGCTTTATCATCGTATTACCATAACTGGGTCCAAACCGACCCTAACAACACAAAGGTCATACTTTCAACCAGAGCATTTTATAATTTAGTAAAAATATTTTTTTTTGCTTTATTTTGTTGAAATAGAGGTTCCTGACAAAGTCAAAAAGCCTTGATGCAATAAACAGATTTATGTGATTCTTGTATGCATTTAAAATTTAAAACGGGTCGGTGCAGACCCTAACACAAGAGGAAGGTTAAGTTTTGAATACCAAATACAGAATATCAGAGTTACACTAAGATGAAGCTATGAGAAAGCCATGTTAAAATAACATGTTTTTAGGAGTTTTTCAAAGTGCTTCACCGTATCAGCCTGGCAAATTTCTATCGATCAGCTATTCCAGATTTAGGTACATAACAGCAGATGGCCACCTCACTACTTCTTTTAAGTTTAGCTCTTGGAATTACTGTATAAGCAGACGCTCATCAGAAAATCTAAGGTTACGATTTGGAGTGTAAGGTGTGAAACATTCTGAAATATTAGATGGACTAAGATTATTTAAGGCTTTGTAAACCATAAGCAGGATTTTAAAGTCAATTCTAAATGACACAGGTAACCAGTGTAGTGACATGAGAACTGGGGTGATTGTTTCCGTGAGAGAGGCATTAGCTCTCTGGAAATGTGTTCTTTTCAATTGCAGCGTTTTAATAACCTGAATTTAAATAAAAAAAAATATCCCACCCAGCATGCAAAATGACGGTTACAAGCTTACACGACAAGTTAGGATAATTCTAGCTCTTTATTGACGGTTTTACGCGGCATTACAAACGGGAAGCTTATGGCAGACATGTCAAGCCTGTGGGTAGCCTGACCTATGCAGCCTGCCATCTATCGTTGCTACGCTGAAAGGATTTTAGCTGGACAGAAGACATAATCTTCTGCTCGGCCTCGGACGGAAGACATACTCTTCCGCCCAGAAGCTTCAAAGTGTTGGCCATAGGTGTCCATTCTTATATACTCGTTGCTCCTTGTGCAGGCTCTTGGCTCCGATCCAAACAAGGACAGGAAGGATTCCAGCCCCACCTTCAAAAAATACATGAATAGCACAATGCCCATATACAGTTCCCATTCTCCCAACAAGGAAATGTTTCTGTGCTGACAGAAGACAGAAATATACAGTAGTCTGTCTTTAGGCTGACTATTCAATTCTCCAGTTGTCTGTGGCTATCTAGTCCTGTGCTTGGCTCGGCAATTCTAAATACTGAAGCTGTGCCCCGTGTACCTATACTTGGTCTGCCTGTATGAATGAATCCATAACAGTGGGCACAGAGAACGGTGACATTAAATAAAAACATAGTATAACAGTGATGTGCTCGGATTTTCATTTCCGAGTTAAGATTCTAGCAGCTCCATTCTGCACTTGTTGCAATCGATTGATGTCTTTTTTGGATGGTCCTGAGATGAGTGTGTTATAGTAATCTAGTTGACTGAAAACCAAAGCGTGAACTGTTATAAGAGATCTAACTTTTGCTATATTTCTTAAGTGAAAAACTGCTGTTTTAGTAATCTGATTAATATCTCTCTATTATAAAAAGAAATCCTGTCCCCTGTCCTGATAGTCTATGATACGTGATCTTCTCGGAAGATAATTTAAAGACCCGCAAGACGAAAGAGACCTGCCATGGTGCGTCTCACGGGAACATAGAACGAGAGTCTTACAAGACACACCCTACTTACAAGCAATATAAAAAAAAAACAAATCAGTAGTGTAAAGGCAGTCATGCAGCACACACAGCTCCAGGGCTCTCAGTGCACATAAAGTGTATAAGGTCAATACGGTAGAAATGAATAGGGCAGAAATTAAATGAATAGGGTAGAAATGAAATGTCGATGATTAAACGAAGAAGAAAGAAAAGCGTGAAGAACAGAAACCCAAAAGCGATGGAGAGAAAAAAATGCTAAAAAGAAAAACAATAATCTAGGTGCAAATTTAGAAAATAAGGAACGTGATGATCAGCCTGGAACAAGTGGAATGGAAAAAAAGCACGTCCAATCGGGCGCAGAGAAAAGAGACTCAAATGCGTTGGACAGAAAAAAGAGCAAAAAAGAATAATCGAGGTGCAAATTCACAAAATAAGGAAAGTAATTATCAGCTCGGAAGAAGTGGAATTGAAAAAAAAAAGCATGTCCAATCCGTCTCAGAATTAAAAGACAATGAATAAAAGAAAGTAGAACTTCATAAAGACGTTTACAAATGTTGACGCTAAACACATGCAGAGCAGGTTAGAGACTATGAAACCAGTGAAATTAGAAAGGCTCAAAAAAAAAAACCGCGCTATGTACATGTGGAGAAAGCTGCGACAGCAGCTACCCCAACCGAACGTGAGCAGCGTTATACATCCTGCAAGAAAGAATTCAACCATGCCCGTGGCCAGAAATAAAAGACAGGTATGCTTTTACAACGTCACGCAAGACCAGGCAGCGAGCCATCATTTAAAACAAGTTAATAGACCTCTAAGCTAGCAGTTGTTGGATTGCTTTTGGCAGGCAAGCATCATGTGTTCCCAGCTCTTAAAACAACGACATGCGACAGGCAGAAGAGGCTGCTAGCAAGCAGCAAAAAGACAACAAATAATCCAAAGGCATATCTTTAGCATACGTTCAGCCGCAACACCCTTCACAACACGAGCAGTATTATACGTCTGGGAAGAAAGACATGGAACCTCGAGCAGGGCAGGAAAAGAAAAAGAAACAAAGAAAGAAGTATTGTTTTTACAAAAGTTTTTAAAGTAAAAATGAAAATAATGCATATGTAACAATTCACAAGAAAATAACAATCTCTTTAAATTGTAGATTGCCTGCCTAAGGTAAAGTCCTCCCTGATGAATGGGGACGTGGGAATGAGGGGTCCTTTCATCGGATTAGCGCTATTTCAGATGTGGAATGGCAAAATGGGGGAGGCAGCTTGATGAATGAGGTCTCAGATGAGGACTTAAAACAAATCCAAATCATATTATGTGATATCATCTAATGTGAAATTCTACTCCATACTTCTATAATTTTTATTTTTATACTGTATTGAGGATTTATTCTGTTCTGTGTATTGTACTGTATGGCTCAGAATTAAAAGACAATGAGTAAAATGACAAAGTAGAACTTCATAAAGACGTTTACAAACGTTGGTGCTAAACACATGCAGAGCAGGCTAGAGACTATGAAACCAGTGAAATTAGAAAGGCTCAAAAAAAACCCCAAAAAAATGGCGCTATACACATGTGGAGAAAGTTAAAGGATATGAAAGTAGGAAAATTAGAAAATATAAAAAAAGAAAGTAAAGATCACAGTAGCGCAAACAAACAAACTGCCTCATTTAATTATGCACCAGTCTAACTTTGGTTTTGCACAATAATTACTACACTATTGCACCTTAACACTTAATTCTACTTTATTCACATAATTGTACTTATTTATTATTGTTGTGGTGTATAAAATCTGTACATTTTGGTTTCCATTATATTTTGTTCGAGACAAGACAACAGATGAACTAAGACAGATCAAAGCAGGTTTTCTTACACTTCACTTTTAAAACAGCTGTTTCCAACATTGAAAGGAAGACATTTCTGGTGGTTCAATTACTTTATAACCTGGGAAAGGATGCTGTGCTGACACCCCAGGCTATTGATTACTTTATGGATGGACATCTGGGAGAACATTTGGGGTTTATGGCCTGGAAAGGGAAATTGAGGCAATATCAAAGAACTTTATTATCTGGGAAAGAGTTTGAGCAAAATTCATCAATCACATTGACAGCCAGCCAATCAGGTGGATGTGTTGTGAAACCAAGGCATGACATTGCATAATAAATATGCCTTGGTTTGAAAGAGAAGAGGAGGAGGAAGGAGAAGAAGCAAAGAGAAGGAGGAGAAGAAGAGGAACAGACGAAGACGACATTGGTCATCAGAAAGGCATCATGAACATCCATTGCTAAACCAAACGCCTCCCTGGGACATTCATCCTTGTCATTTCAACTTTTTCGTAAGCTTTTTCTAAAGACTATATATATTCAGACTTTTCTATCAGTACCTATTTTCTATTATTCTTTGTTCCAGTGGTATTATTATTATTCTTGTAATAAATACCCTGCTGCTTTTAACTTTCTATGCTTTGTCTTAATGTCTAGAGTGATTGAATTAATAAGTTAGATTTCTTTGAGCACCTGGTGTAGCCAGATTTTTGCCATTATTTCTGTGCTGCGAGGTTTATAAGGCTGAGAGTGAGGGCGACGCTCGAAAGAAGGGACAGTACGATAAAAAGAAGGTATTCTTGGCTGATAAATGGCCGATAGTCAAGAGTGCTGAGTCTTTGTATGTTTAAATGTATTCTTATAGACCAAAAGTAATATTTAGGTCTGAGATATCACTAAAACATTGTATGTTGTTCGTGCCGATAATAAGTAAGTCTCTTGAAGTGCTGAGTGACGGGCTGATGTGTGGTTTAAAGTGCTAAGGGTTAATCAGCATGTGTGTGTCATTCATGGGCCACTGTTGTGGTTAGGGTCTGTGTGTGTGTGTTTATCTATGTGTGTGTGTGTTCATTTTAAAGTGCAACAGTAGACCAACCCGATAACGAACCTGACGAGAACATTTACCCTTGAGAGAACAGGTAAAGGGTAAGTAGAGGGAAATACTATGATAATACAATTATGTTCTACTTTACTGTTATCTTTCAATCTATCACTTTTTGTTAATCTAACTGATATTCTTCTAACTTTGCACAGTTTTTGATAAGCAGATCAGGATGCATTTCACTGCGTGTTGTCCTGTATAACTATGCATGTGACAAATAAAGAATCTTGAGAATTTCAAAAACGAGTTTACTGCACATGCATTTATTGGTTACTTTGTTAGTGTATATATATTTATCTGTCTGCTTATTTAAAAAGCTACATTTACCCCAGGAGTCAAAAACGTTCTGTCTAGCCCTTGTACGAAAACCTAGACAAAAGCTGGGGTATCACCTTGGTAACCCCATGTACCTTTGGAACTGTGAGAGGATAATAGCACGACATTACAGACAGGAGTCCAATGCAGAACTCTACTTACTTTTTTACTTTGTAAAAAAAAAAATTATTAACTGCTGATGATGTAGATCGTTTTGTCTGTGCTGAAATTCCAAACAGAGATACCTATCCTGACCTCATTAAAAAGATTCAGCATATTGGGACTCGCAAGATTACAAATATTGTTTGTACAGAAGTTCTGAAATAAAAGTGAAACTAATGAAATAGCAACAATTCAAAGAAAAAAAATCTTAAAAGTGTGTATCCGGAAAACCAAACACGGGGGTTGGCGAGCGAAGCGAGCAGGGGGCGAAGCCCCCTAGTTTGATTAAAAATTTAGGTCAGAGTCAATAATTACTCCTAACTTCTTTACCTCTGTCTTAACTTTCAAGCCTAATGGATCAGGTTTATTTCTAATACCCTCACTATATCCATTTTTGCCAATCACTAAAATTTCCGATTTCTCCTTATTATGTGAGGCTGTGAAACACAGATAATGTCTTTGTTTTGTTCAAGTGAGTGTTGAAGGTGATCAGCTCTCCATGAAAATCAACTCTCCATTGAAGATAAGCCTTATTGAGGAAGACCCTTTAAAAATGACATGTCAGTAAATGTGTTACAAAGAATCACAAAGAGAACTGAAGGGATTTTGGAGCAGGCATTCATAGTCTGTAAATCCTGCCGACTACTCCAATCCCTTAATATGGATGTAATCAGCCCTGAGGTAATTGTAGAGAGCGGCCTGTGGCATTTGATAATCTCAGAAAGATGTGCATGACAAGACATTATGAATCAAGGAGATAATCAACAATGGACAACCAGACAAGTGGACAGACAGCCAATCAGTATTTTTGCATTGCATTTTATTTTAATTCCAATTAAAGTACATTCTTTTAATTCTTCATTCTTAGAAGTGATTGGTCTGGGTTGATTCTTCGGGGCTAAAAGAGAAACAGGCATATTGTCAAATTAATAGAAAAAGATGACAGTTCTTGAAATTTCATGGGTGACTTTATAGAATCTACTGAGAGTTCAGTGAGCAGTTGAATTGACAGAAAGAGAAGAGAGAGGAGGCCTCACTGCAGTGTGTGATCAAAAACAAGATGGAGAATGTAAGACACCCGTCCTTTAAAAAACACTCATTGTTTGGAATTCAATTAACAGGACAAGTTTCTCAGAATGGGACCTTCTGTCTGCTTCACCTCCTGCCACACCTATGAGATCCACAAAAGTGTTTATTTCTGCAAACAAGTGAATCATCATCTCATCTCACCAAGCGTTTGCCTCTGTAGCCCACACATGCTTACCAACTTATTGAAGTCTTGAAAGATCACGGTTCTAATCCTTTATTTTTCCAAATCCACTGTAGAGAAAAGCCAAGCAAAATGACACCTTTTATTGGCTAAATAAAAAGATTACAATATGCAAGCTTTCGAGGCAACTCAGGCCCCTTCTTCAGGCAAGATGTAGATGTAGATGTAGATCTGTGGAACCTGCGTCAAAACTAGAAATTCTGTCTGACTCCACACTGGTGGCACTCACTCCAATAGGGAAGAAATGCTCTGACAAACTGCTGCTGGCACACATTAAATAGAACATTCCAGATTATTCTGATCACCTGCAGTTTGCATATCATCACTACCACTCCACAGTAAATGTCATATCCTTTGCCATATCCTGTGCACTTCATACCATCCTGGCCCAAGTGGATAACACAAGCTGCAATGTCAAAGTCCTGTTTACAGACTACAGCATCAGCATCACATCTTCCATGCTGATCCTCAACACAGGCATTCCATGGGGTGGTGTGCTACATACCCTGCTAGGGTTAAATTCCATCATGGAATCTGTAGGTTACTCTGCCATTTTAGGCCAGACCACCAACAATGATGAGAAGAGGTCTACCTGCTGACTCAGTTGAATCAGGTCAACAATCTCACACTAAATGTTAGTAAAACCTAGAGCAGGGTGGATACTTCAGGAAGAAGAACACAGACGTTGACATTGGACAGGATGCTGTGGACAGGGTTAGCCACTCTTGTAATGATCGTCACTGATGAACTGAAATGGGCACCACACATTACCACACTACCACCTCAAATGCAGGACCAGATCTTATTTTTCTCCATCTGCTCTCATTAACTTTTACAAATGAACAGTGGAGTCTATGTTCAATGGCCGCACCACATCCTGACATGACACCTGCACAGCTCAAGAGTGTAAAGCCCTGCTGAAGGCATTGCAGATGGCACAGAACATCAATGGAACCCAGCTGAGGTGCCTTATCTTCAGGACGCACACAATACTCAACCAGGATCAATAAATACCTCGGCCATCCTGCACAGCTGCTTTACTTGCTCATCTCTTAAGAGCCTTTGGCGCTCACACACCTTATCTAGTTTGTTTCTTGTAAAGTTTCAGATTTGCATTCTACCTGTGAATTTGTCACAACACTTTGTGCCAGTGAAGAATGCAAAACAAAAATCAACTGAATTGATTTGAGCTGAACTGGTCGATTCAGGGACAGTTATCTACCCAGAGGTCGTAAAGTTATTAAACAGTCAATCATAAGAACTAAACTTGTATAAATGTACAGTGTGTACATTTCTATGTTGCATGCTTGTGCAAAATGACTGCTGACAACATTTATTTCTTGTGGATCCTTGTGGCTACAGGGAGTGTAAAGTATAAAGATGCTCTACTATCTTAGTTTCCAGGGAGGAACATTTATTAGTTACTTTCAGTAGTTAATATGTACTTTAATTTAAGGTAGAGATGACAAGTGAATAAATTGTGATGAGCCTCCCACAAACCAAAGTAATCAGGAAAAGAACTGACATAAAGCCTTGAGCGGCACATTCTTCATTCTACTCACTCTTCGTATGTCGCCCATAATGACCTTTTTAAAAGTTTAGGTTCTTGATCGAACAATTGAAAATGAGATAGCTGAAAAATAAGAAGAAAATTACAATGAGGACTTAGTAACTGGAAAATAGAATTCAGATGACCTGCTGTTTCAAAGTAAGGAGAAGACATTTACCAACTGGGAAAATGCAAAAAAAAAACATTAAGAAGAAGAAAAGGCCTTGTAAAAACATTTTAGTACAAATTTCAAAGATCAGAACTCACAGCGATTGCCACAAAGCTCAGGCACAGCAGAACATGCAAGGTGAAGGGTCTCATGGTGGTGCTGACACCGGGATGTCTGTTGTGTTAAACAGCAACGCCTCCTTATATAGCAGATCAGGCGGGGTGGGACAGTTCTACAGGGTGGGGTGATGCCAACTGGAGTGCAACGCCAATTCAAATCAGATCTGCTTTGCATTGGAAGTAGAACAAACAGAACCTGCAGTCAAATCCCAAACTGTAGCTGCGTTTTTCCAAATTTACCAAAGCTCTGCAGCCTTTCGTTTGCTTCATAGGATGATTCAAACACCAGTGTGACGTGTGCTCAAATAATTCCACAGACCGTTTTAAAAGTTTTGGTAAGATTTTAAGGTAAAACAGTTCCCACAAAAATAGAGAAAAAAATTGGAATTAAAGAAGAGAAAAGTTCTGTTTAAGGCTTATATATCTTGTTTCATTCTTTATGTTTGCTCATGCTGTTGTGCTTGAGGCACGACAGGCAAGCTGAACACATTAGACACGTTCAGCACGGTCAGAACACTGTATGCCACCTTCTGTTCTATTTGCCATCACATCTGACAGTCCATGCTAGCAGTAGGACTTATTCCTCACTTGGTTAATCAACACTCAGTTTTACAGATAATCACCAAGAAAGTTCTATCTCATGTTAACTCACAGGTGGTAGAAGGCTGCACCATATTCTAGGTAGCTATAAGACACTGATGTTCTATAGACAATAAGCAAACACTATATGAATTTAACAATAAACATTAACTTTCTAAGACTGACTCTTGCACAAACCCGAAAGGTCAGGTCATCAATTCTGCAAAGGATTTGCATTCTGAAAAACATAAAATTTTTGCATCAGATTTGTGAGGAATTGTGATGGCAAGATGACTGGGCGAGAGTAAATCTAAAATGGCACGACTTGTGGGGTGTTCCTAGCATGCAGTGGTTCATACCTTCCAAAAATGGCATAAGGAAGAACAACTGGTGAACCAGAGACAGGGTCACAGGCACCCAAGGCTCAATGACACGCATGGGGAGTGAAGGCTCGTCCATCTGGTCTGATCACACAGAAGAGCTACTGGAACACAAATTACTGAAGAAACCAAATGCTGGCCAAAAGTGAAACGTGTCAGAGCACACAGGGCTGTGTAGACGCAGACTGGTCAGAGTGCCCATGATGACCCCCGTCCACCAATGAAGCGCCTACACTGGGTATCTAACTGTCAGAACTGGACCCTTGAGATAAGATGGCCTGGTCTGATGAATCATGTTTTCTTTGTTGTAATGTTCTGCTCAAAAACCTCGGATCCTGGCATTCATGTGGATGTTACTTTGACACGTCTTTCCTGACTAAAAGTGTTGTAGACCACGTACCCCCCCTTCATAGCAGAAGTTTGCCCTGATGGCAGTGGTCTTTTTCAGCAGGATAATGCACACATCCACAGTGCCAGAAATATTCAGGAATGGCTTGAGTGACATGACAATAATTTAAGGTGTCGACATGGCCTTCTGCTTCCCCAGATCTCAATCTGATCGAACATCTGTGGATTGTGCTGAGAAAACAAGTCCAGTCCATGGAGGTCTCACCTCGCCAGTTGCAGGACTTAAAGGATCTGCTGTGATGTCTTGGTGAAGATTCCAGAGGACACCTCCAGAGGTCTTATGGTGTCCATGCCTGAATGGTCAGAGCTGTTTTGGTGAGATAAGGAGTATCTACACCGTATTAGGCAGGAGGTGTTAATGTTGTGGATGATTAGTGTATATGCCGTATATGTCGTGGAATAAACACAAACAAACTGGTCAAGTGTTGGGGATCCAGGGGAACCCCATTTAATGTCCAAAGGAGTAAAAGGACAAAATGTGTTAGTTCCTGGTATGTTCTGGCCACATTTCTCACTGCTGAGCCATTTTTATCTTCTTCCATGGGGACTCCGGCCTTCTCAGAAGTTTGTCCTAAAATGATAAGAAGTTGTCTTGCATTCCCTAATCACCTGCTGTTGCTTCTTTAGTTTACTTCTTAGCTTCTTATTCATCCTATCTTGAGAAATTTTGTGAATTCCAGGTGAACTTGTTCTTTATCATATCTTTAACAACACCACTGCTCTCCATCTCCATAATTAACATTTGTTCTGCTTTTTCTGTTGTCATTCTGCTTTAACGTTTACTGGACTAAAATTGCTTGTAAGTGTTATTTTAGTTCAGTTTTTGGGATTTAGTTAAGTTTAATTGAGTTTTTGTAGTTTTCATCTTCCACAACACTCTTCAACATATTAGATATGCTTAAAATGTATTTACTTTTCTGCTCTCCTGTTGTGTTTTGCTGAACCATTTCAGGCTTGTGTTCGTGTTTTGGAACATCCAGATTTAGCTTTCTTGTCTTCTTCTTTTCTTTTTCAGTATTTCTCAGTCCCTTTGAAACATTTCCCAGATCAGAAATGAAATTCTCAAAACTTCTTGTCCAACCTCCACATCATTTAATCACTTGAGCGCATCACAAAAGCGATACCTCATTGTTTTGAACAAACTACAAATGCTTTGACTCATTCATGCCAAGTGTCCACTGTTTCCTACATTATCAATCACTTATGTCATGTTTTATACTGGCCCTCCATTGAACAGTCTTAGCCCCCTCAGACATTGAGGCATTTATTTTTAGCATAAGTTATTACATTCAAAATGGTTTAAGCAATCGTCATAATCTGTCAATCATATTTACTGTACATTCCTATTAGACTTTTCAGTAAATGTGCTATGAATTGGTGAATTGCTCTCAAGTGAATCTTGAATTTCACCAATGAAGGGAAACGTTTGAAGTGTTATGATCAGCCAGTCCTCTAAAAAACTTCATACGTGCCTCTCACGACCCTTCAGCTGGTAAGCAGGTATTGACAGAGCACAGCACAGAGTTTCAGTGTTTGACTATGGAAGAACAACAAGGAAACGAACAGCCGGGAAGAAGAAGAGGAGCAACACTGCGAGGGGGAAGATTTGGGAGGCAAGAGAGAGGAAGAGGTGGAAGTGTCTGAAGACACAGACACACTCCTGATGAAATAAGGGCCACAATTGTGCACCGCGTCCTCAATCTTGGCCTTACAATGACTAAGGCTGGTCGAAGGGTGCAGCCAAATGTTGAGAGAACAACTGTCTCCTCAATCATTGAAACATTTTGTAGAGACAGCAGGTATGAAATCCAACAATGTGCACTGGACTCTAATACTGTATACTTACTCGAATGCGTTCAAAGTGCAGTGTGTCACTTACATCTTACAGTATACAGTAGATATGCTGGTGAAGATGCAACTCCCTTCACAACAGTGTAGGTATATAGAAGGCCTTATCAGCTTAAGGCAGGACAGTTTCTAGTTTATCCGTGGTATTATAAATTAAACTTGGAGGAATGGCACATACCTGCGTCCTTTCCGGTGCTCAGGAGGGGGTGTGGGGCGGTGTCAGCGGTCACTGTATGGCACGTCTTGGGGGGATTTTGGATGGTGTTGGTGGCATCTCTCCTCGGCGGGCTTTCTGGGAGTTGAGTCGGTGGCCGCTTGTCCGTGTCCTCGGGAGGCAGCAAGATAGGGCACAGCATTGGGTCTTGAAGGCTGGATTTGTTTTTGAATGGCTTTTGTTTTGTCACTTTTGTTGTTCGCTGAGGAGGCACAGTTGAACAGGACCAGTGTGGGTGTCGGGAGGTGTGCGTGGGCGTGAAGTAGCGCCATCTAGTGTTCAGGTGACTGAGAGCGCGTGGATAGCTCCCAGGTTTAAAGGTGCATGAGGCACGTGTCAGGGCGATGGGTGTCCAGGTCCCTTGTCAGCTGATTGCTGGGAGAGCTTATAAAGACCTGTCGGGGAAGTGGAGAGAGGGATGCTGGGTGAGCAGGAGGACGTACGGTGTTACTTCAGAACAGGAGTAGGATAATAAAATGAATCTTTATTTGAGAGAAGGACAATGAGGGAACAATTGGATGGGTCCAATTTATTTTGTGACTGTTTGCGCCATTTACTGCACAATAAATTGCACTTTTTTTCGAATTACATTTCTATGTCGGCATCTCTTACTGTACCACTGACCACGGTCCCTCTATCAAGGACTTGCGGTCTGCCAGTTTTATCTTTTAAGGACCCGAGTGCCTGACAATGCTTCATATGCATACATACTGTATATATACTGTAGACACAAACTCACGGATACTCATATGCATAGATATATACAGTATGTATTTATACTACAGTGTCTATGCACAGTGTTATATCTCACTCCATCTTATGTTTTGCACAGGGGTGCCAAAGGTCCCCTTCTTGCATCTCAACAGGAGGACGTTATTTGCACCATGGTCATAGCAAATAATGCCATTAGATTAAGGGAGCTACAGAGTGCCATTAGGGAAGACTTCATATCTTTTTACAACAATCCTATCCTAGTGACAGGGTGCGGAAAAGACACCAGATGAGCAAGAAAGATCTCTACCATGTGTAACACCGTGAAGGAGCTCCGGTACCAGTATGTACAGGGACACTATCTGTGCACATAAAGGAACATAAAGTATGTGCACATTTGATGGAACTGTATCTTCTTCAAAATGAAAATACATGTCATTCATACAACTTTTTTTTTTCTTCTGGGATAAAGCGTATGATGGGACTTTAATCAAGTGAACCACCTCATGTACAGTACCTGGATTAGGGTGGCTTCAACCTGACTAAAGGCAGAAGGCCTGCTCAAAATGTCATCAGTCACAGAGCTACTGTCAGGCCAGTAAGTGGCAGGCCAGCATGGAGGGGACATCACTATGTGTGCTGCTCTGTTCAGTGCATGGTATGCTAATCATACTGTCACGTGACACACAGCATCTCCTAACCTTCTTAGCCTCCCTCTACAGGGATCTCATTCCTGATGATGAGAGGGGGCTGATTCAAGATGATTTATCAAAGTATGTGGTAATTTGGGATTATGTAAATTTCCATCCCTCAAGCACCATCAGCCAATACTACATGATGCTGATGGAATTCCTCCTACTCTGTTCCCCATTCTTTAACCCAATTCAGAAGTTCTACTCAGCATGAAGGTGGAAGTTTTACGATCGTCAGCCACATACTCAGATGACCCTGCTGGGTGCCATGGATGCACCACATGAGGACATCACAGCAGACGCCTACAGAGGCTGGATTAGACATTTCAGAAGATTCTTTCCACACTGCATTGCAAAGGAAGATATACTTGTGGTTGACAATCTGTGGTCTGACAGACAGGAACGTCAAGAAGTGTAGAAAGACTGCACTGTAATTCTCCATAAAGCGCTGCATGCACTGCAGTGTGATATGATGGTTAAGACTTTGGACTTCAAACCCTGAGCTTGTGGGTTCAAATCTCAGTACTGACACCATTGTGTGACTATAGGCACTGTGTTTTTAACCTCTGGTTTTAATGGGATTCTACATTTTTGTGGATTATTTATTAATTTTCACGGAGCACCGCACCTTCATTTTGGGACACTTGTTTTGTGATTTTTTTTATAATAAAAGCACTAGTGTGTTTCACTTTCCCCTTGCTTCATGTGTGATTTGTCCCTACAGTATCTGCCACGCTGATCCGGTAACGTTATTGACGGGGTCAGGATTAAGACTCTCCTACAAATGGGAAGAGGGAGCATGGAGCAGGACCCACACCGTCACAAGCTGTAGTGCCATAACTGACACTTCCTCACAATGCAGGTCATATGCCTCATTCAGGACTCTGTGAGCAACACAAAGTGAAACCAGCAGTACCCAAGGATTCTCTGAAGAGACACAGTAATGAAGGAGTCCAGTCTTCATCTCTGGTCACTGGATAGCATCTATGCCTCACAAATAGGAAGCACCAGGGCTCTAAAGACTTCGACCTTTGTACTATTTCGCCACACGCCCCTTTCCAGCGACCTCATGACCCCCCACACTCTCCCAATCCATCTGACTTCACAGGAGGAGTCACCAGAGACACGAATGTCACTGCCAAGGTAAGTAAACCTCTCGATGAGGTCAACACTCTCTTCACAGACAGACACACTGCTGATGGCCGTGCCTAAGAGGTCATTAAAGGCCAGGATGTTGGTTCTTATCAGGACCCTTGCAGGCCCAGACACTCAGAATTCTCACTCAGTCTCTCGAGCGCCCCGATCAGAGCATCCATTGACTCCGTGAAGATCACAACATCGTCAGCAAAGTCAAGATCAGTGAGTCTTTCTTCACCAACAGATGCCCCACAGCTGTAGACCCCCCCGACACTGCCAACACCCAATACATGCAAGCATTGAACAAAGCAGAAGCAAAACACACGAACCTCAGAATAAACTGGAAAAAACACTCTGGACAGCTCTCACAGTACCAGTGTACAGGCTGTTCATGATATCCAGCAGCTTTGAGTGAATCCTGCGAAGTCTCAGGATGTCCCACTGGGCAGCTCGATCAACTGAGTCAAACACTTTATGAAAATCAACAAAGGCTTCAAAGATACTCTGCCAATATTTGCGTTTGCACTCCATGAGAACCCTCAGTGCCAGGATGATGTCGATGGTAGACTTCTTAGGTGTAAAACCAGACTGCTCCAGTTGCTGGTAGGTGAGCAAGTGATCATGGATCCTATTGAGGATGACCCTAGCAAGGACCTTACAGGGCACCGAGAGCAGTGTTATCCCCCTGTAGTTGCCACAATCCAGGCGATCACCCTTCCCTTTCCAGATAGGGACGACAAGGACTGTCCCATCAGCTGACCTTGGATGAAGGCATCAGCCAAATACGTAAATGTAAATTCTATCTTTACACTGCTAATTTTGTATTTTTTTGTTTTGTGCGATATAGTTCTGTAAAACAGTCTTGTCATTTTCTTTTGTGTATCACAACGATATTCTGTCAACAAATTAGAGAACAAACAGTAAAAGCGAAAATGTGTACTGTCATGTGTAACTGTGTACTACAGTGCATCCAGAAAGTATTCACAGCGCATCACTTTTTCCACCTTTTGTTATGTTACAGCCTTATTCCAAAATGAATTAAATTCATTTTTTTCCTTAGAATTCTACACACCCGATAATGACAACGTGAAAAAAGTTTACTTGAGGTTTTTGCAAATTTATTAAAAATAAAAAAAACTGAGAAATCCCATGTACATAAGTATTCACAGCCTTTGTTCAATACTTTGTCGATGCACCTTTGGCAGCAATTCCAGCCTCAAGTCTTTTTGAATATGATGCCACAAGCTTGGCACACCTATCCTTGGCCAGTTCCACCCATTCCTCTTTGCAGCACCTCTCAAGCTCCATCAGGTTGGATGGGAAGCGTCGGTGCACAGCCATTTTAAGATCTCTCCAGAGATGTTCAATCAGATTCAAGTCTGGGCTCTGGCTGGGTCACTTGAGGACATTCACAGAGTTGTCCTAAAGCCACTCCTTTGATATCTTGGCTGTGTGCTTAGGGTCGTTGTCCTACTGAAAGATGAACCGTCGCCCCAGTCTGAGGTCAAGAGCGCTCTGGAGCAGGTTTTCATCCAGGATGTCTCTGTACATTGCTGCAGACTGTGCTCATTGGGACCTTCAAAGCAGCAGAAATTTTTCTGTAACCTTCCCCAGATTTGTGCCTTGAGACAATCCTGTCTCGGAGGTCTACAGACAATTCCTTTGACTTCATGCTTGGTTTGTGCTCTGACATGAACTGTCAACTGTGGGACCTTATATAGACAGGTGTGTGCTTTCCAAATCATGTCCAGTCAACTGAATTTACCACAGGTGGACTCCAATTAAGCTGCAGAAACATCTCAAGGATGATCAGGGAAACAGGATTCACCTGAGCTCAATTTTGAGCTTCATGGCAAAGGCTGTGAATACTTACGTACATGTGATTTCTGTTTTTTTATTTTTAATAAATCTGCAAAAACCTCAAACTTTTTTCATGTTGTCATTATGGGGTGTTATGTGTAGAATTCTGAGGAAAAAAATAAATTTAATCCATTTTGGAATAAGGCTGTAACATAACAAAATGTGGAAAAAGTGATGCGCTGTGAATACTTTCCGGATGCACTGTATGTACTGCCATACATACGAAAAAAGTGCAGCCTTGTGTAATTTCAGTCATTGCCATCAAAACCTCAGCCACAGTTCACCTCCGAATATCCTCACAGAGTCCACTGGTATGTTCACAACATGGCTAAGCATTGTGACTCTCTTGTTTGTAAAGAATGTCACATGGACTTGTCATTCTGATGGCACTGACATCTTCATTGACCTAAATGTTTACTTTTCGAAGATTATGAGCGTGTTGAAAGCTTTTACAGGTAATGCATTGTGTTGTGCAGTTTCTATAAATTGTTTCAAGAAATGCACTTACTGTTTTGCAGATGCTAAGTATGAATCGAGAAATGCTCCAAGGTGACTGAGAAAAACAGTAACGATAAATAACTAAACCAATAAAAGTCAATCAGGCACTCGGCCTTCACTACCAACTGTAAAACCTCACACTTTAGTATTGTTGTGTTTTTTACTCTCTGCAGAGACCAAAAGCCCCCACAGTACTGCAGGTGAGGTCTCCTTAGGGTGTTATACGTCGTAGTTTAAATCTAACCTCTCTTGACTTGTACTCTACACATTGGGGGTGTTATATACCCTAAGACCCCGTTAGCCTTCTTCATCACTTCTGTACACTGTGTGGATGTAGACAGTGACAATCCTATTCTGACTCCTTCTCGTAAGGTGTGTCTTCAAGTCTTACACCTTCCATTGTGTTTTCATATCCCACATTTGTTTCTTCCTACATGCCACTCTGTATATTATTATTACATGCATTAAACTCCATCTATCTACACAAGTCTGAACTTCTCCCAGTTCCCTCTTGTGAAAGATAGAGGCACTGTCGACCCCTTGAACCCTCAGACCAGACGTCAGACAACAGGTAAAAGTCCAAAGATGAATATTTATTATAATAATAAAGTGCACAAAGCACCACCACTCCACTATACTCAATAACAAATCAATAATTAAATAACAATAATCAATCCTCCACTCTCCCAGACGCTTAGCCACCCTGCCTCCCAACTCAGCTCAATGTCTGGGATTTCCCACAGTCCTTTTATAGTCCTTGACCCGGAAGCGTTTCACCCTCTCTGTCCATGTGACCTGGAACACTTCCGGGTTAGAAAAAAATCCTTCTTTTCTTCACCCAGGAAGCACATCGTTCCCTTTGTCCACGTGACTCTGACGTACTTCCTGGGCATAAGGCAAATAGTCTCTGTGCCTCCTCTAGCGGGCCCCAAGGTATCCAACAGGGCTGAGAATAAAAACTACATTGTCCAGTATTCCTTGCTGGCATTCGGGGCACCTCCATGCTGCAGGAAGGGCTCCACTTGGCGGCCTGGGGGTGTTGGCCGGGATGACATGCCGGCCATATCCCACACTCTCTAGTGGGGGATAAAGTCTATGAATAGCATCCTGACCTCTAGAAAAGAAAGATGCATATGTCAGGATGCTATTCATAGACATTAGCTCCCCCTTCAACACAATCATCCCTCCAAAGCTGGTTGTAAAACTGAGCAGGTTGGGCCTGAACATCACCCTCTGCAATTGGATCCTGGACTTCTTGACAGAGAGGCCCCAGTCAGTTCGGATGGGCTGCAACACTTCCAGCATCCTCACACTGAGCACTGGAGCGCCGCAGGGCTGCGTGTTTAGACCACTGCTCTTCACCCTGCTGACTCACGACTGCACAGCCACGCACAACACCAACCACATCATCAAGTTTGCGGATGATACGACGGTGCTGGGACTGATAAGCAGGGATGATGAAACAGTAAACAGAGATGAGGTGGAACGGCCGTCCGCATGGTGTGAGGACAGCAATCTATCTCTCAATGTTGACAAGACAAAAGAGATAATCGTGGACTTCAGAAAATCACATCCTGCCCACATCCCACTCAGCAGTTTAGATGTGGAGACTGTTAGGAGTACCAAGTTCCTTGGCGTGCACATAACTGAGGAACTTGCATGGATGCATAACACCTCATCAGTAATCAAGAAAGCCCAGCAGAGACTACACTTCCTGAGGCGGCTGAAGCGAGCAAGTCTTCCCCCTTCCATCCTCACCATGTTCTACAGAGGCACCATTGAGAGGGTTCTGACCAGCTGCATCACTGTCTGGTATGGCAACTGCAACATATCTGACCGCAAGTACCTGCAAAGGATAGTGAAGACAGCAGAGAACATTATTGGGGTGTCTCTCCCTTCATTACAGAACATATTTTACAAACGCAGTGTCCGCAAGGCCTGCAGCATTGTGCAGGAGCCCTTACACCCCTCACATGGACTTTTCACATTTTTGCCATCCAAGAGAAGATAGTGCAGCATCAGAGCCAGATCTGCCAGGCTGCAGGAGAGTTTTTACCCCCAAGCTGTCAGACTCCTTAACACCAGGCTGCCCCCTGGGATCTTCCACACGGCCTCAACCACCTCTAAAAACAGAACTTTTATACATGTGAGCCACTGTACTGTAAAGACGAGTGTGCAGGTAGAAAAGAACTGAAAATCTCATACTGACCTTTAAGGATTTCGACAATCTTGATATCCTTCTGCTATGAAACATTCTGATCTGTCATTGTTTACACGTCTTAAACAACTATTATCATACACTGATCATTTCTGTATTACGATATCTATTATTTATGTATGTATGTATGTATGTATGTATGTATGTATGTATGTATGTATGTATGTATGTATGTATGTATCTAAATTACACAATACCATACATTGCATCAATGTTCATATTGATTACTACACGTCAATATTGCTGCTACATCTTTTTCTTGTCTTTGCACAATGTCTTGTCTTATTTGTGTTTTAATTTTAAATTTACATTTTTTAATTCTATTTTTAATTTATTATTTTTACTTCATGTTTTTAAACTGTGTTCCCTGTGCTTCGCAAATTTCGTCTGTCTTTATACTTGTATATGGTTGAGATGACAATAAAGTTCACTTTGACTTTGACTTGAAATTAGTAGAGCACCTACCTGAAACTCTTCAGAGGTGTCTCCTCACTACTAAAGTCCATCAATCTGGCTATCGGAGCACCTCAGGTAGGATCCTGGCTTTGGATTGAGTGACCGAAGAGGAGAAAATGAAACAAATGATGTTTCACTGAGCCCTGGTGAACAGTGGGAGGCAGGATGAATGCACAAGCACAGGACAAGGCAGACGGGTGTTTAGGGAGATGCAGAGGATCGGAGCGAGAAAGGAGTTTGCAGTTTTGATTACAAAGGAACTTAATGGTCATTTTAAGGGACAATGTAAGTGTTGTCTTGAGTGCAAGGTCCGATTCTCCATCTATTTCATCCCCGGTCATTCCAATATCTTTCCAGTAAACAACTCAGTGGTAAATTTCAATAACTGCTAGGCTTATATATCACAATTGAAATTGTATTAATATGTATGCTGTGCATATAAAGAAGACATTATTACTACTTATTACAGTGCAGTAAGGAGACCTGGGTTCACATGTTCTCTCTATGTCCATGTTGGTTTCTTCCAAGTGTTCTGTTTTCCTCCCACAGTCCACAGATATGCAGGTTAGGTGGACTAGTAACACTAAACTGGCCCCTAGTAGGTGTTTGTGAATTTGTGAGTTCACTGCCACGCAATGGACTGGTGCACAGTTGAGGTCTTGTTGCTGCCTTACACCCTATGCATGCTGGGATAGTCTCAAGATTAGGCAGGTTTAGACAATGGTATGGGATTACCAAGAGGTTTACCTTACCTTAACTATTTAAACATTTTTCACGATTTTCCTCCCCTACAGTTTTGTCTGTGTGCTTCCATAACTTCAGCAGAGATTCGTTTTTCAAACTCATCACATTCCATTCTCCTAAGGGTGAGTTCATGACTTATCAAATTGGGATCTATATGAAAAGGTCTGACTTGATTTGACCTCTTCTTACTGTTACTGAGGTTCAGCTGGTGCCATAAACTCAGAGTGTATCTGGTTAACTCAAGATGGATGCAATCAAGTGATGGACGACCTGAGAAACGATGGAGGAGAACATCAATGATGGCTGATGAAGACAAAGAGGAGGATGTGACATCAACAGAGGGAGAGTCAGTGACTTGGATTGTGGAGCTGAAGAGATGTATAGTGTGTTACATGGTAAGACATGAGTCACAGACCATCCTGATTTTGTGGAGTTTAATAAAACAGAAGACAAATAATGAAGGAGCTGAAACAGAAGTAATGCTTGAGGTTTATGAATGGCACACATCTGTATTAACACAAAAGGGATAACATGAGAAGTTGCATAGAAATCTACAGCACACTGGTGAACAACAAATAGGACACTGCAGTTCTGAAGCTGTGCTTTACATAATGAAATGTTATTTAAATGATCCAAATTAAAAGCTTCTTTGGAGTTGCCCTATTTGACTGTAAATTAGTTAATTGATGTGAGAATTAAAGCAATTCAGTATCCAGCGAGTGACGTGACACATACCTGGAAGGTAAGAACATACAAGAGCTGACCTCATACATTTATAGACAAACATTTATTGTATCTTCAGTGAACACAAAGAAAGGTGCAGCTTCTGCTACTGGTGTAAGACCCCAATTTCAACACTCACTCGAACTGAGGAGTTTGATCAGAATGACTGACGACACAACACAGCCAGGCACACTCATCAGGGCCATTTAAAAGGTCTGACTTGATGCTGTGAAGTGACTTCAGGTTTACAGCGTCAGACCTCTGGGTGGGCCTGTTATTTGTGTATGAGTGCGGTCTATTACACTTGTGATGTTTGGGATGTCTAAACAACTTGATCAAGTGTCACTGAGAACACCTTAGGTCAGGAGAAATAAATCTGACATTCACCAGGCATCTCCTTGAATTGCACAGATGTCATAACAGCCAGATGAACAGACTACTAGCACAGTGCTCGAGTGTTTGAGGCCATGAGGCGATGATAACTTCATGTCATGTTGGGTTTTTCAAAGCCAGAACTCTGATGAAGAGTTATTAAGAAATTCCAAGGCATCGGTGCCCCCCTTTAATAACCTTGGGACATCTGGAGTCAAAGCCCAATGTACAATCTGAGCTCCTCACTTACTGGGCTGAGCCCACCATGGCTGATCCTACAGGGCTGTTGAGAGCAGGCAGACCTTTATAAGTTCTGCATTCATCAGGACAAGTGCCACACCATAACTGACAGTTTTTTTAAGGTGTTTTACTGTCAGATACAAAATAATAAAAATATGCTTTAATATGATCTTACAAATAATAAATAGAACAATATGAACAATTAAAAAGAAAAATACAGAGGGTGAATGGAATTAATGCTTGAGCTGTGCAGTGCAGTCTGCTTACTATTCACATTCGGTGTGATCTTGACGTCTTTATTATCAGACGATTGTTGGATAATGTAGTAGAATTGGCGAACATGAATGTTGAAATGTGTTTTAGTTATCTTGCTTTCTTTTAATTAAGGTTGTGGAGGAGTTCAAGTATCTCGGGGTCTTGTTCACGAGTGAGGGAAGAATGGAGCGTGAGATCGACAGGCGGATCGGTGCGGCATCCGCAGTAATGCGGGCGCTGCATCGGTCAGTCGTGGTGAAAAAGGAGCTGAGCCGCAAGGCGAAGCTCTCAATTTACCAGTCGATCTATGTTCCTACCCTCACCTATGGTCATGAGCTATGGGTAGTGACCGAAAGAACGAGATCGCGAATACAAGCGGCTGAAATGAGTTTCCTCCGCAGGGTGTCTGGGCTTTCCCTTAAAGATAGGGTGAGAAGCTCAGTCATCCGGGAGGGGCTCAGAGTAGAGCCGCTGCTCCTCCGCATCGAGAGGAGTCAGATGAGGTGGCTCGGGCATCTGATCAGGATGCCTCCTGGACGCCTCCCTGGTGAGGTGTTCCGGGCACGTCCAACCGGGAGGAGGCCCCGGGGAAGACCCAGGACACGCTGGAGGGACTATGTCTCTCGACTGGCCTGGGAACGCCTTGGGATTCTCCCGGAAGAGCTAGAAGAAGTGGCCGGGGAGGGGGGAAGTCTGGGCATCTCTGCTCAAGCTGCTGCCCCCGCGACCCGACCTCGGATAAGCGGGAGACAATGGATGGATGGATGAAATCGTTAAAAGCATTTTCTGGATGGTAAGTGCAGTATAAACTGTAAGTTGTTATTCTTTTCATTTTCTTCAACTTCTGACCTCTGCAACAGCAGGTGGTTTAAAATCCTGAAAGAGAACATTGTAAGCAGCTGTAGAAGACAGGCATTCAAGATAACAAAAAAACGTCCCTTTGTCAGAAGGACCTTTTACTGACAACTGAGAAAAGTCAAAGCTTCATAAAGCAAAATGGCTGTATAACAGTGAGACGCTTGACCTTCCCATGTGCTGACATGGCCTGTCAGATGACAAAGAGGGGCTTGGTGTGTTCAACTTGGCCTCGGCAAGCTTTAACAACAGTCAGAAGCATCAAGGACAAGCATAATGAAGGATGAGTGAGCAGCAGAAAGTCCATCTCGTGAGACGTTTGAGATGTTTGAGCTCAGAATGCCAACACACAGCAGGTCGGCCATCATTGGCCTTAACAGCTGATGAAACTTCCAGGTTTTGTGGGGATTTGTCACGTCCATTTGCATCTTCTTCTGCTTTTGGCACATTTAAGCATATCATGAATGTTAAGTCTGTAACGAGTGAGTTGCACATTGTACCTGCTCTCCTTGCTTGCCTTAGTATTTGCTCTATTCTGTAGGAAAAGAGGAGATGTCCTCTAACAGGGAAAGTGAAGCACAGTAGCAGATCATTCTGGGTGAAGAACAGGCCGTAGTTCTGGTGCAAGTGCTTTGAGGTGTGGGTTTTGTCTCCTTTCACGTCAGGTTAGTGCAAGGATAAGAAAATATGAGCTGGGGTGGAGGACGTATGTAAGGGTCTGCGTAACAAAGGATCGGGGTGTGGGAATTACAAGTATCCATGTTTTGGGAGAGCGTAAACCCAAAACACCTCCACAATAAAAGAGCTGATTGGATTAGAATTGTAGATGCAGTAATTTCCAGGCCCTTAGTGATACCACCAGCCAAGTGGATGACACAACCAAGGGTTAGGGGCTAAGAAGGAAAGTCCTGGTGACTCCTCTCACTGGTCAACAAGCATTTTGCTACTGGGATTCTTTCACCTGTACTTAAACAAATTTTACTTGCTGACTCCAAATCTGTCCCACTTTTTAGTTATGATGTTCCAGGTCTTGGACAACTAGGGTGACTAGACAGTAAAGGTGATGCATTTCAGCATTTAAGAAATTCCCTGTATGTTTGGTCTCAAGAAAAGTGAAGCCAAAATTAAGGAAGGTGTTTTTGTTGGCCCTGAAATCCATGAACTGATGCTTGACGATGAGTTCAAAAGGAAACTGAAGCCCACTGAATCAGCACACTCATTCGTGCAGGTTGTCCAGAATTTTCTTGACAGTCTAAGAGTAGAGAATTATACTGAGCTTGTGGAGAATATGCTGAAAGTATGTTAGCTTATGAGTGCTAAAATGTCACTGAACACACATTTGTGACATTCTCATCTTGATTTTTTCCACCAAATCTAAGTGATGTCAGAGATGAGTATGGGGAAAGATTTCATCAAGATATAAAGGTGATGGAAAACTGATATCGGGGAAAATTCACTCCGAGCATGATGGGTGACTACTGCTGGTTCCTGCAAAGAGACGGATGTACAGTACAAGCGCAAAACATTTGTGGGCACGCTGACCTTACTTTTATATTGAGGTAAACTGACATAAATATGCTTTACCGTGTCTCTGGTATCTTCTTCTGGTTTGTTTTCAGAATAAACACATCAAAACAATTTTGGTGGGACAGAGTCCAAACTCCAGATATCGTGTTAATATATTGATATTCAAAAGTGTCAAAACGTCAATGATGTGTATATCAAAAACCTGATGTGCTGGCTTAATTCCAATTTCATATATGAAATCAGTGTAAAAAAACTTAATAAAGTGCTGCTCTGAAGTTCCCAGAAGAAAACAAAAAATATGTTTTTGTAGACCAGTGATTGACCTGAAGCAGGGAAGCAGACAGTTGTACGGGTGTTAAATTAGGAATTGTAGAGGAACCAAGTGGGAAGTTGAGAGACGAGAATGAAAAAGCAGCAGATGGGATCAGTGCAGTAACAAAGGCACTAACTGAAGTGGAAAGTGACAATGTTGTTGGTGTGTGAGTGTCGACAGTCAATGTCTAACAGCTGCAACACCAGGCAGGAAAATGTAAAGTACTGACATGTGGAAAAGCCACAGCTAAGTCGAAGAGCAGACAAGGAACAGAAGAAAAATATCACAAGGCGTCTGCAGTAAAAGTCTGGACAGTGCTGATTGGGTCAAACTGAGACCCCAACATGTGGACAGGTGACATAATGTGACACAGATGAGCAGCATCAGAAACTGACCGACGAGCTGTCAGAGGACAGCAAACAAGCTGTAACCTCAGGTGCCTTTCAACTGGCCATCGTTGGCATCTCTCAGGAACAGCGTTTTGTAAAGGTCCTCATCTTCGACTGTCCTCATCTAGAAAAGCAGAGTCTTCTCTGGTGAAACATGCGGAGGCAGGAAGCCTGAGAGTAGAGGCCCTTGAGTTGATGTCTGCTTCACAGACAAGCCGAACATTAAAAATTGACAAAAGTAGAATGTAGGATAAAAATGGGCATCCCGGCCAGGGAGGAGCACAGGTCTGAAGGGAGGCCCGAGAGGAACGTTGTATGGATTGGCCAGCTGGGTGGAAAGATAACTTTGTGCCGAGCCAGTATTAAATAAAGGGTGGACCAGTAGAAGCAGGAACCCCCATGCGTTAGGGTGCACTTGTCCTTGTATGAGAACCCAGTAGGGACACCTGCAGGGGTACTAGGGAGATGGAGTCTGGAAGTTTAGGCCTGTAGGGCTCCCTTGGGAACGATAGAGGGTGCTGCCAGAGGTGGACCACTCTACATTGTCTGTACTGCCTAGGGGAATGGCACCAGAAACATTCCCGGCTCCAGCATAAAAGTAAGCTCCCAGCCACATATGGACGAGTCAGAGTCGGGAGGTGGTGGGCAAAACTCAGCAGAGGTGAAGAAAAAGGAAGAGTTGTTGGTTATTGATCATTTATTGTGTAATTGTGGCTTGTTATTGAGAGAGGAGTGTGGAAAGTGCCTGGGAGAAGAATACAAATCCTTTATTTTATTCTATTAATGTGTGGAGTGCAGACTGTGAGAGACGGTGATGTGAAAGATCGACAGGCTGTGCTAGAAAAGTAATCAGAGTGTGGTGAGCTCAATTAAAAATGTATTCCTAAGAAAATAAAATGCTCTTAGCAAAATATTCATTGGGAATAAGAGTGTCAATTATGATGGACCACTTTTAGGTACTTACTTTACGCTGTGTTTCTAGAACTTCTTCTTCCTCCTCCTCTTCATCTTTTCCCATTTCCATGTGGGGTCGATGTGCCTGATGAACCTTCTCCACACACCTCTGTCCTGCACCTCCTTGCCATTCAGCTTCTTGTTTCCTTCAGATCTTCTTTAATTTTATCCATTCACACTTTATCTTCTCCTGTACTTCTGCTCCCATCACCCTTTTGCCCACAAATTCATTGTCTCTCCTCATCACATGTCCATACCACCTCAACCTATATTCCTGTATTCGTTTCTTAGCTACCACCTTTTGTTGAACATCTGATTGTCTCATTTCTTAGTCTGTCCTTTTATGTAACTCCACACATCCATCTCAACTTTATCATTTCTGCCACATCCAACTTCTTCTCCTTTACCGTCTATGTCTTAGGTCATTGCTGGTCTTTCCACTGTCTTATAAATCTCACCTTTAACCATTACATACTTCCAATTGTTCCATCCACACTGCACTCTATGGGTTATCTTCTGCCTCTAATTCTCCATCACGGGCTACCACTGATCTTTCACTCCTTTCAATGGCTCTCCCTGATGGCTAACTTCTGAATCCTAACCATCATTAAACCTCACATATTCTGTCCTCATCTTCCTAGTTATCTTCAACTCTATATCTTCCAAATATAATATTTATAGAACACAGTGGTCATTTATTTTCTGGTACCACAACGTTATTTTGTTTTGAATATGGACGCCAGCACGTAATGATTCCTGTTACCATGACACTGCTCCCAGTTGCCTTACAATGTGGTTTCAGACATTGCCACGTCTTAAATCTTAAATACCGGTGTGATGGTTCACTCAGTATCCGTGATTTAGATATAAACACAACAGGGAGTCCCAAAGATCTGAAGTCCCCCAAAACACTTCCATAATTGCTCACTATGGGGCATTAAATGTCAAACCCTGTCTAGTAATGAGGGCAAACACAGGGTCTTCATAAAATAAAAACTTTATTTTCACAAAAATACTCCAAAGTCCATCCATCCATCCATTATCCAACCGGCTATATCCTAACTACAGGGTCACGGGGGTCTGCTGGAGCCAATCCCAGCCAACACAGGGCGCAAGGCAGGAAACAAACCCCGGGCAGGGCATCAGCCCACCACAGTACTCCAAAGTCATAATCATCAATCTGATTGGCCTGCAGTAATTGGCAGAGGAGTCAAATTCATAGAAACATGAAGGCCCTGCTGCATCTGGACAGCCATAGTATGAGAACAGGACCAATGGACAAACTCAGAGTGACCTTGTCTACAGGAGTGTGGTGCCTCAACACTCCAGTATGGTGGGAAAATGACCAGGACAGGGGGGCTGACCAGTGCAATGTGTTACCTTCACGTGTTAAACACTGGTAGTAGATGAGGGTTGTATGGCAAGGGTACAATGTGTTCCCCCTGTGCACCTGAAGGACACTTGGTGCCCCATGAATGTGATGCCAGTCTATACTAATATGGGCTGGTTGAAGTCAGAGTAACACCATGGGTGGATAAACAGGAAAGGTGGCCTGGTTGCCCATTAGAAGTGTGAGGACTGCTACCAAAGGGTGTTTTGTGAGAACACTTCCACACAGGGACACACTTGTACTCACACAGCGAGAGGTGACTGTCATTGGCACCTGTAGAATGTCACCTTCTAGACTGTGAAAGTAAACAGTCGCGCTTCACGTGTTTTGATGAATGCTTTGGTGCAGTGGTCAGGTAAACTGATAAACAGTTAACCAGGAGTATGTCACAGAAATCATATAGTCCAGGTAAAAACACGTCACCATTGAGAGTAGCCCTGGACAGACTGAGTGGGATGGGTGGACTTGCTTCACTTTAAACCTCCAGACATGATAAAGAGTCTAGAAACGTAACAAGACAAGGAAACTAAACAGAGCAGCTTTCTCCTTCAAGTTTCTCCATCTGGATTTCTTAGCAGGCGATGGGACATTGTAAGAATCGCTCATCAGCCTCTGCTTTGATATCGTTTGGACTTACAGGAAAAGTAAATGTGAAGTGGAGATGAAGTGCTTTATGTGAGAGGCTGAAAGAAACAGACATCATTGAAGTAAAACACCTGCCACCAGGCCAAACATGACATAAAACCTCAGTGAGTCGCTCACTTTCTTGTCAAAGTTTGCCCTTCTGTCTACTCTTTTTTTCTCTATGCCTTCATTTTCAACATGCGGTGCACACTCTGCCACACTTTTAAAGAACTGCTGTGCTCAGGTCGCAGCAATTATATCACCCACCCGGCAACAAGGTGGTATCCAAAAAATGAAGGTCAACTGATTTAAAATGAAAGCAACTAGTGACGGGACAATGAAGCTTCTTGAAGCTTTGAGGTTTACTTTCTATTTGTGCCGAAAAAGATTTGAATCCTTGAAGCATCAGCCCCAGTATGTACAGTGACATCTGGTAGTTAACTGAGGTCAAGGCAAATCTCTCAAGAGTGCAAGTGAACCAGCACTCACTGTTTCAACCTCATGTCACCATTAAAACGTCAGAAAGGTTTGTGTTC
The DNA here is from genome assembly GCF_900747795.2 of Erpetoichthys calabaricus. Lineage (NCBI taxonomy): Eukaryota > Metazoa > Chordata > Cladistia > Polypteriformes > Polypteridae > Erpetoichthys > Erpetoichthys calabaricus. Next base: position 348,845,691 of record NC_041394.2, on the reverse strand, counting down.
ATTTCAATCTGCTAAGGTCCTTGTTCATTTATACAATTTAACTTTGGAACGTCATTTTCAAAACAAATCACAGTACAGAAACTGCACTCGTTAAAGTAGTAAATGACTTGTGGGTAAATGCAGACAGAGGCTGTTTATCTGTTCTCATCGTCTTAGATTTGAGTGCCGCATTTCATACCATTGATCACAACATTCTTAGAAATCACATTAGTTAGTGGGTGGGCCTCTCTGGCAGAGTCTTAAATTGGTTTGAATCCTACCTGGCAGGGAGCAAATTCTTTGTTAGTTGTGGTAATTATAACTCAAAGAGACATGATATCCTATATGGTGTTCCAAAAGGCTGCATTCCGGGTTCCGCTGCTCTTTTCGATTTACAGTGGTGTGAAAAACTATTTGCCCCCTTCCTGATTTCTTATTCTTTTGCATGTTTGTCACAAAAAATGTTTCTTATCATCAAACACATTTAACCATTAGTCAAATATAACACAAGTAAACACAAAATGCAGTTTTTAAATGATGGTGTTTATTATTTAGGGAGAAAAAAAATCCAAACCTACATGGCCCTGTGTGAAAAAGTAATTGCCCCCTTGTTAAAAAATAACTTAACTGTGGTGTATCACACCTGAGTTCAATTTCCGTAGCCACCCCCAGGCCTGATTACTGCCACACCTGTTTCAATCAAGAAATCACTTAAATAGGAGCTGCCTGACACAGAGAAGTAGACCAAAAGCACCTCAAAAGCTAGACATCATGCCAAGATCCAAAGAAATTCAGGAACAAATGAGAACAGAAGTAATTGAGATCTATCAGTCTGGTAAAGGTTATAAAGCCATTTCTAAAGCTTTGGGACTCCAGAGAACCACAGTGAGAGCCATTATCCACAAATGGCAAAAACATGGAACAGTGGTGAACCTTCCCAGGAGTGGCCGGCCGACCAAAATTACCCCAAGAGCGCAGAGACGACTCATCCGAGAGGTCACAAAAGACCCCAGGACAACGTCTAAAGAACTGCAGGCCTCACTTGCCTCAATTAAGGTCAGTGTTCACGACTCCACCATAAGAAAGAGACTGGGCAAAAACGGCCTGCATGGCAGATGTCCAAGACGCAAACCACTGTTAAGCAAAAAGAACATTAGGGCTCGTCTCAATTTTGCTAAGAAACATCTCAATGATTGCCAAGACTTTTGGGAAAATACCTTGTGGACTGATGAGTCAAAAGTTGAACTTTTTGGAAGGCAAATGTCCCGTTACATCTGGCGTAAAAGGATCACAGCATTTCAGAAAAAGAACATCATACCAACAGTAAAATATGGTGGTGGTAGTGTGATGGTCTGGGGTTGTTTTGCTGCTTCAGGACCTGGAAGGCTTGCTGTGATAGATGGAACCATGAATTCTACTGTCTACCAAAAAATCCTGAAGGAGAATGTCCGGCCATCTGTTCGTCAACTCAAGCTGAAGCGATCTTGGGTGCTGCAACAGGACAATGACCCAAAACACACCAGCAAATCCACCTCTGAATGGCTGAAGAAAAACAAAATGAAGACTTTGGAGTGGCCTAGTCAAAGTCCTGACCTGAATCCAATTGAGATGCTATGGCATGACCTTAAAAAGGCGGTTCATGATAGAAAACCCTCAAATAAAGCTGAATTACAACAATTTTGCAAAGATGAGTGGGCCAAAATTCCTCCAAAGCGCTGTAAAAGACTCATTGCAAGTTATCGCAAACGCTTGATTGCAGTTATTGCTGCTAAGGGTGGCCCAACCAGTTATTAGGTTCAGGGGGCAATTACTTTTTCACACAGGGCCATTTAGGTTTGGATTTTTTTTTCTCCCTAAATAATAAAAACCACCATTTACAAACTGCATTTTGTGTTTACTTGTGTTATATTTGACTAATGGTTAAATGTGTTTGATGATCAGAAACATTTTGTGTGACGAACATGCAAAAGAATAAGAAATCAGGAAGGGGGCAAATAGTTTTTCACACCACTGTACATGCTTCTGTTAGGTCAGATTATGTCGGGGCATAACGTGAGTCACCACAGCTATGCTGATGACACACAACTGTATTTATCAATAGCGCCTGATGACCCCGACTCTGTTGATTCACTAACACAATGTCTTACTTGTGTTTCTGGATGGATGAGTAGTAATTTTCTCAAATAAAGAAAGAGAAAACTGAAATTTTAGTGATTGGCAAAAATGGATATAATGAGGTTATCTATATTAATAAAAGGGAAAGCCCTCACTGACTGACTCACTGACTGACTGACTGACTGACTGACTCACTCACTCACTCACTCACTCACTCATCACTAATTCTCCAACTTCCCGTGTAGGTAGAAGGCTGAAATTTGGCAGGCTCATTCCTTACAGCTTACTTACAAAAGTTAGGCAGGTTTCATTTCAAAATTCTATGCGTAATGGTCATAACTGGAACCTGTTTTTTGTCCATAAACTGTAATGGAGGAGGCGGAGTCACGTATTGCGTCATCACACTTCCTACGTAATCACGTGAACTAAAAACAAGGAAGAGATTTACAGCACGAGTCAAACGCGGGAACGAAGGTAAATGACGTTAATTTTTGAGTGTCTTTTAATACTGTGTAAGCATACATAATAACACATGTGCAATTAAACGTGTGCATTTACGGGGTGATTTCTCAGGCTTAAAAGCTCGCCTTTTATCAAACGCGGGAACAAAGGTAAATGACGTTAATTTTTGAGTGTCTTTTAATACTGTGTAAGCATACATATTAACACATGTGCAATTAAACGTGTGCATTTACGGGGTGATTTCTCAGGCTTAAAAGCTCACCTTTTATTAAAAAGGTAAATGCTAAATGTTTTCATTCTGAAGGGCACAAACCACGTTGGATTTTGTAATGATAGTTGATTAGTAAGGTCTATTAAGGGATACTTACAGAATGATTAGTAATGCATGTGAATGCCGATTTAAGTAGGAGAATGGGTGTGAACTAAAGAACGAGTAGTAACTTGTACAGTAAATGTCTCTAAAGTCTGTCTATTAAAAAGTTATTATATCTTTCAATCCTGTGTATTGATTAAACTACGAACCTAACAAGATCACTACATGGTGTCAGAAGTGGTGGATTGGAAGAGGAATGTGAAGAAGAGGTTCAGCTTTTGAATGAGTCGCGTGTCTGTGAGTAACCCGAAAACGTGATCAGAAAGCGCTAAGATGTTCTAGCAAAAGAGAAAAAAAAATATTTTAGGATTACAGCCCCCACCAAATCTCCAGTTAAAGGGAAATGTAGCTGAAAATTGGAAAAGATTTAAACAGAGATTCAAGTTGTATCTTGCTGCGATTGAAGCAGATAGGAAAAGTGAAAAAATGAAAGCGTCTATGCTTCTACATGTAATTGGCGAAGAGGTGTATAACAATTTTCAGTCTGAAGAAGATGGAGACAATATGAAATTGAACAAAATAGTTGAAAAATTCGAAACGTATTGCAACCCAAAGCGGAATGTGATGTTTGAGCGGCACAAGTTTTTTTACATGTTTCCAGAAATGCAGAGAAACAATAGACCAGTATGTGACGGAATTGCGTAATAGGTGCTGTTCTAAGAAGAACCCGTCAAGACATCAAAGGACCAATAACCTCTAATCAGAACACTAACACCAGCGAAACAAATATTAACGAGAAAACAAGTATAAATCAGGAAAGAACATCTCAACTGCAAACACAATTAACCAGAATATCAAAATGTCAAGTAAAACCACCAGAACGACTCATTGAGACATGTTGAGGATTAAAGGAACATTTTCAATTAAGAAATGCTGAATTCCTTTAACAGTTGTGCTTTTTATACATAGTTTGAATGCTGGATGTATGCCTGAAATGTTCTGGATAGTTCAGTTGTTTGAAGTGATAAAGAATTAAACGTGTGCATTTACGGAGTGATTTCTCAGGCTTAAAAGCTCGCTTTTTATTAAAAAGGTAAATGCAAACTGTTTTCATTCTGAAGGGCACAAACCACGTTAGATTTCAGCCATTAAACGCGCAAAAATGTCGGTACACCAGATAAATAAGCGCAACATATTATCAGTTGTATTGTATGCTTACAATACATATAGAAATGTGTTAATCGTTAACTAATAGTATGGGATGGTGTTTTTCGACTCGCGCCTCGATTTAAACGATTCCATGTCTTGGTGGTTTTGCGTAGCTTATTGTCAATATCTTTACACCTGTTTTTAAGACTTATTGACTGAAACGGGCTTTCATGAAAAAACTTAGGGCTTTGCTACAGGATACACCCTCCACAAGTTAAGGAAGTAAAAATAAAAGGTATATATTTCTGTTTTAGTTAAACCTTTTAAGTTCGTATGCATAGCCCCATTTGGCTGTTTTAGGTTTTTGTTTTTTTTCTTCAGTAATATTTAATCTCCTTAAAGAAAAACAACATATGTATTTTACTTTTTTTGTATCTCTTTAGTAATATTTTAGTGTAAAAGGATAACCAGTATTTAAACCTTTTATGTTACTTTATAAAGTTATTTTACACAATGTTGAAAAATTAATAAGAAAGCTACATATTTTGGCAGCTGCTGCTTTAATTTTCAATGAAATGAAAAAAGCTCTCCAAGAGAAAACCTCAATGAAGAAGAAACAGTTTGCAGTATCTAAAAAGGAGAAACCCTCATTTATAAAGGTTTGCTGCAGATGACTTAACTGAAAATAAATGAATAGTTCCTATGTGTATAATACATATTTATCTATTTGACTTATGCCTTTATTCCAGCAACTTGCAACATCTGAGGTACAATTTCTTACTTTACTTTGTTTTTTGCAGCACAGGCAGGTGAAGTGACTTCCTCAGGGTCACACAGTGGTGTCAGTACCAGGATTTGAACTGACAAGCTCCGGGTTTGCTGAAATATTACTGAAGAATGAAAAAAAACGAAAACGGGCAAATGGGGCTATGCATACAAATGTCCATCCATCCATTATCCAACCCGCTATATCCTAAATACAGGAGCCAATCCCTGCCAACACAGGGCACAAGGCAAGAAACAAACCCCGGGCAAGGTGCCAGCCCACCGCAGGGCGCACACCCACACACACCCACACACCAGGGACAATTTAGAATCGCCAATGCACCTAACCTGCATGTCTTTGGACTGTGGGAGGAAACCGGAATACCCGGAGGAAACCCAGACAGACACGGGGAGAACATTCAAACTCCACGCAGGGAAGCGAACCCGGGTCTCCTAACTGGCACCTTTCACTGCGCCACCATGCCGCCCGCATACAAACTAAAAAGGTTTAAATAAAGCAGAAATATATACCTTTATTTTTACTTCCTTAACTTGTGGAGGGTGTATCCTGTAGCAAAGCCCTAAGTTTTTTCATGAAAGCCCCTTTCAGTCAATAAGCCTTAAAAACAGGTGTAAAGCTAAACTTGCAGCACTGCTATTCAATTACACTTGCCTAACGCCTCTCCTAAGGGGACATACTGTGGTATCTGGGCATCCGTCAAAGCACCAATCACAGGCCCTATTAGAAAGCGGGAAGCTGTGATTTGTCGTCTCCCTCCCATGTAACAATCACAGCCCGTGTTACAACGCACTATGTATGTATGTATATATGTATATATGTATATGTGTGTGTTTATGTATGTGTGTATATGTATGTGTATATATATATGTTGATATGTGTATATATATATATATATATGTATATATATGTGGATGTGTATATGTATATATATATATGTATATGTAGATATGTGTATATGTAGATGTGTATATATATGTATATATGTATATGTATATATATATGTTTACATAACCTCTTTAACACACTACTTCTCCGCTGCGAGGCGCGGGTATTTTGCTAGTCTATACTAATAAAAGGCAAAGCCCTCACTGACTGACTGACTGACTGACTGACTGACTGACTGACTGACTCACTCACTCACTCACTCACTCACTCACTCACTCACTCACTCACTCACTCACTCACTCACTCACTCACTCACTCACTCACTCACTCACTCACTCACTCACTCACTCACTCACTCATCACTAATTCTCCAACTTCCCGTGTAGGTAGAAGGCTGAAATTTGGCAGGCTCAATCCTTACAGCTTACTTACAAAAGTTAGGCAGGTTTCATTTCGAAATTCTACGCGTAATTTATCATAACTGGAACCTCTTTTTTGTTCATATACTGTAATGGAAGGCAGCAAGATGGCCGTAGGAGACGGAGTTGCGTGTTGTGTCATCACGCCTCCCACGTAATCACGTGAACTGACTGTGAACTCAGTACGTAGAAAAGAAGGAGGAGCCCCAAAGAGCGCTGAAGAAAACATTCATTACACAATTGACAAGGCAGCGAAACGATAAGAAGCGAGTGAATGACGCATACAAGCATCTTCATAAGACACGAGATATAAAAAAGCACGGTGTAAACCATAAGTTTAAATTAAATTTATAGAAACGCTTCCGCTGCCGTTTGCAATACCATATTCGCGAGATACAAGTTTAATGAGAAGACACGAGGTATAAAAAAGCACGGTGTAAACCGTAACCTTAAATTAACTTTATAGAAACGCTCCCGCTGCCGTTTGCAATGCCATATTCGCGAGATACAAGTTTAATGAGAAGACACGAGGTATAAACGACAGTTTGAATCACTTTGTAACAGAGTTAAAATTGCTGTAGGGAGAAACTTTTAACTGCCGGGTCTTAGCTAACATTAAATAAACCCGTGGACATCGCAACATCAGACAAGAGAGCGGCTCACGTGAAGTGACTGAACGCAGCAGGAGTGATCACTTCGATGAATCAAACCTGTTCAAAAAACACATTACACAATTGATAAGGTAGGAAAGGAATATGAAACAAAGCACGGTATAAACCGTAACTTTAAATTAAGTTTATAGAAATGCTCCCGCTTCCGTTTGCAATACCATATTCGCCCCTGCGAAGCGCGGGGATTTTGCTATATATATTAAACTATTTCAACCATTCTATGATCTGCTTTCTGCAACTGAAAGAGGGCACCATGGCAGAAGTTAGCCGACTTGCTGACCAACCACAAGCGTTACCTGGTAGGTAACCACCCATACAATCAGATTGTGATTCAGACTACGAATGCCTGCAATGTAATTACCCCGATCTACATGCTGTCAAATGAACGAACCACACGCCGTGGCACAACGTTAGGGGCTTCGCCTCTAGCGCTGACGTCCGAGGTTCGATTCCCGTAAGGGAGTGCAGTGAGTGTGTACGCCTGATGAGCCCACAATTACGGCGAAACACGTGTCGCGTACTATGCATCTTCAAAGCACGATGTAAACCGAAAGTTTAAATTGAGTTTATACAAACGCTCCCGCTGCTGTTTGCAATACCATATTTGCGAGATACAAGTTTAATGAGAAGATACGAGGTATAAACGAGACTTTGTAACAGAGTTAAAATTGCTGGAGCGAGAAACTTTTAACTGCAGGGTCATGTCGCGTGTTCTTGGGTAGGTACACCAAAAAATGTATACATTTATGCATGTAATGGGCAAACAAAAAATGTACTATACCCGAAAGCACTGCAGTAGTACTCAATGTATCTTTACTTCTTAAATGTTAATGTTTTACTGTTTAATAATTTATACGCTTCTTATATGTTGTTCAAATTCTTTTATCAAAATACCAGTAACAGCGCACTGCACGATAACGTGGAGTGAATACACCTGACATGAGCATTCATGTTATTTATCCTCTTTCTCTGTACGTTTACCATTAGTTTGCTCAGAGGTTGATGCGCTTGCTGCTTAATGAGCAGCTCTTCACCCTAGCGTCCCGCTGCTTCTCTTCTTTCGTCGGCATCTTTTCCCATTAAAACTGATTAAGTTAGTTTTTGTGTTGTGATAACTTAGTATGTTTTCTTTAATTTTTCAGTTAAGCTGGCACTTAAGTCTTCAGTCTGCCTCAAGAATGATTAGCGAAGGTGGTAGGGAATGAAAACGGCACCCGTACGCATCCGCCACGGCCGCCCTGGTGCGCGCAGCTGTGAGTTGCTTCTACAATAAAATAAAATAAAGATAAAAAGAGTAATAAAATCATCACCCCGAAAGCGAATAGTAGACGTGACGTAGTATATGTGTACCAAATTTCAAGTCAATAGGTGAAACGGTTTGCGAGCTACAGGTGATTTAAAATCCTGGACAGACAAACGAATAGCCATGGTAGCGTATTATAGAAGAAGATTTTACTGTTTAATAATTTATATTTATATGAAATGTGCTTCTTATATATTACTTCATATTCTCATATGATAATGATGTTAATGATGTTTATATTGATTTCTATGTTATTGTAAGTGCTCTTTATTTGTGGAAAAATAAATTTGGCAATTAACAAACTTATTTTATACATACTACATTTATTTTTTTCTCTTGCACTCAGTGAGCGAAGCCACTGGGTAATCAGCTATATATATATATATATATATATATATATATATATATATATATATATATATATATATATATATATATATATATGTATATATATGTAGAAATGTATATATGTGTATATATATGTAGATATGTATATATATATATTTGTATATATATGTAGATATGTAGATATGTGTATATATATATGTAGATAACTAGATATATATGTATATATATGTGTCTGTGTATATATATGTGTGTATGTATGTTTGTGTGTATATATATATGTATGTGTATGTATGTGTGTATATATATATATATATATATGTATATATATGTGGATGTGTATATGTATGTATATATATATATATATATATATATATATATATATATATATATATATATATATATATATATATATATATATATATATATATATATATATATATATGTATGTATGTAGATATGTGTATATGTAGATATGTATATATGTATATATATGTTTATGTGTGTGTATATATATATATATATATATATATATATATATATATATATATATATATATATATATATATATATATATGATAGCAACACTCATAACAATGACAACACAATTACATTGACAATCATGTTACATTATTTTTAAAATGTTTCCTTTTCTTTTTCATAACCTCTTTAACACACTACTTCTCCGCTGCGATGCGCGGGTATTTTGCTAGTGTATATATATATATGTGTCTGTATGTGTATATGTATATATGTATATATATACAGTGGTGTGAAAAACTATTTGCCCCCTTCCTGATTTCTTATTCTTTTGCATGTTTGTCACACAAAATGTTTCTGATCATCAAACACATTTAACCATTAGTCAAATATAACACAAGTAAACACAAAATGCAGTTTTTAAATGGTGGTTTTTATTATTTAGGGAGAAAAAAAATCCAAACCTACTTGGCCCTGTGTGAAAAAGTAATTGCCCCCTTGTTAAAAAATAACCTAACTGTGGTGTATCACACCCGAGTTCAATTTCCGTAGCCACCCCCAGGCCTGATTACTGCCACACCTGTTTCAATCAAGAAATCACTTAAATAGGAGCTGCCTGACACAGAGAAGTAGACCAAAAGCACCTCAAAAGCTAGACATCATGCCAAGATCCAAAGAAATTCAGGAACAAATGAGAACAGAAGTAATTGAGATCTATCAGTCTGGTAAAGGTTATAAAGCCATTTCTAAAGCTTTGGGACTCCAGCGAACCACAGTGAGAGCCATTATCCACAAATGGCAAAAACATGGAACAGTGGTGAACCTTCCCAGGAGTCGCCAGCCGACCAAAATTACCCCAAGAGCGCAGAGACGACTCATCCGAGAGGTCACAAAAGACCCCAGGACAATGTCTAAAGAACTGCAGGCCTCACTTGCCTCAATTGAGGTCAGTGTTCACGACTCCACCATAAGAAAGAGACTGGGCAAAAACGGCCTGCATGGCAGATGTCCAAGACGCAAACCACTGTTAAGCAAAAAGAACATTAGGGCTCGTCTCAATTTTGCTAAGAAACATCTCAATGATTGCCAAGACTTTTGGGAAAATACCTTGTGGACTGATGAGACAAAAGTTGAACTTTTTGGAAGGCAAATGTCCCGTTACATCTGGCGTAAAAGGAACACAGCATTTCAGAAAAAGAACATCATACCAACAGTAAAATATGGTGGTGGTAGTGTGATGGTCTGGGGTTGTTTTGCTGCTTCAGGACCTGGAAGGCTTGCTGTGATAGATGGAACCATGAATTCTACTGTCTACCAAAAAATCCTGAAGGAGAATGTCCGGCCATCTGTTCGTCAACTCAAGCTGAAGCGATCTTGGGTGCTGCAACAGGACAATGACCCAAAACACACCAGCAAATCCACCTCTGAATGGCTGAAGAAAAACAAAATGAAGACTTTGGAGTGGCCTAGTCAAAGTCCTGACCTGAATCCAATTGAGATGCTATGGCATGACCTTAAGAAGGCGGTTCATGCTAGAAAACCCTCAAATAAAGCTGAATTACAACAATTTTGCAAAGATGAGTGGGCCAAAATTCCTCCAGAGCGCTGTAACAGACTCATTGCAAGTTATCGCAAACGCTTGATTGCAGTTATTGCTGCTAAGGGTGGCCCAACCAGTTATTAGGTTCAGGTGGCAATTACTTTTTCACACAGGGCCATGTAGGTTTGGATTTTTTTTTCTCCCTAAATAATAAAAACCACCATTTACAAACTGCATTTTGTGTTTACTTGTGTTATATTTGACTAATGGTTAAATGTGTTTGATGATCAGAAACATTTTGTGTGACAAACATGCAAAAGAATAAGAAATCAGGAAGGGGGCAAATAGTTTTTCACACCACTGTATGTGTGTATGTATGTGTGTATAGATATATGTATGTGTATGTATGTATGTGTATGTATGTATGTGTATATATATGTTGATATGTGTATATATATATATATGTATATATATGTATATATAATTGGATGTGTATATGTATATATATATCTATATATGTATATATATGTATATGTAGATATGTGTATATGTAGATATGTATATATGTATATATGTATATATATGTTTATGTGTGTGTATATATGTATATATATATATATATATATATATGACAGCAACACTCATAACAATGACAACACAATTACATTGACAATCATGTTACATTATTTTTAAAATGTTTCCTTTTCTTTTTCATAACCTCTTTAACACACTACTTCTCCGCTGCAATGCGCGGGTATTTTGCTAGTATATATATATACATGTGTCTGTATGTGTATATGTATATATGTATATATATACAGTATGTGTGTATGTATGTGTGTATAGATATATGTATGTGTATGTATGTATGTGTATATGTATGTGTATATATATGTTGATATGTGTATATATATATATATGTATATATATGTATATATATATCTATATATGTATATATATATGTATATGTAGATATGTGTATATGTAGATATGTATATATATGTATATATGTATATGTATATGTATATATATATGTTTACATAACCTCTTTAACACACTACTTCTCCGCTGCGAAGTGCGGGTATTTTCCTAGTGTTATATAATCACAAAAAGGAAACCATCAGTATTACTGAAGGTCACAGAATGCAAGTGAATAGAAACTATTCTGCTGCCTGTTTGTATGAAGAATGAAGACAATTTAGGTGAGCATCAGTATGCCGGCAGAGTCACAGAGTGGGCTTTGGACTTAAGCTGATCCTTAATATTTTGAGAGTTTACTGGCTGTTATGACATCTGTGCAATCAAAGAGATGCCTGGTGCAATGTCAGATTTATTTCTCCTGACCTAAGGTGTTGTCAGTGACACTCGATCAAGTTGTTTAGACATCACAAACATCACAAGTGTAATAGACAGCACTCACATGCACATAAGTCCACCAGGCCCACCCAGAGGTCTGACGCTGTAAACCTGAAGTCACTTCACAGCATCAGGTCAGACCTTTTAAGTGGCCCTGATGAGTGTGCCTGGCTGTGTTGTGTCGTCAGTCATTCTGATCAAACTCCTCAGCTCAAGTGAGTGTTGAAATTGGGGGTCTTCCAGCAGTGGCAGAGGCTGCACCTTTCTTTGTTCTGAAGACACAATAAATGTTTGTCTATAAATGTATGAGGTCAGCTCTTGTATGTTCTTTATTTACTGCCAGGTGTGTGTCACGTCACTCGCTGGATATTGAATTGCTTTAATTCTCACATCGATTAACTAATTAACAGTCAAATAGGGCAACTCCGAAGAAGCTTTTAGTTTGGATCATTTGAATAATCACATTTCATTATGTAAAGCACAGCTTCAGAACTGCAGTGTCCTATTTGTTGTTCACCAGTGTGCTGTAGATTTCCATGCAACTTCTCATGTTATCCCTTTTGTGTTAATACAGATGTGTGCCATTCATAATCCTCAAGCATTACTTCTGTTTCAGCTCCTTCATTATTTGTCTTCTATTTTATTAAACTCCACAAAATCAGGATGGTCTGTGACTCATGTCTTACCACGTAACACACTATACATCCCTTCAGCTCCACAATTTAAGTCACTGACTCTCCCTCTGTAGATGTCACATCCTCCTCTGTGTCTTCCATCATTGATGTTCTCCTACATCATTTCTCAGGGCGTCCATCACTTGATTGCATCCATCTTCAGTTAACCAGAAACACTCTGTGTTTGTGGCTTCAGCTGAACCTCAACAGTAAGAAGAGACCAAATCAAGTCATACTTTTGTCATCTAGATTTAAATTTGATAAATCATGAACTCACTCATTAATCTCTGCTGAAGTTATGGAAGCACAGAGACAAAACTGTAGTGGAGGAAAATGTTGAAAAATGTTTAAATAGTTAAGGTAAGGTAAACCCCTTGGTAATCCCATACCATTTTCTAAGCCCGCTTAATCTTGAGACTATCCCAGCATGCATAGGGTGCAATGCAGGAACAAGACCTGGACAGGGCGCCAACTCACAGACTCATAAACACCTACTAGTGGCCAGTTTAGTGTTACTAATTCACCTAACCTGCATGTCTATGGACTGTGGGAGGAAAACGGAACACCTGGAAGAAACCAACATGGACACAGAGAGAGAACATGTGAACCCAGGTCTCCTTACTGCACTGCAACAATTAGTAATAATAATAGTGTAGTAATCAATATGAACAATGACGCAATGTATGGCATTTGCAATCTAGACAAATAAATATAGTCAGTAGATATGTAATATAATAAATAAATAATAGATATCGTAATACAGAAATTATCAGTATTTGATAATAGTTGTTTAAGACATGTGTAAACAATGACAGGTCAGAATGTTTCAGGACAGAAGGATATCAAGAGTGTCAAAATCCTTAAAGTTCAGTATGAGATTTTCAGTTCTTTTCTACCTGCACACTCGTCTTTGTAGGACAGTGGCTCACATGTATAAAAGTTCAGTTTTTAGAGGTGGTTGAGGCCTTGTGGAAGATCCCAAGGGGCAGCATGGTGTTAAGGAGTCTGACAGCTTTGGGGTTAAAACTCTCCTGCAGCCTGTCAGATCTGGCTCTGAGGGTGCAGTATGTTCTTTTGGATGGCAGAAGTGTGAAAAGTCCATGTGAGGGGTGTAAGGGGTACTGCACAATGCTGCAGGCCTTGTGGACACTGCGTTTGTAAAATATATCCTGTAGTGAAGGGAGTGGCACCCCAATAATGTTCTCTGCTGTCTTCACTATCCTTTGCAGGTGCTTGCGGTCGGATATGTTGCAGTTGCCATAGCAGATAGTGATGCAGCTGGTCAGAACCCTCTCAATGGTGCCTCTGTAGAACATGGTGAGGATGGAAGGGGGAAGACTTGCTCGCTTCAGCCGTCTCAGGAAGTGTAGTCTCTGCTGGGCTTTCTTGATTGGTGATGAGGTGTTATGCATCCACGTCAGTTCCTCAGTTATGTGCACACCGAGGAACTTGGTACTCCTAACAGTCTCCACATCTAAACTGTTGATGCTGAGTGGGATGTGGGCAGGATGTGATTTTCTGAATTTCACAATTATCTCTTTTGTCTTCTCGTCATTGAGAGATAGCTTGTTCTCATTACACCATGAAGAAAGCCATTCCACCTCATCTCTGTATGCTGTTTCATCATCCCTGCTTCTTAGTCCCAGCACCGTCGTATCATCTGGAAACTTGATGATGTGGTTAATGTTGTGCATAGTTGTGCAGTTGTGAGTCAGCAGGGTGAAGAGCAGTGGACTAAGTACGCAGCCCTGTGGCACTCCAGTGCTCAGTGTGATGATGCTGGAAGTGTTGCACCCCATCTGAACTGACTGGGGCCTCTCTGTCAAGAAGTCCAGGGTCCAATTGCAGAGGGTGTTGTTCAGGCCCATCCTGCTCAGTTTTACAACCAGCTTTTGAGGGATGATTGTGTTAAAGGGGGAGCTAAAATCTATGGATAGCATCCTGACTTATGTGTCTTTTTTATCCAGATGTCAGGATGCTATTCATAGATGTTAGCTCCCACTAGAGAGGGAACTGGGTGAAGTTCAGACTTGAGTAGATATGTGGCAGATGGAATTTAATGTATGTAATAATAATAATGTAGAGAATAGTATGGCATAAAGGAAGAAACAAATGAGACACACCTTATGAGAAGGAGTCAGAATAGGATTGTCACTGTCTACATCCACAGAGTGTACAGAAGTGACGGAGAAGGCTAACGGGGTCTTAGGTTACATAGCACCCCCAATGTGTAGAGTACAAGTCAACCGAGGTTAAGTTTAAACCATGATGTATATCACCCTGAGAAGACCTCACCTGCAGTACTGTGGGAGCTTTTGGTCTCTGCAAAGAGTTAAAAACACAGGAATACTCGAGTGTGAGGTTTTACAGTTGGTAGTGAGGGCCGAGTGCCTGATTAACTTTTATTGGTTTAGTTATTTATTGTTACTGTTTTTCTCATTCACCTTGGAGCATTTCTCGGATCATACTTAGCATTTGCGTAACAGTAAGTGCATTTCTTGAAACAATTTATAGAAACTGCACAACACGATGCATTACCTGCAAAAGCTCTTAACACGCTCATAATCTTTGAAAAGTAAACATTTAGGTCAATGAAGATGTCTGTGCCATCAGAATGACAAGTCCTTGTGACATTCTTTACAAATGAGAGAGTCACAGTGCTCAGCCATGTTGTGAACATACCAGTGGACTCTGTGAGGATATTTGGATGTGAACTGTGGCTGAGGTTTTGATGGCAATGACTGAAATTAATTTACATTTACGTATTTGGCTGATGCCTTTATCCAAGGACAGCTGATGGAACGGTCCTTACGGATGTCACTGCACTTGTGACCCACTGGGCTGGCTACTTTGAGCAGTTGTTCAAAGCTGATCCTCCGGCTAGGACGTTGGATATCTCTTGGTCCACGGTTCTTGAGGCTGATCCTCCAATTAGCTGTGAACCCCCCAGTCTCACTGAGATTGCACAGGTGGTGAACCAGCTGAGGGGGGGAAATGCTGCAGGGATCTGTGGTATTCGGGGTGAACTTCTCCAGGCTGGTGGTAAGGCTGTTCTCCTGGCATTGTAAGCAAACTTTGTTTCCATTTGGGAGACGGGCATCATCCCCACTGACTGGAAAAAGGGACTTGTTGTCCCTATCTGGAAAGGGAAGGGTGATCGCCTGGATTTTGGCAACTACAGGGGGATAACACTGCTCTCGGTGCCCTGTAAGGTCCTTGCTAGGGTCATCCTCCATAGGATCTGTGATCATTTGCTCACCTACCAGCTACCGGAACAGTCTGGTTTTACACCTGAGAAGTCTATGTGAGCGCTGAAGTCGAAATCAACAACGGGAGTCTAAAACCAATTTTTAATAAAAAACAATTTCTTTATTCTTTTGTTCTTTATTCTTGGTGAGTAAAAAAACTGTGAGACTGCCCTGTTGGAGAATGCGGGCAGACTGCAAAAGAAAAAAGTGTTTCCCCTTTTATCACCTAGCTTGTTCATTTAGCTAAAGAGAGAACAGAAAAAAAAACATAACAGTTCATTTTGAGGTCATCCATAGATTAGGGGACATCTTAAATTTATGACATAGGAGTACAGAAAAACAAACAGCAGTACCAGGCACCTACATTATCTAAAGAATGTGCCCGTCTTAGTACAAACCCATTTTAAGCAGTTTTCTTAAAGTTCATTGCATTAGTTATAAAGAGATTACATTCTTTTAATTTTGATATCTTCATTAGATTATATTTGTTTGATTAGATTAATAATTCTTATTTATTAATTCATAAGTAACTTGTTTTCTTATAATATTAAACAAGAGTAAAGAAAGATCACATTGAATTATAATATCACAGGGTGTTCTGTTAATAGCAAGAGGTTAGCACTTTCACATAGATAAATTAAATCAATCTCATATTCTGTGTATAAACATAATTCATTTCCTACCTAAATGCAGATTAAATATAGAATTATAAAATCATATAGTTCTCTGCAGCATGATTAATACAAAATTCAGTCATTGGTATTTTGTGAGTTAAATACTTATAATCATCTGTGGCGGGCTGGCTCTCCGCCCGGTGTCTGCCTCCTGCCTTGTGCACTGTGCTGGCTGAGATTGGCTCCAGCAGACCCCCGCAACCCTGCAGTTAGGATATAGTAGGTTGGATAATGGATGGATAGATGGATACCTATAAACATTACAGTTAATAATGTTTTTTCTGTGTTCTCATCTACCATCGACAGTATCCTGGTATTGAGGGTTCTCATGGAGTGCAAACACAGAGTTTCTTTGCAGCCTTTGTTGATTTTCATAAAGTGTTTGACTCAGTTGATCGAGCCGACCTGTTGGACATCCTGAGACTTCGCAGGATTCACTCAAAGCTGCTGGATATCATGAACAGCCTGTACACTGGTACTGTGAGAGCTGTCCAAAGTCATTTTTTCCAGTTGATTCTGAGGTTCGTGTGTTTTGCTCCTGCTTTGTTCAATGCTTGCATGTATTGGGTGTCGGCAGTGTCGGGGGGTCTACAGGTGTGGGGCATCTGTTGGTGAAGAAAGATTCACTGATCTTGACTTTGCTGACGATGTTGTGATCTTCGTGGAGTCAATGGATGCTCTGATTGGGGCGCTCGAGAGACTGAGCGAGGAGTCTGAGTGTCTGGGCTTGCGAGTGTCCTGATAAAAACCAAAGATCCAGGCCTTTAATGACCTCTTAGGCACAGCCATCAGCAGTGTGTCTGTCTGTGGAGAGAGTGTTGACCTCATCGAGAGGTTTACTGACCTCGGCAGTGACATTCATGTCTCTGGTGACTCCTCCTGTGAAGTCAGATGGATTGGGAGAGTGTGGGGTGTCATGAGGTCGCTGGAAACGGGCATGTGGTGCACAAGTACAAAGGTCCAAGTCTTTAGAGTCCTGGTGCTTCCTGTTTGTGAGACACAGACACTATACAGTGACCTGAGATGAAGACTGGACTCCTTCATTACTGTGTCTCTTCAGAGAGTCCTTGGGTACCGCTGGTTTCACTTTGTGTTGCTCACAGAGTCCTGAATGAGGCACATGACCTGCATTGTGAGGAAGTGTCAGTTATGGCACTACAGCTTGTGACGGTGTGGGTCCTGCTCCATGCTCCCTCTTCCCATTTGTAGGAGAGTCTTAATCCTGACCCCGTCAATAACGTTACCGGATGAGCGTGGCAGATACTGTAGGGACAAATCACAGATGAAGCAAAGGGAGTGAAACACACTAGTGCTTTTATTATAAAAAAAAATCACAAAACAAATGTCCCAAAATGAAAGTGCGGTGCTCCGTGAAAATTAATAAATAATCCATAAAAAATTTAGAATCCCATTAAAACCAGAGGTTAAAAACACAGTGCCTATAGTCACACAATGGTGTCAGTACTGAGATTTGAACCCACAAGCTCAGGGTTTGAAGTCCAAAGTCTTAACCATCATATCACACTGCAGTACATACAGCGCCGTATGGAGAATTACAGTGCAGTCTTTCTACACTTCTTGACGTTCCTGTCTGTCAGACCACAGATTGTCAACCACAAGGATATCTTCCTTTGCAATGCAGTGTGGAAGGAATCTTTTGGAATGTCTAATCCAACCTCTGTAGGCGTCTGCTGTGATGTCCTCATGTGGTGCATCCATGGCACCCAGCAGGATGATCTGAGTATGTGGCTGACAATCGTAAAACTTCCACCTTCATGCTGAGTAGAACTTCTGAATTGGGTTACGGAATGGGGAACAGAGTAGGAGGAATTCCATCAGCATCATGTAGTATTGGCTGATGGTGCTTGAGGGATGGAAATTTACATAATCCCAAATTACCACATACTTTGATAAATCATCTTGAATCAGCCCCCTCTCATCATCAGGACTGAGATCCCTGTAGAGGGTTGCTAAGAAGGTTGGGAAATGCTGTGTGTAGTGTGGCCGTATGATTAGTATGCCATGCACTGAACAGAGCAGCACACACAGTGATGTCCCCTCCACGCTGGCCTGCCACTTACTGGCCTGCTAATAGCTCTGTGGCTGATGACATTTTGAGCAGGCCTTCTGCCATTAGTCAGGCTGAAGCCACCCTAATCCAGGTACATGAGTTGGTTCACTTTATTAAAGTCCCATTATACAAAAAAGTTGTATGGATGACATGTATTTTCATTTTGGACAAGATACAATTCCATCAAATGTGTACATATTTCATGTTCCTGTATGTGCACACATATGGTGTCCCTGTATATACTGGTACCGGAGCTCCTTCACGGTGTCACCGTTTCTTTCAAGTGGTACACACGGTAGAGATGTTTCTTGCTCATCTGGTGTCTTTTGCGCACCCTGTTGATAGGATTGGATGTTTATTAAAAGATATGAAGTCTTCCCTAATGGCCCTCTGTATCTCCACTAATCTAATGGCATTATTTGCTATGACCATGGTGCAAATAACGTCCTGCAGTTGAGATGCGCGAAGGGACCTCTGCCACCCCTGTGCAGAACATAAGATGGAGTGAGATATAACACTGTGCATAGACACTGTAGTATAAATACACACTGTATATATCTATGCAGATTAGTAACTGTGAGTTTGTGTCTACAGTATATATACAGTATGTATGCATATGAAGCATTGTCAGGCACTCGGGTCCTCAACAGATAAAACTGGCAGACCGCAAGTCCTTGATAGAGGGACCGTGGTCAGTGGTACAGTAAGAGATGTCGACACAGAAATGTAATTTGAATAAAAGTGCAATTTATTGTGCAGAAAATGGCGCAAACAGTCACAAAAGTGGTGCTTTGCAAAAAGGCAAAGAAATAAAAAAATATCCTGTTAAAATTACTCTCATCCAATTGTTCCCTTAGGGTCGTCCTCTCAAATAAAGATTCAATTTATTATCCTACTCCTGTTCTGAAGCAACACCGTACGTAACTTCTGCTCACCCAGCCGCCCTCTTTCTACTTCCCCAATAGGCTTTTATAAGTTGACAAGGGACCTGGACACCCATCGCCCGGTCACGCATCTCGTGCACCTTTAAACCTGGGAGCTATCCACGCACGCTCAGTCACTTGATCACTAGATGGCGCTAGTTCGCGCCCACGCACACCTCCCGACACCCGCACTGGTCCTCCTCAACTGCTTCTCCTCAACGAACAACAAAAGCAACAAAACAAAAAACATCCAAAAACAAATCCAGCCCTCAAGACCCATTGCTGTGCCCTATCTTGCTGCTTCAAAGCCACTTAATGCAAGGAAGTATCTCCCGAGGACACTGACAAGCGTCCACTGACTCAACTCCCAGAAAGCCCTCCTAGGAGAGACACCACCGACACCATCCAAAATCCCCCCAAGACGCACCATCCAGTGACCGCTGGCACCGCCCCACACCCCCTCATGAGCACCGGAAAGGACGCAGGTATGTGCCAATTCTCCAAGTTTAATTTATAATACCGCGGATAAACCAGATACATTGTAAACATATCTAATACAGGTGCTGGTGATAAAATTAGAATATCATGACAAAGTTGATTTATTTCAGTAATTCCATTCAAAAAGTGAAACTTGTATATTAGATTCATTCATTACACACAGACTGATGTATTTCAAATGTTTATTTCTTTTAATGTTGACGATTATAACTGACAACTAATGAAAGTCCCAAATTCAGTATCTCGGAAAATTAGAATATCAATTAAGACCAATGCAAAAAAAGGATTTTTAGAAATGTTGGCCAACTGAAAGGTATGAACATGAAAAGTATGAACATGTACAGCACTCAAGATTTAGCTGGGGCTCCTTTGGCCTGGATTCAGGGCAAACCTCTGCTATGAAGGGGGGGTATGTGGTCTACAGCACTTTTTAGGCAGGAAGGACGTGTCAAAGTAACATCCACATGAATGCCAGGACCCGAGGTTTTTGAGCAGAACATTACAACAAAGAAAACATGATTCATCCGACCAGGCCATCTTATCTCAACGGTCCAGTTCTGACATTATATACCCACTGTAGGCGCTTTCATTAGTGGACGGGGGTCATCATGGGCACTCTGACTATTCTGCGTCTACACAGCCCTGTGTGCCCTGACACGTTTCACTTTTGGCCAGCATTTGGTTTCTTCAGTAATTTCTGTTCCAGTAGCTCTTCTGCGTGATCAGACCAGATGGACGAGCCTTCACTCCCCATGCGTGTCATTGAGCCTTGGGTGCCTGTGACCCTGTCTCTGGTTCACCAGTTGTTCTTTCTTATGCCATTTTTGGTAGGTACGAACCACTGCATGCTGGGAACACTCCACAAGTCGTGCCATTGTAGATTTGCTCTCGCCCAGTCATCTTGCCGTCACAATTCCTCACAAATCTGATGCAAAAATTTTACGTTTTTCAGAATGCAAAGCCTGTGCAGAATTGATGACCTGACCTTTAGGGTTTGTGCAAGAATAAATCTTAGAAAGTTAATGTGTATCATTAAATTCATATAGTGTTTGCTTATTGTCTATAGAACATCAGTGTCTTATAGCTGCCTAGAATATGGTGCAGCCTTTTACCACCTGTGAGTTAACATGAGATAGAACTTTCTTGGTGATTATCTGTAAAACTGAGTGTTGATTAACCCAGTGAGGAATAAGTCCTACTGCTAGCATGGACTGTCAGATGTGATGGCAAATAGAACAGAAGGTGGCATACAGTGTTCTGACCGTGCTGAACGTGTCTAATGTGTTCAGCTTGACTATTGTGCCTCAAGCACGACTGCATGAGCAAACGTAAAGAATGAAACGAGATATATAAGCCTTAAACAGAACTTTTCTCTTCTTTAATACCATTTTTTTCTCTATTTTTGTGGGAACTGTTTTACCTTGAAATCTTACGAAAACTTTTAAAACGGTCTGTGGATTTATTTCAGCACACATCACACTGGTGTTTGAATCATCCTATGAAGCAAACTAAAGGCTGCAGAACTTTGGTAAATTAAGAAAAACACAGCTACAGTTTGGGATTTGACTGCAGGTTCTGTTTGTTCTTCTTCTGATGCAAAGCAGATCTGATTTGCATTGGCGTTGCACTCCAGTTGGCGTCACCCCACCCTGTAGAACTGTCCCACCCCGCCTGATCTGCTATATAAGAAGGCGTTGCTGTTTAACACAACAGACATCCCGGTGTCAGCACCACCATGAGACCCTTCACCTTGCATGTTCTGCTGTGCCTGAGCTTTGTGGCAATGGCTGTGAGTACTGAACTTTGAAATTTGTACTAAATGTGTTTACAAGGCCTTTTCTTCTTCTTGATGTTTATTTTTTTTTTTCCATGTTCCCAGTTGGTAAATGTCTTCTCCTTACTTTGAAACAGCAGGTCGTCTGAATTCTATTTTCCAGTTACTAAGGCCTCATTGTAATTTTGTTCTTATTTTTCAGATATCTCCGCTTCCATTGTTCTATCAAGAACGTTTAAAAAGGTCATTAGGTGTGACAATCAATGAGTGAGTAGAATGAAGAATGCGCCGCTCAAGGCTTTATGTCAGTTCTATTCCTGATTACTTTGGTTTGTGGGAGGCTCATCACAATTTATTCAATTGTCATCTCTACCTTAAACTAAAGTACATATCAACTATTGAAAGTAACTAAAAAATTTTCGTCCCTAGAAACAAAGACAATAGAGCATCTTTATACTTTACACTCCCTGTAGCCACAAAGATCCACATGACATAAATGTTGTCAGCAGTCATTTTGCACAAGCATGCAACATAGAAATGTACACATTTATACAAGTTTAGTTCTTCTGATTGACTGTTTAACAACGTTACAACCTCTGGGTAGATAACTGTCCCTGAATCTACCAGTTCAGCTCAAATCAATTCAGGTGATTTTTGCTTTGCGTTCTTCACTGGCACAAAGTTGTGACAAATTCACAGGTAGAATGCAAATCTGAAACTTTACAAGCAGCTGTGCAGGATGGCCGATGTCTTCAATGATCCTGGTTGAGTGTTGTGGACGTCCTGAAGATAAGTCAGCTCAGCTGGGTGCCATTGATGTTCTGTGCCACCTTCAATGCCCTCAGCAGGGCTTTACACTCTTGAGCTGTGCAGGTATCATGTCAGGATGTGGTGCGGCTATTGAACATAGACTCCACTGTTCATTTGTAAAAGTTAATGAGAGCAGATGGAGAAATATAAGATCTGGTCCTGCATTTGAGGTGGCAGTGTGGTAATGTGTGGTGCCCATATCAGTTCATCAGTGACAGTCATTCCAAGAGTGGCTAACCCTGTCCACAGCACCCTGTCCAATGTCAACGTCTGTGTTCTTCTTCCTGAAGTCTCCACCCTGCTCCTAGTTTCACTAACATTTAGTGTGAGATTGTTGACCTGATTTAACTGAGTCAGCAGGTAGACCTCTTCTCATCATTGTTGGTGGTCTGGCCTAAAATGGCAGAGTAACCTACAGATTCCATGATGGAATTTAAGCCTAGCAGGGTATGTAGCACACCACCCCATGGAATGCCTGTGTTGAGGATCAGCATGGGAGATGTTATGCGGATGCTGTATTCTGTAAACAGGACTTTGACATTGCAGCTTGTATTATCCACTTGGCCCACGATGGTATGAAGTGCACAGAATATGGCAAAGGATATGACATTTACTATGGAGTGGTAGTGATGATATGCAAACTGCAGGTGATCAGAATAATCTGGAATGTTCTATTTAATGTGTGCCAGCAGCAGTTTGTCAGAGCATTTCATCCCAATTGGAGTGAGTGCCACCAGTGTGGAGTCAGACAGACTTTCTACTTTTGACGCAGGTTCCACAGATTCTGTCAGGGAAGCTAAGTTAGAAGACGGCTTGGGGCAAGAAAAGATGGAGTAGATTTGATCAAAGGGCACTAGCAGGTAGTTTAAGGTTTATCACTCTTCCAAGTAAGCAGCCCCCCTCATGCTTAATATTTTCCATCTCAGTTACCTTCCTTTAAGATCTCACACACTCTGATGTTCACCATTCACACTTGGCACTCAGTTGACAGAAGACTTGTTTTCATACCACGATGGCACAAATGATCTTCAGCATTTCATTACTGATGTAGGGCCAATGTCCTGGTTTGTCCTGATGTAGGGTCACCCTCAGACATACCCTGCTTGGTATCTTGTTATTTGAAAACTCTTGTTGTGATGTTTAATTTTGTAATAAATGACACAAAATCATGTTTATGTAGAAAATGCAGTGCTACTTCATAACCTTTAACATATAGCATGAGATTGAGTGGGCAACTAAAGTCCATAAAGTGTTTGTGTGGGGGGCTCATAGTGTTAAGGGCACAGACAGAGACGGCCTGGGCCTCCATATTGTGATGGGAACAGCAAGCCGGTAAGTGAGATCTTCTGGCCTGAGGCTTTAATGGCAGCCTGCTGTTTAAATGAGGTTGACACACAGAGGGACATGAAGTGCATTGAGCACCAGCTGGCACTCCTCTACACTTCCTGAAACATTTTTTTTTCTTTTGTAAAGTCCTGGCCTGCATGTGGCATAATGCATGCTGCATTATGTAGTGAGAACAAATTGAATTGTTTACTGTGCCAGTTGTCCTGCAGCTAGAAATCATCTCCTCCAGGAACAATGGAGAAAGGCAGGGATGGAAATCCACTCATCATTTTTCATTTATGTTTCATCCTTACAGTTTCATGCCACAATGATTTGCAGTAAGACTTGGAGCAAGATGATGATTGAGGACTTTAATAAGTTGGTAAGCATGTGGGGGCTACAGAGGCAAATGTTTGGCGGGATGAGGTGACGATTCACTTGTTTGCAGAAATAAACACTTTTGTGGATCCCATAGGTGTGGCAGGAGGTGAAGCAGAGAGAAGGCCCCATTCTGAGAAACTTGTCCTGTTAATTGAATTTCAATCAAACTTCTGTTTAAATTTAATATGACAAATGATGAGTGTTTTTTAAAGTATGTTACATCCTCCATCTTGTGTTTGATCACACGCTGTAGTGAGGCCTCCTCTCTCTTCTCTTTCTGTCAATTCACCAGCTCACTGAACTCTCAGTAGATTCTATAAAGTCACCCATGAAATTTCAAGGACTGTCATCTTTTTCTATTAATGTGATGATATGCCTGTTTCTCTTTTAGCCTCGAGGAATCAACCCAGACCAATCACTTCTAAGAAAGAAGAATTTAAAGAATGTACTTTAATTAAAAATAAAACCAAATGCAATACAAAAATACTGACTGTCTGTCTGTCCCCTTGTCTGGTTGTCCATCTTTGATTATCTCCTTGATTCATAATGTCTTGTCATGCACATCTTTCTGAGATTATCAAATGCCACAGGCCGCTCTCTACAATTACTTCAAGGCTGATTACATCCATAATAAGGGATTGGAGTAGTCGGCAGGATTTACAGACTATGAACGCCTGCTCCAAAATCCCTTCAGTTCTCTTTGAGTTTCTTTGTAACACATTTACTGACATGTAATGTTTAAAGGGTCTTCCTCAATAAGGTTTATCTTCAATGGAGAGTTGATTTTCATGGAGAGCTGATCACCTTCAACACTCACTTGAACTAAACAAAGACATTATCTGTGTTTCACAGCCTCACATAATAAGGAGAAATCGGAAATTTTAGTGATTGGCAAAAATGGATATAGTGAGGGTATTAGAAATAAACCTGATCCATTAGGCTTGAAAGTTAAGACAGAGGTAAAGAAGTTAGGGGTAATTATTGACTTTGATCTAAATTTTAATCCCCAGCACTTGACCAGTTTGTTTGTGTTTATTCCACAACATACAGTATATGATATATACACCAATCACCCACAACATTAACATCTCCTACCTAATACGGTGTAGATACTCCTCATATCACCAAAACAGCTCTGACCATTGAGGCGTTGACACCATAAGACCTCTGGAGGTGTCCTATGGTATCTTCACCAAGACATCACCGCAGATCTTTTAAGTCCTGTAAGTGGTGAGGTGGGACCTCCATGGATTGAAATTGTTTTCTCAGCCCATTCCACAGATGTTCGATCAGATTGAGATCTGGGAAATAGAAGGCCATGTTGACACCTTGAATTATTTGTCATGTCACTCAAGCCATTCCTGAATATTTCTGGCACTGTGGCTGCGTGCATTATCCTGCTGAAAGAGACCACTGCCATCAGGGCAAACCCCTGCCATGAAGGGAGGTACGTGGTCTACAACAATTTTTAGGCAAAAACTCAAAAGTAACATCCACAGAACATTACAACGAAGAAATCATGATTCATCAGACCAGGCCATCTTATCTCAAGGGTCCAGTTCTGACAGTTAGATACCCACTGTAGGCGCTTTCATTGGTGGACGGGGGTCATCATGGGCACTCTGACCAGTCTGCGTCTACACAGCCCTGTGTGTTCTGACACTTTTCACTTGTGGCCAGCATTTGGTTTCTTCAGTAATTTGTGTTCCAGTAGCTCTTCTGTGGGATCAGACCAGATGGACGAGCCTTCACTCCCCATGCGTGTCATTGAGCCTTGGGAGCCTGTGACACTTGTCTCTGGTTCACTGGTTGTCCTTGCTTGTACCATTTTTGGTAGGTACGAACCACTGCATGCTGGGAACACCCCACAAGTCGTGCCATTTTAGATTTGCTCGCACCCAGTCATCTTGCCATCACAATTCCAAACTAATCTGATGCAAACATTTTACGTTCTTTCAGAATGCAAAGCCTGTGCAGAATTGATGACCTGACCTTTAGGGTTTGTGTAAGAGTCAGTCTTAGAAAGTTAATGTTTATTGTTAAATTCATATAGTGTTTGCCTATTGTCTATAGAACATCAGTGTCTTATAGCTGCCTAGAATATGGTGCAGCCTTTTACCACCTGTGAGTTAACATGAGATAGAACTTTCTTGGTGATTATCTGTAAAACTGAGTGTTAATTAACCCAGTGAGGAATAAGTCCTACTGCTAGCATGGACTGTCAGATGTGATGGCAAATAGAACAGAAGGTGGCATACAGTGTTCTGACCATGCTGAATGTGTCTAATGTGTTCAGCTTGCCTATCGTGCCTCAAGCACGACTGCTTACAGATAATATGATCTCGGTGTGCTCTGAGATGTGAGTGATTTAGACTACAACAGTTTAACTGCCTTTGAGTAGGTGTTTATGTGACTGCGTTGTATTAAACAGCGTTTGACTGAGTTTGGGAATATCATTGGTTGAAGAGAATATGTGAAAATATGCGTATGAATGACACGATTGATGAAATTATGCTTGACATTCAGAATGTATATTGTTTAAATTAAGAGACCATTAAATTCAAGCTGAAAATAATATGATTAGCTGCAAAAAAAAAAAAAGTTTCCAAATAATGTGTTGTGGCACTAAATGGCGCTACACCAGCACTTAACCCGACACAGACAGACGCAGGAGGCAGATGATTGTTTTATTTTGATTTTTCTTTGCTTGTGGTCAACGTCTTCCCTGTTTCTCACAGACGCACCACAGTCCCAACAAGCATTATCACAACACACGATGCTCTTCTTCTCTTTTTGTCTCCTCCACTCCTCCTCGGCAAACTTTGTCTCCCTCCTCCTGACTCAAGCTCAACAAGTAGTCTCTGCTGGCCCCTTACATCAAAGTCAAAAGTCAAAGCAGACTTTATTGTAATCTCAACCATATACAAGTATGCAAATAGACGAAATTGTGAAGCTCAGGGTCCACAGTGTAAGAACATGAAGTGCAAATAGAAATTAAAAATTAAAATTAAAACACAAACAATACAAGACATTGTGCAAAGACAAGACAAAGAAGTAGCAGCAATATGACGTGTAGAAAGCAATATGAACATTCATGCAACGTATGGTATTGTGTAATATAGATACATAAATATATTCATTAAATAATAGATAATAGAATAAATAAATAATAGATAACAGAATCCATATTACTAACTGAGAATGGTAAACCGGATGGCATGGACGCAGGTTTATTAACTAAACCGGATGGCATGGACGCAGGTACACGGCGATAAGACCATGAGACGTACTGCGCAGGCACGTACAGCGCACGTCTCATAAACCGCAATCGAAGTCGTATCCACCGCGAACGAAGGACTCACGGCCTAAAAACGAAACAGCTCAACTGATGTGAATGAGAAATGAAGCGGCAAGGCGCCCATAGCTAACGGCTACTGACACAGCCACGCCAAAAACAGGATTCTGCGCTGCAGCCCGGATTCAAACGGAAGAGGCTATGGCAGCCCCACAGGTGCACAAAGATAGTACGAACGGCGCAGGCATCAATGCCATATTGTGAGTGGTACTACTACGGAGGGCGCAGGCGTTACCGCAATATTGTGTGTGGCACTATTGCGGAGTGAAGTTAGGAATAATATGCTGCTTAGGGTAGAACAAACCGCTTTACACCGAATTCAAACACAATACAGCTCAACGATACAAACATGAGCCCACCTGGATAAGATCAATGAACGCAGGCACCTACACCGCACGTCTGAAACTGCGGAAGCAAGGCAGGCACGGGTTCAAAACGAACAAGCTCGACTGACGGATATACAAACGCGAGCCTGCCTGGATAAAATCAATGAACGCAGGTGCCTACAACGCGCGTATGAAATTCCTCTGGCAAAGCGGGCACGGCTCCAGGACAAACGAGCTCGACTAATGTATTTCAGGATACCCAACGCCAGGGATAGGCGAGCAAAGCGAGCAGGGGGCCGAGGCCCCCTTGTGAATAAATAATAGATAAGTCATCCGGAGTTGCTCCATGTGCTTGTTGCCCCACTTCCTGGTGACGGGCTCATGAACAGCTGCAGCACCCCCTGGCGGCTCCCCCGGATCCCTACAGGGCTGTAGATAACTCTATCTCCCATGAAGCCCTGCGGGAGTCCGAGGCACCACTGCAACCCATGGGGGCTGCCATCTAGCGTCCCGGGGGAGGTATTGTATTTCCTACACTTGCTTCCACAGTCCTCTCAGTGAAGAGGTGTCCCGGCCAGACAAGGACCCCGGCCGTCTGTGACAGTGTACACTGACTTTCTTATAAGTATGTGCCAAACTCTGAAAAAAGGAGGTTATTCTAGTAATTTGACATTAAATTTAAAGTAAATGAGACATATTCTCCAGGACAGTAAGGAAGCTGGTAGTGAGCACTGGCTTCTAGTTTAGGTAGTGTTCCATATTAAGACATGCTGTACAAAACGAGGGTTAAATAATGAAAAAAATAAGAGAGCAAATGGAATGTGGAGTTTCACTCTTCTACCTTATTTTGATCTCATTTTTACAAACTAATTAGGAGCTATGCTCCTGCTGCCACGCGGTCTGCACAGGTTCCTGAATCCTTGCATTGACACATGCGTGTCAATCACATAAAGCAGAAGATGTACCTATTTTCATAGACTCACGTCACGCCGTGTGAGGGTTCAAGACCGGTACTGACAAACCAATCCAGTACTATACTTTGCTGAATAATTTGTTCGATGTGATTATGGAACCCATCCAGATTGCTGTAGTGAAGTGCCATATTGCACATATGACTAACTGAGATCTGGTGAACTGAGGGAACACGCAAGCGGATCATTGGGCCAAAGAGGTCGCTCGAATGCCCGATGTACTTGTTTAGCCCATAAAGCTGCTACAAGACACACCTGCTGAGCCTGCTGCCCCAGTGAGTGAAGTTTCTCTTTTACAGAGCAGTGCAACACCCACAGATATTTGGACTTGGAAATACGAAGGATGAGGATGGGATACGGCGCCACTACACTCTAACAAAGCTTTTCTGCCTAAGTCTTCTTTTGCAGGCTTTGTGAAGATTGCTCATGGATTAGATCATACTGCTAAAGATGGTATGGTGTCACATATGGAGGGAGAGCTTTTGGAGGACTCCAGAGTTCTCATTTAATGTTGCAGCGTACAGTCAGAAGTGTGTGGTGTCTATGAAACATAACAGAGGAAAAGGAGGACAATCTGTTATCCCATTCCAAGATGGCCCCTGTGATCATCTGCAGATGGATTTGATTGAATTGATACCTCCAAAGAGGTGTATATTTTATTTATCAGTCAGTCAGTCATTGTCCAACCTGCTATATCCTAACACAGGGTCACGGGGGTCCTCTGGAGCCAATACCAGCCAGCACAGGGCACAAGGCAGGAACAAATCCCAGGCAGCCCACTGCAGGACTCACACGCACACACACCCACTAGGGACAATTTAGGTTCACCAATGCACCTAACCTGCATGACTTTGGACTGTGGGACGAAACCCACACAGACACGGGGAGAACATGCAAACTCCACGCAGGGAGGACCCAGGAAGTGAACCCAGGTCTCCTTACTGCGAGGCAGCAGTGCTGCCCATATTTTATTTGGTGATAACTAATTTTACTGGTGTGTTTTACCGATGGGTAGAAGGGATCCCCTGTAGACGTGCTGATGTGAAATTGGTGGTAAAGACCTTAGTGAGGGAGGTGGGGGACACCCCGCAAACTATACTCAGATAATGGATCACATTTTGTTAACTCAGTGATCCATCATTTAGCCGAATGGCTACAGATTGACCTAAAACACTTGTGCTTATTACCCATAGAACGGTGGAAGGGTGGAAAGGGCCAACCCAACACTGAAACTGAAATTTGCTTGTCTTTCCTGGCTAGATGCTGTTCCACGTGTCCTGCTGCAATGAACGCCAGGAACCACCACCAAATAGGACTGTCACCCTTTGAAGTGTTGAGAGGTCGGCCAATGCATGTCCTGATGCCTGGAGGGACAGTCGAACTGGAAACCATTGATTGGGATCCCTGGTTTCTTTAAGGCTTCCAAGGGACACTGAAAGGCATGCACTCCCAAGTAGAAGAGTCTTAGAAACTAGTCCTTTCAACTGAGGTCCATGACAAGATGATCCATCCTAGAGATTAGTGTCTGGTTTGAGACACCCAGTGAAAGCAATGGTCCCAGCCCCAATGGTGAGGACCACAAAAAGTTTTCTTGGTTATCCCGCATGCAGTAAAGATTGACTGTTGGACCCACCAGGTGCAATGTAAGATGACCACCTTTGGAAAACCTGACATGAGAATCAAGGTCCTACTGGCAGTTTGGGCAGTGCTCATTCCCCTCTGGACTTGTCTGTCCTGGCTACAGACTAAAAACCGTGTATTTAGTGTCGGCAGGCACTCACTTGAAACAGCTGTTTGGAAGATAATGCATGGTGGGCCCTGATGAACTTCATTGTTACTCCAATAGGCACTGAATCTTGTTATGTTGATTCTTAACCTAGGCCCTCTCTGACTCCTGTTTCCCCTCCATATAATCAATCTGCCTGTTTTTCCTTTTATCATAAATATTGTTGTATTTATAATATGATGTCTTGTGTGTTTATTAATCAGATGTTCCTTAATTGTGCCCCTCTTCCCTCCACTGATCCCTCTCATCCCTTTCTTGATCACCCTGATGCAGATTCTTTTTTGTGTGCATTTTCAATTCTCCAAGCGGGGAGTGTGGGCCCACCGAAGCTCAGCCAGTCCCTGAATACTACCTGTTGGGTTCAGGCCCCAAAAATGGGAAGCTGGCAAAACAACATGACATTTCTATCAGAAAGCTCCAGAAGGGAGAGGATAACCATCAACTCCCAGCCCTGAGTTATATAATAAGGCTTTTGATGGTCAAAAATAAAATAAAATAAAAAGAATATGGATAGAATAAAGTAATAAAAAAATTTAATTAAATAAATTATGTTGTTGTGTCACACTTGAGTCATAGTTTCCTTAATTTTAGCTCTTTATTTAGTCAGTCAGTCAGTCATCAACACAGGGTCATGGGGGTCCGCTGGAGCCAATCCCAGCCAGCACAGGGTGCAAGGCAGGAACAAATCCCGGGCAAGGCGCCAACCCACCACAGGACACACACACTCCAAGCACACACACTAGAGACAATTTAGGACCACCAATGCACCTAACCTGCATGTCTTTGGACTGTGGGAGGAAACCCATGCAGACACGGGGAGAACATGCAAACTCCAGCTCTTTATTCAGTTCTTGATTATTTTCTGGTATTTTCTATGTAGACCCTTTTGTTAAGTGTTTTAGTTTTTAGAATCATTTTGTAATTATTAAGAATGTTAATTTAATTTCTATCTCTTTTAGATTGTATGTTAGTCAGAGTGGACACTGCTGCTGCTCTGCAGCTCACCCAAGGCCTAATTTAAGGCCCAGCAGGCCTCAGGCACATGCAGTCGCGTCAGCTCCCTGTGACACACGTTGTCGCTTATTGTGTTTATTTGCTTTGATTTTTTTGGTTATGAATTCCTATTTATTTTGAAGCTTTTCTTTTAAAGTTTTCAGTACTTTCAAAACTGTGGACTTTTTTTAACTTAATTTAATTTTAAACTTTGAATAGATTAAATTTACAATTTTATTATTTTCAGCCAGGTGTTTTATGATTGGGCGGCATGGTGGTGCAGTGGGTAGTGCTGCTGCCTCGCAGTTGGGAGACCTGGGGACCTGGGTTCACTTCCCGGGTCCTCCCTGCATGGAGTTTGCATGTTCTCCCCGTGTCTGCATGGGTTTCCTCCGGGTGCTCCGATTTCCTCCCACAGTCCAAAGACATGCAGGTTAGGTGGATTGGCGATTCTAAATTGGCCCTGTGTGTGTGTGTGTTTGTGTGTGTCCTGCGGTGGGTTGGCACCCTGCCCGGGATTGGTTCCTGCCCTGTGTTGGCTGGGATTGGCTCCAGCAGACCCCCGTGACCCTGTGTTCGGATTCAGCGGGTTGGAAAATGGATGGATGGATGGATGTTTTATGGTTGTCCTCTCCCTTTTAGTGGTTTTGTAGGCCTTGGGCCTTCTTGTAGTATTTAGGCTTTTTATTAAGTGTGTAGGTTTAAAATTATAACAGGCTATTATTTGGGAGTTTTCCATTTCTGCCTCTGCAATGAGACCATTGATTTTGTTCAAATGCTGTAAATGTTTTTCTTAATATGAACTCTTTCTAAAATATTATGTGTTTTTCTTTTTCTTTTTTTTAGTGTGGTTGCAACTGAGTGACAATATAAAAAACTTCAACCCTTAAAGACTGATAAACTTCAGCATGAATATGGGATTTGTTCTAGGAAGTGTTACCCTGTGTGAGTGCCATAGAAGACAGACAGGCAACCCGGGTGCACAACCGCATGACCTCTCATCAACAGGGAAGTTGCCAGGATCTAGATGAGTAGAAGCAGGTTAGGTGCAATTCCATCTCCCATACGCTAGGTGACAGTGGTCCTCTGGAGGCCACCCAGCTTGGACACTTTGAGTGGTACATGGCTACTGGAGTCCAGAAGTGCAGCCATGTTATGGTCCCTGGGTGTCACAAGGGAGTGCTGTCGGAGGAGGATTGCCCTGGTTCTCAAACAATCCGGAAGTGCTACCCAAAAGTCACACCAAGTCCAGCATAAAAGGAACCCGTGGAGTTGGAAGACAGCGGGTGACAGTCAATAGGAGGCGGAAGGAGAAGAAGAAAGAGTTTGATTGTTTTGTATGATTATTGGCTGTGCTTCATTATATAATGTGCTTGGTGAATTAAAAATCCATTATTTGAACCTAAGACTGTGCTAGGCATTATGTGGTCTGAGGTTTGGGGCTCAAGGAGAGAACTTCTGGTTATATACTCAAGCATTAGTTATAAACATATAATCGCTATGTGAGGCTGTGAAACACAGATGATGTCTTTGTTTTGTTTAAGTGAGTGTTGAAGGTGATCAGCTATCCATGAAAAGCAGCTCTCCTGGCAGATAAGCCTTATTGAGGAAGACCCTTCAACAGTCGCATGTCACTAAATGTGTTACAAAGAAACAGAAATAAAACTGAAGACATTCTGGAGCAGGCATTCCCAGCCTGTAAATCCTGCCGACTACTCCAATCCCTTATTATGGATGTAATCAGCCTTGAAGTAATTGTAGAGAGCGGCCTGTGGCATTTGATTGGCTCAAAAAGATGTGCATGAATAGACATTATAAATCAGGTAGATAATGAAACTGCGGTGGGTTGGCACCCTGCCTGGGATTGGTTCCTACCTTGTGCCCTGTGTTGGCTGGGATTGGCTCCAGCAGACCCCCGTGACCCTGTGTTCGGATTCAGCGGGTTGGAATATGGATGGATGGATGGATGGATAGATAATGAAAGATGGACAACCAGACAAGTGAACAGACAGACAGTCAGTATTTTTGCATTGCATTTGCTTTTATTTTTTATTGAAGTACATTCTTCTGATTCTTGTTTCTTCTAATTGTTGCTTCTACGGAGCTAAAAGAGAAACAGACAATTCATCAGATTAGTAGATATCGACCACAGTCCATAAAATTTTGTAGGTGACATTTTAGAATCTAATGCAAGTTCTGTGAGCAGGTGAATTAACAGAAAGAGAAGAGAGAGGAGGCCTCGCTGCAGTGTGCGATCAGACAGCTGATGGAGGAAGTTAGATTCCTGTCCTTTAAAAGAGACTCATCTAGTGTTGTGTTTATTAAATTTAAACAGAATTTTTATTTAAATTCAATTAACAGGAACTAAAAAGTAAGGATAAGCTTCTCAGAATGGGGCCTTCTCTCCGCTTCACCTCATGGCACGCCAATGGGATCCACAAAAAGTGTTTATTTCTGCAAACGAGTGAATCATCACCTCATCCCACCAAACTGTTGCCTCTGTAGCCCACACATGCGTACCAAATGATTGAAGACCTGAAAGATCACACATCTTGTCCTTCAGCTAAAACTCCAGTTTCTACAACACCACCAAAATAGTAAAGTTGAAACATAAATGACAAATGATGAGTGGATTTCCATCCCTGCCTTTCTCCATTGTTCCTGGAGGAGATGTTTTCTAGCTACAGGACAACTGGCACAGTAAACACTTCAATTTGTTCTCACTTCATAATGAGGCACAACATGCAGGCCAAGATCTTACAAAAGAAAAACAACAGTAAGAGGCGTAGAGGAATGCCAGCTGGTGCTCAGTGCACTTCATGCCCCTCTGTGTGTAAACCTCATTTAAACAGCAGGCTGCCATTAAAGCCTCAGGCCAGCAGATCTCATTTACTGGCCTCCTGTTCCCATCACAATGTGGAGGCCCAATATGGAGTGTGAAGTCCTGCAGAGGACATTGAAGATAGCACAGAACATCAATGGCACCCAGCTGAGCTGCCTTATCTTCAGGATGTCCACAACTCTCAACCAGGATCATTAAAGACCTCGGCCATCCTGCACAGCTAGTTTTCCTGCTCATCCCTTTAGAGCCTTTGGCGCTCACACACCTTATCTAGTTTGTCTCTTGTAAAGTTTCAGATTTGCATTCTACCTGTAAATTTGTCACAACACTCTGTGCCTGTGGCCAGTGAAGAGCGCAAAACAAAAATCACCTGAATTGATTTGAACTGCAGTGGTAGATTCAGGGACAGTTATCTACACAGAGGTCGTCACGTTGTTAAACAGTCAATCGTAAGAACTAAACTTGTATGTCTATACGGTGTGTAAATGTCAGTGTTGCATGTTTGTGTAAAATGACGGCTGACAAAAGTGATGTCACGTGGGTCTTTGTGGCTACAGGGACTTGTAAAGTATGACGATTCTCTACTATCTTTGTTTCAAGGGAGGACATTTTTAATTAGTTTTAGTAGTTCATCTCTAATTTAGGTTAAAGTGGAGATGACAAATAGAAATTGTGATGAGCCTCCCACAAACTGAAGTGATCAGGGAAAGAACTGACAGAAATTCACGAGCGGCACATTCTCCATTCTACTCACTAAGATCCTGGCATATCTGCTTCAGGTGTTAAGGTTCACTTATAATTGGAGTCCTTGAGTCTTTTGTCTTATAGGGTTCTGAAAAATAAGAACAAAAGCACGATGAGGATTTAGCAACTGGAAAATTGTTATCAGACAGCCTGCTGTTTAAAAGTAAAGAGAAGAAATTTATCAACAGGGAACATTAAGGAAAAAAGAAGAAAACGGCTTGTAAACACATTTCAGTACAAATGTTAAAGTTCAGAACTCACAGCCATTGCCACAAAGCTCAGGCACAGCAGAAACAGCAAGGTGAAGAGTCTCATGGTGGTGCTGACACCGGGACGTCTGTTGTGGTCACCAGTAACACCTCCTTATATAGCAGATCAGGTGGGGTGGGACAGGGTGGGGTGACGTCAATTAGAGTGGAAAGCCAATTCAAATCAGATCTGCTTTGCCTTGGAAGAAGAACAAGAAGAACCTGCAGTCAAATCCCAAACCGTAAAGGTCAGGGCATCAACTCTGAACAGGTTTTGCATTCAGACAAAACGTGACATTTTTGCATCAAATTATTAGTTAATTATTGTGTCCCAGAAACATTCTGTTGAAACAGTAACAGCGTTAAACCTAAAAGTCATCATTTCTGTCTGACATGTCACATAATAAAATGTTTAAAGCAGCATCAGCACATCGTCCTAATCTGACATTAAGAACTTTCAAAGACCCCTGAGTTGATTCTCTGCCCCTCACCTCCTGTCTGTCTATCTGTCCACGGCTTCCAGTGGACTCATCTTGCTGATGTTTGTTATGCTTGTTTGTCACACAAAGTCGTCTGAGATGCTCAATTTACACTCAGATGGAACAAACACGGTGTGTTCTACAAGTTTTTAAATCAGAAAGGCCTCCATTTAGATAACAGCGGCCATTTTCCAAAACTGTCTTAAAACAAAGAAGCAGTGCGTGTTACGTGACTCTCTTCCTAAACAGTTAATTAAGTCCCAGTTAACATCACATGTGAGATTTGCTGTCTTTTATTGATATTTGATACGCTGCATTGTCTGTGAGCTTCCTCTGTAATCAGTGATTGTTAAAAATACGCATTTAAAGATTTGTACACAAATGCTAATCAGCGCCAACATTCAGAACGCTGCCAGGTGAAGTGAGTGACATGGATTATCTCGTTACAATGGCGCCTGTCGAGTGGTGGACATTATTAGGCAGCAAGTGAACAGCCAGTTCTTGTAAGAGGATGAGTTGGAATCAGGAAAGAGGGGCAAACAGAAGGATCTGAGCGACTTTGATCAGAGCTGAAATGTGACAGCAAGACAACTGGGCAGAACACTTCCAAAATGGGACAACTTGTGGGGTTCACAGCATGCAGTAGTTCATACCTACCAAATGTGGCAAAAGAAAGGAAAACCTGTGAACCAGAGACAGCGTCACAGGCACCCAAGGCACAATGACACGCATGAGGAGTGAAGGCTCGTCCATCTGGTCTAATCCCACAGAAGAACTGCTGGAACACAAATTACTGAAGAAACCAAATGCTGGCCACAAGTGACAGTTGTCAGAACACACAGGGCTGTGTAGATGCAGACTGGTCAGAGTGCCCATGATGACCCCTGTCCACCAATGAAAGTGCCTAGAGTAGGTACCTAAGTGTAAGAACTGGACTATTGAGCTATGGAAGAAGATGGCCTCGTCTGATGTATGTTCTTTTTTAGATCATGTGGTGGTCAGGTGCAGATATGTTGTTTACCTGGAGAAAAGATGGCAGCAGGATACACTATGGGAAAAAGACAAGCCAACGTAGGCAGTGTGATACTCTGCTGGGTAATGTTCTGCTCACAAACCTCGGGTCCTTCAGATGTCTTATGGTGTCCACGACTCGATGGTCAGAGCTGTTTATGTGTCATTAGGGGTATCAACACCGTATTAGGCAGGAGGTGTTAATGTTGTGGCTGATCGCCATATACAGTATAAGTTGTGGAATAAACACAAACAAACTGATCAAGTGTTGGAGATCCAGGGGAACCACGTTTAATGTCCAAAGGTGTAAAAGAAGAAAACGTGTTGGTTCCTGATACTTTCTGACCACGTTTCTCACTGCTGAGCCATTTTTTATGTCTTCTGGTGGAGCTCCAGCCTTCTCAGAAGCTCAATCCAAAATTATAAGAAGTTGTCTTGTATTCACTATGTTGCTTCTTTAGTTTACTTCTTATTCACCCATACTTCTTACATTTCATTAATTCCAGGTGAATTTTTTCTAAATTGTCTTTTTCATACCTTTAAACCAACACCACTGCTCTCCATCTCCATACTGAACATTTGTGCTTCTTGTTTCTGTTGTCATTCTGCCCAGACGTCTACAGGACTAAAATTGAATGTCACCGTGGTAGTTGCCATAGTTTTGATCTTCCACAACACTCTTCAACATCGTAGATATGATCACAGTGTATTTATTTATTTATTTATTTATTTTTGTTTTCTCCTGTTGTGTTCTTGTGAACCATTTCAGGCTTACTTAGATTTTGGAACAGGCAGATTTAGCTTCTTTTCTTTACTTTTAACACTTTTTCTCTGTCACTTTGGTATATTTACTCAGATCAGAACTGAAATTCTCAGATCTTCTTTTCCAAATTCCACACCTATTAGTCATAAAAGCAATGCCTTGTTGTTTTGAACAAACTACAAACGCTTTGACACATTCATGCCAGTGATTATGCACAAGTGTCTGCTGTTCCTACACCATCAGTTGCTGATGTCTTATTGATGTAAAAGGTTGACCCAATTGTCCTAACCTGTCAAGCATATTTACTGTTCATTCCTATTAGATGTTTCAGTAAATGTGCCCTGGATTGGTGAATTGCTCTCAGGTGAATCTTGAATTTCACCATTGAATCCTCCCTGCATGCATGGAGTTTGCATGCTCTCCCCGTGTCTGCATGGGTTTCCTCCGGGTGCTGTGTGTGTCCCTGCGGTGGGTTGGCACCCTGCCCGGGGTTGGTTCCTGCCTTGTGCCCTGTGTTGGCTGGGATTGGCTCTGGCAGCCCCTGTGACCATGTGTTCGGATTCAGCGGGTTGGAAAATGGATGGATGGATGAAGGCAAATGTTTGACATGTTAAGCTCCGCCAGTCATCTAAATGACTCAGAGGTGCATCTCAGGGCAAAGTGGTGGCTCTGAGGCGAGGGATCTGCGCTGGCAATTGGAAGGTTGCTGGTTCGAATCCTGTAAAATGCCAAGAGGCACTTTGCTCTGTTGGGCCCTTAACCTGCAATTGCTAAGCGCTTTGAGAAGAGAACTATATAAATGCAAATAATAATTATAAATAAATTATTATTAATAATTTTTAAATAATTATTATCTCATGACCCTTCAGTTGGCAAACGTATATTGACTTAGCACAACACAGTGTTTCAGTGTTTGACTATGGAAGAACAACAAGAAAATGAACAGCCGGGAAGAAGAAGAGGAGCAAGGTGGTGTGGTGGAAGAGTCAGGGGGCAAACAGAGGAAGTGATAGACGAGTCCAAAGACACAGGCGCATTCCCCTTGAAATAAGGCCCACAATTGTGCACCAAATTGTCAAACGTGGCCTTGTAATGGCCGAGGCTGGTCAAAGTGTGCAGCCAAATGTTGAAAGAACAACTGTCTCCTCAATCTTTGAAACATTTTGTAGAGACAGCAGGTGTGTAGTCCAACAATATGCACTGGACTCTAATACTGTATACTTACTTGAATGCTTTAAATGACAGTATGACACTTGCATTTTACAGTATACAGTAAATCTGCTTCATATACATACATACTGTGTATATACTGTAAGACGCAAACACACGGATACTTACATGCATAGATAAATACATTGTGTTTATACTACAGTGTGCATGCACAGTGACATATCTCACTCCATCTTATGTT
This sequence comes from Erpetoichthys calabaricus, assembly GCF_900747795.2. Taxonomy (NCBI): domain Eukaryota; kingdom Metazoa; phylum Chordata; class Cladistia; order Polypteriformes; family Polypteridae; genus Erpetoichthys; species Erpetoichthys calabaricus. The sequence goes on along the minus strand of NC_041394.2, from coordinate 348,806,579 downwards.
TTGCTTTGCTGTATTTTAGCCACATAGGAATGCAAGACCACCTCACAGAGGTGGCAGAGGACCCCTCTTCACATCCCAACAGGGGGATGTTATTTGCACCATGGTCATAGCAAATAATGCAGTTAGATAAGTGGAGATATAGAGTGCCGTTAGGGATGACTTCATATCTTTTTATAAACATCCAATCCGTTAGCACAGCGTTTCTCAACCTTTAAGTATTTGCGACCCGAGTTTTCATAACAGTTTTAATCGCACCCCCCCTAACTATACTTTGAAACGAGCCCACTAATACCAATTTGTTCTTTTTTAATTAATGATATATCATAGATGCATATTTCATTGTACCTGCTTAACTTTTATCGACATTTATCTAACTCTATATTTATTTTTCTAGTATCAGAATGTAGTTTAAGTTAATTTGTTTTGGTTTCAATAGATGTATTTTTCATATTTTCGATTCTTGTTTTCTTTTTTTCACAACTTCACACCCCCCTTTTTGTTACTTCGCGCCTCTGACATGTTGAGAACCACTGCGTTAGCATCTCCACTATCGACAGGGTGCAGAAAAGACACAAGATGAGCAAGAAACATCTCTACTGTGTGTTCCACTTGAAAGAAATGGTGACCCCGAGAAGGAGCTCCGGTACCAGCATGTACAGGGACACCATCTGTGCACATACAGGAACATGAAATATGAACACATTTGATGGAATTGTATCTTGTCCAAAATGAAAATACCTCTCATTCTACAACTTTTTTGTTTTCTTCTGGGATAAAGTGCATAATAGAAGGAGAATCAAGTGAACCACCTCACAATTTCAAATACCTGGACTGGGGTGGCTTCAAACTGGCTAAAGGCAGTAGGCCTGGACCAAATGTTATCAGTCTCAGAGCTACTGACAGGCCAGTATGTGGCAGGCCAATGAGGAGGGGACATCACTGTATGTGCTGCTGTGTTCAGTGCATGGTGTGCTAACTCATATCACCATCACAATGCCGTACAACACACAGCATCTCCCAACCTTCTCAGACTCCCTCTACAAGGATCTCATCTCTGATGATGAGGGGTGTCTGATTCAAGATGATTTACCAAAGTATGTGGTAATTTGGGATTATGTGAGTTTCCATCACTCAAGCACAATCAGGTAATGGTTTGTAACCCAAAACAGGATGCTGATGGAATTCCTCCCACCCTGTTCCCCATTCCGTAACCCAATTGAGGAGTTCTGCTCAGCAAGCAGGTGGGAGGTTTACATTCGCCAGTCACATACTCAGATGATCCTGCTGGGTGCCATGGATGCACCCTATGAGGACAGCCAAGCAGACACCTACAGAGGCTGGATTAGACATTCCAGAAGATTCTTTCCGCACTGCAATGCAAAGGAAGATATCCGTTGTGATGTGGATGACAATCTGTGGCCCAACAGACAGGAACATCAAGAGGTGTAGAAGGACTGTGGTGTAATTCTCCAGACAGAGCTGCATGTACAGTTCTGCCTAAGCGGTGTTTTCTGGCAGGCAGTGAGGTTTAATGGTTAAGGCCTTGGACTTCAAACCCTGAAGTTGTGGTTTCAAATCCCACTACTGACACCACTGTATGACCCTGAGCGAGTCACTTGAGCTGCCTTGGCTTCAATTGAAAACCATAAGAAATGGATCCAATTGTATCATAAATGTTGCAAGTCACCTTGGATAAAGGCGTCTGGCAAATAAATAAATTCTGTGTTTACAGGGTAGTTTTGTATTTTATTGCTTTGTGTATATAGTGCTGTGAAACAGTCTTGTCGTTTTCTTTTCTGTATCACAACGATATGCACTGTCAACAAATTAGAGTACAAATAGTAATGTGAATCGTGTCCAATATCCCACATATTGTCAAGTGTAACTTTGTACTCTTGAAATTGATAAATGACATACATACGAGAAAGTGCAGCCTTCTGTATTTCCTGTCATTGCCATCAAAACCTCAGCCGCAGTTCACATTACAGTAGAAAGTACACACTAGTATGTTAACAACATGGCTGAGCACTGTGACTCTCTTGTTTGTAAAGGATGTCACAAGGACTTGTCATTCTGATGGCACTGACATCTTCATTGACATAAATATTTACTTTGAGACATAAACTAAGGATTATGAGCGAGTTAAGGGCCTTTGCAGGTAATGTATTGTGTGGTGCAGTTTGTACGAATTGTTTCGAGAAATGCACTTACTGTTTTGTGATAATTCAAAAAAAATTTCCAACATGACTGAGAAAAACTGTAACAATAAATAATGAAACCAATTAAAATAAATCAAGCACTCGGCCATCACTAATATCTGTTAAACCTCATACTCGAGTATTGTTGTGTTTTTAACTCTGCAGAGACCAAAAGACCCCACAGTACTGCAGGTGAGGTCTCCTTAGGGCAGTAGTTCAGAATCTGTAAGGGCGGGCCCCCCTAGGGGGGTGCAAAGATGTGAAAAAAAGAAAACAAGAATCGAAAATATGAAAAATACATCTATTGAAACCAAAACAAATTAACTTAAACTACATTCTGATACAGAAAAATAAATATAGAGTTAGATAAATGTTGATAAAAGTTAAGTAGGTATAACAAAATATGCATCTATGATATATCATTAATTAAAAAAGAACAAACTGGTATTAGTGGGCTCCTTTCAAAAAAACATTAGGGGGGTGCGATTAAAACTGTTATGAAAACTCGGGTCGCAAATACTTAAAGATTGAGAAATACTGCCTTAGGGTGCTATACATCACAGTTTAACCCTAACCGCTCTTGACTTGTACTCTACACATTGGGGGTGCTATATAACCTAAGACTCCATTTGCCTTCTTCATTGCTTCTGTACACTCTGTGGATGTAGACAATGACAATCCCATTACGACTCCTTCTCATGTGTGTATTCAAGTCTCACACCTTCCATTGTGTTTTCATATCCAACAATTGTTTCTTCCTACATGCCACACTATTTCATTTACGTACATTAAATTTAATCTGCCACATATCTACCCTCTCCCAGTTCCCTCTCTAGTGACCCTAAATAAGTAGAGCACCTACCTGAAGCTCTTCAGATGCACCACCCCACTACTAAAGTCCATCAACCTGGATATCAGCGAGCCTCAGATAGGATCCTGGCTTTGGATTGACTCACAGAGGAGAAGAAAATGAAGCAAATGGTGTTTCACTGACCCCAGACAGGTAGTTGGAGGCTTAATGAATGCACAAGCATGGGGAAAAGGTAGATGGGTGTGTTTGGAGCTTCAGAGGATCAGAGCGAGAAAGGAGCTTACAGTTTGACTACAAAGGAACTTAATGGTCCTATTAAGGGACAACGTAAGTGTTGTCTTGTGTGCAAAGTCCGATTCTCCATCTATTTCATCCCCAGTTATTCCAGTGTCTTTCCAGTAAACAATTCAGTGGTAAAATTTGAATAACTGATAGGCTTATATATCACAATTGAAATTGCATTAATATGTGTTCCATGCATATAAAGAAGACATTATTACTAATTATTACAGTGCAGTAAAGAGACCCGGGTTCACACTTTATCTATGTGTCCATGTTGGTTTCTTCCAGATGTTCTGTTTTCCTCCCACAGTCCACAGATATGCAGGTTAGGTGGATTAGTAACACTAAACTAGCCCCTAGTAGGTGTTTGTGAGTCTGTGAGTTCACTCTCACACGATGGACTGCCATTCTGTCCAGGTCTTGTTCCTGCCTTGCACCGTATGCATGCTGGGATAGTCTCAAGATTAAGCGGGCTTAGACAATGGTATGGGATTACCAAGGGGTTTACCTTACCTTAAGTATTTAAATATTTTTCAACATTTTCCTCCCCTACAGTTTTGTCTGTGTGCTTCCATAACTTCTGCAGAAATTCCGTTTTTCCATTCTCCTAAGGGTGAGTTCATGACTTATCAAAGTGAGATCTAGATGAGTAAGTCTGACTTTATTTGGCCTCTTCTTACTGTTGAGGTTCATCTGGTGCCACAAACTCAGAGTATTTCTGGTTAACTCAAGATGGATGCAATCTAGTGATGGACACCCTGAGAAATGATGGCGGAGAACATCAAAGATGACTGAGAAAGACACAGAGGAGGATGTGACATCTACAGAGGGAGAGTCAGTGACTTGGACTGTGGAGCTGAAGAGATGTATAGTGTGTTACGTGATAAGACATGAGTCACAGACCGTCCTGATTTTGTGGAGTTTAATAAAATAGAAGACAAATAATGAAGGAGCTGAAACAGAAGTAATGCTTGAGGTTTATGAATGGCACATATCTGTATTAACACAAAAGGGATAACATGAGAAGTTGCATGGACAACAACAACAAAAAGGACATTGAGGTTCTGAAGCTGTGCTTTACATAATGAAATGTTATTATTCAAATTATCCACAATAAAAGCTTCTTTGGAGTTGCCCTATTTGACTGTAAATTAGTTAATCGATGTGAGAATTAAAGCAATTTAGTATCCAGAGAGTGACGTGACACACACCTGGCAGTAAATGAAGAACATACAAGAGCTGACCTCATACATATACAATCATTTATTGTATCTTCAGTGAGCACAAAGAAAGGTGCAGCTTCTGCCACTGGCTGTAGACCCCCAATTTCAACACTCACTTGAGCTGAGGAGTTTGACCAGAATGACTGACGACACAACACAGCCAGGCACACTCATCAGGGCCATTTAAAAGGTCTGACTTGATGCTGTGAAATGACTTCAAGTTTACAGCGTCAGACCTCTGGGTGGGCCTGGTGGGCCTGCTCTTTGTAAATGAGTGCCATCTATCGCACTTGTGATTTTTGCAATGTCTAAAGAACTTGATCGAGTGTCACTGAGAACACTTTAGGTGAGGACAAATAAACCTGACATTCACCAGGCATCTCCTTCTTTACACAAATTTAATAATAGCCAGTAAACTTCCCAAAATATTAAGGATCAGCTTAAGTCCAAAGCCCACTCTGGCATACCAATGCCCACCCGGATTGTTTTCATTGTCTACTCCATACAAACAGGCGGCAGACACCAAGAAGCACAAACTACCAGCATGGTGGTCAAGTGTTCAGGCCATGAGGTCACCCGATGATAACATCATGTTTGGTGAATGGCCAGGATGCTCTTGTGGTGGAAGGACCAGGGGAGAAGGCGTATTCAGAGTAATATCTCACCCTGATCACTAGAGGGCAACACCCCTGGCTCACAGCAGGCCCATGGGTTTGCAGCAGAGAAGCTCATTCCTGTTGGAGCCTGTGGCCACTACCAGGGGACGAACCAGCCACTGTACCTGACACAGACAGAACTTGTGTCTCATGTCTGTCTGTGTCAGGTACAGTGGCTGGTATGCCCCCTGGTTGTCCACAAGTGGCATTCCAGATGGGACCTCCTGGCCGTCTGCTTTCAGGAGACCCATTTTAAAAAGTTCTTGAAGCTAACTTTGCACAGCGGCACGTGCTGAAGCCATGCTTGGAGAAAAACAAAAAAGGGGAGAAAATAGAATTGGCGAAGACTCACGAAGGACTGTTCCTGCTCCAATGGGAAAGAGAAAAGCCAGGTACGGCCCGAACACAGTGGGTTGCCCAACATCATTGTTGGTGAATGCATCGGCTTGCCAAGAGAAGAGGGCATCCAAAGGAATCACACTCCGGGAGAAGGGATCTGGGAGGTAGGTGCTGGACCCATTGATAGTTTGCCAGGCGAATGTTATAATCATGTTCTGTATGCCTGCCTCTTAGGTGGAGACTGCCCGGACACATATTGGTGGCCAGAGCATGCGATCCCTGGAGCCTTAAATAATCTCGCCCCATCTTATATATCGGAATGTCTGACACCCTGTATTCCAAATCGTAACCTCAGATACTCAAATGAGTGTCTCCTTAGAATTCCAAGAGCAAAACTTAAAAGAAGTGGTGAGGCGGCCTTCTGCTGTTATGCACCTAAAATCTGGAATAGCCTGCCAATAGGAATTCACCAGGCTAATACAGTGGAGCACTAAAAAAAAAAAATGCTGAAAGCACATTATTTTAATATGGCCTTCTCATAACTTCACTGTAATTTAATCCTGATACTCTGTATGTCCAATTCATTATAATAACTATTCACGGTGGCTCTAAAATCCCTGCTAACCCCTACTCTCTCTTCTGTTTCTTTTTCTGGTTTCTTTGTGGTGGTGGCGCAACTCAAAGCACTGTGATGTTCCAACGTTGATGGATTAAAAGCCAGAAGTTTGCATGACCATCATCATCAAGTCCTTCCGTGTGAACCCTAAATACAAACAGGACTATTTCATTTATGTTTGGTAGAATGCCCAGAGGGGACTGGGTGGTCTCGTGGCCTGGAACCCCTACAGATTTTATTTTTTTCTCCAGCCGCCTGGAGTGTTTTTTTTTGTTTTTTCTGTCCTCCCTGGCCCTCGGACCTTACTCTTATTCTATGTTAACTAATATTGTCTTATTTTAATTTCTTACTTTGTCTTTTATTTTTCTTTTCTTCATTATGTAAAGCACTTTGAGCTACTTTTCTGTATGAAAATGTGCTATATAAATAAATGTTGTTGTTGTGTAGATACCCCACTTGCCACCAATTAAGCTCTGACCCATCAGAGCAAGGTGGGACCTCCATGGATCCGACTTGTTTTTTCAGCACATCCATCACAATTTGGCTCTGGTCAAAGTCGCTCAAATCCTTCTGCTTGCCCGTCTTTCCTGCTTCCAGCATATCCCCTACAAGAACTGACTGTTCGCATGCTGCCTAATAATATCCCACCCCTCAGCAGGCGCCATTGTAAGGAGATAATCCAAGTCACTCACTTCACCTAGCAGCGGTTTGAATGTTGGGGCTGATTGGCATTTGTGTACCTACCTTTATATGCATATTTTTAAAAATCAATTCATAAACAGTGCAAACAAGCAAACATAGATAATAAACTAAACATTCACATGTGATGTTAACTGGGACTTAATTATCTGTTTAGGAAGTGACTCACGTAACATGCACTGCTTGTTTGATTTAAGATGGACAGTTTTGAATATTGGCCGCTGTTATCTAAATGGAGGCATTTCTGTTTCATAAACTTGTAGAACATACCGTGTTTGCTCCATCTGAGTATAAATCGAGCACTTCAGACAACTTAACATAACAAACAAGCATAACAAACATCAACAAGGTGAGTCCACTGGAAGCCAAGTTGTTTCATGTGGACAGACACACAGACAGACAGGCATTCAGGTGTGAGGTAAGGGCCAGAGAATCAAACCCAAGGGTCTTTGAAAGTTCTTAATGTCACATTAGGAAGATGTGGTGATGCTGCTTCAAACATTATATTTAATTGATATCAAATACAAATGATGACTTTTAGGTTTAACCCTGTTACTTATTCAAAAGAATGTTTCTGGGACATAACAATTACATGATAATTTGATGCAAAAAGTTCATGTTTTTTCTGAATGCAAAGCCTGTGCAGAATTGATGACCCGACCTTTACAGTTTGTAGTTTGACTGCAGGTTCTTCTTGTTTTTCTTCCAAGGCAAAGCAGATCTGATTTCACTCCAGATGGCGTCACCCCACCCTGAAGAACTGTCCCACCACACCTGACCTGCTCTATGAGGAGGTGTAGCTGTTCACCACAATAGACGTCCCAGTGTCAGCATCACCATGAGATTCTTCACCTTGCTGTTTCTGCTGTGCCTGAGCTTTGTGGCAATGGCTGTGAGTTCTGACCTTTGACATTTGTACTGAAATGTATTTACAAAGCTTTTGTCTTCTTGTTTTTTAATGTTCCCTGTTGATACATTTCTTCTCCTTACTTTTAAACAGCAGGTCATCTAATATCAATTTTCTAGTTACTAAAGCCTCATTGTACGCTTGTTCTTATTTTTCAGAGTTCTCTAATTCTCCCAGAAGATTTGACTATGAACTCAAAACGAGAAAATATCACCAAAGGCACTTTGTGAGTAGAATGGAGAATGTGTCACTCACTTTATGTCAGTTCTTTCTCTGATCACTTTGGTTTGTGGGAGACTCATCACAATTTATTCACTTGTCATCTCTACTTTAAACTAAACTAGAGAGGAACTACTAAAACTAATTCAAAATTACCTCTCTTGAATCAAAGATAGCAGTGAATCTTTGTACTTTGAAAGTCTGTATAGCCACAAAGATCCACATGACATCAATTTTGTCAGAAGTCATTTTGCAGAAGTATGCAACATAGACATTAAAACACTGTATAGACATACAAGTTAAGTTAACAATTTTACGACCTCTGGGTAGATAACTGTCCCTGAATCTACCAGTTCAGTTCAAATCAATTCAGGTGATTTTTGTATTGCGCTCTTCACTGGCCACAGGCACAGAGCATTGTGAGAAATTCACAGGTAGAATGCAAATCTGAAACTTTACAAGAGACAAGCTAGATAAGGTGTGCGAGTGCCAAAGGCTCTAAAGGGATGAGCAAGAAAAGCAGCTCTGCAGAATGGTCAAGGTATCTAATGACCCTGGTTGACTTTCTAAGACAGCAAGTGTTGTGTATGTCCTGAAGATAAGGCAACTCGCTGGGTGCCATTGATGTTCTGTCTCACCTTCAATGTCCTCAGCATAGCTTTACACTCTTGAGCTGTGTAGGGGTCATGTCAGGATGTGGTGCGGCCATTGAGCGTAGACTCCACTAATCACCTGTAAAAGTTCATGAGAGCAGATGGAGAAATATAAGATCTCATCATACATTTGAAGAGGTAGATGTACTGGTGAGTCTTCTGGACAAATGTGTGGTGCCCATTTCAGTTCATCAGTGATGGTCATTCCAAGAAATTCCAAGTGGCTCACCCTGTTCACAGCACCTTGTCCAATGTCAAAGTCTGCGTTTTTGTTCCTGGAGTCTCCACCCTGCTCCTGGTTTTACTAACATTTAGTGTGAGGTTGTTGACCTGGTACCACTTAATCAAGAGGTAGACCCCTTCTCATCATGTTGGTGGTCTGGCCTAAAATGGCAGAGCAACTTGAAAGTTCCATGATGGAATTCGAGCCTAGCAGGGTATGCAGCACACCACTCCATGGAATGCCGGTGTTGAGGATCAGCATGGAAGATATGATGCTGACAATCACATCTGCTGAGGTCTGTTGATTAGGACATCCAAATCCCAATTGCAGTGGCACAGGGTCCTAAATTGAGAAGTCAGGGGGTCAGCTTTGCTTGTCCAACAATATTAAGTGCTGAGCTGTAGTCTTTAAACAGGATATTGACATTGCAGCTTGTATTATCCACTTGGGCCAGGATGGTATGAAGTACACAAGATATGGCAAAGGATATGACATTTACTAAGGAGCAGTGTGATGAAATGCAAATTGCAGGTGGTCAGGATTATCTGAAATGTTCTATTTAATGTGTGCCAGCAGCAGTCTGTCAGATCATTTCATCCCAATTGGAGTGAGTGCCACCAGTGTGGAGTCAGACAGACTTCCTACTTTTGACGCAGGTTCCACAGATTCTCTCAAGGAAGGTGAAAACCTTGAGTTAGAAGATGGCTTGGGGCAATAAAATATGGGCTGGATTTGATCCAAGGGCGCTAGCTGGTAATCGTAGGTTTATCACTCTTCCAGTTAGCAGACCCCCAAACTTGATATTTTCCATCTCAGTTACCTTCCTGTAAGATCTCAAACACTCTGAAGTTCACCATTCACACTTGGCACTCAGTTGACAGAAGACTTATCTTCATACCCATGTGACACCAATGATCATTGGCATTTGATTACTGATGTATGGTCACTGTCCTGGTTTGTCCTGATGTGGGGTCACCCTTAGACATACCCTGCTTGGTGTCTCTAAGGCATTTTAATGACTGCTGACTGTGAACATTTCAGGAGCTGTCTGAACACTTGAAGATGTCTTCTGTTTTGTTTTCTTTGATTGTTATCCTTGGTGATCTCTTACAAATAGATATTCATGTCTGCAGTGGTCCATCTTCACATCCTCTGTATCAGGGTACTCTATGTGTTCATAGAAGCCATTTCTATCTCACTCTCTTCTTTGCCTCCTCTTCTACATATCTCTCTGACGTTATTCCTTATAGTTAAATATGTGGAAAGCTTCAGTGCAGGGGTCTCAGAGCAGGAGGATTGTATAATCGTGGTATTTCCCTCTACTTACCCTTTACCTAGGGGTAAGAGGACACATCACATTCATTACCGGGTTGGTCTACTGTTGCACTTTAAGATGAACACACGCACACATAGCTATACGCATACACACAGAAACTCAACAGTGCCCTATGAATGACACACATACTTGTGGTTAATCACTAGCACTTTAAAGCACACAAGTGCCTTATGAATAACACAACTTGTCACTCTCCTAGGACTTTATGAGACTTACATACACACAGACCCTAATCACAGCAGTGCCCCATAACAAGGGTCTTATGCTTTGAAGGTCTATTTGTGCTTTGAATGTGGTGGGTGTTGTGATGTTCAATCCAATGTTTTAAGGTTGGTGTTTTGTCAAAGGTGAATTCCTCTTGTTATCTGAAAACTCTTGTTGTGTTGTTTAATTTTGTAATAAATTTTAAAAAATCACAAAAAGGGACCCTTGTCATGTTTATGTAGCAAATGTAGTGCTACTTCATAACCTTTAAAAAAAAAAGCATGAGGATGAGTGGGGAACTAAAGTCCATAAAGTGTTTGTGTGTGGCGGCCCATAGTGTTAAGGGCACAGACAGAGACGGCCTGGGCCTCCATATTGTGATGGGAACAGCAGGCCAGTAAGTGAGATCTGCTGGCCTGAGACTTTAATGGCAGCCTGCTGTTTAAATGAGGTTGACACACAGAGGGGCATGAAGTGCATTGAGCATCAGGTGACAGTCCTGTACGGTTGCTGAAACATTTCTTTTTTTTGGTTTGTGAAGTCCTGGCCTATATGTTGTGCTGCATTATGTAGTGAGAACAAATTGAATTGTTTACTGTGCCAGTTGTCCTACAGCTAGAAATCATCTCCTTCAGGAACAACAGAGAAAGGCAGGGATGGAAATCCACTCATCATTTGTCATTTATGTTTCATCCTTACAGATTTTTTTTAATGTAATACAACTAGGTGGCAATAAGTATGATCCTTCAGGACTTCAATAAGTTGGTAAGCATGTGTGGGCTACAGAGGCAAATGTTTGGTGGGATGAGCTGATGATTCACTTGTTTTCAGGCATAAACACGTTTGTGGATCCCATAGGTGTGGTAGGAGGTGAAGAGAGAGAGAAGGCCCCATTCTGAGCAACTTGTCCTTACATTTTAGTTCCTGTTAATTTCATTTCAATCAAAGTTCTGTTAAAATTTAATATACTGTATATATTTGATCACACACTGTAGCAAGGCCTTCTTCTCTTTTCTCTTTCTATTAGCTCACCTGGTCAGAAAACTCACATTAGACTCCAAATTGTCACTTATGAGATTTTAAGGACTGTGGTCTTTTTCTATTAATCTGATGATCTGATTGTTTCTCTTTTAGCTGAGAAGAACCAATTCAGTGTAATTAATTCCAAGAAAGAAGAATTAAAAGAATGTACTTTAATTAAAATAAAACCAAACGCAATGCAAAAATACTGACTGGCTGTCTGTCCACTTGTCTGGTTGTCCATCTCTGATTATTTTCCTGATATATAATGTCTTCTCATGCACATCTTTCTGAGACTATCAAATGCCACAGGCCGCTCTCTACAATAACTTCACGGCTGATTACGTCCATAAAAAGGGATTGGAGTAGTCGGCAGGATTTACAGGCTGTGAGCGTCTGCTCCAGAATCTCTTCAGTTTTATTTGTGTTTCTTTTTAAAACATTTAGTGACACAGAATTGTTGGAGGGTCTTCCTCAACAAGGCTTATCTGCCAGGAGAGCTGATCCCCTTCAATACTCAGTTGAACAAAACAAAGACATCATCTGTGCTTCACAGCCTCACATAACGACTGTATGTTTATAAATAAAACTCGCGTGCGTAACCTAGAAGATCTCTCCTGGACCTCTGGATGAATATCCCCTCAACAGAAAATTTGATGTTCTAATGTTAGACATCAGAATCAAATTATGCACAATTATATTATCAGGTGTAACCAGTAGGGACCACCACAGAGCCCCAAACCCCAGGCCAAATATTGTATAATACAGTCACAGGTTCAAGTAATGGATTTTCAATTAACTAAGCATGTAATATAATGAAGCACATCCAATAATTATTCAAACCAATGAAACTCTTTCTTCTCCCTCTGCCTCCCGTTAACTGTCACCCACTGCCTCCCGACTCTATGTGGTAAGGCAGTGGGCTCCGTTTATACTGGACATGACTTGTGGGGGGCACTTCTGGGTTGTTTGAGAACCAGGGCAGTCCTCCCCCAACAACACCCCCTTGCTGGACTAAAATTCCCATGAACCCTTGCGAGTGTCCAAACTGGGACACCTCCGGTGGCCCACTGCTACCTAGCATATGGGGGATGGAACTGCTCCTGACCAACTTCCATGTTGATGAGAGGTCATGCTGTTGTGCAGACGGGTTTCCTTTCGGTCATCCATGGCATTCATACTGGATAAGACCTTCTAGTCCAAATTCCATATCAATATTCAAGTTTTTTCGGGTTAAAATTTTTTATATTGTCACTCAGTTGCAACCACAGTAGGAAAAAAACCCACAATATTTTAGAAATGAATCCACTAATTGAACAAGCAGAGACGGAAAACTCCAAAATAATAGCATGTTATAATTTTAAGCCTTCACACTTCATAAAAAGCCTGAATACCACAAGAAGGCCTGAGGCCTACAAAACCATGGAAAGGGAGAGGACAACCATAAAACACCTGGCTCAAAATAACAAAGACCTACATTTTTTAATTAAACTTATTTAATATTGTAAATTAAATTAAGTCAAAAAAGGTTCACACTTTTGGAATTTATTGAAAAAGTAAAAAGAAAAGATAAAGAATTAGGAATTCATAAACAAAGAAGTCAAAACAAATAAACACATAAACAATTCAAAAAGGTAAAAACTTTGAATATGGAAAATGCAAAGCCAAAGGTCATAAAACAGCAAACCACAGAAACATCAAAATCCTAACCCTAAAGATTTGAAAACACAAAGAGGAGCCGAACAACGTGTGCCACGGGGAGCTGACGTCACTGCACCTGCCTCAGGCCTGCTGGGCCTCAAATTGGGCCTTGGGCGAGCTGCACAACAGCAGCAGTGTCCACTCTGACTAGAATACAGAAATAGAAATTACATTAACATTCTTAACAATTACAAAATGATTTCAAAAACTAAAAGCACTTAACAAAAGGGTTTACTGAGAAAAATACCAGAAAGTAATCAATCAATAACTAAATAAAGAGCTAAAATTAAGGAAACAATGACTCTGTGCAGAACACTAGTAAAATTATGACACTGTATTATAATTTTTTTTGTTTTGTTTATTTATTTTGTATTATTTTTATTACTTTATTCTTTCATTATTTTTTCATTTTATTTTATTTTTGACCATCAAAATCCTCATTACATGACTCATGGCTGGGGGTTGATGGTTATCCTCTCTCTTCTGGGGCTTTTTGATAAAGTTGTAGACATTTTGTGTTGTTTTGCCAGTTTCCCATTTTTGGGGTCTGAACCCAACAAGTGGTATTTAGGGACTGGCTGAGCTTAGGTGGGCCTCTTCTGGGCAGGTGAGCCACAGTACAGACGGCTTCTTGGACTTTTTTGGGGGGCATGCACTTATTTGCCTTTTAAAGACTCCATTTAATAATAACAGGATTGTGTGCTCAGCACCGTCCTGCTCTGTTTGTTCACCTGTGACTGTGTAGTCAGAGACGACTCCATCTCCAGTATCACATTTGTTCATGACCCTGCCATCACAGGTCTGATGACAAGGCAGCTTAGAGAAAAGGAAGTCTGTCTGGACCATTAATGTCAGTAAAAGCAAGTCAGGAGATGGTCAGAGATGTCAAGAGGAAGAAGATCCTTCCATCTACCTCAGAGAGCATGTTGTTGGAAGGGTAGGCTGATGAAATTAAGGTAATGTCTGATTTATATAATGATTGGTAGAAACTGTAAAGGAGACCCAGTAGGCCCTTCAGTGGGCCACAAATGTCAAGAAAAAATTCATCTTCAAAGCAACACCGAAAAATACTTGAGTTGTAAAGCAATTTAGGTAACTCTCGACAGATTAAAAAAGAACATAATTAGGGAATTGAAATTGGAAGATGGTGTTTGTTATACCAGTCCTGTGTTTACCATATACATCAAAGGAAGGAGAAGCTGACAATTTGACTTTTGTTTCTTTTTTTTAATTTCTTGACACAGCCCTAAACAATTATACCTATAATGTACTTAATAGTAAAGCCTGTGAACACTATTGTGTCATCAATCATCAAAAATAAAGAAATTCATTTCCACAAATCCATTGTGTCCACGAGTGGAAAGCTGAAATAAATGATTTGTGAATCCCTTAATGCCAAAAACATTAGGAGGTGAAGGAGTCAAAGGTGACTTGCCACATCTCTCTATTATAGAAAAAAATCTTGGAAGGCTTGGAAGGAGACGATACGTGACTTTCTCGGAGGACACTTTAACGTCCCGTGAGACAAGGCAGTGAGACAAAAGGACAGCTGCTGTAGAGGCTTTTAAATGATCGACACGCAGTTCGTCAGCAGCAGCAGAAAGCCAGCAGCTGATCCGACCACATCTCCTTAGCGTGCGTTCAGCGCCCCCTTCACAATACGAGCAGCAGAGACGTGAAGTGGCTGACACATAGCGCACCCTGGGGGAGAGGAGGAAAGAGTGTTGGTGAGCGAAGCGAGCAGGGGGCAATGCCACTTAGTTTTCTAAATTACAATGATACACAACATGGTGTTGTATCTGAATCTTCTGCACAGTCCTACTGAATCCTCCAATGAACCTTTCATCATTACAATTCTCCAACTCGTCCTCCTCACTTTCCAAATCAGAGATTGTGCTCTCTCTCTCTACTCTAAATACGACCAAAGCATCCCCCCGCTGCACTGACCCCACTCCCTTTTACTCCACTTCATGCTCAGCTGGTGCCTTCTGATTTCAGCACTGCTTATGGCCAGCAGTCCATTCACCTCACCACATGCATTCACATGTGTGTCCTGTTCTGACCACAGCTTTGACGGCTTGTGCCCAAATCAATAAAAACACAAAAGGGATTTGCAATCAAAACCATCAACACCCCACTAACTTGTCTCACAATTCACCTCAGCCGACAAACCATTAGTCTGCACGGTGGGATTTCATCCATAGTCAACCAGTTATGGTGGGCAGGCCAGCCTTGGCAAGAATTTCAGTGTCTGGAATTCTGTTCTGCCCCTTAACATAAAGGCACACTGTTTGGGAATGGTGCAATTTCTTGGTACAGCCTCCACCTTTTACAGTTGTCAAGATAAGTGGGGAGAACTCCAACCCTAAACACTGTCAGCTTAATCTGTGGGCTTGCGCCTCTTGTGATTCAGACATTAGCATGAAGTCTGCTACACTTGCTTTAGTGATCCTGGTGTTTACTTTGTCATCAATGCCAGTGCCTTGGGACTGTGTGCTGCCACGGTACATGAACCTTCTCTCCGTACTGAGGCTTTGACTACTGGTTATAAAGTTGTTTTCAACATACAGTGTCCCTGGGGCAGGCTGATGCATTACTTCACTCTTCTTATTGTCAACACTGCACTACTTATCCACCTGTGAACCAGCATTGAGGCCACAGTTCTGATTCTGAGGAACCCTCTGATGGTGTTGATCCCAAGCTTACTTTTTTTATGAAGCCCTCTAATTTGTGTGGTGACTAATGCCCATGCATACATGATAGCCATGGTGGAGAACATCAGGCTGGACAAGATCACAAGACAAGACACAGCCCAGCATTTCAGAGAGGGAAGGACTCCTCTGCCTCACCATGGTCCTGAACTTTAGCTGGCATCAAATCATGAAATTGACACACCATAGTGATGAATTTCCTTAGGCATCCATACTTTTGCATGACTTTCTAAAAATTGTTTCTTTTAACAACGTGGAAGGCCTTAGTCAAATCAATATACCATCAATCATTTGCTCCTGATATTTCTTCTGCAGCTGCCTAGCAGCACACATCACATCGGTAGCTCCACGTTCTTCTCAGAATCGACACTGGGCCTCAGGAAAGAGTTCCTGGTTATGATGTGAAGTAAGATGATTAAGAAGAAGCCTGGGGGGGAACCTGACCTGAGACAGACAGCAAGGATACACCACCGAGATTATCACAGAACTGACGATTTTCTTTGTGTTGTACAGGTGGATGACTGATGCCTCTTTGAAGTCCTGTGGAATTGTATGTTGCTGCCACATAACTTGGAAAAAGTGTTCTGTCAGCACTGCACCAACTTTTCTGTAGACTTCAGCAGGTATTGCAACTAACTGAGATGCTTTACCGGTCCACCGTACAGACAGAACAGGAGAGAAAAAAAGGGAGCCCCCCCCCCCCCCCCCCTCCTTCAAACAATCATCCATTGTCCCCCGTCACCAAAAAAGTCTGTTTCAGACATGCCAGACATGCTTTACTGGACCACGGACACCTTTTAGGAAGCCGAGACTAAAGCTGTCATTGGATGACCAGACGTTTCCCACAGCAAATATCAGTCATCTTAAACACAGCAAGGAAACTCTGGAGTACGTCTACCATGAAACACTGAACACTGCAGAGAAACATCACACTGAACTTCATCTTGAGTCTCACTGTTCATTCTGCCTTCCTCGAGCCCACCTAATCCAGTTAAGGCTTGTGGGTGCTGGAGCTCAAATATTGAAATATTTCATTTATTAATACTTTACAATATTTTGTGGAGCACAAACATAATGAGTTTGCTACAAAGAAAAGACACTATCACAGTTGATTGTGGCTCAACTGACTAAGGTGGTTGCTTTTTAAAATCTGCCCGTAGTGCAAGCCCAAGTTTGATCCGAATAAAAGAGTCATCAAAATTAATAATAATAAAAAACCATCAGGAGTGAAATCTTTATAACTAATTTGAACTAAATAATTTTGAGAGATACCATGTAAGGATCGCATAAGAGATCTGTTTGGGAATCATCCCCACTTAGAATCGCCATCAAAATGCGATGACTAATTGTGTAAGGCAGCTCACGTATTTACATGAATTCATCTTCTATTCATCGCCATTTGACGTCCATGAACCCCTCCTTTGAATAAGGTGATAACAAACCCACTGTGGTAGATCAGGTTGAATTTGCTCTGCTGCACCAAACATTCAAAGGTGTCAATCCGGAGCTCATCAGAGAGGCTGAGAGACACGGCGCAGATCAGTCACCGCAGATCAGTCAGATCACCTCCCTCGTGAACATTGACACACAGACACACACGGGACACTCCAAGGTGAGCAGTGCATGGATCAAGTGATCCACACTTCATAGTTGAAATCTACTGTACTGTACATGTAAAGAGAAATGTGAATAAAAATACGTGCTGCACAACTAATTAATGGAATGGTCTGCCTACTACTATAAAGGATGCCCCTTCGGTCTCAGCTTTTAAATCCCGGCTGAAGACTCACTACTTCAGTTTAGCATACCCTGACTAGAGCTGCTGATTAACTGTACAGACTGCATCTCTGTTGTTGGTCATTAGCATTAAAACATAAGTAACATGAGAGTTATAATTTGTTACTAACCCTCACCTATTCTGTTTCTCTTCTCGGTACTCAAATGTGGCTCTTGGTGCCACGGCCCACCTGCCAAGTTGTTTTGCCTGCCTAAGGTAAAGTCATCCCTGATGGAGGATCACAGGAATCGGGGGAAAGAGGGGTCCTTTCATCGGATTGGCTGGCCCAGTACTTTTTCAGCTGTGGAATGGCCAAATGGGGGAGGCAGCTTGATGGATGAGGGCTCCAGGACTCTAAAAATATCCAAATCTTATTATATGATATCATTTACTGTTAAATTCTGCTCCGTACTTCTAAAATTTTTATTTATTTATTTTACTTCTAAAATAACTTTTTATTTTATACTATATTGAGGATTTGTTCTGTTCTGTGTATTGTATTGTATTGTGTTGACCCCCTTCTTTTGACACCCACTGCACGCCCAACCTACCTGGAAAGGGGTCTCTCTTTGAACTGCCTTTCCCGAGGTTTCTTCCATTTTTTCCTACAAGGGTTTTTTTTTTTTTGGGAGTTTTTCCTTATCTTCTTAGAGAGTCAAAGCTGGGGGGCTGCCAAGACGCAGGTCCTGTTAAAGCCCATTGTGGCACTTCCTGTGTGATTTTGGGCTATAGAAAAAAAAAAAAATAATAATAATAATAAATAATTACAGCTGTCATTCAAACAGAATCAGAGCCATGGACATCACTGTAGATGCCTTTGTAGTAAAAAGAGAACCTGGCGATTTTAACTGAGGTCGGCATTAAAGATCCTCTTTAGTGCTGAGGCAACAAGAAGCAGCGGGGTAAACTAATATGAGAGCTGGCCAGTCTGTATCATTCCTAAGCAATCTTCCAGTTACAGAGGTGCAATTCCAGTCACTAACACATTTATTGTGTTACACATTTGCCTCAACACATTCAAAAGCAGTATATTGCTAAGTGTCTACCTAATGTCTGACACTTAACCCTTCTGTTATATTTTGTAACTTGTATTGACATTACACCCTTCAGTTGATGTACTTCAGTGACAGACTGAAACAACAATTCAGGTAGTTGCTGACAATTCGTTATTGTTTTTGTGGTTTGCTGTGATTTCCTTTTTTTTGACACTTAGTGTCAAAGATATATTATCATATATCAGCTTCTTATATATAAACGTCTACACGTGGAAGTGTGTGTGTCTGTCCGGCCCGGAAGTGAGAGGTGGAGAAGGGGTAAGGGCTCAGCCACCGAGGAAACAGAAAACACGCTTAGAAGCTAATAACACAAGCAAGGTGAGCACGTCAGCAAATTAAATCCTCCTAGGAGAGAGATGCCCAGAGGAGTTCCTTTCAATTACCTGACATCTCTACAATTCAGTTTTTTTCTGACAATTTCAATAGTTTCTAGGATAGTTATATGTATAAAAAGATTAGCAAAATTGTGCACTGAGTTGGTCTCGTCCGTTATGGGAGATGGACGTCTGAAGCGGAGCTCCGTTGCAGTGGCTTTATTTTTTCTCTTATTTCTTATTATCCCGAGGTATCCTGTGTTTACCCAACCCGAGGAGTTTCTACTACAGTATATAAACATGAGTAACAAGAAAGGGGGTCAGAAAGAAATGGAAGAGAAACCTAAAACTACACCCAAGTCTAGACAGGTATCAAGCCCAAGTGCAAGGTACGGCCTTTCGGAGACTGACCTGGAACAGGCAGATGAAAGCATAGACTTCCCAGGACCCCGTTGCACTGCATCATCTCCAGTCGAGAGCGAACATGGGAGCGAAGGTGCAAGTGATGCAGGCCACGATAGCTCGCTGATTCCAGAAGATCACTTGAAACTGGAGATGGCCTTGCAGTCTGTGCATTCATATACTCCTCGCAAGCCGGAAGGATCAGCTGTAACAGGGGTTGCCACTTCACCCATGGAGCATGAAAGCCGAAACATTCATCTGAACTGAAGGAAATGATCACAACAGTGTCCACGGCCATAAATGAGCTCAAGAAAGACATTCAGAAAGATATGAAGAAAGAAATAAATGACTTGCTCAAGACAAATGAGAAGCTGCAGCTGGAGCTGCAAGAGATGCAGCTGGATGATAAAGACCTGGCAAAATGTATGTATAATTGCTTTGAGGCAGCCTTTAAAGGTATGCTAGGAAAAATTGAGGAACATATTCAGGAAAAAGCGTCTAAACTGAGAGCATTTGCCGATCAGCTGGAAGACGTTAAGCAGACATTCACTACTCGAATTGAAACAGTGGAACATTTGGCATCTACCGCCGATGGAAAAGCTACAGCTGCGAATTCCGAATGCAAAAAACTCAGAGACAAACTTGTGGCTCTGGATGAAGGTTGCAGAAGGAATAATATTAGAATTGAAGGTCTACCTGAGAATTGTGAAAGTTTAAACCCAGTGAAACTCGTAGCTGAACTATTCTCAAAAAATAATTGGAGAGGACTTTAAATCAGATACCGAGATAGCGGCAGCATATCGAATACATCAGTGCTTCTCAACCTGTGGGGCGGGCCCCCCTAGGTGGGGCGCAAAGTAACAAAAAGTGTGGTGCGAAGATGTGAACAAAAGAAAACAAGTATCGAAAATATGAAAAATACATCTATTGAAACCAAAGCAAATTAACTTAAACTACATTCTGATACTAGAAAAATAAATATAGAGTTAGATAAATGTCGATAAAAGTTAAGTAGGTATAATAAAATATGCATCTATGATATATCATTCATTAAAAAAGAACAAATTGGTATTAGTGGACACCTTTCAAAAAAACATTAGGGGGGTGCGATTAAAATTGTTATGAAAACTCGGGTCGCAAATACTTAAAGGTGGAGAAACACTGGAATACGTGGATCAAATACCTCTAAACCTAGGACTTTAATTGTCCGCTTCAAGAGATTACAATTTAAGCTTAATGTAATGTCACTTCTCAGACACAAACAAGAGATTATATTTGAAAATAATCCCTGCTTTCTCACCCTCAACAGCTGCTAAACGTGCAGCGTTTTACAATATTAAACAGCAGTTACAGAAAGACGATATCAGATACAGCCTCTTGTATCCTGCCAAACTGAAAGTGGTTATTCAAGACAAATATTACATCTTCTCCTCCACGGATGAAGCAGAAAAGGAATTAAGAAAGCTGATCCTGACACTTTTTTGAAATACGATAGTGAGTTGCATCCTGTCATGGTATGGCAAGAAGATATTACCTGCTGTCAGATCTGCTTGCACAGATACGGGTACCATATGTATACATCCTTTTTTCATCTCGGCCACTTTCTGTTTATGTTTTAATTACAATTATAGGCGTATGCGTATAGTTTTTTGTTTGTTGTTGTTGTTTTTAACTTTTCTAAAGGAGACTGTTTATCATCATACCCTTGGTTTATTGTTATTGTTATTATTGCATTAGGGTTTACTATGCTTATCCAGGACCACTTTTTAATGCCATTCCCTGGGTTTACTGACTTAATATTTCAAGACTGTTGAAGATTTTATTTTATGCTTATAGTGTTTAGACTTTATCGGCAATAGATATCTCTACTTTTTAATCCTAAAACACCGCTGCGTGGGGGGCTTGGTTTTGCTTTGGACATGCTCTGTCTCTGGGTATGTCAGAGGACTGGGACTTTGTGAAGTGGGTTCCAGCCTCACGTGGGGAGGCAAAATAGGGAGGTGGGGGGATAATGGGGGGAGAGAAAGAGAGCAATCAATATCTAATCTATCCTCTTCATCCTTATAATTATAATTACCAACGTAACAATAGGCTTCATGGCAATAACTTGAGGGAAAATTGGAAATTAAGGTTAAAGCTGTCTTACTTCCAGTTAAGACTACAAAATGACATAAAAAACTCAGAATCAATGTCTCCATGATGGGACAGTTAACTTTGTGAGCTGGAATGTTAAAGGCCTAAATCACAAATTAAAGAGAAAGAAAGTATTCTCTCACCTAACAGGTTGAAACGATAAAATAGTATTTTTACAGGAGACCCACTTACTAAGCAAGGATCAGTTCCGGCTGCAAAAGGATTGGGCTGGCCAAATGTTCCATTCCAGCTTTACAAAGAAAACTAAAGGTGTGGGAATTCTCATGCATAGAACAGTCTCATTTGTGGTATCAGATGTAGTATCTGATCCTGAAGGGAGATATGTGATGGTCATGGGCAACTTATTTAACTGTAAGATGATTTTGATAAATGTTTATGCACCGAATGTTGATGATAAGGAATTCATGCAAAATGTATTTGCATCCATTCCCAATGTGAACACTCATAAAATTATAATGGCTGGGGACTTTAATTGTGTTTTAAATCCACTCTTAGATAGGACTCCTGTCACGAGAGGATGACATCTAACACTACAAAGACAATTACACAGTTTGTAACTGACCACAACTTATCAGACACCTGGAGGTTTCTAAACCTAAACTCAAGAACATATTCTTTCTACTCACCAGTGCATCATTGCTACTCAAGAATTAATTATTTCTTTATAGATAATAATTTCTTGCCTAAGATTAAATCTTGAAAGTACTATGCTATTGTTATTTCTGACCATGTACCTCTGATCTTGGAGCTAAAGTCACTATGCCCCACACACTTATCTTGCAGATGGCGTTTTAACCCGCTTCTATTGGCAGACGAGAACTGTACAGAATTTATATCCAAACAAATCAGTTTCTTCTTAGAGACAAATACATCCTCAGAGGTCTCTGCGGGAATCCTGTGGGAAAATCTAAAGGCCTTCTTAAGAGAACAGATTATCTCGTATCTTTCCCACTGAAATACATTAGAAACCTAGAAGGTATCAGAGCTAACCAGCGAAATTACTAGAATAGATCAAGAACATGCCAGGTGTACAAGTGAGGCTCTTCATAGGAAAAGACAGGCTCTGCATTCAGAGCTCAACCTCTTAACAACTAAAGAAACTGAACAACTCATATTTAAATCAAGACATCATTACTACAAACACGGAGAGAAAGCTAATAAGCTCTTAGCTCAACAAATCCACAAGCAAGAAGTTCGCAATGCAATCCCAGCAATCACCAACACAAACGGAGATAAAATCATTGACCATAAAATATAATGCACACATTTAGAGACTACTATAAATCCTTATATTCTACTGAGTTTAAAGAAGACAACACACAATCTAATGCATTTCTGGATACATTACAGCTACCACAAATAGATACTTTTATTACAAAGGAATTGGATAAACCTCTGGTGCTTTCCGAATTACTAGATAAGTGTTTCCCAATCTTTTTTGAGCCATGGCACATATTTTACATTAGAAAAATCCCACGGCACACCACCAAACAAAAATGTCACAATAAGTATATGTAATGAAATATAATGATCTTCTAGTTTCAATTTACTCACAATTTAAAAGTTTAGTTGAACACAATGATGATATACACGCAGGAATTGAAGAAAGACACACGAAGATCTACTTCAACAGCTCTGAGTCTCTCGCTTTTTTTAGTTTTTATAGCAGTCATGCTTGAAAAGCCAAGCTCACATAGGTAGGTTGTGGAAAATGGGAGCAGGGCTGAAATAGCTCTGCTTGTCACAATGGGGAACTCCTTGGCAGCAGTCAGCTAAAAACTGTCCAAAGGTAGATCAGAAAAGCTCAGCTGTTGTTGCCAGTGCTGCACCGTTGAACGAAATCCATTTATTTTATCTGAACTTGTGAGCAGGTTTTCGTTTTCGGCCTTGCATCCATGTGTTCAGGTCATTCAAATGTTGAAATATATCCGCCAGATATGCCAGTCTTGCACACCACTCATGACTTGAAAGCAGCTTAGCGTCATCACACCTCTCATTTGTCAAAAACACTTTTAGTTCCTCCCGCAGCTCATACACACAGGCTAAAACTTTGCCACGGGACAACCACCGGACCTCCGTATGCAGCAATAGCACTTTATGCTCCGCTCCCATTTCCTCACACAATGATACAAACATGCGACTTTTTACAGGTCTTGTCTTCACAAAGTTTATAATGCGCACAACATTGTCCAATACAGGAGCTAGGTCTGCTGGTAATATCTTGGCAACGAGTGCCTCATGGTGCAGAAAACAATGTGTCACAATAACCTCTGGATGCTGCTTTTTCACTCTGCTTACAAATCCTTTGGTGCGCCTGAACATGGCGGCTGCTCCATCAATGCAAACACTTATGCAGTTTTCCCACTTAAGTCCTCCTTGTTCAAGGTACTTTGATACCACTCGGAAAATTTCCTCTCCTGTTGTTCTTTCTGGCAATTCCTTGCAAAACAGGAAGTTTTCTCTGATGGTGTCTCCGTCTACAAAGCGCACATTTCCCAAAAGTTGTGCATGTCCACTGATAGCGAGTTGCAATGCAAATTTTCCACTGACGTGCAACTTTTCCAAAACGATCCTTTCAATGTCTGCAGACATGTCATCAATATGTCTGGCAATTGTATTATTTGAGAGAGGGGCTTGGGCTATTTCTTTAAGAGCACCAGGGCTGAGCATTTCATTTGCAATGATTTTGCAGGCAGGTAGTATTAACGTCTCTGCCACCGTGTGTGGCTGTTTTGATTTGGCGATGAGTTCAGCAACTTGGTAGGTAGCTTTGAGAGCTCTCTCATTTGTCTTTGTGGTTTTCCTCACTAAAGCTGCTTGTTTCTTAGTTTGTTCACGAAGTTAAATAAAATAGTCTGTGTTCTTGTTTTGAAGTGATGGGTGTTTTGTTTGGAGATGGTGTTTAAGTTTGCTAGGAACCATGGCACTGTTGGACAGCTTTTCCCCATATACCAAGCATAACAGAATTGGCTCAGTTGGTTCCCCGGTAAAAGTAAATCCAAAGGAAGGATAACTTTAATTGTATTGTCTTGAGCTCACCTTTTATGCTTTCTTCTGACCACTACTCATACTAAGGCCTTCATCTGGGTCACAATTTTCTCCAGGAACCAGCTCGGATTGTGTACTTTTTCTTTTCAGATATTTATCCATCGCTATCACTGCTGTCACAGCCGAAGCATCACTTATTCTTTTGTTTGAATGGCAACATGTAGATACACAGATTAATTAGCCATCTGCTGCCACCTAGTGGAAGAGTATTTAATTGTTCTGCCTGTCACTGTCGCATAGACAAACGAAGACAAATTATTTTCAGTAAATAAATAATAATTTTCAGACCAATTAAGTGAAATTGGATAATTTTCCACGGTACACCTGATGATCTCTCACAGCACACTAATGTGCCGTGGCACAGTGGTTGGGAATCACTGTACTAGATGCTGTAAAGTCACTTCAGAGCGGGAAAGCAGCAGGCCCTGATGGCTACCCTGTCGAATTTTATAAGAAATTCTCCACTCAGCTAGCTCCCCTCTTATTAGAAACATTTATAGAAGCTAGAGACAATCAAATTCTACCTCAAACTCTTCGCCAAGCATTAATCACCAATCTTTCTCCTACCTGGCCGTGGGTTTGAAACTCCTCAACACACACTCTGTAGCCCCTGTATCTTGGGACCTACCAGTTAATCAAGGACAGGCCAATCCCAAAGTTTTGTCAGCCTCTTCTTGTTGAAGTTTCATGTCCAAGTGGGTGGATTCCCTCACTAGTTGAGTCTTGGAGTCTTGGAGGCCCACATTGTGCGCTAGAAACTGTGAAAGAAATTTACCAGCACCCCCACCCCACACCCAGGCAGGCAAGAGAAAAGCATCAATTGTTCTTCTTTATTCCCTGTATCTTGCAAGAGGTAACCCTTACATGAATACAAGCACCTCATTAGCCAGTGTTACAAAGGAGGATACGTCATTGATTAGATCGCAATTCCAAGGAATTTATTACATAGCCAGAAAACTTAAACATGATTGGTTACACCCAGTTGCTAATGGGACATGACAAACGTTGAAACCTTAAATAACCACTGGGATGACTGACAGTGCTGTTAGCTTAGGAGTGCGTGACTTTTTAAATGTGTTTAAAAGATGCACTACATGCATGAGATTTTACACATTTATTCATTACAATGGTTTTCCTTTTTTAATCCAGCTGGATTCTTTAACAGGAAGTAGCAACCGAGCAACCAGCACACTTTAAAGCACAGGTGTCGAACTCCAGGCCTGGAGGGCCTCAGTGGCTGCAGGTTTTCATTCTAACCCTTTTCTTATTAGTGACCAGTTTTCACTGCTAATTAACTCCTTTCCCCTGAATTTTAATAGCCCTGTTTTTAAGAATTCAATCCTCTCAATTTATTCTTTTCTTCATTAAATGGCAGCCAAACAGAAATGAGACGTGACACGAGCCAACAGATGACCAGCTAAATTAGGGTTTCAAACTCCAACCAATTTCACTCCAACCAGTTTCTTAATGAGAAGCCAGTTCTTGCTGTTAATTAAACCCGTTACTTAATTGCACGGCTTGTTGCTGCTCTCATTTTGCTACAGCATACATTTCCCAAACTGTTGATTTTCTGTTTCTGATTATTGACCTGAGAGATCAACCTTACCGAGACCCTCACCTTTCTTTATGTTCAGAAAATGTGGTTAGCTGGTCACCTGTTTGCTCGTCTACCCACACCATACCTCTGATATCAACAACTCCTACCGCTTCAACTGGAATGGCCAGTAATGAGCCCACCTCTGACCATCAGTGTTCACCTTGCTGATGCCCCATCCAGGGATCGTTTCTGCCTCACGCCTGATGTTTGCTGGAATGGGCGTGTCCCGAGATTGATGGATGTAATCATTAAACATCAGTCCTGTTTGGAGAAATTATGGCAAAGATGTTCTCGGAATTTAATGGATGTTTCAGGCAATTCAAAAGACAGCAAAGCCAAGCATTTTCTTACTGTGATGATATCTTGCACTGACATCTGCTGGAATTTACGTAAAGTGCATGCGCAAGTATAAACAGTACAACGCTAGCAGTAGGGTCCGCAGGAGCATGCGTCTAAACCCGACCTTAAATTAAATGTTTTAAATTAAATTAAGTCAAAAAAGTTTCACAATTTTGGAAAGTATTAAAAAATTAAAAATAAAAGGTAAAAATAAAAATTAATACCTAAGCAACTCAAAAGAAACAAATACAATAAACACTTCGACAAGGTAAAAACTTTGAATATGGAAAATGCAAAGCCAAAGGTCATAAAGCAGCAAACCAAAGAAACATCAAAATCCTAACCATGAAGAGAGAAAACATAACGAGGAGGCGAACAACGTGTGCCACAGGGAGCTGACGCCACTTCACCTGCCTCAGGCCTTCTGGGCCTCAAATTAGGCCTTGGGAGACTCAGATTAGTATACAATCTAACAGATATAGAAATTGCAGTAACATTCTTAATAATTACAAAATGATTTCTAAAACAAAACAACAAAAAGGTTTACATAGAAAAATACCAGAAAATAATCAATAGCTAAATAAAGAGCTGAAATTAAGCAAACAATGAATCAAGGTAGAGCCCTAGTAAAACTATGACACAACATTATAAATTTTTAAATTATTTTTATTACTTTATTCTTTTATTATTCTTTTAATTTTATTTTATTTTTGACCATCAAAATCCTCATTATATAACTCAGAGCTGGGGGTTGATGGTTATCCTCTCCCTTGTGGGGCTTTTTGATAAATTTATAGACATTTCGTGTTATTCTGACAATTTTCAGTTTTTGGGGTCTGAACCCAACAGGTAGTATTTAAGGATTGGTTGAGCTTAGGTTGGCCGCTTCTGGGCTTCTAGACTTTTTTGGTTAAAAATTTCTGTTTATTTTTTAAATTTTCATCCATCCATCCATCCTCTTCCACTTATCCGAGGTTGGGTCGCGGGGGCAGAAACTTGAGCAGAGATGCCCAGACTTCCCTCTCCCCGGCCACTTTTTCTAGCTCTTCCGGGGGAATCTCGAGGTGTTCCCAGGCCAGGTCTTCCCCGGGGCCTCCTCCTGGTTAGACGTGCCTGGAACACCTCACCAGGGAGGCGTCTAGGAGGCATCCTGATCAGATGTCCAAGCCACCTCATCTGACTCCTCTCGATGCGGAGGAGCAGCGGCTCTACTCTGAGCCCCTCCCGGATGACTGAGCTTCTCATCCTATCTTTAAGGGAGAGCCCAGACACCCTGCGGAGGAAACTCATTTCAGCCGCTTGTATTTGCGATCTCGTTCTTTCGGTCACTACCCATAGCTCATGACCATAGGTGAGGGTAGGAACATAGATCGACTGGTAAATTGAGAGCTTTGCCTTACGGCTCAGCTCCTTTTTCACCACGACAGACCGATGCAGAGCCCTCATCACTGCAGACGCCGGACGGATCCACCTGTCGATCTCATGCTCCATTCTTCCCTCACTCGTGAACAAGACCCCAAGATACTTGAACTCCTCCACTTGGGGCAGGATCTGACTTCCAACCCCAAGAGGGCACTCCACCCTTTTCCGGCTGAGGACCATGATCTTGGATTTGGAGGTGCTGATTCCCATCCCAGCCACTTCACACTCAGCTGTGAACTGATCCAGAGAGAGCTGAAGATCACGGCCTGATGAAGCAAACAGGACAACATCATCTGCAAAAAGCAGTGACCCAATCCTGAGCCCACCAAACCGGACCCCCTCAATGCCCTGGCTGCGCCTAAAAATTCTGTCCATAAAAGTTATGAACAGAATCGGTGACAAAGGGCAGCCCTGGCAGAGTCCAACTCTCACTGGAAACGGGTTCGATTTACTGCCGGCAATGTGGACCAAGCTCTGACACCGATCGTACAGGGACCGAACAGCCCTTACCAGGGGGTCTGGTACCCCATACTCTCGGAGTACCCCCCACAGGATTCCCCAAGGGACATGGTTGAATGCCTTTTCCAAGTCCACAAAACACATGTAGACTGGTTGGGCAAACTCCCATGCACCCTCCAGAACCCTGCTAAGGGTGTAGAGCTGGCCCACTGTTCCGCGACCAGGACGAAAACCTCACTGTTCCTCCTGAATCCGAGGTTCGACTATCTGACGGACCCTCCTCTCCAGGACCCCCAAATAGACTTTTCCAGGGAGGCTGAGGAGTGTGATCCCTCTGTAGTTGGAACACACTCTCCGGTCCACTTTCTTAAAGAGGGGGACCACCACCCCAGTCTGCCAATCCAGAGGCACTGTCCCTGATGTCCATGCTATGTTGCAGAGGTGTGTCAACCAAGACAGTTCTACAACAACCAGAGCCTTGAGGAACTCCGGGCGTATCTCATCCACCCCCGGGGCCCTGCCACCAAGGAGTTTTTCAACCACCTCGGTGACCTCAGTCCCAGAGATGGAGGAGCCCACCTCCAAGTCCCCAGTCTCGGTTTCCTCATTGGAAGGCATGTTAGTGGGATTGAGGAGGTCTTCGAAGTTCTCCCCCCACCAACCCACAATGTCCTGAGTCGAGGTCACCAGTGCACCATCCCCACCATATACAGTGTTGACACTGCACTGTTTCCCCCTCCTGAGATGCCGGATGGTGGACCAGAATCTCCTCGAAGCCGTCCGAAAGTCGTTCTCCATGGCCTCCCCAAACTCCTCCCACGCCCGAGTTTTTGCCTCAGCAACTACCAAAGCCGCATTCCGCTTGGCCTGCCGGTACCTATTAGCTGCCTCCAGAGTCCCACAGGACAAAAGGGACCGGTAGGACTCCTTCTTCAGCTTGACAGCATCCCTCACCGCCGGTGTCCACCAATGGGTTCGGGAATTGCTGCCACGACAGGCACCAAGCACCTTACGGCCACAGCTCCGGTGAGCCGCACGGAACATGGCCTGTTCAGACTCAATGTCCCCCACCTCCCTCGGGACATGGTCGAAGTTCTGCCAGAGGTGGGAGTTGAAGCTACTTTTGACAGGGGACTCTGCCAGACGTTCCCAGCAGACCCTCACAACACGTTTGGGCCTATCAGGCCTGACCGACATCCTCCCCTACCATCGAAGCCTACTTACCACCAGGTGGTGATCAGTTGACAGCTCCGCCCCTCTCTTCACCCGAGTGTCCAAGACGTGTGTCCGCAAGTCCGACGACATGACCACATTGAACCACATCGTCGATCATCGAACTGATGCCTAGGGTGTCCTGGTGCCAAGTGCACATATGAACACCCCTATGCTTGAACATGGTATTTGTTATGGACAATCCGTGATGGGCACAGAAGTCCAATAACAGAACACTGCTTGGGTTCAGATCGGGGGGGCCATTCCTCCCAATCACGCCCTTCCAGGTCTCACTGTCATTGCCCACGTGAGCATTGAAGTCTCCCAGCAGTACGACAAACAACAGTCAGAACCCGTCCCCCCACCCAAAGGCGGAGGGAGGCTACCCTCTCATCCACTGGGGTAAACGCCAATGAACAGGCTCCAAGTCAGGGGGCAATAAGTATGTCCACATCAGCTCGGCGTTTCTCACCGGGGGCAACTCCAGAGTGGTAGAGAGTCCAGCCCCTCTCAAGGAGATTGGTTCCAGAGTCCAAGCTGTGCGTCGAGGTGAGCCCGACTATATCTAGCCGGAACCTCTCAACATCGCGCACAAGCTCAGGCTCCTTCCCCTTCAGAGAGGTGACATTCCACGTCCCAAGGGCCAGCTTCTGTAGCCGAGGATCAGACCGCCAAGGTCCCCGCCTTTGGCCACCTCCCAACTCACACTGCACCCGACCTCCTTGGCCCCTCCCATAGGTGGTGAGCCCATGGGAAGGGGGAACCACGTTGCCTCTTCAGGCTGTGCCCAGCCATACCCCATGGGTGCAGGCCTAGCCACCAGGCGCTCACCATCGAGCCCCACCTCCAGGCCTGGCTCCAGAGGGGGGCCCCGGTGACCCACATCCGGGCGAGGGAAAACACAGTCCAAATTTATTATTCTTCACAGGAGGGTTTGTTGATCCGCTATTTGTCTCATCCCTCATATAGGACCAGTTTGCCTTGGGTGGCGCTACCGGGGCTTAGACAACAGAGCTCCTAAGATCATTGGGACACGCAAACCCCTCCACCACGATAAGGTGGCGGTTCGAGGAGGAGTTAAATTTTCAATACTTTTCAAAAGTGTGAAGCTTTCTGACTTAATTTAATATAAAACATTGAATATATTTAATTTAAAAATCTAGGGCTTTGTTATTTTGAGCCAGGTGTTATGTGGTTGTCCTCTCCCTTTCAGTGGTTTTGTAGGCCTCAGGCCTTCTTATAGTGTTCAGGCTTTTTATGGCGTGTGTAGGCTTAAAATTACAACATTGTGTTAGTTTGGAGTTCTCCATCTCTGCTTCTTGAATTACATCATTAATTTCATTCAAATACTCTAAATGTTTTTCTCAAAATGAACTTTTTTGAAAATATTTTGGCTTTTTTATTTTTTCTAGTGTGGTTTCAACTGAGTAACAAAATAAAAAAACCTAAACCCTGAAAGACTGGAAAAACTGATAAATGCAAGTATGTGTGTAAGAGCCAAAGTTAAAAGTTAAAGCTTTGAGTTAAACTCATACTAATGTTTGCTTAATTTGAATAGAATATAAATAATAGACAATGGTATAGTATATAAGTTAGAAAATGATAGAACTTTCTTGCTATAACTAAGATACAGTGTGCTAATTGAGTCAGGTGATGTTTAGAATAGGTGGTCCCAGTACACAGGGACTTAAAAGACCCATTTTCAGCATAGAAATAGGACAGGCATACAGTTTTCTGACCATTTTGAAATGGTTCAGAAACGTTTTGAAGTGATTTGTAGCGATTTGAAATGTAATAAGATTTAACCTTCCTCTTGTGTTAGCTTTCTGTTATCATCTCTTATGTTAACGGGTCGGTTTTCACCCATGTATTAAATCAGCTATAAAATACACTAAAAACAATAAGCTATCATCCAATTTGTTTCTCATCTCTTGATTACCTTGTTAGGCTTCCTTATCCATGAAAATGTTGGTTTTAATATTTTTGGTGTGGGCCTCTGGGCCTTTTTTTGTCAGTATACCCCTTGATTTCAATTTAAAAAAATGGTAAAATGAACCTCAAGAGAATCATATTAATAAATAAAAGGTTCTTGTGTTACCTGACTAATACTGAGGGGTATAGAACACATCTCTTAAATAAATTTGTTTTATTTATTTTTTCATTTTAATATTAATAACTAAAGTGACATCTATGGTGTTACGGTCAATTTCGACCCATAGATATTTACATCAAGAAAAGGCAAAAAAATATTTTTTTCAGCAATAGAACTTTAATATAAACTGAAAAAAATGAAAAGCAGAACAGGTCATGACACAAAATATTTATTTGCATGGTCAAATAAACAAAAACCAATCAAGAAAATCAAACAAATAGAAATCAATTACAAGTTCCAAAACTAATACAAAGCTAAATCAGAATAAAAACCTCTGTGTGCAAGAACATGCTTGTGTATGTGTGTGTTTAGAGGCATGTGTGGCAAAAAGTGACACTTTTTGAGTGTTCTTTGCAGAGATATTTCTTGCAGTTGAAACACAATACATTTGTCTTTCTGTCCTTACTTCTTGGGCAGACCTGACACCTCTTTCTTTTCGAATCAGGCGGCCTGACTGGGGTTGGTTCTGTTTCGGTTGGTGTTGAGGCAGGGCTGTCTGAGGAGGATGCTGATGCAGATTCTCTCTGTGTTGCTGATGGTGAGGATGGAGTGCTGGGTGAGCTCTGCAGCTGTCTGGGTCTCGGGGCACCCGTTCCCTTCGCCTAATGTGTGGCTTGACAAGGGAATTTCCCAACTCCTCAAGAAACAGTCTCCGCTTGTTTTTTTTGGTTGAGTTCCACCCTTGGTGGATGTGGCTCCACAACACAAATGCATTATATGCAGACACATCAAGGATGTTGTAAAACACAACCATTGGCCATCTTCTGGTCATTCGCTGGCATGTGTATGTGGCTGTCAGCTTGTCCAGGTTGTCCACTCCTCCTTTGTTTTTGTTATAGTTGTGGATAATTGTCAGCTTTTTGTCACTTCCTGATGATACAGCTGCGTCTTTGTGAAGAGTCGACATGAGTATCACATTCCGGTTTCTTTTTGGACAATATGAGACAACAGTGGTGGTGTCTGTAAAAGCAAACTTTGAGGAAAGTGGAGCCCTGCCCTTCACCTGCAAGATTTCAGCAGGCAATTCAGGTTTATTTTTCTTCACTGTTCCTACCATGGTAAGTTTCCTCTTGAGAAGTTCTTGTCCGAGGTCATAGCTGGTAAAAAAATTGTCACAAGTGATATTGTGACCCTGCAGTCCAGTGGTCATATCGAGGACCACACGTTTTCCTTGGTTTTTCTCAGGGATGCCACTCGCAGCTTTGCCTGTGTAAATCTGTAGATTCCAGGCATAGCTGGTTCTTGCGTCACAGGCTGCCCGGATTTTTATGCCGTATTTCCCTGGCTTACTGGGTATGTATTGCCGGAAGGGGCATTTTCCTCGAAAAGGGACAAGACGTTCATCCACTGTCACCTCTGGCCCTGGGTTGAACATCAGCGGAAGGAGCTGCACCCATCTCTCCCAGACATCCCTGATGGGACCAAGCTTGTCAGATCTCACTCTGGTCTCTCTGTTGTCAAATCTGAGGACTCTTGATATCATTTGAAATGTCTGAAGTGACATTATTGCCCGGAAAATATTTCTGCCTGTTGATGCGTCCCATAGACTATCAGTGGCCTCATTGCAGGATCTGTACACTCCAGCAAGAAGAGGAACACCAATGAAAGCATCCAGGTATTCCTCATCAATGTCTTTCCACATGTCGCCATGGACTTTTTTTCCTTCAAGGTTCGTCATAGTAATGATGATTCTTTTTAGTGACAATGGCATAAATAGCTCAAAACATGTTTTGATGTCACTGACTCTGGTCAGAGCAAACCTTGTGATTCCAGGGGTCATTTTGATGACATTTGCAGCAGCTGCCCTGCCATGTACATCATGAGGTACTGAGCTCCAAAAGATCTTACCATTTTTAGACTTGAATCTTTCAGCAGGAGCAGCTTCAGCACCAGTGACCTCCTCATCCGACTCATCAGATGTGTCTGTGTCTTCTGGATGATACTCCACATTGTCTTCCTCCTCAGAAACCTGCTCATCTGAATCGCTATGCTGCTCTGTGTCCTCTCCTTCATTTTCACCAAAAATATGATCCAGAACTTGGCTCACTGTAAATCTTCTTCTCATTTTTGCATGCTGCAAATTGTAAATGTGCACTCTGCAAGTCAAATGGCCACTCAAATGAGTGAATTCACCTCACATGTCTGGACTGCCCATCTTTGTGTGTTTTGTTTTTGTGCAGGTATACTGGAAAGCCACGCAAAATGAGAAAGCTCACATGATTAGGAGAGGAGCTGGTGGTCAGTGTGTCAGCTGACAGTGCACTTAGGATTTCAGTTTTGGCTCGAATTATTGCTTTATCATCGTATTATCATAACTGGGTCGAAACCGACCCTAACAACACAAAGGTCATACTTTCAACCAGAGCATTTTATAATTTAGTAAAAATATTTTTTTTTGCTTTATTTTGTTGAAATAGAGGTTCCTGACAAAGTCAAAAAGCCTTGATGCAATAAACAAATTTATGTGATTCTTGTATGCATTTAAAATTTAAAACGGGTCGGTGCAGACCCTAACACAAGAGGAAGGTTAAGTTTTGAATACCACTTCTATTAATAAGAACTCTATTTTTTGGTATTTTAATTTTCTTTGAATTTTAACTAAAATTTTTAAAAACAAAGATA
Source organism: Erpetoichthys calabaricus (assembly GCF_900747795.2). Lineage (NCBI taxonomy): Eukaryota > Metazoa > Chordata > Cladistia > Polypteriformes > Polypteridae > Erpetoichthys > Erpetoichthys calabaricus. The sequence continues at coordinate 348,772,228 of NC_041394.2, read as the reverse complement.
TTTTGTCTGTGGAATCATTTCAGCACATCAGGCTTTTGTTGAATCCCATTTTTTAAGTTAGAGCTGCTGAGTTTTGGTAATTTTAGGAAAACGCAGCTACAATGTGATTTGGTCTTGGAGGTCTTCCGCTGTGTGAGTGCCACGGAAGACAGACGGACAACCCGGCTGTACAATGTCATGGCTTCTCACCATTAGGGAAGTTGCCAAGGGATGGATGAGTAGAAGCAGGAGGCCCCCATACGCTAGGTGGCCGTGTTCTATTGGCAGCGTCCCAGTTTCGACACTCACAGGGGTTCATGGGAACAGGAGCCCGGCATTGCAACCATGTTGGGGTCCCTCGGTGTAGAAAGGGGGAGCTGTTGGGGGAAGATTGCCTTGGTTCTCAAACAACCCGGAAGTGTTACCCATAAGTAATGTCAAGTCCAGTATAAAAGAAGCCCACTGTCTTACCATGTGGAGTTGGTAGGCAGTGGGCAACAGTCAATGGGAGGCAGAAGGTGAAGAAAGAGTTACATTGTTTTGAATGATTGGCTGTGCTTCATTATATAATGTACTTGGTGAATTGAAAATCCATTATTTGAACCTATGATTATTGTGTTGGTCATTATTTGGTCTGGGTTTGGGGGTCAGTGGTGTCCTCTTCTGGTTACACCTGATAATATAATTATGTATAATTTGATTTGAATGTCTAACATTAGAACATCAAATGATTTGTCCAATGGGAAATTCATCCAGAGGTCCAGGAGAGATCTTCTCGGTTACACACTCAAGCTTAATTTATAAACATACAACAACAACAACAGCATATATTTGTATTGCACGTTTTCATACAAATGATGAAGCTCAATATGCTTTACAAGATGAAGAAAGAAGAACAGAATAAAAAATGAAAAATTTGGCAATACTTATTAAAAAAGAATAAAGTAAGGTCCGATGGCCAGGGAGAACAGAAAAAAACAAAAGAAACCAAGAAACAAGTATTGTTTTTACAAAAGTTTTTAAAGTAAAAATGAAAATAATGCATATGTAACAATTCACAAGAAAATAACAATCTCTTTAAATTGTAGATTGCCTGCCTAAGGTAAAGTCCTCCCTGATGAATGGGGACGTGGGAATGAGGGGTCCTTTCATCGGATTAGCGCTATTTCAGATGTGGAATTGCAAAATGGGGGAGGCAGCTTGATGAATGAGGTCTCAGATGAGGACTTAAAACAAATCCAAATCATATTATGTGATATCATCTAATGTGAAATTCTACTCCATACTTCTATAATTTTTATTTTTATACTGTATTGAGGATTTATTCTGTTCTGTGTATTGTACTGTACGGCTCAGAATTAAAAGACAATGAGTAAAATGACAAAGTAAAACTTCATAAAGACGTTTACGAACGTTGGTGCTAAACACATGCAGAGCAGGCTAGAGACTATGAAACCAGTGAAATTAGAAAGGCTCAAAAAAACAAAACAAAAAAAAACAAAAAAACGGCGCTATACACATGTGGAGAAAGTTAAAGGATATGAAAGTAGGAAAATTAGAAAATATAAAAAAAGAAAGTAAAGATCACAGTAGCGCAAACAAACAAACTGCCTCATTTAATTATGCACCAGTCTAACTTTGGTTTTGCACAATAATTACTACACTATTGCACCTTAACACTTAATTCTACTTTATTCACATAATTGTACTTATTTATTATTGTTGTGGTGTATAAAATCTGTACATTTTGGTTTCCATTATATTTTGTTCGAGACATGACAACAGATGAACTAAGACAGATCAAAGCAGGTTTTCTTACACTTCACTTTTAAAACAGCTGTTTCCAACATTGAAAGGAAGACATTTCTGGTGGTTCAATTACTTTATAACCTGGGAAAGGATGCTGTGCTGACACCCCAGGCTATTGATTACTTTATGGATGGACATCTGGGAGAACATTTGGGGTTTATGGCCTGGAAAGGGAAATTGAGGCAATATCAAAGAACTTTATTATCTGGGAAAGAGTTTGAGCAAAATTCATCAATCACATTGACAGCCAGCCAATCAGGTGGATGTGTTGTGAAACCAAGGCATGACATTGCATAATAAATATGACTTGGTTTGAAAGAGAAGAGGAGGAGGAAGGAGAAGAAGCAAAGAGAAGGAGGAGAAGAAGAGGAACAGACGAAGACGACATTGGTCGTCAGAAAGGCATCATGAACATCCATTGCTAAACCAAACGCCTCCCTGGGACATTCATCCTTGTCATTTCAACTTTTTCGTAAGCTTTTTCTAAAGACTATATATATTCAGACTTTTCTATCAGTACCTATTTTCTATTATTCTTTGTTCCAGTGGTATTATTATTATTCTTGTAATAAATACCATGCTGCTTTTAACTTTCTATGCTTTGTCTTAATGTCTAGAGTGATTGAATTAATAAGTTAGATTTCTTTGAGCACCTGGTGTAGCCAGATTTTTGCCATTATTTCTGTGCTGTGAGGTTTATAAGGCTGAGAGTGAGGGCGACGCTCGAAAGAAGGGACAGTACGATAAAAAGAAGGTATTCTTGGCTGATAAATGGCCGATAGTCAAGAGTGCTGAGTCTTTGTATGTTTAAATGTATTCTTATAGACCAAAAGTAATATTTAGGTCTGAGATATCACTAAAACATTGTATGTTGTTCGTGCCGATAATAAGTAAGTCTCTTGAAGTGCTGAGTGACGGGCTGAGGTGTGGTTTAAAGTGCTAAGGGTTAATCAGCGTGTGTGTGTCATTCATGGGCCACTGTTGTGGTTAGGGTCTGTGTGTGTGTGTTTATCTATGTGTGTGTGTGTTCATTTTAAAGTGCAACAGTAGACCAACCCGATAACGAACCTGACGAGAACATTTACCCTTGAGAGAACAGGTAAAGGGTAAGTAGAGGGAAATACTATGATAATACAATTATGTTCTACTATACTGTTATCTGTCAATCTATCACTTTTTGTTAATCTAACTGATATTCTTCTAACTTTGCACAGTTTTTGATAAGCAGATCAGGATGCATTTCACTGCGTGTTGTCCTGTATAACTATGCATGTGACAAATAAAGAATCTTGAGAATTTCAAAAACGAGTTTACTGCACATGCATTTATTGGTTACTTTGTTAGTGTATATATATTTATCTGTCTGCTTATTTAAAAAGCTACATTTACCCCAGGAGTCAAAAACGTTCTGTCTAGCCCTTGTATGAAAACCTAGACAAAAGCTGGGGTATCACCTTGGTAACCCCATGTACCTTTGGAACTGTGAGAGGATAATAGCACGACATTACAGACAGGAGTCCAATGCAGAACTCTACTTACTTTTTTACTTTGTAAAAAAAAAAATTATGAACTGCTGATGATGTAGATCGTTTTGTCTGTGCTGAAATTCCAAACAGAGAAACCTATCCTGACCTCATTAAAAAGATTCAGCATATTGGGACTCGCAAGATTACAAATATTGTTTGTACAGAAGTTCTGAAATAAAAGTGAAACTAATGAAATAGCAACAATTCAAAGAAAAAAAATCTTAAAAGTGTGTATCCGGAAAACCAAACACGGGGGTTGGCGAGCAAAGCGAGCAGGGGGCGAAGCCCCCTAGTTTGATTAAAAATTTAGGTCAGAGTCAATAATTACTCCTAACTTCTTTACCTCTGTCTTAACTTTCAAGCCTAATGGATCAGGTTTATTTCTAATACCCTCACTATATCCATTTTTGCCAATCACTAAAATTTCCGATTTCTCCTTATTATGTGAGGCTGTGAAACACAGATAATGTCTTTGTTTTGTTCAAGTGAGTGTTGAAGGTGATCAGCTCTCCATGAAAATCAACTCTCCATTGAAGACAAGCCTTATTGAGGAAGACCCTTTAAAAATGACATGTCAGTAAATCTGTTACAAAGAATCACAAAGAGAACTGAAGGGATTCTGGAGCAGGCGTTCATAGCCTGTAAATCCTGCCGACTACTGCAATCCCTTATTATGGATGTAATCAGCCCTGAGCTAATTGTAGAGAGCGGCCTGTGGCATTTGATAATCTCAGAAAGATGTGCATGACAAGACATTGTGAATCAAGGAGATAATCAACAATGGACAACCAGACAAGTGGACAGACAGCCAATCAGAATTTTTGCATTGCATTTTATTTTAATTCCAATTAAAGTACATTCTTTTAATTCTTCATTCTTAGAAGTGATTGGTCTGGGTTGATTCTTCGGGGCTAAAAGAGAAACAGGCATATCATCAAATTAATAGAAAAAGATGACAGTTCTTGAAATTTCATGGGTGACTTTATAGAATCTACTGAGAGTTCAGTGAGCAGGTGACAGAAAGAGAAGAGAGAGGAGGCCTCACTGCAGTGTGTGATCAAACACAAGATGGAGAATGTAAGACACCCGTCCTTTAAAAAATACTCATTGTTTGGAATTCAATTAACAGGACAAGTTTCTCAGAATGGGGCCTTCTCTCTGCTTCACCTCCTGCCACACCTATGAGATCCACAAAAGTGTTTATTTCTGCAAACAAGTGAATCATCATCTCATCTCACCAAGCGTTTGCCTCTGTAGCCCACACATGCTTACCAACTTATTGAAGTCTTGAAAGATCACGGTTCTAATCCTTTATTTTTCCAAATCCACTGTAGAGAAAAGCCAAGCAAAATGACACCTTTTATTGGCTAAATAAAAAGATTACAATATGCAAGCTTTCGAGGCAACTCAGGCCCCTTCTTCAGGCAAGATGTAGATGTAACACCCTAGTACTCCAACTGCACTTAAACAGAAAGGTTGAAACGTAAATAACAAACGATGAGTGGATTTCCATCCCTGCCTTTCTCCATTGTTCCTGGATGAGATGATTTCTAGCTACAGGACAACTGGCACAGAAAACAATTCATTTCAACATGCTGGCCGGGACCTTACAAAAGAAAAAAAAATGTTACAGGAAGCGTAGAGGAGTGCCAGCTGGTGCTCAATGCACTTCATGCCCCTCTGCATGTAAACCTCATTTAAACAGCAGGCTGCCATTAAAGCCTCAGGGCAGCAGATCTCACTTACCAGCTTGCGGTTCCCATCAAAATATGGAGGCCCAGGCCATCTCTGTCAGTGCCCTTAACACTATGAGGCCCCCACACACAAACACTTTATGGACTTTAGTTGCCCACTCATTCTCATGCTGTATGTTAAAGGTTATGAAGTAGCACTGCATTTTCTACATAAACATGGCAAAGGTCCTTTTTTGTGATTTTTTTGTCATTTATTACAAAACTTAAACATCACAACAAGAGTTTTCAAATTACAAGACACCAAGCAGGGTATGTCTGAGGGTGACCCCACATTAGGACAAACCAGGACAGTTGCCATACATCAGTAATCAAATGCTGAAGATCATTTGTGTCATCATGGTATGAAAACAAATCTTCTGTCCACTGAGTGCCAAGTGTGAATTGTGAACATCAGAGTGTTTGAGATCTTACAGGAATGTAAATGAGATGGAAAATATTAAGCTTGAGGAGGCTGTTACTTGGAAGAGTGATAAACCTTAAACTACCAGCTAGTGCCCCAAGCCATCTTCTAACTTAGCTTTCCTGAGAGAATCTGTGGAACCTGCGTCAAAACTAGAAATTCTGTCTGACTCCACACTGGTGGCACTCACTCCAATAGGGAAGAAATGCTCTGACAAACTGCTGCTGGCACACATTAAATAGAACATTCCAGATTATTCTGATCACCTGCAGTTTGCATATCATCACTACCACTCCACAGTAAATGTCATATCCTTTGCCATATTCTGTGCACTTCATACCATCCTGGCCCAAGTGGATAACACAAGCTGCAATGTCAAAGTCCTGTTTACAGACTACAGCATCAGCATCACATCTTCCATGCTGATCCTCAACACAGGCATTCCATGGGGTGGTGTGCTACATACCCTGCTAGGGTTAAATTCCATCATGGAATCTGTAGGTTACTCTGCCATTTTAGGCCAGACCACCAACAATGATGAGAAGAGGTCTACCTGCTGACTCAGTTGAATCAGGTCAACAATCTCACACTAAATGTTAGTAAAACCTAGAGCAGGGTGGATACTTCAGGAAGAAGAACACAGACGTTGACATTGGACAGGGTGCTGTGGACAGGGTTAGCCACTCTTGTAATGATCGTCACTGATAAACTGAAATGGGCACCACACATTACCACACTACCACCTCAAATGCAGGACCAGATCTTATTTTTCTCCATCTGCTCTCATTAACTTTTACAAATGAACAGTGGAGTCTATGTTCAATGGCCGCACCACATCCTGACATGACACCTGCACAGCTCAAGAGTGTAAAGCCCTGCTGAAGGCATTGCAGATGGCACAGAACATCAATGGAACCCAGCTGAGGTGCCTTATCTTCAGGACGCACACAATACTCAACCAGGATCAATAAATACCTCGGCCATCCTGCACAGCTGCTTTACTTGCTCATCTCTTAAGAGCCTTTGGCGCTCACACACCTTATCTAGTTTGTTTCTTGTAAAGTTTCAGATTTGCATTCTACCTGTGAATTTGTCACAACACTTTGTGCCAGTGAAGAATGCAAAACAAAAATCAACTGAATTGATTTGAGCTGAACTGGTCGATTCAGGGACAGTTATCTACCCAGAGGTCGTAAAGTTATTAAACAGTCAATCATAAGAACTAAACTTGTATAAATGTACAGTGTGTACATTTCTATGTTGCATGCTTGTGCAAAATGACTGCTGACAACATTTATTTCTTGTGGATCCTTGTGGCTACAGGGAGTGTAAAGTATAAAGATGCTCTACTATCTTAGTTTCCAGGGAGGAACATTTATTAGTTACTTTCAGTAGTTAATATGTACTTTAATTTAAGGTAGAGATGACAAGTGAATAAATTGTGATGAGCCTCCCACAAACCAAAGTAATCAGGAAAAGAACTGACATAAAGCCTTGAGCGGCACATTCTTCATTCTACTCACTCTTCGTATGTCGCCCATAATGACCTTTTTAAAAGTTTAGGTTCTTGATCGAACAATTGAAAATGAGATAGCTGAAAAATAAGAAGAAAATTACAATGAGGACTTATTAACTGGAAAATAGAATTCAGATGACCTGCTGTTTCAAAGTAAGGAGAAGACATTTACCAACTGGGAACATGCAAAAAAAAAAATATCAAGAAGAAGAAAAGGCCTTGTAAACACATTTTAGTACAAATTTCAAAGATCAGAACTCACAGCGATTGCCACAAAGCTCAGGCACAGCAGAACCTGCAAGGTGAAGGGTCTCATGATGGTGCTGACACCGGGATGTCTGTTGTGTTAAACAGCAACGCCTCCTTATATAGCAGATCATGCGGGGTGGGACAGTTCTACAGGGTGGGGTGATGCCAACTGGAGTGCAACGCCAATTCAAATCAGATCTGCTTTGCATTGGAAGAAGAACAAACAGAACCTGCAGTCAAATCCCAAACTGTAGCTGCGTTTTTCCAAATTTACCAAAGCTCTGCAGCCTTTCGTTTGCTTCATAGGATGATTCAAACACCAGTGTGACGTGTGCTCAAATAATTCCACAGACCATTTTAAAAGTTTTGGTAAGATTTCAAGGTAAAACAGTTCCCACAAAAATAGAGAAAAAAATTGGTATTAAAGAAGAGAAAAGTTCTGTTTAAAGCTTATATATCTCATTTCATTCTTTACGTTTGCTCATGCTGTTGTGCTTGAAGCACGACAGGCAAGCTGAACACATTAGACACATTCAGCACGGTCAGAACACTGTATGCCACCTTCTGTTCTATTTGCCATCACATCTGACAGTCCATGCTAGCAGTAGGACTTATTCCTCACTGGGTTAATTAACACTCAGTTTTACAGATAATCACCAAGAAAGTTCTATCTCATGTTAACTCACAGGTGATAGAAGGCTGCACCATATTCTAGGCAGCTATAAGACACTGATGTTCTATAGACAATAGGCAAACACTATATGAATTTAACAATAAACATTAACTTTCTAAGACTGACTCTTGCACAAACCCGAAAGGTCAGGTCATCAATTCTGCAAAGGATTTGCATTCTGAAAAACATAAAATTTTTGCATCAGATTTGTGAGGAATTGTGATGGCAAGATGACTGGGCGAGAGTAAATCTAAAATGGCACGACTTGTGGGGTGTTCCTAGCATGCAGTGGTTCATACCTTCCAAAAATGGCATAAGGAAGAACAACTGGTGAACCAGAGACAGGGTCACAGGCACCCAAGGCTCAATGACACGCATGGGGAGTGAAGGCTCGTCCATCTGGTCTGATCACACAGAAGAGCTACTGGAACACAAATTACTGAAGAAACCAAATGCTGGCCAAAAGTGAAACGTGTCAGAGCACACAGGGCTGTGTAGACGCAGACTGGTCAGAGTGCCCATGATGACCCCCGTCCACCAATGAAGCGCCTACACTGGGTATCTAACTGTCAGAACTGGACCCTTGAGATAAGATGGCCTGGTCTGATGAATCATGTTTTCTTTGTTGTAATGTTCTGCTCAAAAACCTCGGATCCTGGCATTCATGTGGATGTTACTTTGACACGTCTTTCCTGACTAAAAGTGTTGTAGACCACGTACCCCCCCTTCATAGCAGAAGTTTGCCCTGATGGCAGTGGTCTTTTTCAGCAGGATAATGCACACATCCACAGTGCCAGAAATATTCAGGAATGGCTTGAGTGACATGACAATAATTTAAGGTGTCGACATGGCCTTCTGCTTCCCCAGATCTCAATCTGATCGAACATCTGTGGAATGTGCTGAGAAAACAAGTCCAGTCCATGGAGGTCTCACCTCGCCAGTTGCAGGACTTAAAGGATCTGCTGTGATGTCTTGGTGAAGATTCCAGAGGACACCTCCAGAGGTCTTATGGTGTCCATGCCTGAATGGTCAGAGCTGTTTTGGTGAGATAAGGAGTATCTACACCGTATTAGGCAGGAGGTGTTAATGTTGTGGATGATTAGTGTATATGCCGTATATGTCGTGGAATAAACACAAACAAACTGGTCAAGTGTTGGGGATCCAGGGGAACCCCATTTAATGTCCAAAGGAGTAAAAGGACAAAATGTGTTAGTTCCTGGTATGTTCTGGCCACATTTCTCACTGCTGAGCCATTTTTATCTTCTTCCATGGGGACTCCGGCCTTCTCAGAAGTTTGTCCTAAAATGATAAGAAGTTGTCTTGCATTCCCTAATTACCTGCTGTTGCTTCTTTAGTTTACTTCTTAGCTTCTTATTCATCCTATCTTGAGAAATTTTGTGAATTCCAGGTGAACTTGTTCTTTATCATATCTTTAACAACACCACTGCTCTCCATCTCCATAATTAACATTTGTTCTGCTTTTTCTGTTGTCATTCTGCTTTAACGTTTACTGGACTAAAATTGCTTGTAAGTGTTATTTTAGTTCAGTTTTTGGGATTTAGTTAAGTTTAATTGAGTTTTTGTAGTTTTCATCTTCCACAACACTCTTCAACATATTAGATAGGCTTACAATGTATTTACTTTTCTGCTCTCCTGTTGTGTTTTGCTGAACCATTTCAGGCTTGTGTTCGTGTTTTGGAACATCCAGATTTAGCTTTCTTGTCTTCTTCTTTTCTTTTTCAGTTTTTCTCAGTCCCTTTGAAACATTTCCCAGATCAGAAATGAAATTCTCAAAACTTCTTGTCCAACCTCCACATCATTTAATCACTTGAGCGCATCACAAAAGCGATACCTCATTGTTTTGAACAAACTACAAATGCTTTGACTCATTCATGCCAAGTGTCCACTGTTTCCTACATTATCAATCACTTATGTCATGTTTTATACTGGCTCTCCATTGAACAGTCTTAGCCCCCTCAGACATTGAGGCATTTATTTTTAGCATAAGTTATTACATTCAAAATGGTTTAAGCAATCGTCATAATCTGTCAATCATATTTATTGTACATTCCTATTAGACTTTTCAGTAAATGTGCTATGAATTGGTGAATTGCTCTCAAGTGAATCTTGAATTTCACCAATGAAGGGAAACGTTTGAAGTGTTATGATCAGCCAGTCCTCTAAAAAACTTCATACGTGCCTCTCACGACCCTTCAGCTGGTAAGCAGGTATTGACAGAGCACAGCACAGAGTTTCAGTGTTTGACTATGGAAGAACAACAAGGAAACGAACAGCCGGGAAGAAGAAGAGGAGCAACACTGTGAGGGGGAAGAGTTGGGAGGCAAGAGAGAGGAAGAGGTGGAAGTGTCTGAAGACACAGACACACTCCTGATGAAATAAGGGCCACAATTGTGCACCGCGTCCTCAATCGTGGCCTTACAATGACTAAGGCTGGTCGAAGGGTGCAGCCAAATGTTGAGAGAACAACTGTCTCCTCAATCATTGAAACATTTTGTTGAGACAGCAGGTATGGAATCGAACAAAGTGCACTGGACTCTAATACTATATACTTACTCGAATGCTTCAAAGTGTCACTTACATTTTACAGTATACAGTAGATATGCTGGTGAAGATGCAACTCCCTTCACAACAGTGTAGGTATATAGAAGGCCTTATCAGCTTCAGGCAGGACAGTTTCTGGTTTACCCGCGGTATTATAAATTAAACTTGGAGAAATGGCACATACCTGCGTCCTTTCCAGTGCTCATGAGGGGGTGTGGGGTGGTGTCAGCGGTCACTGGATGGCACGTCTTGGGGGGATTTTGGATGGTGTTGGTGGCGTCTCTCCTCTGCAGGCTTTCTGGGAGTTGAGTCAGTGGACGCTTGTCTGTGCCCTTGGGAGACACTTCCTTACGTTAAGTGGCTTTGAGGCAGCAAGATAGGGCACAGCAATGGGTCTTGAGGGCTGAATTTGTTTTTGGATGGTTTTTGTTTTGTTGCTTTTGTTGTTCGCTGAGGAGGCACAGTTGAACAGGACCAGTGTGGGTGTCAGGAGGTGTGCGTGGGCGTGAACTAGCGCCATCTAGTGATCAGGTGACCGAGCGCGCGTGGATAGCTCCCAGGTTTAAAGGTGCATGAGGCACGTGTCAGGGCGATGGGTGTCCAGGTCCCTTGTCAGCTGATTGCTGGGAGAGCTTATAAAGGCCTGTCGGGGAAGTGGAGAGAGGGATGCTGGGTGAGCAGGAGGACGTACGGTGTTACTTCAAAACAGGAGTAGGTTAATAAAATGAATCTTTATTTGAGAGAAGGACCCTAAGGGAACAATTGGATGGGTCCAATTTATTTTGTGACTGTTTGCGCCATTTACTGCACAATAAATTGCACTTTTTTTCAAATTACATTTCTATGTCGGCATCTCTTACTGTTCCACTGACCTCGGTCCCTCTATCAAGGACTTGCGGTCTGCCAGTTTTATCTGTTAAGGACCCGAGTGCCTGACAATGCTTCATATGCATACATACTGTATATATACTGTAGACACAAACTCACGGATACTCATATGCATAGATATATACAGCGTGTATTTATACTACAGTGTCTATGCACAGTGCTATATCTCACTCCATCTTATGTTTTGCACAGGGGTGCCAGATGTCCCCTTCTCGCATCTCAACAGGAGGACGTTATTTGTACCATGGTCATAGCAAATAATGCCATTAGATTAAGGGAGATATAGAGTGCCATTAGGGAAAACATCATATCTTTTTATAACAATCCTATCCTAGTGACAGGGTGCGGAAAAGACACCAGATGAGCAAGAAAGATCTCTACCATGTGTACCACCGTGAAGGAGCTCCGGTACCAGTATGTACAGGGACACTATCTGTGCACATACAGGAACATAAAGTATGTACACATTTGATGGAACTGTATCTTCTTCAAAATGAAAATACATGTCATTCATACAACTTTATTTTTTCTTCTGGGATAAAGCATATGATGGGACTTTAATCAAGTGAACCACTTCATGTACAGTACCTGGATTAGGGTGGCTTCAACCTGGCTAAAGGCAGAAGGCCTGCTCAAAATGTCATCAGGCACAGAGCTACTGTCAGGCCAGTAAGTGTCAGGCCAGCATGGAGGGGACATCACTGTGTGTGCTAATCATACGGCCACACTACACACAGCATCTCCCAACCTTCTTAGTCAACCTCTATAGGAATCTCATTCCTGATGATGAGAGGGGGCTGATTCAAGATGATTTATCAAAGTATGTGGTAATTTGGGATTATGTAAATTTCCATCGCTCAAGCACCATCAGCCAATACTACATGATGCTGATGGAATTCCTCCTACTCTGTTCCCCATTCTGTAACCCAATTCAGAAGTTCTACTCAGCATGAAGGTGGAAGTTTTACGATTGTCAGCCACATACTCAGATCATCCTGCTGGGTGCCATGGATGCACCACATGAGGACATCACAGCAGACGCCTACAGAGGTTGGATTAGACATTCCAAAAGATTCCTTCCACACTGCATTGTAAAGGAAGATATCCTTGTGGTTGACAATCTGTGGACTGACAAACAGGAACGTCAAGAAGTATAGAAAGACTGCACTGTAATTCTCCATACAGTGCTGCATGTACTGCAGTGTGATATGATGGTTAAGACTTTGGACTTCAAACCCTGAGCTTGTGGGTTCAAATCTCAGTACTGACACCCTTGTGTGACTATAGGCACTGTGTTTTTAACCTCTGGTTTTAATGGGATTCTACATTTTTGTGGATTATTTATTAATTTTAACGGAGCACTGCACTTTCATTTTGGGACACTTGTTTTGTGATTTTTTTTTTCACTCCCTTTGCTTCATCTGTGATTTTTTCCTATCTGCCACGCTGATCCAGTAACGTTATTGACAGAGTCAGGATTAAGACTCTCCTACAAATGGGAAGAGGGAGCATGGAGCAGGACCCACACCGTCACAAGCTGTAGTGCCATAACTGACGCATCCTCACAATGCAGGTCATGTGCCTCATTCAGGATGCTGTGAGCAACACAAAATGAAACCAGTGGTACCCAAGGACTCTCTGAAGAGACACACTAATGTCGGAGTCCAGTCTTCATCTCAGGTCACTGTATAGCGTCCATGTCTCACAAACAAGAAGCACCAGGACTCTAAAGACTTGGACCTTTGTACTTTTGCACCACACGCCCCTTTCCAGCGACCTCATGACCCCCCATGCTCTCCCAATCCATCTGACTTCTCAGGAGGAGTCACCAGAGACATGAATGTCACTGCCGAGGTAAGTAAACCTCTTGATGAAGTCAACACTCTCTCCACAGACAGACACACTGCTGATGGCTGTGCCTAAGAGGTCATTAAAGGACTGGCTCTTGGTTTTATCAGGACACTCGGAAGCCCAGACACTCAGAATTCTCACTCAGTCTCTCGAGCACCCCGATCAGAGCATCCATTGACTCTGTGAAGATCACAACATCGTCAGCAAAGTCAAGATCAGTGAATCTTTCTTCAGCAACAGATGGCCCAAACCTGTAGACCCCCCGACACTGCCGAACACCCAATACATGCAAGCATTGAAAAAAGCAGGAGCAAAACACATGAACCTCAGAATAAACTGGAAAAAACACTCTGGACAGCTCTCACAGTACCAGTGTACAGGCTGTTCATGATATCCAGCAGCTTTGAGTGAATCCTGCGAAGTCTCAGGATGTCCCACAGGTCGGCTCGATCAACTGAGTCAAACACTTTATGAAAATCAACAAAGGCTTCAAAGATACTCTGCCAATATTTGCGTTTGCACTCCATGAGAACCCTCAGTGCCAGGATGCTGTCGATGGTAGACTTCTTAGGTGTAAAACCAGACTGTTCCAGTTGCTGGTAGGTGAGCAAGTGATCATGGATCCTATTGAGGATGACCCTAGCAAGGACCTTACAGGGCACCGAGAGCAGTGTTATCCCCCTGTAGTTGCCACAATCCAGGCGATCACCCTTCCCTTTCCAGATAGGGACGACAAATCCCGTTTTCCAGTCAGTTGGGATGATGCCAGTCTCCCAAATGGAAGAAAAGTTTGCTTGCAATGCCAGGAGGACAACCTTACCACCAGCCTGGAGAAGTTCACCCCGGATACCACAGATCCGTGCAGCCTTCCCTACCTTCATCTGGTTCACCACCCGTGTAATCTCAGTGAGACTGGGGGCTTCACAGCTAATTGAAGGATCAGCCTCAAGAACCGTGGACCAAGAGATATCCAACGTCCTAGCCGGAGGATCAGCTTTGAACAACTGCTCAAAGTAGCCAGCCCAACGGGTCACAACCGCAGTGACATCCACAAGGACTGTTCCATCACCTGACCTTGGATGAAGGCATCAGCCAAATATGTAAATGTAAATTCTATCTTTATACTGCTAATTTTGTATTTTTTGTTTTGTGCGATATAGTTCTGTAAAACAGTCTTGTCATTTTCTTTTTTGTATCACAACAATATTCTGTCAACAAATTAGAGTACAAACAGTAAAAGCGTAAATGTGTACTGTCATGTGTAACTGTGTACTACAGTGCATCCAGAAAGTATTCACAGCGCATCACTTGTTCCACATTTTGTTATGTTACAGCCTTATTCCAAAATGGATTAAATTCATTTTTTTCCTTAGAATTCTACACACAACACCCCATAATGACAATGTGAAAAAAGTTTGAGGTTTTTGCAAATTTATTAAAAATAAAAAAACTGAGAAATCCCATGTACATAAGTATTCACAGCCTTTGCTCAATACTTTGTCGATGCAGCTTTGGCAGCAATTACAGCCTCAAGTCTTGTTGAATATGATGCCACAAGCTTGGCACACCTATCCTTGGCCAGTTTCGCCCATTCCTCTTTGCAGCACCTCTCAAGCTCCATCAGGTTGGATGGGAAGCGTCGGTGCACAGCCATTTTAAGATCTCTCCTGAGATGTTCAATCGGATTCAAGTCTGGGCTCTGGCTGGGTCACTTGAGGACATTCACAGAGTTGTCCTGAAGCCACTCCTTTGATATCTTGGCTGTGTGCTTAGGGTCGTTGTCCTACTGAAAGATGAACCGTCGCCCCAGTCTGAGGTCAAGAGCGCTCTGGAGCAGGTTTTCATCCAGGATGTCTCTGTACATTGCTGCAGACTGTGCTCATTGGGACCTTCAAAGCAGCAGAAATTTTTCTGTAACCTTCCCCAGATTTGTGCCACGAGACAATCCTGTCTCAGAGGTCTACAGACAATTCCTTTGACTTCATGCTTGGTTTGTGCTCTGACATGAACTGTCAACTGTGGGTAATTATATAGACAGGTGTGTGCCTTTCCAAATCATGTCCAATCAACTGAATTTACCACAGGTGGACTCCAATTAAGCTGCAGAAACATCTCAAGGATGATCAGGGAAACAGGATGCACCTGAGCTCAGTTTTGAGCTTCATGGCAAAGGCTGTGAATACTTACGTACATGTGATTTCTCAGTTTTTTTATTTTTAATAAATCTGCAAAAACCTCAAACTTTTTTCATGTTGTCATTATGGGGTGTTGTGTGTAGAATTCTGAGGAAAAAAATAAATTTAATCCATTTTGGAATAAGGCTGTAACATAACAAAATGTGGAAAAAGTGATGCGCTGTGAATACTTTCCGGATGCACTGTATGTACTGCCATACATACGAAAAAAGTGCAGCCTTGTGTAATTTCAGTCATTGCCATCAAAACCTCAGCCACAGTTCACCTCCGAATATCCTCACAGAGTCCACTGGTATGTTCACAACATGGCTAAGCATTGTGACTCTCTTGTTTGTAAAGAATGTCACAAGGACTTGTCATTCTGATGGCACTGACATCTTCATTGACCTAAATGTTTACTTTTCGAAGATTATGAGTGTGTTAAAAGCTTTTACAGGTAATGCATTGTGTTGTGCAGTTTCTATAAATTGTTTCAAGAAATGCACTTACTGTTTTGCAGATGCTAAGTATGAATCGAGAAATGCTCCAAGGTGACTGAGAAAAACAGTAACGATAAATAACTAAACCAATAAAAGTCAATCAGACACTCGGCCTTCACTACCAACTGTAAAACCTCACACTTTAGTATTGTTGTGTTTTTTACTCTTTGCAGAGACCAAAAGCCCCCATAGTACTGCAGGTGAGGTCTCCTTAGGGTGTTATACATCGTAGTTTAAATCTAACCTCTCTTGACTTGTACTCTACACATTGGGGGTGTTATATACCCTAAGACCCCGTTAGCCTTCTTCATCACTTCTGTACACTGTGTGGATGTAGACACTGACAATCCTATTCTGACTCCTTCTCGTAAGGTGTGTCTTCAAGTCTTACACCTTCCATTGTGTTTTCATATCCAACATTTGTTTCTTCCTACATGCCACTCTGTATATTATTATTACATACATTAAACTCCATCTATCTACACAAGTCTGAACTTCTCCCAGTTCCCTCTTGTGAAAGATAGAGGCACTGTCGACCCCTTGAACCCTCAGACCAGACGTCAGACAACAGGTAAAAGTCCAAAGATGAATATTTATTATAATAATAAAGTGCACAAAGCACCACCACTCCACTATACTCAATAACAAATCAATAATTAAATAACAATAATCAATCCTCCACTCTCCCAGACGCTTAGCCACCCTGCCTCCCAACTCAGCTCAATGTCTGGGATTTCCCACAGTCCTTTTATAGTCCTTGACCCGGAAGCGTTTCACCCTCTCTGTCCATGTGACCTGGAACACTTCCGGGTCAGAAAAAATTCCTTCTTTTCTTCACCCAGGAAGCACATCGTTCCCTTTGTCCACGTGACTCTGACGTACTTCCTGGGCATAAGGCAAATAGTCTCTGTGCCTCCTCTAGCGGGCCCCAAGGTATCCAACAGGGCTGAGAATAAAAACTACATTGTCCAGTATTCCTTGCTTGCATTCGGGGCACCTCCATGCTGCAGGAAGGGCTCCACTTGGCGGCCTGGGGGTGTTGGCCGGGATGACATGCCGGCCATATCCCACACTCTCTAGTGGGGGATAAAGTCTATGAATAGCATCCTGACCTCTAGAAAAGAAAGATGCATATGTCAGGATGCTATTCATAGACATTAGCTCCCCCTTCAACACAATCATCCCTCCAAAGCTGGTTGTAAAACTGAGCAGGTTGGGCCTGAACATCACCCTCTGCAATTGGATCCTGGACTTCTTGACAGAGAGGCCCCAGTCAGTTCGGATGGGCTGCAACACTTCCAGCATCCTCACACTGAGCACTGGAGCGCCGCAGGGCTGCGTGTTTAGACCACTGCTCTTCACCCTGCTGACTCACGACTGCATAGCCACGCACAACACCAACCACATCATCAAGTTTGTGGATGAAACGACGGTGCTGGGACTGATAAGCAGGGATGATGAAACAGTAAACAGAGATGAGGTGGAACGGCCGTCCGCATGGTGTGAGGACAGCAATCTATCTCTCAATGTTGACAAGACAAAAGAGATAATCGTGGACTTCAGAAAATCACATCCTGCCCACATCCCACTCAGCAGTTTAGATGTGGAGACTGTTAGGAGTACCAAGTTCCTTGGCGTGCACATAACTGAGGAACTTGCGTGGATGCATAACACCTCATCAGTAATCAAGAAAGCCCAGCAGAGACTACACTTCCTGAGGCGGCTGAAGCGAGCAAGTCTTCCCCCTTCCATCCTCACCATGTTCTACAGAGGCACCATTGAGAGGGTTCTGACCAGCTGCATCACTGTCTGGTATGGCAACTGCAACATATCTGACCGAAAGCACCTGCAAAGGATAGTGAAGACAGCAGAGAACATTATTGGGGTGTCTCTCCCTTCATTACAGAACATATTTTACAAACGCAGTGTCCGCAAGGCCTGCAGCATTGTGCAGGAGCCCTTACACCCCTCACATGGACTTTCACATTTCTGCCATCCAAGAGAAGATAGTGCAGCATCAGAGCCAGATCTGCCAGGCTGCAGGAGAGTTTTTACCCCCAAGCTGTCAGACTCCTTAACACCAGGCTGCCCCCTGGGATCTTCCACACGGCCTCAACCACCTCTAAAAACAGAACTTTTATACATGTGAGCCACTGTCCTGCAAAGATGAGTGTGCAGGTAGAAAAGAACTGAAAATCTCATACTGACCTTTAAGGATTTCGACACTCTTGATATCCTTCTGCTGTGAAACATTCTGATCTGTCATTGTTTACACGTCTTAAACAACTATTATCATAAACTGATCATTTCTGTATTATCTATATCTATTATTTATGTATGTATGTATGTATGTATGTATGTATGTATGTATGTATGTATGTATGTATGTATGTATGTATCTAAATTACACAATACCATACATTGCATCAATGTTCATATTGATTACTACACGTCAATATTGCTGCTACATCTTTTTCTTGTCTTTGCACAATGTCTTGTCTTATTTGTGTTTTAATTTTAAATTTACATTTTTTAATTCTATTTTTAATTTATTATTTTTACTTCATATTTTTAAACTGTGTTCCCTGTGCTTCGCAATTTCGTCTGTCTTTATACTTGTATATGGTTGAGATGACAATAAAGTTCACTTTGACTTTGACTTGAAATTAGTAGAGCACCTACCTGAAACTCTTCAGAGGTGTCTCCCCACTACTAAAGTCCATCAATCTGGCTATCGGAGCACCTCAGGTAGGATCCTGGCTTTGGATTGAGTGACCGAAGAAGAGAAAATGAAACAAATGATGTTTCACTGAGCCTTGGTGAACAGTGGGAGGCAGGATGAATGCACAAGCACAGGACAAGGCAGACGGGTGTTTAGGGAGATGCAGAGGATCGGAGCGAGAAAGGAGTTTGCAGTTTTGATTACAAAGGAACTTAATGGTCATTTTAAGGGACAATGTAAGTGTTGTCTTGAGTGCAAGGTCCGATTCTCCATCTATTTCATCCACCGGTCATTCCAATATCTTTCCAGTAAACAACTCAGTGGTAAATTTCAATAACTGCTAGGCTTATATATCACAATTGAAGTTGTATTAATATGTATGCTGTGCATATAAAAAAGACATTATTACTAATTATTACAGAGCAGTAAGGAGACCTGGGTTCACATGTTCTCTCTATGTCCATGTTGGTTTCTTCCAAGTGTTCTGTTTTCCTCCCACAGTCCACAGATATGCAGGTTAGGTGGATTAGTAACACTAAACTGGCCCCTAGTAGGTGTTTGTGAATTTGTGAGTTCACTGCCACGCAATGGACTGGTGCACAGTTGAGGTCTTGTTGCTGCCTTACACCCTATGCATGCTGGGATAGTCTCAAGATTAGGCAGGTTTAGACAATGGTATGGGATTACCAAGGGGTTTACCTTACCTTAACTATTTAAACATTTTTCACGATTTTCCTCCCCTACAGTTTTGTCTGTGTGCTTCCATAACTTCAGCAGAGATTCGTTTTTCAAACTCATCACATTCCATTCTCCTAAGGGTGAGTTCATGACTTATCAAATTGAGATCTAGATGAAAAGGTCTGACTTGATTTGACCTCTTCTTACTGTTACTGAGGTTCAGCTGGTGCCACAAACTCAGAGTGTATCTGGTTAACTCAAGATGGATGCAATCAAGTGATGGACGACCTGAGAAACGATGGAGGAGAACATCAATGATGGCTGATGAAGACACAGAGGAGGATGTGACATCAACAGAGGGAGAGTCAGTGACTTGGATTGTGGAGCTGAAGAGATGTATAGTGTGTTACATGGTAAGACATGAGTCACAGACCATCCTGATTTTGTGGAGTTTAATAAAACAGAAGACAAATAATGAAAGAGCTGAAACAGAAGTAATGCTTGAGGTTTATGAATGGCACACATCTGTATTAACACAAAAGGGATAACATGAGAAGTTGCATAGAAATCTACAGCACACTGGTGAACAACAAATAGGACACTGCAGTTCTGAAGCTGTGCTTTACATAATGAAATGTTATTATTTAAATGATCCAAATTAAAAGCTTCTTTGGAGTTGCCCTATTTGACTGTAAATTAGTTAATTGATGTGAGAATTAAAGCAATTCAGTATCCAGCGAGTGACGTGACACACACCTGGCAGGTAAGAACATACAAGAGCTGACCTCATACATTTATAGACAAACATTTATTGTATCTTCAGTGAACACAAAGAAAGGCGCAGCTTCTGCCACTGGTGTAAGACCCCCAATTTCAACACTCACTCGAACTGAGGAGTTTGATCAGAATGACTGACGACACAACACAGCCAGGCACACTCATCAGGGCCATTTAAAAGGTCTGACTTGATGCTGTGAAGTGACTTCAGGTTTACAGCGTCAGACCTCTGGGTGGGCCTGTTATTTATATATGAGTGCTGTCGATTGCACTTGTGATGTTTGGGATGTCTAAACAACTTGATCAAGTGTCACTGAGAACACCTTAGGTCAGGAGAAATAAATCTGACATTCACCAGGCATCTCCTTGAATTGCACAGATGTCATAACAGCCAGATGCACAGACTACTAGCACAGTGCTCGAGTGTTTGAGGCCATGAGGCGATGATAACTTCATGTCATGTTGGGTTTTTCAAAGCCAGAACTCTGATGAAGAGTTATTAAGAAATTCCAAGGCATCGGTGCCCCCCTTTAATAACCTTGGGACATCTGGAGTCAAAGCCCAATGTACAATCTGAGCTCCTCACCCACTTGGGCTGAGCCCACCATGGCTGATCCTACAGGGCTGTTGAGAGCAGGCAGACCTTTATAAGTTCTGCATTCATCAGGACAAGTGCCACACCATAACTGACAGTTTTTTTAAGGTGTTTTACTGTCAGATACAAAATAATAAAAATATGCTTTAATATGATCTTACAAATAATAAATAGAACAATATGAACAATTAAAAAGAAAAATACAGAGGGTGAATGGAATTAATGCTTGAGCTGTGCAGTGCAGTCTGCTTACTATTCACATTCGGTGTGATCTTGACGTCTTTATTATCAGACGATTGTTGGATAATGTAGTAGAATTGGCGAACATGAATGTTGAAATGTGTTTTAGTTATCTTGCTTTCTTTTAATTAAGGTTGTGGAGGAGTTCAAGTATCTCGGGGTCTTGTTCACGAGTGAGGGAAGAATGGAGCGTGAGATCGACAGGCGGATCGGTGCGGCATCCGCAGTAATGCGGGAATTGCATCGGTCTGTCGTGGTGAAAAAGGAGCTGAGCCGCAAGGCGAAGCTCTCAATTTACCAGTCGATCTATGTTCCTACCCTCACCTATGGTCATGAGCTATGGGTAGTGACCGAAAGAACGAGATCGCGAATACAAGCGGCTGAAATGAGTTTCCTCCGCAGGGTGTCTGGGCTTTCCCTTAAAGATAGGGTGAGAAGCTCAGTCATCCGGGAGGGGCTCAGAGTAGAGCCGCTGCTCCTCCGCATCGAGAGGAGTCAGATGAGGTGGCTCGGGCATCTGATCAGGATGCCTCCTGGACGCCTCCCTGGTGAGGTGTTCCGGGCACGTCCAACCGGGAGGAGGCCCCGGGGAAGACCCAGGACACGCTGGAGGGACTATGTCTCTCGACTGGCCTGGGAACGCCTTGGGATTCTCCCGGAAGAGCTAGAAGAAGTGGCCGGGGAGAGGGAAGTCTGGGCATCTCTGCTCAAGCTGCTGCCCCTGCGACCCGACCTCGGATAAGCGGGAGACAATGGATGGATGGATGAAATCGTTAAAAGCATTTTCTGGATGGTAAGTGCAGTATAAACTGTAAGTTGTTATTCTTTTCATTTTCTTCAACTTCTGACCTCTTCAACAGTAGGTGGTGTGAAAACATAAAAAGATGTAATTGAACAAAATGTATGTGTGTATAGAAAATAGGACAGAGTGATGAAACTTGTTTGTGTTTGGCGTGCGTGACAAAAAGCATGTATACTTTCTGGAAGTTTCTTTTGTTGATGTGTGTGACAAGAAAATATACCTTTAGGGTAATGACTTTACAAAAACTGGAAAAGTACAAATGAGTCAGGATGCTATTTTTTGCTTACATGGTCAACGATCAGGAGATTAGAAAGGTATAAAAGAACAAGGACATCTGCGCTCGAGGCAGATGAAGCGCGGTGTCCTGGGACTGTGTTTCTCTGACATTTTACCCTTGCCTGGTATGTATTAATAAAAGGTTTTGACTAATTTTAATTTTCTTCTCTGTCTTCAGTCACAAAAAGTGTCCACAGTTTTGGCGCCCGGACGTGGGGCAAGAGACGGCCGGTCGACTCCTCCGGCGAGACCATTTCAGTGATCCGTCTTAACAGCGGACTGCCGTTAACTTGAGTTCCGGCAGCAGAGCATGCAGCTCCGGCAAAAGTTAGGACTGCCCTGTCCTGAAACAGTTCTTGCGTGAGGAGCCCCTGGTCTCCTCTTTGCTACATCCACGGTGACTGAACGGATTTCCAGACAGAGCTTGCACACTTCCAGGCTGGGGTAAGCACCGGGGGATTTCCGAATATTTTTTATTTTCTAAATAACGGGAGGGCGAGTTTCCTGTTGACCGTCTAGTCATACTCATATCTCAACGGGTTGCTTAAGGTGATGGAGACTTGACCCAAGCAGTTTGACGCATACGAAAGGTCTGACGAAAGGATACTGGCCTCACCCATATCCTAGACTCGGCTGGACGTATTGATGTAGTATTCTGCTGAACCGAATCGGACACGAAGTCACCTGAGCTGGAATCCAGGGATGTGAGCGGACAGGCTAACGGGACGAGTAACGGGGTGGTATGGAAATATAAACCGAAAAGAGCACAGATTGCAGGATTGCTGTTAGGAAGGAATAAATAAATCTACATACGGAAGAAGCAACAAAACCGTGTTCTCCTGGGAACTGGATCAGTTGATAGTTAGGTGTCTCCCCTTGGAACTAAGAAGGGAACAGTTTAGGTTTAGTGAGTGGCACACTTAATGCCTTGCTGATTCATACGTACAAGGGATTAGGCGAATCAGTATATAGTTGGAAAATTAAATACAGAACCCGGGAGGGCAAGGGAACAAAATGGGAACTTATAATAGGAAGCCTGTTAATCGCCGCACAGGGGGATCAAAATCATTAGTGCTGGAGGGATTATTTTCGGAGGATCAACAGACGCCCCGTAAAAATGGGTCTCCTAGAAAATTTATAGAAAAGAAGACAGGTTTAGATTTATCCTATTATTTTTTTCCCCTCCTCAGAACCGACCTCAGACACCTCTATTATCCCCTCCTCTATTCCCCATTCCGATTGCCCCCCCCTGCACTACAACTAGCAGAAGTTTCCCCTGATGATTCCCTAGGCACAGATCACTATGACCCCTCAACCCATCGTGATGACTCACCCTGTACTAGACAAACCCCCGTCTCCAAATGCACTCGAAGTCAAACCTCCACTCACAAACCAGCTCCAACTTTTTTTCTCTTCTGATTTTCCACATTCACTTACTTGCCCTTTAATAGAAGTTCCCAATCCCCATTATAACCCTGCCCATCCAACTGGACCCCAAAATCCCACAACAGTAATGATACATCGGAATTGGGACATCCAAGAACTAAAAGATGTCGTGAATGCACTTCCAGATCCAAAGGAAGTAGGAGGACTAAAATTTATTGAACAACTTGATCAATTAGATAGCATGTATAAGCCTAATGCTGCTGAATGGACCCAGGTACTTCGTCGAAAGTTTGGGACCACATGGGCCACTGTTAGCAGGGGTGTCCGCAATGACATTCCATGGGTATGGAACCCAGCTTTAACTCGAGGACAGGGGATAGGTGGAGAAGGCGAATTTATTTCTGCTGCAAAACAAAAGAGAGACGAAACAGTTGATGAATGGGCACATAGGATTCAAGACCTTATGGCTAATCACTCGGGCTTGGGAAATGCTGATGACCGCACCCGAGCTGCAGTTCCACCTTTTGTTTCCGGTTTGCGCCTTGATATACAAAACAAAGTCCGCACTTCCTGTATTGAATGGGAAAGTGCCACGTTTGATGAAGTCAAACGACATGCTGAACAGGCCGAATCGGACTCTCATGCCAAATTATTGGCAGCACAGATGAACTATTATACCAGGAATGCTCCTGACCAAGGTCGAGGATATGGCTTTAGAGGAAGGGGACGAGGACGAGGAAGAGGACGAGGTGGTTTTAGAGCTCCTCCTGTTGACCACACTAAGAATCCTTTTATTCCCTCTCCCTTAAATTCCAATGCTAATTCCTTCTCTTGCTACGCCTGTGGTGAAACTGGACATTTTCGTCGAGAGTGCCCTCACAGACAGCAACAGCCCCCACCTCCCCTTATTCCACCTGTTTCCTCTGACACCCTGACTAACAATACTGGCCATAGGAAAACGCTGGGACCTCCAGCCACTCTTTTCAACTACCTTTGCTCACTCATAATTCAGAGACTGATCCTTTACTGACATTGTTCGTTGATGGCACTGAGACTGTTTTCTTAATCGACACTGGTGCCACTCGTTTGCTGGCAAAGGTCCCTGCTTCGAACGAAACTGTTACTGTGCTTACTGCTTCTGGACAACCTCACCTTCTTCAAGTATCAAAACCTCTTCAAGTCCAGTCACGTCCTGGCGGACATACTTTGTTCAACCCTAAAGTTGTTGTGTCAAATTACCCCTTACCCCAAACCCTTTTTTGCAGCATGGACTTTAGATATTTCCCCACACACTATTATCCTCAAAGCCCTACATTTTTTTTCCCTTGTCTTTTTCCCAATTTACAGGCCCCTGACATTTTACACTGTACTGCCCAATACTTCCCTATAGAAGTAGACACCACCTGACTAGAATTTTTCCTTACTTCTGGTATTTGCCCCGAAACCCTTCACATCTACTGTGTTTTTATTTCATCCACAAAGGCTGCTGCTTCTGTTCATCTTACATGCTCACAGCACATATATTATCTTGGCAAAATAGTGCCTCATATTTTTCCTTAGCTAAATCTCACACTGTTAAATGGGAGAAAACAGGGCCATGGGTGGAAAAATGCCTTGAAAGAACAGACTGGTTACAAGTTACTCCAGGTATTTTTGATACTCCTGACCATTTAATAACTAAAGTAATGTTTCAAAGGATAGCCCATTGTGAGCCTCTGGTGATCCACCCGAAATCCTCCTTCCGCCCGCACCGTGCCCAATATCCTTTGTCTCCCGAAGCAGAGGCTGGCATCTCCGCCGTACATCCCGATCTCGTCAAACGCGGTACCGCCGATGGACATGGACCGTCATGCCTCAGGGATACAGAGAAGCCCTTTGTGTTTCTGGTTAAGCTCTTGCCCAAAATTTGGACGGCGTCTGGCCGGAAGTAGTAAATTTAAACGGCGTTTGGCCGGAAAACAGTATGTAGATGGAAATCGCGACGGAAGAAAATTGTACAAAAGACACCCAGAAATTGTTGCTGTTTCTGTGGGAAAATGGCCATAAAGTTTCTAAGGTTAAGCTGCAGCTAAACAAAACAACAGGTTATGTCTGTTTTAGGTATTCTGGGCTACTACAGACAGTGGGTTCTAAATTTTACTGAAAGAGCACAGCCGTTGCAACAACTGGCTGAGAAGGCTCTGTAACCTCAAAGCTACTCTTTTATCTGCGCCCGCGCTAGGTTTGCCTGATCATTTCTCGTCCATTCACTTTGTTCGTGGACGAAAAGCAGGGATTTATGAATTCAGTACTGACGCAACAACATGGAGATAAACAAAGACCGGTGACTTATTTTTTTCTAAAAAACTGGATCCAGTGGCCGCAGCACTTCCTCCGTGTCTTCGTGCTGTGGCTGCAATAACAGAAGCTGTATTAGCAAGCACGGATGTAGTTCTCATGAAATTTCTTCTGTCTTTTTCTTTTTTTCTTGTGACGTGTGTATTTGAGAGGCTGTTTTATGTTTGTTTGTCCTGAAGAGTGGAACTTGCTTTTCTTCAGAGTCCATTTGTTTCTGTTTCCTTTGCTGCATTGTTTCCAAATATAGTGTAAATATAGAATAATACTGGGGTGAAGTGTGTTGAAAATGGTTTGGGTGATTTTGTGTGTTATAGAGTGTATTAAAGGGATCCCTATGAGTATCAGAATGTACTCTGTACTTTGTCAAATGCTACAATTGAAAAATGGAGCACCCTCAACCAGTTACGCAGTGGTCCAAGGGGACCGCCTGCTGGAAGCAAATCAAATTTCATCAAGCTAAGTGCACAAAACAGCTGAACTCGTAGCACTCACTCAAGCATGTCAGCTGTCCGAAGGGAAGATCGTAACAATTTATACAGATTCCAGGTATGCTTTTGGAGTCTGCCATGATCATGGAACGCTATGGAAACTAAGGGAATTTAAGACCAGTCCTGGAGAGCTCTAACTAAAAACTGAAAAAGATAATTATCGATTTGTGTGATTGGTTTAGCGCAAATGAATGTCTCCACTTTTGTTTAAGGCTTGTAAATATACAAAAGTATTTTTCCTTTTAAACCCTGATCAAGTTTGAAGGGAAAATGCTCTTTTAATAATATTACATGAGAAGGGAGACAAGTTTTTTGGCGATAAGCAGAATGTGTCTAATTGTGATATGAATGTGTGTGTCTAATTGTGATATGAATGGAAGTTGTGTATTTTAGGTACTATAAAGGAAGAGCATGGTGACGCAGTGGTCAGCACACTTGATACGAATAAAGGTTCAAGCACGTATGTTTTCCTTGTTAATAATAAGCATGAAGGAAAAGACGCGTTTAAGTATGTTGCATAGATAACTTTTAAGCACAACTTAAGACCAGTACTGGCAAACCCATCCAACATCAGAAATTGATCGAATCCCTTTTAGAAGTTATAACCAAACCATCGGAGCTAGCGATTGTTAAATGTCAAGCTCACACAGGAAAACAGGATCCTGTTAGCAAAGGGAATGAATTAGCTGACCACTTTGCTAAAGAGGCTGCATATAATAACACACCAATTTCTTTATTCCAACAGAAAAATGACCAGGACCCTGATAATCAAATTATTTCTTTACAGAATGCAGCCACGGATATCGAAAGGAGAAAATGGTCCAAAGAAGGGTCCCTCTCTGATGGAGTCTGGACTCATAAACACACTAACAAACCTTTTCTCCCAATGATTTTCTCTCTAGTCTTGCAGGTTTGCGAACCTCATTGAAGGAAATCCACCAGCAGGTTGATCAAGCCTGGAGGACCAGCCCCCTTTCCAAGGATTTACCAATTCCTTTGGGCACCTGAATCCTGGTTCGAGATACTCGGAGGAAACACTGGCATCAGCCTAGGTGGAGAGGATCATTCCAAATTCTTCTATCCACACCACACGCCGTGAAAGTTGAAGGACTGCCTGCCTGGATTCACGCCTCACATTGCAAGAGATGGCACCCTTGATTGCTGTGCTACTATGCTTTACTTTTCCTTTGTCTACTGACCTGGTCACCTTGACTTTCCCGTTGGGAATTACCACATCAGTGCAGTTTGATTTCTGCTCTATTATCAACTGTGGGACTGGTCGACAAGCCCAGTGGACCGGATCTGACAAATACGTGTGTATGAGGGGAAGTGACTGCGACAACTGGCAATGGGTTTTTGCTAACACTGGAACTGAGGACTGGGGTTATCAACCTTTTGAGGCCTAAAAATACGGTTTGAAAAATCGGTTTTCTATCATAAAAGGACATGCCTCTCATTGTATGTGCTGACAACCATTGTAACTCAGGTATTTATGTATTAGGGGTATATGTATCTGGAACAGACCCTTTAGGGAGATTTCTAATTAAGATTGACGATCCTGTTACTAACACACCCCTCATTCTCTGGCACACACACCCATCTCCCCAACTTTTGGTTCAGATTTTTCTCCTGTTAAGATTATGAATATTTCCACCCTTTCATCCACTTTTTCAGTGGAAACTGGTTATGGGAATCAGAATAGATGGTTGCAGTGGGTTCTCTATTCAGCTAAAGCAAGTTAATCGTTCTCATTGTTATGCATGCGCTGCAGCCCGTCCCCATTTAGCTACAGTCCCTTTCCCATTATCTAACATTTCTGACCCCGTGGGGTTGCCCTGCCTTCTGTATTTACTTCCAAGAAACCCCTCTCTGGTTCAAAGTGTTCTAATCTATCTATTCTTTTTCCCCCCACCCGTCACATGGATACCCCTATGTTTCAAACTCACGAAGGAGCGACATGGGTAGGTGAATTACCATTTTCTTTCTGTTCTCAAACTTTTCAGGTTAACTTTTCTCTGAACATTATTTGCCACCTTTCCCCCTAATTGGTCTGGTACCTGTGCTCCAATCCAATTAGTTATGCCTTTTAGACTTCTATCCTTACCTCCCTCTCCTTACATGGCCCTGGAGTATACATAGATGCTATTGGAGTCCCTAGGGGTGTCCCAGACAGATTTAAAGCTAGGGATCAAGTCGCAGCTGGTTTTGAATCTATCATACCCCAAATTACTACCTTTATTATAACCAACAACGTTTCCTTAACTTCACCAAAGACGCTATTGAAGGCATACATGAACAGCTTGATCGTAAAAACCTGATGACTTGGCAAAATCGTCTAGCCCTGGACATGTTACTTGCCGAAAAAGGAGGTGTTTTGTGCTATGTTTGGTGATGCTTGTTGTACATATATTCCAAATAATACCGCGCCAGATGGATCAATGACTCGTGCATTGGCAGGCCTTACTGCTCTCTCTAAAGAACTTTCCACTAATTCTGGCATTATAAATCCAAGGGATCAGTGGTTTGCATCCTCCTTCGGATCCTGGGGACAATGGATAAGATCTGTTTTCATTTCTTTGGTAGTGACATTTTGTTTCCTCCTCCTGGTTGGTTGTTGTATTATTCCTTTGGTTCGCTATATAATGTCTAAGTACTTTACCGCCTCTATGGAAAGGGCATATATGCTACATGAGGAGCGCATGTCTTGTATAGCTTCTTCCACTTCCTATTCCCCTTCCCCTTCATCAACCATTTCAAGATAGAATTATATAGGCCCACATCATTTTTGTTCAAAAAGGGAGGAGTGTGAAAACATAAAAAGATGTAATTGAACAAAATGTATGTGTGTATAGAAAATAGGACAGAGTGATGAAACTTGTTTGTGTTTGGCGTGCGTGACAAAAAGCATGTATACTTTCTGGAAGTTTCTTTTGTTGATGTGTGTGACAAGAAAATATACCTTTAGGGTAATGACTTTACAAAAACTGGAAAAGTACAAATGAGTCAGGATGCTATTTTTTGCTTACATGGTCAACGATCAGGAGATTAGAAAGGTATAAAAGAACAAGGACATCTGCGCTCGAGGCAGATGAAGCGCGGTGTCCTGGGACTGTGTTTCTCTGACATTTTACCCTTGCCTGGTATGTATTAATAAAAGGTTTTGACTAATTTTAATTTTCTTCTCTGTCTTCAGTCACAAAAAGTGTCCACAGTGGTTTAAAATCCTGAAAGAGGAAAATGTTAGCAGCTGTAGAAGACAGGCATCCAAAATAACAAAAACCTTCCCTTTGTCAGAAGGACCTTTTACTGACAACTGAGAAAAGTCAAAGCTTCATAAAGCAAAATGGCTGTATAACAGTGAGACGCTTGACCTTCCCATGTGCTGACATGGCCTGTCAGATGACAAAGAGGGGCTTGGTGTGTTCAACTTGGCCTCGGCAAGCTTTAACAACAGTCAGAAGCATCAAGGACAAGCAAAATGAAGGATGAGTGAGCAGCAGAAAGTCCATCTCGTGAGACGTTTGAGATGTTTGAGCTCAGAATGCCAACACACAGCAGGTCGGCCATCATTGGCCTTAACAGCTGATGAAACTTCCAGGTTTTGTGGGGATTTGTCATGTCCATTTGCATCTTCTTCTGTTTTTGGCACATTTAAGCATATCATGAATGTTAAGTCTGTAACGAGTGAGTTGCACATTGTACCTGCTCTCCTTGCTTGCCTTAGTATTTGCTCTATTCTGTAGGAAAAGAGGAGATGTCCTCTAACAGGGAAAGTGAAGCACAGTAGCAGATCATTCTGGGTGAAGAACAGGCCGTAGTTCTGGTGCAAGTGCTTTGAGGTGTGGGTTTTGTCTCCTTTCAGGTCAGGTTAGTGCAAGGATAAGAAAATATGAGCTGGGGTGGAGGACGTATGTAAGGGTCTGCGTAACAAAGGATCGGGGTGTGGGAATTACAAGTATCCATGTTTTGGGAGAGCGTAAACCCAAAACACCTCCATAATAAAAGAGCTGATTGGATTAGAATTGTAGATGCAGTAATTTCCAGGCCCTTAGTGATACCACCAGCCAAGTGGATGACACAACCAAGGGTTAGGGGCTAAGAAGGAAAGTCCTGGTGACTCCTCTCACTGGTCAACAAGCATTTTGCTACTGGGATTCTTTCACCTGTACTTAAACAAATTTTACTTGCTGACTCCAAATCTGTCCCACTTTTTAGTTATGATGTTCCAGGTCTTGGACAACTAGGGTGACTAGACAGTAAAGGTGATGCATTTCAGCATTTAAGAAATTCCCTGTATGTTTGGTCTCAAGAAAAGTGAAGCCAAAATTAAGGAAGGTGTTTTTGTTGGCCCTGAAATCCGTGAACTGATGCTTGACGATGAGTTCAAAAGGAAACTGAAGCCCACTGAATCAGCACACTCATTCGTGCAGGTTGTCCAGAATTTTCTTGACAGTCTAAGAGTAGAGAATTATACTGAGCTTGTGGAGAATATGCTGAAAGTATGTTAGCTTATGAGTGCTAAAATGTCACTGAACACACATTTGTGACATTCTCATCTTGATTTTTTTCCACCAAATCTAAGTGATGTCAGAGATGAGTATGGGGAAAGATTTCATCAAGATATAAAGGTGATGGAAAACTGATATCGGGGAAAATTCACTCCGAGCATGATGGGTGACTACTGCTGGTTCCTGCAAAGAGACGGATGTACAGTACAAGCGCAAAACATTTGTGGGCACGCTGACCTTACTTTTATATTGAGGTAAACTGACATAAATATGCTTTACCGTGTCTCTGGTATCTTCTTCTGGTTTGTTTTCAGAATAAACACATCAAAACAATTTTGGTGGGACAGAGTCCAAACTCCAGATATCGTGTTAATATATTGATATTCAAAAGTGTCAAAACGTCAATGATGTGTATATCAAAAACCTGATGTGCTGGCTTAATTCCAATTTCATATATGAAATCAGTGTAAAAAAACTTAATAAAGTGCTGCTCTGAAGTTCCCAGAAGAAAACAAAAAATATGTTTTTGTAGACCAGTGATTGACCTGAAGCAGGGAAGCAGACAGTTGTACGGGTGTTAAATTAGGAATTGTAGAGGAACCAAGTGGGAAGTTGAGAGACGAGAATGAAAAAGCAGCAGATGGGATCAGTGCAGTAACAAAGGCACTAACTGAAGTGGAAAGTGACAATGTTGTTGGTGTGTGAGTGTCGACAGTCAATGTCTAACAGCTGCAACACCTGACAGGAAAATGTAAAGTACTGACATGTGGAAAAGCCACAGCTAAAGTGAACAGCAGACGAAGAACAGAAGAAAAATATCACAAGGCGTCTGCAGTAAAAGTCTGGACAGTGCTGATTGGGTCAAACTGAGACCCCAACATGTGGACAGGTGACATAATGTGACACAGATGAGCAGCATCAGAAACTGACCGACGAGCTGTCAGAGGACAGCAAACAAGCTGTAACCTCAGGTGCCTTTCAAATGGCCATTGTTGGCATCTCTCAGGAACAGCGTTTTGTAAAGGTCCTCATCTTCGACTGTCCTCATCTAGAAAAGCAGAGTCTTCTCTGGTGAAACATGCGGAGGCAGGAAGCCTGAGAGTAGAGGCCCTTGAGTTGATGTCTGCTTCACAGACAAGCCGAACATTAAAAATTGACAAAAGTAGAATGTAGGATAAAAATGGGCATCCCGGCCAGGGAGGAGCACAGGTCTGAAGGGAGGCCCAAGAGGAACGTTGTATGGATTGGCCAGCTGGGTGGAAAGATAACTTTGTGCCGAGCCAGTATTAAATAAAGGGTGGACCAGTAGAAGCAGGAACCCCCATGCGTTAGGGTGCACTGGTCCTTGTATGAGAACCCAGTAGGGACACCTGCAGGGGTACTAGGGAGATGGAGTCTGGAAGTTTAGGCCTGTAGGGCTCCCTTGGGAACGATAGAGGGTGCTGCCAGAGGTGGACCACTCTACATTGTCTGTACTGCCTAGGGGAATGGCACCAGAAACATTCCCGGCTCCAGCATAAAAGTAAGCTCCCAGCCACATATGGACGAGTCAGAGTCGGGAGGTGGTGGGCAAAACTCAGCAGAGGTGAAGAAAAAGGAAGAGTTGTTGGTTATTGATCATTTATTGTGTAATTGTGGCTTGTTATTGAGAGAGGAGTGTGGAAAGTGCCTGGGAGAAGAATACAAATCCTTTATTTTATTCTATTAATGTGTGGAGTGCAGACTGTGAGAGAGGGTGATGTGAAAGATCGACAGGCTGTGCTAGAAAAGTAATCAGAGTGTGGTGAGCTGAATTAAAAATGTATTCCTAAGAAAATAAAATGCTCTTAGCAAAATATTCATTGGGAATAAGAGTGTCAATTATGATGGACCACTTTTAGGTACTTACTTTACGCTGTGTTTCTAGAACTTCTTCTTCCTCCTCCTCTTCATCTTTTCCCATTTCTATGTGGGGTCGATGTGCCTGATGAACCTTCTCCACACACCTCAGTCCTGCACCTCCTTGCCATTCAGCTTGTTGTTTCCTTCAGATCTTCTTTAATTTTATCCATTCACACTTTATCTTCTCCTGTACTTCTGCTCCCATCACCCTTTTGCCCACAAATTCATTGTCTCTCCTCATCACATGTCCATACCACCTCAACCTATATTCCTGTATTCGTTTCTTAGCTACCACCTTTTGTTGAACCTCTGATTGTCTCATTTCTTAGTCTGTCCTTTTATGTAACTCCACACATCCATCTCAACTTTATCATTTCTGCCACATCCAACTTCTTCTCCTTTACCGTCTATGTCTTAGGTCATTGCTGGTCTTTCCACTGTTTTATAAATCTCACCTTTAACCATTACATACTTCCAATTGTTCCATCCACACTGCACTCTATGGGTTATCTTCTGCCTCTAATTCTCCATCACGGGCTACCACTGATCTTTCACTCCTTTCAATGGCTCTCCCTGATGGCTAACTTCTGAATCCTAACCATCATTAAACCTCACATATTCTGTCCTCATCTTCCTAGTTATCTTCAACTCTATATCTTCCAAATATAATATTTATAGAACATAGTGGTCATTTATTTTCTGGTACCACAACGTTATTTTGTTTTGAATATGGACGCCAGCACGTTATGATTCCTGTTACCATGACACTGCTCCCAGTTGCCTTACAATGTGGTTTCAGACATTGCCACGTCTTAAATCTTAAATACCGGTGTGATGGTTCACTCAGTATCCGTGATTTAGATATAAACACAACAGGGAGTCCCAAAGATCTGAAGTCCCCAAAAACACTTCCATAATTGCTCACTATGGGGCTTTAAATGTCAAACCCTGTCTAGTAATGAGGGCAAACACAGGGTCTTCATAACATAGAAACTTTATTTTCACAAAAATACTCCAAAGTCCATCCATCCATCCATTATCCAACCGGCTATATCCTAACTACAGGGTCACGAGGGTCTGCTGGAGCCAATCCCAGCCAACACAGGGCGCAAGGCAGGAAACAAACCCCGGGCAGGGCATCAGCCCACCACAGTACTCCAAAGTCATAATCATCAATCTGATTGGCCTGCAGTAATTGGCAGAGGAGTCAAATTCATAGAAACATGAAGGCCCTGCTGCATCTGGACAGCCATAGTATGAGAACAGGACCAATGGACAAACTCAGAGTGACCTTGTCTACAGGAGTGTGGTGCCTCAACACTCCAGTATGGTGGGAAAATGACCAGGACAGGGGGGCTGACCAGTGCAATGTGTTACCTTCATGTGTTAAACACTGGTAATAGATGAGGGTTGTATGGCAAGGGTACAATGTGTTCCCCCTGTGCACCTGAAGGACACTTGGTGCCCCATGAATGTGATGCCAGTCTATACTAATATGGGCTGGTTGAAGTCAGAGTAACACCATGGGTGGATAAACAGGAAAGGTGGCCTGGTTGCCCATTAGAAGTGTGAGGACTGCTACCAAAGGGTGTTTTGTGAGGACACTTCCACACAGGGACACACTTGTACTCACACAGCGAGAGGTGACTGTCATTGGCACCTGTAGAATGTCACCTTCTAGACTGTGAAAGTAAACAATCGCGCTTCACGTGTTTTGATGAATGCTTTGGTGCAGTGGTCAGGTAAACTGATAAACAGTTAACCAGGGGTATGTCACAGAAATCATACAGGCCTGGTAAAAACACGTCACCATTGAGAGTAGCCCTGGACAGACTGAGTGGGATGGGTGGACTTGCTTCACTTTAAACCTCCAGACATGATAAAGAGTCTAGAAACGTAACAAGACAAGGAAACTAAACAGAGCAGCTTTCTCCTTCAAGTTTCTCCATCTGGATTTCTTAGCAGGCGATGGGACATTGTAAGAATCGCTCATCAGCCTCTGCTTTGATATCGTTTGGACTTACAGGAAAAGTAAATGTGAAGTGGAGATGAAGTGCTTTATGTGAGAGGCTGAAAGAAACAGACATCATTGAAGTAAAACACCTGCCACCAGGCCAAACATGACATAAAACCTCAGTGAGTCGCTCACTTTCTTGTCAAAGTTTGCCCTTCTGTCTACTCTTTTTTTCTCTATGCCTTCATTTTCAACATGCGGTGCACACTCTGCCACACTTTTAAAGAACTGCTGTGCTCAGGTCGCAGCAATTATATCACCCACCCGGCAACAAGGGGGTATCCAAAAAATGAAGGTCAACTGATTTAAAATGAAAGCAACTAGTGACGGGACAATGAAGCTTCTTGAAGCTTTGAGGTTTACATTCTATTTGTGCCGAAAAAGATTTGAATCCTTGAAGCATCAGCCCCAGTATGTACAGTGACATCTGGTAGTTAACTGAGGTCAAGGCAAATCTCTCAAGAGTGCAAGTGAACCAGCACTCACTGTGTCAACCTCATGTCACCATTAAAACGTCAGAAAGGTTTGTGTTCATTTCAATCTGCTAAGGTCCTTGTTCATTTATACTATTTAACTTTGGAACGTCGTTTTCAAAACAAATCACAATAGAGAAACTGCACTCGTTAAAGTAGTAAATGACTTGTGGGTAAATGCAGACAGAGGCTGTTTATCTGTTCTCATCGTCTTAGATTTGAGTGCCGCATTTCATACCATTGATCACAACATTCTTAGAAATCACATTAGTTAGTGGGTGGGCCTCTCTGGCAGAGTCTTAAATTGGTTTGAATCCTACCTGGCAGGGAGCAAATTCTTTGTTAGTTGTGGTAATTATAACTCAAAGAGACATGATATCCTATATGGTGTTCCAAAAGGCTGCATTCCGGGTTCCGCTGCTGTTTTCGATTTACAGTGGTGTGAAAAACTATTTGCCCCCTTCCTGATTTCTTATTCTTTTGCATGTTTGTCACACAAAATGTTTCTGATCATCAAACACATTTAACCATTAGTCAAATATAACACAAGTAAACACAAAATGCAGTTTTTAAATGATGGTTTTTATTATTTAGGGAGAAAAAAAATCCAAACCTACATGGCCCTGTGTGAAAAAGTAATTGCCCCCTTGTTAAAAAATAACCTAACTGTGGTGTATCACACCTGAGTTCAATTTCCGTAGCCACCCCCAGGCCTGATTACTGCCACACTTGTTTCAATCAAGAAATCACTTAAATAGGAGCTGCCTGACACAGAGAAGTAGACCAAAAGCACCTCAAAAGCTAGACATCATGCCAAGATCCAAAGAAATTCAGGAACAAATGAGAACAGAAGTAATTGAGATCTATCAGTCTGGTAAAGGTTATAAAGCCATTTCTAAAGCTTTGGGACTCCAGCGAACCACAGTGAGAGCCATTATCCACAAATGGCAAAAACATGGAACAGTGGTGAACCTTCCCAGGAGTGGCCGGCCGACCAAAATTACCCCAAGAGCGCAGAGACGACTCATCCGAGAGGTCACAAAAGACCCCAGGACAACGTCTAAAGAACTGCAGGCCTCACTTGCCTCAATTAAGGTCAGTGTTCACGACTCCACCATAAGAAAGAGACTGGGCAAAAACGGCCTGCATGGCAGATGTCCAAGACGCAAACCACTGTTAAGCAAAAAGAACATTAGGGCTCGTCTCAATTTTGCTAAGAAACATCTCAATGATTGCCAAGACTTTTGGGAAAATACCTTGTGGACTGATGAGACAAAAGTTGAACTTTTTGGAAGGCAAATGTCCCGTTACATCTGGCGTAAAAGGAACACAGCATTTCAGAAAAAGAACATCATACCAACAGTAAAATATGGTGGTGGTAGTGTGATGGTCTGGGGTTGTTTTGCTGCTTCAGGACCTGGAAGGCTTGCTGTGATAGATGGAACCATGAATTCTACTGTCTACCAAAAAATCCTGAAGGAGAATGTCCGGCCATCTGTTCGTCAACTCAAGCTGAAGCGATCTTGGGTGCTGCAACAGGACAATGACCCAAAACACACCAGCAAATCCACCTCTGAATGGCTGAAGAAAAACAAAATGAAGACTTTGGAGTGGCCTAGTCAAAGTCCTGACCTGAATCCAATTGAGATGCTATGGCATGACCTTAAAAAGGCGGTTCATGCTAGAAAACCCTCAAATAAAGCTGAATTACAACAATTTTGCAAAGATGAGTGGGCCAAAATTCCTCCAGAGCGCTGTAAAAGACTCATTGCAAGTTATCGCAAACGCTTGATTGCAGTTATTGCTGCTAAGGGTGGCCCAACCAGTTATTAGGTTGAGGGGGCAATTACTTTTTCACACAGGGCCATGTAGGTTTGGATTTTTTTTTCTCCCTAAATAATAAAAACCACCATTTACAAACTGCATTTTGTGTTTACTTGTGTTATATTTGACTAATGGTTAAATGTGTTTGATGATCAGAAACATTTTGTGTGACAAACATGCAAAAGAATAAGAAATCAGGAAGGGGGCAAATAGTTTTTCACACCACTGTATGTGCGTATGTATGTGTGTATAGATATATGTATGTGTATGTATGTATGTGTATATGTATGTGTATATATATGTTGATATGTGTATATATATATATGTATATATATGTATATATAATTGGATGTGTATATGTATATATATATCTATATATGTATATATATGTATATGTAGATATGTGTATATGTAGATATGTATATATATGTATATATGTATATGTATATATATATGTTTACATAACCTCTTTAACACACTACTTCTCCGCTGTGAAGTGCGGGTATTTTCCTAGTGTTATATAATCACAAAAACAAAACCATCAGTATTACTGAAGGTCACAGAATGCAAGTGAATAGAAACTATTCTGCTGCCTGTTTGTATGAAGAATGAAGACAATTTAGGTGAGCATCAGTATGCCGGCAGAGTCACAGAGTGGGCTTTGGACTTAAGCTGATCCTTAATATTTTGAGAGTTTACTGGTTGTTATGACATCTGTGCAATCAAAGAGATGCCTGGTGCAATGTCAGATTTATTTCTCCTGACCTAAGGTGTTGTCAGTGACACTCGATCAAGTTGTTTAGACATCACAAACATCACAAGTGTAATAGACAGCACTCACATGCACATAAGTCCACCAGGCCCACCCAGAGGTCTGACTCTGTAAACCTGAAGTCACTTCACAGCATCAGGTCAGACCTTTTAAGTGGCCCTGATGAGTGTGCCTGGCTGTGTTGTGTCGTCAATCATTCTGATCAAACTCCTCAGCTCAAGTGAGTGTTGAAATTGGGGGTCTTCCAGCAGTGGCAGAGGCTGCACCTTTCTTTGTTCTGAAGACACAATAAATGTTTGTCTATAAATGTATGAGGTCAGCTCTTGTATGTTCTTTATTTACTGCCAGGTGTGTGTCACGTCACTCGCTGGATATTGAATTGCTTTAATTCTCACATCGATTAACTAATTAAGAGTCAAATAGGGCAACTCCGAAGAAGCTTTTAGTTTGGATCATTTGAATAATCACATTTCATTATGTAAAGCACAGCTTCAGAACTGCAGTGTCCTATTTGTTGTTCACCAGTGTGCTGTAGATTTCAATGCAACTTCTCATGTTATCCCTTTTGTGTTAATACAGATGTGTGCCATTCATAATCCCAGTCTCACTGAGATTGCACAGGTGGTGAACCAGCTGAGGGGGGGAAATGCTGCAGGGATCTGTGGTATTCGGGGTGAACTTCTCCAGGCTGGTGGTAAGGCTGTTCTCCTGGCATTGTAAGCAAACTTTGTTTCCATTTGGGAGACGGGCATCATCCCCACTGACTGGAAAAAGGGACTTGTTGTCCCTATCTGGAAAGGGAAGGGTGATCGCCTGGATTGTGGCAACTACAGGGGGATAACACTGCTCTCAGTGCCCTGTAAGGTCCTTGCTAGGGTCATCCTCCATAGGATCTGTGATCATTTGCTCACCTACCAGCTACCGGAACAGTCTGGTTTTACACCTGAGAAGTCTATGTGAGCGCTGAAGTCGAAATCAACAACGGGAGTCTAAAACCAATTTTTAATAAAAAACAATTTCTTTATTCTTTTGTTCTTTATTCTTGGTGAGTAAAAAAACTGTGAGACTGCCCTGTTGGAGAATGCGGGCAGACTGCAAAAGAAAAAAGTGTTTCCCCTTTTATCACCTAGCTTGTTCATTTAGCTAAAGAGAGAACAGAAAAAAAACATAACAGTTCATTTTGAGGTCATCCATAGATTAGGGGACATCTTAAATTTATGACATAGGAGTACAGAAAAACAAACAGCAGTACCAGGCACCTACATTATCTAAAGAATGTGCCCGTCTTAGTACAAACCCATTTTAAGCAGTTTTCTTAAAGTTCATTGCATTAGTTATAAAGAGATTACATTCTTTTAATTTTGATATCTTCATTAGATTATATTTGTTTGATTAGATTAATAATTCTTATTTATTAATTCATAAGTAACTTGTTTTCTTATAATATTAAACAAGAGTAAAGAAAGATCACATTGAATTATAATATCACAGGGTGTTCTGTTAATAGCAAGAGGTTAGCACTTTCACATAGATAAATTAAATCAATCTCATATTCTGTGTATAAACATAATTCATTTCCTACCTAAATGCAGATTAAATATAGAATTATAAAATCATATAGTTCTCTGCAGCATGATTAATACAAAATTCAGTCATTGGTATTTTGTGAGTTAAATACTTATAATCATCTGTGGCGGGCTGGCTCTCCGCCTGGTGTCTGCCTCCTGCCTTGTGCCCTGTGCTGGCTGAGATTGGCTCCAGCAGACCCCCGCAACCCTGCAGTTAGGATATAGTAGGTTGGATAATGGATGGATAGATGGATACCTATAAACATTACAGTTAATAATGTTTTTTCTGTGTTCTCATCTACCATCGACAGTATCCTGGTATTGAGGGTTCTCATGGAGTGCAAACACAGAGTTTCTTTGCAGCCTTTGTTGATTTTCATAAAGTTTTTGACTCAGTTGATCGAGCCGACCTGTTGGACATCCTGAGACTTCGCAGGATTCACTCAAAGCTGCTGGATATCATGAACAGCCTGTACACTGGTACTGTGAGAGCTGTCCAGAGTCGTTTTTTCCAGTTGATTCTGAGGTTCGTGTGTTTTGCTCCTGCTTTGTTCAATGCTTGCATGTATTGGGTGTTGGCAGTGTCGGGGGGTCTACAGGTGTGGGGCATCTGTTGGTGAAGAAAGATTCACTGATCTTGACTTTGCTGACGATGTTGTGATCTTCGTGGAGTCAATGGATGCTCTGATCGGGGCGCTCGAGAGACTGAGCGAGGAGTCTGAGTGTCTGGGCTTGCGAGTGTCCTGATAAAAACCAAAGATCCAGGCCTTTAATGACCTCTTAGGCACAGCCATCAGCAGTGTGTCTGTCTGTGGAGAAAGTGTTGACCTCATCGAGAGGTTTACTTACCTCGGCAGTGACATTCATGTCTCTGGTGACTCCTCCTGTGAAGTCAGATGGATTGGGAGAGTGTGGGGTGTCATGAGGTCGCTGGAAACGGGCATGTGGTGCACAAGTACAAAGGTCCAAGTCTTTAGAGTCCTGGTGCTTCCTGTTTGTGAGACACAGACACTATACAGTGACCTGAGATGAAGACTGGACTCCTTCATTACTGTGTCTCTTCAGAGAGTCCTTGGGTACCGCTGGTTTCATTTTGTGTTGCTCACAGAGTCCTGAATGAGGCACATGACCTGCATTGTGAGGATTTGTCAGTTATGGCACTACAGCTTGTGACGGTGTGGGTCCTGCTCCATGCTCACTCTTCCCATTTGTAGGAGAGTCTTAATCCGGACCCTGTCAATAACGTTACTGGATGAGCGTGGCAGATACTGTAGGGACAAATCACAGATGAAGCAAAGGGAATGAAACACACTAGTGCTTTTATTCTAAAAAAAAAATCACAAAACAAGTGTCCCAAAATGAAAGTGCAGTGCTCCGTGAAAATTAATAAATAATCCATAAAAAATTTAGAATCCCATTAAAACCAGAGGTTAAAAACACAGTGCCTATAGTCACACAATGGTGTCAGTACTGAGATTTGAACCCACAAGCTCAGGGTTTGAAGTCCAAAGTCTTAACCATCATATCACACTGCAGTACATACAGCGCCGTATGGAGAATTACAGTGCAGTCTTTCTACACATCTTGACGTTCCTGTCTGTCAGTCCACAGATTCTCAACCACAAGGATATCTTCCTTTGCAATGCAGTGTGGAAGGAATCTTTTGGAATGTCTAATCCAACCTCTGTAGGCGTCTGCTGTGATGTCCTCATGTGGTGCATCCATGGCACCCAGCAGGATGATCTGAGTATGTGGCTGACAATCGTAAAACTTCCACCTTCATGCTGAGTAGAACTTCTGAATTGGGTTACGGAATGGGGAACAGAGTAGGAGGAATTCCATCAGCATCATGTAGTATTGGCTGATGGTGCTTGAGGGATGGAAATTTACATAATCCCAAATTACCACATACTTTGATAAATCATCTTGAATCAGCCCCCTCTCATCATCAGGACTGAGATCCCTGTAGAGGGTTGCTAAGAAGGTTGGGAAATGCTGTGTGTAGTGTGGCCGTATGATTAGTATGCCATGCACTGAACAGAGCAGCACACACAGTGATGTCCCCTCCACGCTGGCCTGCCACTTACTGGCCTGATAGTAGCTCTGTGGCTGATGACATTTTGAGCAGGCCTTCTGCCATTAGTCAGGCTGAAGCCACCCTAATCCAGGTACATGAGTTGGTTCACTTTATTAAAGTCCCATTATACAAAAAAGTTGTATGGATGACATGTATTTTCATTTTGGACAAGATACAATTCCATCAAATGTGTACATATTTCATGTTCCTGTATGTGCACACATATGGTGTCCCTGTACATACTGGTACCGGAGCTCCTTCACGGTGTCACCGTTTCTTTCAAGTGGTACACACGGTAGAGATGTTTCTTGCTCATCTGGTGTCTTTTGCGCACCCTGTTGATAGGATTGGATGTTTATTAAAAGATATGAAGTCTTCCCTAATGGCCCTCTGTATCTCCACTAATCTAATGGCATTATTTGCTATGACCATGGTGCAAATAACGTCCTGCAGTTGAGATGCGCGAAGGGACCTCTGCCACCCCTGTGCAAAACATAAGATGGAGTGAGATATAACACTGTGCATAGACACCGTAGTATAAGTACACACTGTAAATGTCTATGGATATAAGTATCTGTGAGTTTTTGTCTACAGTATATATACAGTATGTATGCATATGAAGCATTGTCAGGCACTCGGGTCCTTAACAGATAAAACTGGCAGACCGCAAGTCCTTGATAGAGGGACCGTGGTCAGTGATACAGTAAGAGATGTTGACACAGAAATGTAATTTGAAAAAAAGTGCAATTTATTGTGCAGAAAATGGCGCAAACAGTCACAAAAGTGGTGCTTTGCAAAAAGGCAAAGAAATAAAAAAATATCCTGTTAAAATTACACTCATCCAATTGTTCCCTTAGGGTCGTCCTCTCAAATAAAGATTCAATTTATTATCCTACTCCTGTTCTGAAGCAACACCGTACGTAACTTCTGCTCACCCAGCCGCCCTCTTTCTACTTCCCCAATAGGCTTTTATAAGTTGACAAGGGACCTGGACACCCATCGCCCGGTCACGCATCTCGTGCACCTTTAAACCTGGGAGCTATCCACGCACGCTCAGTCACTTGATCACTAGATGGTGCTAGTTCGCGCCCACGCACACCTCCCGACACCCGCACTGGTCCTCCTCAACTGCTTCTCCTCAACGAACAACAAAAGCAACAAAACAAAAAACATCCAAAAACAAATCCAGCCCTCAAGACCCATTGCTGTGCCCTATGTTGCTGCCTCGAAGCCACTTAATGCAAGGAAGTATCTCCCGAGGACACTGACAAGCGTCCACTGACTCAACTCCCAGAAAGCCCGCCTAGGAGAGACACCACCGACACCATCCAAAATCCCCCCAAGACGCACCATCCAGTGACCGCTGGCACCGCCCCACACCCCCTCATGAGCACCGGAAAGGACGCAGGTATGTGCCATTCCTCCAAGTTTAATTTATAATACCGCGGATAAACCAGATACATTGTAAGCATATCTAATACAGGTGCTGGTGATAAAATTAGAATATCATGACAAAGTTGATTTATTTCAGTAATTCCATTCAAAAAGTGAAACTTGTATATTAGACTCATTCATTACACACAGACTGATGTATTTCAAATGTTTATTTCTTTTAATGTTGACGATTATAACGGACAACTAATGAAAGTCCCAAATTCAGTATCTCGGAAAATTAGAATATCAATTAAGACCAATGCAAAAAAAGGATTTTTAGAAATGTTGGCCAACTGAAAGGTATGAACATGAAAAGTATGAACATGTACAGCACTCAAGATTTACCTGGGGCTCCTTTGGCCTGGATTCAGGGCAAACCTCTGCTATGAAGGGGGGGTATGTGGTCTACAGTACTTTTTAGGCAGGAAGGACGTGTCAAAGTAACATCCACATGAATGCCAGGACCCGAGGTTTTTGAGCAGAACATTACAACAAAGAAAACATGATTCATCCGACCAGGCCATCTTATCTCAACGGTCCAGTTCTGACATTATATACCCACTGTAGGCGCTTTCATTAGTGGACGGGGGTCATCATGGGCACTCTGACTATTTTGCGTCTACACAGCGCTGTGTGCTCTGACACGTTTCACTTTTGGCCAGCATTTGGTTTCTTCAGTAATTTGTGTTCCAGTTGCTCTCCTGCGTGATCAGACCAGATGGACGAGCCTTCACTCCCCATGCGTGTCATTGAGCCTTGGGTGCCTGTGACCCTGTCTCTGGTTCACCAGTTGTTCTTCCTTATGCCATTTTTGGTAGGTACGAACCACTGCATGCTGGGAACACCCCACAAGTCGTGCCATTTTAGATTTGCTCTCGCCCAGTCATCTTGCCATCACAATTCCTCACAAATCTGATGCAAAAATTTTTTATGTTTTTCAGAATGCAAAGCCTGTGCAGAATTGATGACCTGACCTTTCGGGTTTGTGCAAGAGTCAGTCTTAGAAAGTTAATGTTTATCATTAAATTCATATAGTGTTTGCTTATTGTCTATAGAACATCAGTGTCTTATAGCTGCCTAGAATATGGTGCAGCCTTTTACCACCTGTGAGTTAACATGAGATAGAACTTTCTTGGTGATTATCTGTGAAACTGAGTGTTAATTAACCCAGTGAGGAATAAGTCCTACTGCTAGCATGGACTGTCAGATGTGATGGCAAATAGAACAGAAGGTGGCATACAGTGTTCTGACCGTGCTGAATGTGTCTAATGTGTTCAGCTTGCCTATCGTGCCTCAAGCACGACTGCATGAGCAAACATAAAGAATGAAACGAGATATATAAGCCTTAAACAGAACTTTTCTCTTCTTTAATATCATTTTTTTCTCTATTTTTGTGGGAACTGTTTTACCTTGAAATCTTACGAAAACTTTTAAAACGGTCTGTGGATTTATTTCAGCACACATCACACTGGTGTTTGAATCATCCTATGAAGCAAACTAAAGGCTGCAGAACTTTGGTAAATTAAGAAAAACACAGCTACAGTTTGGGATTTGACTGCAGGTTCTGTTTGTTCTTCTTCTGATGCAAAGCAGATCTGATTTGAATTGGCTTTGCACTCCAGTTGGCGTCACCCCACCCTGTAGAACTGTCCCACCCCGCCTGATCTGCTATATAAGAAGGTGTTGCCATTCACCACAACAGACATCCCGGTGTCAGCACCACCATGAGACCCTTCATCTTGCATGTTCTGCTGTGCCTGAGCTTTGTGGCAATTGCTGTGAGTTCTGATCTTTGAAATTTGTA
Source organism: Erpetoichthys calabaricus (assembly GCF_900747795.2). NCBI lineage: Eukaryota > Metazoa > Chordata > Cladistia > Polypteriformes > Polypteridae > Erpetoichthys > Erpetoichthys calabaricus. The sequence goes on along the minus strand of NC_041394.2, from coordinate 348,727,691 downwards.
CTAAATGTGTTTACAAGGCCTTTTCTTCTTCTTGATGTTTGTTTTTTTTTTTTTGCATGTTCCCAGTTGGTAAATGTCTTCTCCTTACTTTGAAACAGCAGGTCGTCTGAATTCTATTTTCCAGTTACTAAGGCCTCATTGTAATTTTGTTCTTATTTTTCAGATATCTCCGCATCCATTGTTCTATCAAGTACGTTTAAAAAGGTCATTAGGTGTGACAATCAATGAGTGAGTACAATGAAGAATGCGCCGCTCAAGGCTTTATGTCAGTTCTATTCCTGATTACTTTGGTTTGTGGGAGGCTCATCACAATTTATTCACTTGTCATCTCTACCTTAAACTAAAGTACATATTAACTATTGAAAGTAACTAAAAAATTTTCGTTCCCAGAAACTAAGATAATAGAGCATCTTTATACTTTACACTCCCTGTAGCCACAAAGATCCACATGACATAAATGTTGTCAGCAGTCATTTTGCACAAGCATGCAACATAGAAATGTACACGCTGTACATTTATACAAGTTTAGTTCTTCTGATTGACTGTTTAACATTACGACCTCTGTGTAGATAACTGTCCCTGAATCTACCAGTTCAGCTCAAATCAATTGAGGTGATTTTTGTTTTGCGTTCTTCACTGGCACAAAGTGTTGTGACAAATTCACAGGTAGAATGCAAATCTGAAACTTTACAAGCAGCTGTGCAGGATGGCCGAGGTCTTCAATGATCCTGGTTGAGTGTTGTGGACGTCCTGAAGATAAGTCAGCTCAGCTGGGTGCCATTGATGTTCTGTGCCACCTTCAATGCCCTCAGCAGGGCTTTACACTCTTGAGCAGTGCAGGTATCATGTCAGGATGTGGTGCGGCTATTGAACATAGACTCCACTGTTCATTTGTAAAAGTTAATGAGAGCAGATGGAGAAATATAAGATCTGGTCCTGCATTTGAGGTGGCAGTGTGGTAATGTGTGGTGCCCATATCAGTTCATCAGTGACAGTCATTCCAAGAGTGGCTAACCCTGTCCACAGCACCCTGTCCAATGTCAACGTCTGTGTTCTTCTTCCTGAAGTCTCCACCCTGCTCCTAGTTTCACTAACATTTAGTGTGAGATTGTTGACCTGATTTAACTTAGTCAGCAGGTAGACCTCTTCTCATCATTGTTGGTGGTCTGGCCTAAAATGGCAGAGTAACCTACAGATTCCATGATGGAATTTAAGCCTAGCAGGGTATGTAGCAGACCACCCCATGGAATGCCTGTGTTGAGGATCAGCATGGGAGATGTTATGCGGATGCTGTATTCTGTAAACAGGACTTTGACATTGCAGCTTGTATTATCCACTTGGCCCACGATGGTATGAAGTGCACAGAATATGGCAAAGGATATGACATTTACTATGGAGCAGTTGTGATGATATGCAAACTGCAGGTGATCAGAATAATCTGGAATGTTCTATTTAATGTGTGCCAGCAGCAGTTTGTCAGAGCATTTCATCCCAATTGGAGTGAGTGCCACCAGTGTGGAGTCAGACAGACTTTCTACTTTTGACGCAGGTTCCACAGATTCTGTCAGGGAAGCTAAGTTAGAAGACGGCTTGGAGCAAGAAAAGATGAGCTGGATTTGATCAAAGGGCACTAGCAGGTAGTTTAACGTTTATCACTCTTCCAAGTAAGCAGCCCCCCTCATGCTTAATATTTTCCATCTCAGTTACCTTCCTTTAAGATCTCACACACTCTGATGTTCACCATTCACACTTGGCACTCAGTTGACAGAAGACTTGTTTTCATACCACGATGGCACAAATGATCTTCAGCATTTGATTACTGATGTAGGGCCAATGTCCTGGTTTGTCCTGATGTAGGGTCACCCTCAGACATACCCTGCTTGGTATCTTGTTATTTGAAAACTCTTGTTGTGATGTTTAATTTTGTAATAAATGACACAAAATCATGTTTATGTAGAAAATGCAGTGCTACTTCATAACCTTTAACATATAGCATGAGATTGAGTGGGCAACTAAAGTCCATAAAGTGTTTGTGTGGGGGGCTCATAGTGTTAAGGGCACAGACAGAGATGACCTGGGCCTCCATATTGTGATGGGAACAGCAAGCCGGTAAGTGAGATCTTCTGGCCTGAGGCTTTAATGGCAGCCTGCTGTTTAAATGAGGTTGACACACAGAGGGACATGAAGTGCATTGAGCACCAGCTGACACTCCTCTACACTTCCTGAAACATTTTTTTTTCTTTTGTAAAGTCCTGGCCTGCATGTGGCATAATGCATGCTGCATTATGTAGTGAGAACAAATTGAATTGTTTACTGTGCCAGTTGTCCTGCAGCTAGAAATCATCTCCTCCAGGAACAATGGAGAAAGGCAGGGATGGAAATCCACTCATCATTTTTCATTTATGTTTCATCCTTACAGTTTCATGCCACAATGATTTGCAGTAAGACTTGGAGCAAGATGATGATTGAGGACTTTAATAAGTTGGTAAGCATGTGGGGGCTACAGAGGCAAATGTTTGGCGGGATGAGGTGACGATTCACTTGTTTGCAGAAATAAACACTTTTGTGGATCCCATAGGTGTGGCAGGAGGTGAAGCAGAGAGAAGGCCCCATTCTGAGAAACTTGTCCTGTTAATTGAATTTCAATCAAACTTCTGTTTAAATTTAATATGACAAATGATGAGTGTTTTTTAAAGTATCTTACATCCTCCATCTTGTGTTTGATCACACGCTGTAGTGAGGCCTCCTCTCTCTTCTCTTTCTGTCAATTCACCTGCTCACTGAACTCTCAGTAGATTCTATAAAGTCACCCATGAAATTTCAAGGACTGTCATCTTTTTCTATTAATGTGATGATATGCCTGTTTCTCTTTTAGCCTCGAGGAATCAACCCAGACCAATCACTTCTAAGAAAGAAGAATTTAAAGAATGTACTTTAATTAAAAATAAAACCAAATGCAATACAAAAATACTGACTGTCTGTCTGTCCCCTTGTCTGGTTGTCCATCTTTGATTATCTCCTTGATTCATAATGTCTTGTCATGCACATCTTTCTGAGATTATCAAATGCCACAGGCCGCTCTCTACAATTACTTCAAGGCTGATTACATCCATAATAAGGGATTGGAGTAGTCGGCAGGATTTACAGACTATGAATGCCTGCTCCAAAATCCCTTCAGTTCTCTTTAAATTTTTTTGTAACACATTTACTGACATGTCATTTTTAAAGGGTCTTCCTCAATAAGGCTTATCTTCAATGGAGAGTTGATTTTCATGCAGAGCTGATCACCTTCAACACTCACTTGAACTAAACAAAGACATTATCTGTGTTTCACAGCCTCACATAATAAGGAGAAATCGGAAATTTTAGTGATTGGCAAAAATGGATATAGTGAGGGTATTAGAAATAAACCTGATCCATTAGGCTTGAAAGTTAAGACAGAGGTAAAGAAGTTAGGGGTAATTATTGACTTTGATCTAAATTTTAATCCCCAGCACTTGACCAGTTTGTTTGTGTTTATTCCACAACATACAGTATATGATATATACACCAATCACCCACAACATTAACATCTCCTACCTAATACGGTGTAGATACTCCTCATATCACCAAAACAGCTCTGACCATTGAGGCGTTGACACCATAAGACCTCTGGAGGTGTCCTATGGTATCTTCACCAAGACATCACCGCAGATCTTTTAAGTCCTGTAAGTGGTGAGGTGGGACCTCCATGGATTGAAATTGTTTCCTCAGCCCATTCCACAGATGTTCGATCAGATTGAGATCTGGGAAATAGAAGGCCATGTTGACACCTTGAATTATTTGTCATGTCACTCAAGCCATTCCTGAATATTTCTGGCACTGTGGCTGTGTGCATTATCCTGCTGAAAGAGACCACTGCCATCAGGGCAAACCCCTGCCATGAAGGGAGGTACGTGGTCTACAACAATTTTTAGGCAAAAACTCAAAAGTAACATCCACAGAACATTACAACGAAGAAAACATGATTCATCAGACCAGGCCATCTTATCTCAAGGGTCCAGTTCTGACAGTTAGATACCCACTGTAGGCGCTTTCATTGGTGGACGGGGGTCATCATGGGCACTCTGACCAGTCTGCGTCTACACAGCCCTGTGTGTTCTGACACTTTTCACTTGTGGCCAGCATTTGGTTTCTTCAGTAATTTGTGTTCCAGTTGCTCTTCTGTGGGATCAGACCAGATGGACAAGCCTTCACTCCCCATGCGTGTCATTGAGCCTTGGGAGCCTGTGACACTTGTCTCTGGTTCACTGGTTGTCCTTGCTTGTACCATTTTTGGTAGGTACGAACCACTGCATGCTGGGAACACCCCACAAGTCGTGCCATTTTAGATTTGCTCGCACCCAGTCATCTTGCCATCACAATTCCAAACTAATCTGATGCAAACATTTTACGTTCTTTCAGAATGCAAAGCCTGTGCAGAATTGATGACCTGACCTTTAGGGTTTGTGTAAGAGTCAGTCTTAGAAAGTTAATGTTTATTGTTAAATTCATATAGTGTTTGCCTATTGTCTATAGAACATCAGTGTCTTATAGCTGCCTAGAATATGGTGCAGCCTTCTACCACCTATGAGTTAACATGAGATAGAACTTTCTTGGTGATTATCTGTAAAACTGAGTGTTAATTATCCAAGTGAGGAATAAGTCCTACTGCTAGCATGGACTGTCAGATGTGATGGCAAATAGAACAGAAGGTGGCATACAGTGTTCTGACCGTGCTGAATGTGTCTAATGTGTTCAGCTTGCCTATCGTGCCTCAAGCACGACTGCTTACGGATAATATGATCTCGGTGTGCTCTGAGATGTGAGTGCTTTAGGCTACAACAGTTTAACTGCCTTGAGTAGGTGTTTGTGTGACTGCGTTGTATTAAACAGCGTTTGACTGAGTTTGGGAATATCACTGATTGAAGAGAATATGTGAAAATATGCGTATGAATGACACGATTGATGAAACTATGCTTGACATTCAGAATGTATATTGTTTAAATTTAGAGACCATTAAATTCAAGCTGAAAATAATATGATTAGGTGCAAAAAAAAAAAAAGTTTCCAAATAATGTGTTGTGGCACTAAATGGCGCTACACCAGCACTTAACCCAACACAGACAGACGCAGGAGGCAGATGATTATTTTATTTTGATTTTTCTTTGCTTGTTGTCAACGTCTTCCCTGTTTCTCACAGACACACCACAGTCCCAACAAGCATTATCACAACACACGATGCTCTTCTTCTCTTTTTGTCTCCTCCACTCCTCCTCGGCAAACTTTGTCTCCCTCCTCCTGACTCAGGCTCACCAAGTAGTCTCTGCTGGCCCCTTACATCAAAGTCAAAAGTCAAAGCAAACTTTATTGTAATCTCAACCATATACAAGTATGCAAATAGACGAAATTGTGAAGCTCAGGGTCCACAGTGTAAGAACATGAAGTGCAAATAGAAATTAAAAATTAAAATTATAACACAAACAATACAAGACATTGTGCAAAGACAAGACAAAGAAGTAGCAGCAATATGACGTGTAGAAAGCAATATGAACATTCATGCAACGTATGGTATTGTGTAATATAGATACATAAATATATTCAATAAATAATAGATAATAGAATAAATAAATAATAGATAACAGAATCCATATTACTAACTGAGAATGGTAAACCGGATGGCATGGACGCAGGTTTACTAACTAAACCGGATGGCATGGACACAGGTACACGGCGATAAGACCATGAGACGTACTGCGCATGCGCGTAAAGCGCACGTCTCATAAACCGCAATCGAAGTCGTATCCACCGCGAACGAAGGACTCACGGCCTAAAAACGAAACAGCTCAACTGACGTGAATGAGAAATGAAGCGACAAGGTGCCCATAGCTAACGACTACCGACACAGCCACGCCAAAAACAGGATTCTGCGCTGCAGCCCGGATTTAAACGGAAGAGGCTACGGCAGCCCCACAGGTCCACAAAGATAGTACGAACGGCGCAGGCATCAATGCCATATTGTGAGTGGTACTACTACGGAGGGCGCAGGCGTTACCGCAATATTGTGTGTGGCACTACTGCGGAGTGAAGTTAGGAATAATGTGCTGCTTAGGGTAGAACAAACAGCTGAACGCTTTACACTGAATTCAAACACAATACAGCTCAACGATACAAACACGAGCCCACCTGGATAAGATCAATGAACGCAGGCACCTACACCGCACGTCTGAAACTGCGGAAGCAAGGCAGGCACGGGTTCAAAACGAACGAGCTCGGCTGACGGATATACAAACGTGAGCCCGCCTGGATAAAATCAATGAACGCAGGCACCTACAACGTGCCTATGAAATGCCGCTAGCAAAGAGGGCACGGCTCCAGGACAAACGAGCTCAACAAATGTATTTCAGGATACCCAACGCCAGGGGAAGGCGAGCGAAGTCATCCGGAGTTGCTCCATGTGCTTGTTGCCCCACTTCCGGGTGACGGGCTCATGAACAGCTGCAGCACCCCTTGGCAGCATCCCCGGATCCCTAAAGGGCTGTAGATAACTCTATCTCCCATGAAGCCCTGCAGGAGTCCGAGGCACCACTGCAACCCATTGGGGCTGCCATCTAGCGTCCCGGGGGAGGTATTGTATTTCCCACACTTGCTTCCACAGTCCTCTCAGTGAAGAGGCGTCCCGGCCAGACAAGGACCCCGGCCGTCTGTGACAGTGTACACTGCCTTTCTTATAAGTATTTGCCAAACTCTGAAAAGAGGAGGTTATTTCTAGTAATTTGACATTAAATTTAAAGTAAATGAGACATATTCTCCAGGACAGTAAGGAAGCTGGTAGTGAGCACTGGCTTCTAGTCTCGGTAGTGTTCCATATTAAGACATGCTGTACAAAACGAGGGTTAAATAATGAAAAAAATAAGAGAGCAAATGGAATGTGGAGTTTCGCTTTTCTACCTTATTTTGATCTCATTTTTACAAACTAATTAGGAGCTATGCTCCTGCTGCCACGCGGTCTGCACAGGTTCCTGAATCCTTGCATTGACACATGCGTGTGTCAATCACATAAAGTGGAAGATGTACCTATTTTCAGACTCACATCACTCCGTGTGAGGGTTCAAGACAGGTACTGACAAACCAATCCAGTACTATACTTTGCTGAATAATTTGTTCCATGTGATTATGGAACCCATCCAGATTGCTGTAGTGAAGTGCCAGATTGCACATATGAATAACTGAAATCTGGTGAACTGTGGGATCATGCAAACGGATCATTGGGCCAAAGAGGTCGCTCGAATGCCCAACGTACTTGTTTAGCCCATAAAGCTGCTACAAGACACACCTGCTGAGCCTGCTGCGCCAGTGAGTGAAGTTTCTCTTTTATAGAGCAGTGCAACACCCACAGATATTTGGACTTGGAAATACGAAGGATGAGGATGGGATACGGCGCCACTACACTCTAACAAAGCTTTTCTGCCTAAGTCTTCTTTTGCAGGCTTTGTGAAGATTGCTCATGGATTAGATCATACTGCTAAAGATGGTATGGTGTCACATATGGAGGGAGAGCTTTTGGAGGACTCCAGAGTTCTCATTTAATGTTGCAGCGTACAGTCAGAAGTGTGTGGTGTCTATGAAACATAACAGAGGAAAAGGAGGACAATCTGTTATCCCATTCCAAGATGGCCCCTGTGATCATCTGCAGATGGATTTGATTGAATTGATACCTCCAAAGAGGTGTATATTTTATTTATCAGTCAGTCAGTCATTGTCCAACCTGCTATATCCTAACACAGGGTCACGGGGGTCCTCTGGAGCCAATACCAGCCAGCACAGGGCACAAGGCAGGAACAAATCTCAAGCAGGGTGCCAGCCCACTGCAGGACTCACACGCACACACACCCACTAGGGACAATTTAGGTTCGCCAATGCACCTAACCTGCATGACTTTGGACTGTAGGACGAAACCCACACAGACACGGGAAGAACATGCAAACTCCATGCAGGGAGGACCCAGGAAGTGAACCCAGGTCTCCTTACTGCGAGGCAGCAGTGCTGCCCATATTTTATTTGGTGATAACTAATTTAACTGGTTTGTTTTACCGATGGGTAGAAGGGATCCCCTGTAGATGTGCTGATGTGAAATTGGTGGTAAAGACCTTAGTGAGGGAGGTGGGGGACACCCCGCAAACTACACTCAGATAATGGATCACATTTTGTTAACTCAGTGATCCATCATTTAGCCGAATGGCTACAGATTGACCTAAAACACTTGTGCTTATTACCCATAGAACAGTGGAAGGGTGGAAAGGGCCAACCCAACACTGCAACTGAAATTTGCTTGTCTTTCCTGGCTAGATGCTGTTCCACGTGTCCTGCTGCAATGAACGCCAGGAACCACCACCAAATAGGACTGTCACCCTTTGAAGTGTTGAGAGGTCGGCCAATGCATGTCCTGATGCCTGGAGGGACAGTCGAACTGGAAACCATTGATTGGGATCCCTGGTTTCTTTAAGGCCTCCAAGGGACACTGAAAGGCATGCACTCCCAAGTAGAAGAGTCTTACAAACTAGTCTTTTCAACTGAGGTCCATGACAAGATGATCCATCCTAGAGATTAGCATCTGGTTTGAGACACCCAGTGAAAGCAATGGTCCCAGCCCCAATGGTGAGGACCACAACAAGTTTTCTTGGTTATCCCGCATGCAGTAAAGATTGACTGTTGGACCCACCAGGTGCAATGTAAGATGACCACCTTTGGAAAACCTGACATGAGAATCAAGGTCCTACTCACAGTTTGGGCAGTGCTCTTTGTCCTCTGGACTTGTCTGTCCTGGCTACAGACTAAGAACCGTGTATTTAGTGTCGGCAGGCACTCACTTGAAACAGCTGTTTGGAAGATAATGCATGGTGGGCCCTGATGAACTTCATTGTTACTCCAATAGGCACTGAATCTTGTTATGTTGATTCTTAACCTAGGCCCTCTCTGACTCCTGTTTCCCCTCCATATAATCAATCTGCCTGTTTTTCCTTTTATCGTAAATATTGTTGTATTTATAATATGATGTCTTGTGTGCTTATTAATCAGATGTTCCTTAATTGTGCCCCTCTTCCCTCCACTGATCCCTCTCATCCCTTTCTTGATCACCCTGATGCAGATTCTTTTTTGTGTGCATTTTCAATTCTCCAAGCGGGGAGTGTGGGCCCACCGAAGCTCAGCCAGTCCCTAAATACTACCTGTTGGGTTCAGGCCCCAAAAATGGGAAGCTGGCAAAACAACATGACATTTCTATCAGAAAGCTCCAGAAGGGAGAGGATAACCATCAACTCCCAGCCCTGAGTTATATAATGAGGATTTTGATGGTCAAAAATAAAATAAAATAAAAAGAATATGGATAGAATAAAGTAATAAAAAAAATTAATTAAATAAATTATGTTGTTGTGTCATACTTGAGTCATAGTTTCCTTAATTTTAGCTCTTTATTTAGTAAGTCAGTCAGTCATCAACACAGGGTCATGGGGGTCCGCTGGAGCAAATCCCAACCAGCACAGGGTGCAAGGCAGGAACAAATCCCGGGCAAGGCGCCAACCCACCGCAGGACACACACACTCCAAGCACACACTAGGGACAATTTAGGACCACCAATGCACCTAACCTGCATGTCTTTGGACTGTGGGAGGAAACTCACGCAGACACGGGGAGAACATGCAAACTCCAGCTCTTTATTCAGTTCTTGATTATTTTCTGGTATTTTCTATGTAGACCCTTTTGTTAAGTGTTTTAGTTTTTAGAATCATTTTGTAATTATTAAGAATGTTAATTTAATTTCTATCTCTTTTAGATTGTATGTTAGTCAGAGTGGACACTGCTGCTGCTCTGCAGCTCACCCAAGGCCTAATTTGAGGCCCAGCAGGCCTCAGGCACATGCAGTCGCGTCAGCTCCCTGTGACACACGTTGTCGCTTATTGTGTTTATTTGCTTTGATTTTTTTGGTTATGAATTCCTATTTATTTTGAAGCTTTTCTTTTAAAGTTTTCAGTACTTTCAAAACTGTGGACTTTTTTTAACTTAATTTAATTTTAAACTTTGAATAGATTAAATTTACAATTTTATTATTTTCTGCCAGGTGTTTTATGATTGGGCGGCATGGTGGTGCAGTGGGTAGCGCTGCTGCCTCGCAGTTGGGAGACCTGGGGACCCGGGTTCACTTCCCGGGTCCTCCCTGCATGGAGTTTGCATGTTCTCCCTGTGTCTGCGTGGGTTTCCTCCGGGTGCTCCGATTTCCTCCCACAGTCCAAAGACGTGCAGGTTAGGTGGATTGGCGATTCTAAATTGGCCCTAGTGTGTTTGTGTGTGTCCTGTGGTGGGTTGGCACCCTGCCCGGGATTGGTTCCTGCCCTGTGTTGGCTGGGATTGGCTCCAGCAGACCCCCGTGACCCTGTGTTCGGATTCAGCGGGTTGGGAAAATGGATGGATGGATGGATGTTTTATGGTTGTCCTCTCCCTTTTAGTGGTTTTGTAGGCCTTGGGCCTTCTTGTAGTATTTAGGCTTTTTTATTAAGTGTGTAGGTTTAAAATTATAACAGGCTATTATTTGGGAGTTTTCCATTTCTGCCTCTGCAATGAGACCATTGATTTTGTTCAAATGCTGTAAATGTTTTTCTTAATATGAACTCTTTCTAAAATATGTGTTTTTCTTTTTCTTTTTTTTTAGTGTGGTTGCAACTGAGTGACAATATAAAAAACTTCAACCCTTAAAGACTGATAAACTTCAGCATGAATATGGGATTTGTTCTAGGAAGTGTTACCCTGTGTGAGTGCCATAGAAGACAGACAGGCAACCCGGGTGCACAACCGCATGACCTCTCATCAACAGGGAAGTTGCCAGGATCTAGATGAGTAGAAGCAGGTTAGGTGCAATTCCATCTCCCATACGGTAGGTGACAGTGGTCCTCTGGAGGCCACCCAGCTTGGACCCTTTGAGTGGTACATGGCTACTGGAGTCCAGAAGTGCAGCCATGTTATGGTCCCTGGGTGTCACAAGGGAGTGCTGTCGGAGGAGGATTGCCCTGGTTCTCAAACAATCCGGAAGTGCTACCCAAAAGTCACACCAAGTCCAGCATAAAAGGAACCCGTGGAGTTGGAAGACAGCGGGTGACAGTCAATAGGAGGCGGAAGGAGAAGAAGAAAGAGTTTGATTGTTTTGTATGATTATTGGCTGTGCTTCATTATATAATGTGCTAGGTGAATTAAAAATCCATTATTTGAACCTGAGAGTGTGCTAGGCATTATGTGGTCTGAGGTTTGGGGCTCAAGGAGAGAACTTCTGGTTATATACTCAAGCATTAGTTATAAACATATAATCGCTATGTGAGGCTGTGAAACACAGATGATGTCTTTGTTTTGTTTAAGTGAGTGTAGAAGGTGATCAGCTATCCATGAAAAGCAGCTCTCCTGGCAGATAAGCCTTATTGAGGAAGACCCTTCAACAGTCGCATGTCACTAAATGTGTTACAAAGAAACAGAAATAAAACTGAAGACATTCTGGAGCAGGCATTCCCAGCCTGTAAATCCTGCCGACCATTCCAATCCCTTATTATGGATGTAATCAGCCTTGAAGTAATTGTAGAGAGCGGCCGGTGGCATTTGATTGGCTCAAAAAGATGTGCATGAATAGACATTATAAATCAAGGAGATAATGAAACTGCGGTGGGTTGGCACCCTGCCTGGGATTGGTTCCTACCTTGTGCCCTGTGTTGGCTGGGATTGGCTCCAGCAGACCCCCGTGACCCTGTGTTCGGATTCAGCGGGTTGGAATATGGATGGATGGATGGATGGATAGATAATGAAAGATGGACAACCAGACAAGTGAACAGACAGACAGTCAGTATTTTTGCATTGCATTTGCTTTTATTTTTTATTGAAGTACATTCTTCTGATTCTTGTTTCATCTAATTGTTGCTTCTACGGAGCTCAAAGAGAAACAGACAATTCATCAGATTAGTAGATATCGACCACAGTCCATAAAATTTTGTAGGTGACATTTTAGAATCTAATGCAAGTTCTGTGAGCAGGTGAATTAACAGAAAGAGAAGAGAGAGGAGGCCTCGCTGCAGTGTGCGATCAGACAGCTGATGGAGGAAGTTAGATTCCTGTCCTTTAAAAGAGACTCATCTAGTGTTGTGTTTATTAAATTTAAACAGAATTTTTATTTAAATTCAATTAACAGGAACTAAAAAGTAAGGATAAGTTTCTCAGAATGGGGCCTTCTCTCCGCTTCACCTCATGGCACGCCAATGGGATCCACAAAAAGTGTTTATTTCTGCAAACAAGTCAATCATCACCTCATCCCACCAAACTGTTGCCTCTGTAGCCCACACATGCGTACCAAATGATTGAAGACCTGAAAGATCACACATCTTCTCCTTCAGCTAAAACTCCAGTTTCTACAACACCACCAAAATAGTAAAGTTGAAACATAAATGACAAATGATGAGTGGATTTCCATCCCTGCCTTTCTCCATTGTTCCTGGAGGAGATGTTTTCTAGCTACAGGACAACTGGCACAGTAAACACTTCAATTTGTTCTCACTTCATAATGAGGCACAACATGCAGGCCAAGATCTTACAAAAGAAAAACAACAGTAAGAGGCGTAGAGGAATGCCAGCTGGTGCTCAGTGCAGTTCATGTCCCTCTGTGTGTAAACCTCATTTAAACAGCAGGCTGCCATTAAAGCCTCAGGCCAGCAGATCTCATTTACTGGCCTCCTGTTCCCATCACAATGTGGAGGCCCAATATGGAGTGTGAAGTCCTGCAGAGGACATTGAAGATAGCACAGAACATCAATGGCACCCAGCTGAGCTGCCTTATCTTCAGGATGTCCACAACTCTCAACCAGGATCATTAAAGACCTCGGCCATCCTGCACAGCTAGTTTTCCTGCTCATCCCTTTAGAGCCCTTTGGCACTCACACACCTTATCTAGTTTGTCTCTTGTAAAGTTTCAGATTTGCATTCTACCTGTGAATTTGTCACAACACTCTGTGCCTGTGGCCAGTGAAGAGCACAAAACAAAAATCACCTGAATTGATTTGAACTGCAGTGGTAGATTCAGGGACAGTTATCTACACAGAGGTCGTCACGTTGTTAAACAGTCAATCGTAAGAACTAAACTTGTATGTCTATACGGTGTGTAAATGTCAGTGTTGCATGTTTGTGTAAAATGACGGCTGACAAAAGTGATGTCACGTGGGTCTTTGTGGCTACAGGGACTTGTAAAGTATGACGATTCTCTACTATCTTTGTTTCAAGGGAGGACATTTTTAATTAGTTTTTGTAGTTCATCTCTAATTTAGGTTAAAGTGGAGATGACAAATAGAAATTGTGATGAGCCTCCCACAAACTGAAGTGATCAGGGAAAGAACTGACAGAAATTCACGCGCGGCACATTCTCCATTCTACTCACTAACATCCTGCCATATCTGCTTCAGGTGTTAAGGTTCACTTATAATTGGAGTTCTTGAGTCTTTCGTTTTATAGGGTTCTGAAAAATAAGAACAAAAGCACGATGAGGATTTAGCAACTGGAAAATTGTTATCAGACAGCCTGCTGTTTAAAAGTAAAGAGAAGAAATTTATCAACAGGGAACATTAAGGAAAAAAGAAGAAAACGGCTTGTAAACACATTTCAGTACAAATGTTAAAGTTCAGAACTCACAGCCATTGCCACAAAGCTCAGGCACAGCAGAAACAGCAAGGTGAAGAGTCTCATGGTGGTGCTGACACCGGGACGTCTGTTGTGGTCACCAGTAACACCTCCTTATATAGCAGATCAGGTGGGGTGGGACAGGGTGGGGTGACGTCAATTAGAGTGGAAAGCCAATTCAAATCAGATCTGCTTTGCCTTGGAAGAAGAACAAGAAGAACCTGCAGTCAAATCCCAAACCGTAAAGGTCAGGGCATCAACTCTGAACAGGTTTTGCATTCAGACAAAACGTGACATTTTTGCATCAAATTATTAGTTAATTATTGTGTCCCAGAAACATTCTGTTGAAACGGTAACAGCGTTAAACCTAAAAGTCATCATTTCTGTCTGACATGTCACATAATAAAATGTTTAAAGCAGCATCAGCACATCGTCCTAATCTGACATTAAGAACTTTCAAAGACCCCTGAGTTGATTCTCTGCCCCTCACCTCCTGTCTGTCTATCTGTCCACGGCTTCCAGTGGACTCATCTTGCTGATGTTTGTTACGCTTGTTTGTCACACAAAGTCGTCTGAGATGCTCAATTTACACTCAGATGGAACAAACACGGTGTGTTCTACAAGTTTTTAAATCAGAAAGGCCTCCATTTAGATAACAGCGGCCATTTTCCAAAACTGTCTTAACACAAAGAAGCAGTGCGTGTTACGTGACTCTCTTCCTAAACAGTTAATTAAGTCCCAGTTAACATCACATGTGAGATTTGCTGTCTTTTATTGATATTTGATGCGCTGCACTGTCTGTGAGCTTCCTCTGTAATCAGTGATTGTTAAAAATACGCATTTAAAGATTTGTACACAAATGCCAATCAGCGCCAACATTCAGAACGCTGCCAGGTGAAGTGAGTGACATGGATTATCTCTTTACAATGGCGCCTGTCGAGTGGTGGACATTATTAGGCAGCAAGTGAACAGCCAGTTCTTGTAAGAGGATGAGTTGGAATCAGGAAAGAGGGGCAAACAGAAGGATCTGAGCGACTTTGATCAGAGCTGAAATGTGACAGCAAGACAACTGGGCAGAACACTTCCAAAATGGGACAACTTGTGGGGTTCCCAGCATGCAGTAGTTCATACCTACCAAATGTGGCAAAAGAAAGGAAAACCTGTGAACCAGAGACAGCGTCACAGGCACCCAAGGCACAATGACACGCATGAGGAGTGAAGGCTCGTCCATCTGGTCTAATCCCACAGAAGAACTGCTGGAACACAAATTACTGAAGAAACCAAATGCTGGCCACAAGTGACAGTTGTCAGAACACACAGGGCTGTGTAGATGCAGACTGGTCAGAGTGCCCATGATGACCCCTGTCCACCAATGAAAGTGCCTAGAGTAGGTACCTAAGTGTAAGAACTGGACTATTGAGCTATGGAAGAAGATGGCCTCGTCTGATGTATGTTCTTTTTTAGATCATGTGGTGGTCAGGTGCAGATATGTTGTTTACCTGGAGAAAAGATGGCAGCAGGATACACTATGGGAAAAAGACAAGCCAACGTAGGCAGTGTGATACTCTGCTGGGTAATGTTCTGCTCACAAACCTCGGGTCCTTCAGATGTCTTATGGTGTCCATGACTCGATGGTCAGAGCTGTTTACGTGGCATTAGTTGTATCAACACCGTATTAGGCAGAAGGTGTTAATGCTGTGGCTGATCTCAGTATATACAGTATAAGTTGTGGAATAAACACAAACAAACTGATCAAGTGTTGGAGATCCAGGGGAACCACGTTTAATGTCCAAAGGTGTAAAAGAAGAAAACGAGTTGGTTCCTGGTACTTTCTGACCACGTTTCTCACTGCTGAGCCATTTTTTATGTCTTCTGGTGGAGCTCCGGCCTTCTCAGAAGCTCAATCCAAAATTATAAGAAGTTGTCTTGTATTCACTAGTTACCTGCTGCTGCTTCTTTAGTTTACTTCTTATTCACCCATACTTCTTACATTTCATTAATTCCAGGTGAATTTTTTCTAAATTGTCTTTTTCATACCTTTAAACCAACACCACTGCTCTCCATCTCCATACTGAACATTTGTGCTTCTTGTTTCTGTTGTCATTCTGCCCAGACGTCTACAGGACTAAAATTGAATGTCACCGTGGTAGTTGCCATAGTTTTGATCTTCCACAACACTCTTCAACATCATAGATATGATCACAGTGTATTTATTTATTTATTTTTTTTTCTCCTGTTGTGTTCTTGTGAACCATTTCAGGCTTACTTAGATTTTGGAATAGGCAGATTTAGCTTCTTTTCTTTACTTTTAACACTTTTTCTCTGTCACTTTGGTATATTTACTCAGATCAGAACTGAAATTCTCAGATCTTCTTTTCCAAATTCCACACCTATTAGTCATAAAAGCAATGCCTTGTTGTTTTGAACAAACTACAAACGCTTTGACACATTCATGCCAGTGATTATGCACAAGTGTCTGCTGTTTCCTACACCATCAGTTGCTGATGTCTTATTGATGTAAAAGGTTGACCCAATTGTCCTAACCTGTCAAGCATATTTACTGTTCATTCCTATTAGATGTTTCAGTAAATGTGCCCTGGATTGGTGAATTGCTCTCAGGTGAATCTTGAATTTCACCATTGAATCCTCCCTGCATGCATGGAGTTTGCATGCTCTCCCCGTGTCTGCATGGGTTTCCTCCGGGTGCTGTGTGTGTCCTGCGGTGGGTTGGCACCCTGCCCGGGGTTGGTTCCTGCCTTGTGCCCTGTGTTGGCTGGGATTGGCTCTGGCAGCCCCTGTGACCATGTGTTCGGATTCAGCGGGTTGGAAAATGGATGGATGGATGAAGGCAAATGTTTGACATGTTAAGCTCCGCCAGTCATCTAAATGACTCAGAGGTGCATCTCAGGGCAGAGTGGTGGCTCTGAGGCGAGGGATCTGCGCTGGCAATTGGAAGGTTGCTGGTTCGAATCCTGTAAAATGCCAAGAGGCACTTTGCTCTGTTGGGCCCTTAACCTGCAATTGCTAAGCGCTTTGAGAAGAGAACTATATAAATGCAAATAATAATTATAAATAAATTATTATTAATAATTTTTAAATAATTATTATCTCATGACCCTTCAGTTGGCAAACGTATATTGACTTAGCACAACACAGTGTTACAGTGTTTGACTATGGAAGAACAACAAGAAAATGAACAGCCGGGAAGAAGAAGAGGAGCAAGGTGGTGTGGTGGAAGAGTCGGGAGGCAAACAGAGGAAGTGATAGACGAGTCCAAAGACACAGGCGCATTCCCCTTGAAATAAGGCCCACAATTGTGCACCGCATTGTCAAACGTGGCCTTGTAATGGCCGAGGCTGGTCAAAGTGTGCAGCCAAATGTTGAAAGAACAACTGTCTCCTCAATCTTTGAAACGTTTTGTAGAGACAGCAGGTGTGTAGTCCAACAATGTGCACTGGACTCTAATACTGTATACTTACTTGAATGCTTCAAATGACAGTATGACACTTGCATTTTACAGTATACAGTAAATCTGCTTCATATACATACATACTGTATATATACTGTAAGACGCAAACACACGGATACTTACATGCATAGATAAATACAGTGTGTTTATACTACAGTGTGCATGCACAGTGACATATCTCACTCCATCTTATATTTTGCTTTGCTGTATTTTAGCCACATAGGAATGCAAGACCACCTCACAGAGATGGCAGAGGACCCCTCTTCACATCCCAACAGGGGGATGTTATTTGCACCATGGTCATAGCAAAAAATGCAGTTAGATAAGTGGAGATATAGAGTGCCGTTAGGGATGACTTCATATCTTTTTATAAACATCCAATCCGTTAGCACAGCGTTTCTCAACCTTTAAGTATTTGCGACCCGAGTTTTCATAACAGTTTTAATCGCACCCCCCCCTAACTATACTTTGAAACGAACCCACTAATACCGATTTGTTCTTTTTTAATTAATGATATATCATAGATGCATATTACATTGTACCTGCTTAACTTTTATCGACATTTATCTAACTCTATATTTATTTTTCTAGTATCAGAATGTAGTTTAAGTTAATTTGTTTTGGTTTCAATAGATGTATTTTTCATATTTTCGATTCTTGTTTTCTTTTTTTCACATCTTCACACCCCCCTTTTTGTTACTTCGCGCCTCCCACATGTTGAGAACCACTGCGTTAGCATCTCCACTATCGACAGGGTGCTGAAAAGACACAAGATGAGCAAGAAACATCTCTACTGTGTGTTCCAGTTGAAAGAAATGGTGACCCCGAGAAGGAGCTCCGGTACCAGCATGTACAGGGACACCATCTGTGCACATACAGGAACATGAAATATGTACACATTTGATGGAATTGTATCTTGTCCAAATTGAAAATACCTCTCATTCTACAACTCTTTTGTTTTCTTCTGGGATAAAGTGCATAATAGAAGGAGAATCAATTGAACCACCTCACAATTTCAAATACCTGGACTGGGGTGGCTTCAAACTGGCTAAAGGCAGTAGGCCTGGACCAAATGTTATCAGTCTCAGAGCTACTGACAGGCCAGTATGTGGCAGGCCAATGAGGAGGGGACATCACTGTATGTGCTGCTGTGTTCAGTGCATGGTGTGCTAACTCATATCACCATCACAGTGCCGTACAACACACAGCATCTCCCAACCTTCTCAGACTCCCTCTACAAGGATCTCATCTCTGATGATGAGGGGTGTCTGATTCAAGATGATTTACCAAAGTATGTGGTAATTTGGGATTATGTGAGTTTCCATCACTCAAGCACAATCAGGTAATGGTTTGTAACCCAAAACAGGATGCTGATGGAATTCCTCCCACCCCGTTCCCCATTCCGTAACCCAATTGAGGAGTTCTGCTCAGCAAGCAGGTGGGAGGTTTACATTCGCCAGTCACATACTCAGATGATCCTGCTGGGTGCCATGGATGCACCCTATGAGGACAGCCAAGCAGACACCTACAGAGGCTGGATTAGACATTCCAGAAGATTCTTTCCGCACTGCAATGCAAAGGAAGATATCCGTTGTGATGTGAATGACAATCTGTGGCCCGACAGACAGGAACATCAAGAGGTGTAGAAGGACTGTGGTGTAATTCTCCAGACAGAGCTGCATGTACAGTTCTGCCTAAGCGGTGTTTTCTGGCAGGCAGTGAGGTTTAATGGTTAAGGCCTTGGACTTCAAACCCTGAAGTTGTGGTTTCGAATCCCACTACTGACACCACTGTATGACCCTGAGCGAGTCACTTGAGCTGCCTTGGCTTCAATTGAAAACCATAAGAAATGGATCCAATTGTATCATAAATGTTGCAAGTTACCTTGGATAAAGGCGTCTGGCCAATAAATAAATTATGTGTTTACAGGGAAGTTTTGTATTTTATTGCTTTGTGTATATAGTGCTGTGAAACAGTCTTGTCGTTTTCTTTTCTGTATCACAACGATATGCACTGTCAACAAATTAGAGTACAAATAGTAATGTGAATCGTGTCCAATATCCCACATATTGTCAAGTGTAACTTTGTACTCTTGAAATTGATAAATGACATACATACGAGAAAGTGCAGCCTTCTGTATTTCCTGTCATTGCCATCAAAACCTCAGCCGCAGTTCACATTACAGTAGAAAGTACACACTGGTATGTTGACAACATGGCTGAGCACTGTGACTCTCTTGTTTGTAAAGGATGTCACAAGGACTTGTCATTCTGATGGCACTGACATCTTCATTGACATAAATATTTACTTTGAGACATAAACTAAGGATTATGAGCGAGTTAAGGGCTTTTGCAGGTAATGTATTGTGTGGTGCAGTTTGTACGAATTGTTTCGAGAAATGCACTTACTGTTTTGTGATGATTCAAAAAAAATTTCCAACATGACTGAGAAAAACTGTAACAATAAATAATGAAACCAATTAAAATAAATCAAGCACTCGGCCATCACTAATATCTGTTAAACCTCATACTCGAGTATTGTTGTGTTTTTAACTCTGCAGAGACCAAAAGACCCCACAGTACTGCAGGTGAGGTCTCCTTAGGGCAGTAGTTCAGAATCTGTAAGGGCGGGCCCCCCTAGGGGGGTGCAAAGATGTGAAAAAAAGAAAACAAGAATCGAAAATATGAAAAATACATCTATTGAAACCAAAACAAATTAACTTAAACTACATTCTGATACAGAAAAATAAATATAGAGTTAGATAAATGTTGATAAAAGTTAAGTAGGTATAACAAAATATGCATCTATGATATATCATTAATTAAAAAAGAACAAATTGGTATTAGTGGGCTCCTTTCAAACAAACATTAGGGGGGTGCGATTAAAACTGTTATGAAAACTCGGGTCGCAAATACTTAAAGATTGAGAAATGCTGCCTTAGGGTGCTATACATCACAGTTTAACCCTAATCTCTCTTGACTTGTACTCTACACATTGGGGTGCTATATAACCTAAGACCCCATTTGCCTTCTTCATTGCTTCTGTACACTCTGTGGATGTAGACAGTGACAATCCCATTACGACTCCTTCTCATGTGTGTATTCAAGTCTCACACCTTCCATTGTGTTTTCATATCCAACAATTGTTTCTTCCTACATGCCACACTATTTCATTTACGTACATTAAATTTAATCTGCCACATATCTACCCTCTCCCAGTTCCCTCTCTAGTGACCCTAAATAAGTAGAGCACCTACCTGAAGCTCTTCAGATGCACCACCCCACTACTAAAGTCCATCAACCTGGATATCAGCGAGCCTCAGATAGGATCCTGGCTTTGGATTGACTCACAGAGGAGAAGAAAATGAAGCAAATGGTGTTTCACTGACCCCAGACAGGTAGTTGGAGGCTTAATGAATGCACAAGCATGGGGAAAAGGTAGATGGGTGTGTTTGGAGCTTCAGAGGATCAGAGCGAGAAAGGAGCTTACAGTTTGACTACAAAGGAACTTAATGGTCCTATTAAGGGACAACGTAAGTGTTGTCTTGTGTGCAAAGTCCGATTCTCCATCTATTTCATCTCCAGTTATTCCAGTGTCTTTCCAGTAAACAATTCAGTGGTAAAATTTGAATAACTGATAGGCTTATATATCACAATTGAAATTGCATTAATATGTGTTCCATGCATATAAAGAAGACATTATTACTAATTATTACAGTGCAGTAAAGAGACCTGGGTTCACACTTTATCTATGTGTCCATGTTGGTTTCTTCCAGATGTTCTGTTTTCCTCCCACAGTCCACAGACATGCAGGTTAGGTGGATTAGTAACACTAAACTGGCCCCTAGTAGGTGTTTGTGAGTCTGTGAGTTCACTCTCACGCGATGGACTGCCATTCTGTCCAGGTCTTGTTCCTGCCTTGCACCGTATGCATGCTGGGATAGTCTCAAGATTAACCGGGCTTAGACAATGGTATGGGTTAACCAAGGGGTTTACCTTACCTTAAGTATTTAAATATTTTTCAACATTTTCCTCCCCTACAGTTTTGTCTGTGTGCTTCCATAACTTCTGCAGAGATTCCGTTTTTCCATTCTCCTAAGGGTGAGTTCATGACTTATCAAAGTGAGATCTAGATGAGTAAGTCTGACTTTATTTGGCCTCTTCTTACTGTTGAGGTTCAGCTGGTGCCACAAACTCAGTGTTTCTGATTAATTCAACATGGACACAATCAAGTGATGGACGCCCTGAGAAATGATGGAGGAGACCATCAATGATGACTGAGAAAGACACAGAGGAGGATGTGACATCTACAGAGGGAGAGTCAGTGACTTGGACTGTGGAGCTGAAGAGATGTATAGTGTGTTACGTGGTAAGACATGAGTCACAGACCGTCCTGATTTTGTGGAGTTTAATAAAATAGAAGACAAATAATGAAGGAGCTGAAACAGAAGTAATGCTTGAGGATTATGAATGGCACATATCTGTATTAACACAAAAGGGATAACATGAGAAGTTGCATGGACAACAACAACAAAAAGGACATTGAGGTTCTGAAGCTGTGCTTTACAAAATGAAATGTTATTATTCAAATAATCCAAAATAAAAGCTTCTTTGGAGTTGCCCTATTTGACTGTAAATTAGTTAATCGATGTGAGAATTAAAGCAATTCAATATCCAGAGAGTGACGTGACACACACCTGGCAGTAAATGAAGAACATACAAGAGCTGACCTCATACATTTACAGACATTTATTGTATCTTCAGTGAGCACAAAGAAAGGTGCAGCTTCTGCCACTGGCTGTAGACCCCCAATTTCAACACTCGCTTGAGCTGAGGAGTTTGACCAGAATGACTGACGACACAACACAGCCAGGCACACTCATCAGGGCCATTTAAAAGGTCTGACTTGATGCTGTGAAATGACTTCAAGTTTACAGCGTCAGACCTCTGGGTGGGCCTGGTGGGCCTGCTCTTTGTAAATGAGTGCCATCTATTGCACTTGTGATTTTTGCAATGTCTAAAGAACTTGATCGAGTGTCACTGAGAACACTTTAGGTGAGGACAAATAAACGTGACATTCACCAGGCATCTCCTTATTTACACAAATTTAATAATAGCCAGTAAACTTCCCAAAATATTAAGGATCGGCTTAAATCCAAAGCCCACTCTGGCATACCAATGCCCACTCGGATTGTTTTCATTTTCTACTCTATACAAACAGGCGGCAGACACCAAGAAGCACAAACTACCAGCATGGTGGTCAAGTGTTCAGGCCATGAGGTCACCCGATGATAACATCATGTTTGGTGAATGGCCAGGATGCTCTTGTGGTGGAAGGACCAGGGGAGAAGGCGTATTCAGAGTAATACCTCACCCTGATCACTAGAGGGCAACACCCCTGGCTCACAGCAGGCCCATGGGTTTGCAGCAGAGAAGCTCATTCCTGCTGGAGCCTGTGGCCACTACCAGGGGACGTACCAGCCACTGTACCTGACACAGACAGAACTTGTGTCTCATGTCTGTCTGTGTCAGGTACAGTGGCTGGTATGCCCCCTGGTTGTCCACAAGTGGCATTCCAGATGGGACCTCCTGGCCGTCTGCTTTCAGGAGACCCATTTTAAAAAGTTCTTGAAGCCAACTTGGCACAGCGGCACGTGCTGAAGCCATGCTTGGAGAAAAACAAAAAAGGGGAGAAAAGAGAATTGGCGAAGACTCACGAAGGACTGTTCCTGCTCCAATGGGAAAGAGAAAAGCCAGGTGCGGCCTGAACACAGTGGGTTGCCCAACATCATTGTTGGTGAATGGATCGGCTTGCCAAGAGAAGAGGGTATCCAAAGGAATCACACTCCGGGAGAAGGGATCTGGGAGGTAGGTGCTGGACCCATTGACAGTTTGCCAGGCGAATGTTATAATCATGTTCTGTATGCCTGCCTCTTAGGTGGAGACTGCCCGGACGCATATTGGTGGCCAGAGCATGCGATCCCTGGGGCCTTAAATAATCTCGCCCCATCTTATATATCGGAATGTCTGACACCCTGTATTCCAAATCGTAACCTCAGATCCTCAAATGAGTGTCTCCTTAGAATTCCAAGAGCAAAACTTAAAAGAAGTGGTGAGGTGGCCTTCTGCTGTTATGCACCTAAAATCTGGAATAGCCTGCCAATAGGAATTCACCAGGCTAATACAGTGGAGCACTAAAAAAAAAAAATGCTGAAAGCACATTATTTTAATATGGCCTTCTCATAACTTCACTGTAATTTAATCCTGATACTCTGTATGTCCAATTCATTATAATAACTATTCACGGTGGCTCTAAAATCCCTGCTAACCCCTACTCTCTCTTCTGTTTCTTTTTCTGGTTTCTTTGTGGTGGTGGCGCAACTCAAAGCACCGTGATGTTCCAACATTGATGGATTTAAAGCCAGAAGTTTGCATGACCATCATCATCAAGTCCTTCCGTGTGAACCCTAAATACAAACAGGACTATTTCATTTATGTTTGGTAGAATGCCCAGAGGGGACTGGGTGGTCTCGTGGCCTGGAACCCCTACAGATTTTATTTTTTTCTCCAGCCGCCTGGAGTGTTTTTTTTGTTTTTTCTGTCCTCCCTGGCCCTCGGACCTTACTCTTATTCTATGTTAACTAATATTGTCTTATTTTAATTTCTTACTTTGTCTTTTATTTTTCTTTTCTTCATTATGTAAAGCACTTTGAGCTACTTTTCTGTATGAAAATGTGCTATATAAATAAATGTTGTTGTTGTTGTGTAGATACCCCACTTGCCACCAATTAAGCTCTGACCCATCAGAGCAAGGTGGGACCTCCATGGATCCGACTTGTTTTTTCAGCACATCCATCACAATTTGGCTCTGGTCAAAGTCGCTCAAATCCTTCTGCTTGCCCGTCTTTCCTGCTTCCAGCATATCCCCTACAAGAACTGACTGTTCGCATGCTGCCTAATAATATCCCACCCCTCAGCAGGCGCCATTGTAAGGAGATAATCCAAGTCACTCACTTCACCTAGCAGCGGTTTGAATGTTGGGGCTGATTGGCATTTGTGTACCTACCTTTATATGCATATTTTTAAAAATCAATTCATAAACAGTGCAAACAAGCAAACATAGATAATAAACTAAACATTCACATGTGATGTTAACTGGGACTTAATTATCTGTTTAGGAAGTGACTCACGTAACATGCACTGCTTGTTTGATTTAAGATGGACAGTTTTGAATATTGGCCGCTGTTATTTAAATGGAGGCATTTCTGTTTCATAAACTTGTAGAACATACTGTGTTTGCTCCATCTGAGTATAAATCGAGCACTTCAGACAACTTAACATAACAAACAAGCATAACAAACATCAACAAGGTGAGTCCACTGGAAGCCAAGTTGTTTCATGTGGACAGACACACAGACAGACAGGCATTCAGGTGTGAGGTAAGGGCCAGAGAATCAAACCCAAGGGTCTTTGAAAGTTCTTAATGTCACATTAGGAAGATGTGGTGATGCTGCTTCAAACATTATATTTAATTGATATCAAATACAAATGATGACTTTTAGGTTTAACCCTGTTACTTATTCAACAGAATGTTTCTGGAACATAACAATTACATGATAATTTGATGCAAAAAGTTCATGTTTTTTCTGAATGCAAAGCCTGTGCAGAATTGATGACCCGACCTTTACAGTTTGTAGTTTGACTGCAGGTTCTTCTTGTTTTTCTTCCAAGGCAAAGCAGATCTGATTTGAATTGGCATTTCACTCCAGATGGCGTCACCCCACCCTGAAGAACTGTCCCACCCCACCTGATCTGCTATATAAGGAGGTGTAGCTGTTCACCACAACAGACGTCCCAGTGTCAGCACCACCATGAGATTCTTCACCTTGCTGTTTCTGCTGTGCCTGAGCTTTGTGGCAATGGCTGTGAGTTCTGACCTTGAATATTTGTACTGCAATGTATTTACAAAGCTTTTGTCTTCTTGTTTTTTAATGTTCCCTGTTGATACATTTCTTCTCCTTACTTTTAAACAGCAGGTCATCTAATATCAATTTTCTAGTTACTAAAGCCTCATTGTACGTTTGTTCTTATTTTTCAGAGTTCTCAAATTCTCCCAAATGATTGGTCTAGAAACTTAGGAGAAGAAAATACCACCGAAATTTCTGAGTGAGTAGAATGGAGAATGTGTCACTCACTTTATGTCAGTTCTTTCTCTGATCACTTTGACTTGTGGGAGACTCATCACAATTTATTCACTTGTCATCTCTACTTTAAACTAAACTAGAGAAGAACTACTAAAACTAATTCTAAATTACCTCTCTTGAAACAAAGATAGTAGAGAATCTTTGTACTTTGAAAGTCTGTATAGCCACAAAGATCCACGTGACATCAATTTTGTCAAAAGTCATTTTGCAGAAGTATGCAACATAGACATTAACATACTGTATAGACATACAAGTTAAGTTAACAATTTTACGACCTCTGGGTAGATAACTGTCCCTGAATCTACCAGTTCAGTTCAAATCAATTCAGGTGATTTTTTTATTGCGCTCTTCACTGGCCACAGGCACAGAGCATTGTCACAAATTCATAGGTAGAATGCAAATCTGAAACTTTACAAGAGACAAGCTAGATAAGGTGTGTGAGTGCCAAAGGCTCTAAAGGGATGAGCAGGAAAAGCAGCTCTGTAGGATGGTCAAGGTATCTAATGACCCTGGTTGACTTTCTAAGACAGCAAGTGTTTTGTATGTCCTGAAGATAAGGCAACTCGCTGGGTGCCATTGATGTTCTGTGTCACCTTCAATGTCCTCAGCATGGCTTTACACTCTTGAGCTGTGCAGGTGTCATGTCAGGATGTGGTGCGGCCATTGAGTGTAGACTCCACTAATCACCTGTAAAAGTTCATGAGAGCAGATGGAGCAATATAAGATCTGGTCATACATTTGAAGAGGTAGATGTACTGGTGAGCCTTCTGGACAAATGTGTTGTGACGGTCATTCCAAGAAATTCCATGTGGCTCACCCTGTCCACAGCACCCTGTCCAATGTCAAAGTCTGTGTTTTTGTTCCTGGAGTCTCCACCCTGCTCCTGTTTTTTTCTAACATTTAGTGTGAGGTTGTTGACCTCTTAACCACTTAGTCAATAGGTAGACCCCTTCTCATCATGTTGGTGGTATGGCCTAAAATGGCATAGCAACTTGAAAGTTCCATGATGGAATTCGAGCCTAGCAGGGTATGTAGCACACCACCCCATGGAATGCCGGTGTTGAGGATCAGCATGGAAGATGTGATGCTGACAATCACATCTGCTGAGGTCTGTTGATTAGGACGTCCAAATCCCAATTGCAGTGGCACAGGGTCCTAAATTGAGAAGTCAGGGGGTCAGCTTTGCTTGTCCAACAATATTAAGTGCTGAGCTGTAGTCTTTAAACAGGACATTGACATTGCAGCTTGAATTATCCACTTGGGCCAGGATGGTATGAAGTGCACAGGATATGCCAAAGGATATGACATTTACTAAGGAGCAGTGTGATGAAATGCAAATTGCAGGTGGTCAGGATTATCTGAAATGTTCTATTTAATGTGTGCCAGCAGCAGTCTGTCAGATCATTTCATCCCAATTGGAGTGAGTGCCACCAGTGTGGAGTCAGACAGACTTCCTACTTTTGACGCAGGTTCCACAGATTCTCTCAAGGAAGGTGAAAACCTTGAGTTAGAAGATGGCTTGGAGCAATAAAATATGGGCTGGCTTTGATCCAAGTGCACTAGCTGGTAATCTTAGGTTTATCACTCTTCCAGTTAGCAGACCCCGAAACTTGATATTTTCCATCTCAGTTACCTTCCTGTAAGATCTCAAACACTCTGAAGTTCACCATTCACACTTGGCACTCAGTTGACAGAAGACTTATCTTCATACCAATGTGACACCAATGATCATTGGCATTTGATTACTGATGTATGGTCACTGTCCTGGTTTGTCCTGATGTGGGGTCACCCTTAGACATACCCTGCTTGGTGTCTCCTAGGCATTTTAATGACTGCTGACTATGAACATTTCAGGAGTTGACTGAACACTTGAAGATGTCTTCTGTTTTGTTTTCTTTGATTGTTATCCTTGGTGATCTCTTACAAATAGATATTCATGTCTGCAGTGGTCCATCTTCACATCCTCTGTATCAGGGTACTCTATGTGTTCATAGAAGCCATTTCTATCTCACTCTCTTCGTTGACTTCTCTACTACATATCTTTCTGACGTTATTCCTTATAGTTAAATATGTGCAGGGGTCTCAGAGCAGGAGGATTGTATAATCGTGGTATTTCCCTCTACTTACCCTTTAACTAGGGGTAAGAGTACACATCACATTCATTACCGGGTTGGTCTACTGTTGCACTTTAAGATGAACACACGCACACATAGCTATACGCATACACTGAGAAACTCAACAGTGCCCTATGAATGACACACATACTTGTGGTTAATCACTAGCACTTTAAGGCACACAAGTGCCTTATGAATAACACAACTTGTCACTCTCCTAGGACTTTATGAGACTTACATACACACAGACCCTAATCACAGCAGTGCCCCAAAACAAGGGTCTTATGCTGTGAAGGGCTATTTGTGCTTTGGATGTGGTGGGTGTTGTGATGTTCAATCCAATGTTTTAAGGTTGGTGTTTTGTCAAAGGTGAATTCCTCTTGTTATCTGAAAACTCTTGTTGTGTTGTTTAATTTTGTAATAAATTTTAAAAAATCACAAAAGGGACCTTTGTCATGTTTATGTAGCAAATGTAGTGCTACTTCATAACCTTTAACATACAGCATGAGGATGAGTGGGGAACTAAAGTCCATAAAGCGTTTGTGTGTGGCGGCCCATAGTGTTAAGGGCACAGACAGAGACGGCCTGGGCCTCCATATTGTGATGGGAACAGCAGGCCGGTAAGTGAGGTCTACTGGCCTGAGACTTTAATGGTAGCCTGCTGTTTAAATGAGGTTTACACACAGAGGGGCATGAAGTGCATTGAGCCTCAGGTGGCAGTCCTGTACAGTTGCTGAAACATTTCTTTTTTTTTGTTTGTGAAGTCCTGGCCTGTATGTTGTGCTGCATTATGTAGTGAGAACAAATTGAATTGTTTACTGTGCCAGTTGTCCTAAAGCTATAAATCTTCTCCTTCAGGAACAACAGAGAAAGGCAGAGATGGAAATCCACTCATCATTTGTCATTTATGTTTCATCCTTACAGATTTTTTTAATGTAATACAACTAGGTGGCAATAAGCATGATCCTTCAGGACTTCAATAAGCTGGTAAGTATATGTGGGCTACAGAGGCAAATGTTTGGCGGGATGAGCTGATGATTCACTTGTTTGCAGGCATAAACATGTTTGTGGATCCCATAGGTGTGGTAGGAGGTGAAGTGAGAGAGAAGGCCCCATTCTGAGCAACTTGTCCTTACATTTTAGTTCCTGTTAATTTCATTTCAATCAAAGTTCTGTTAAAATTTAATATACTGTATAGATTTGATCACACACTGTAGCAAGGCCTTCTGCTCTTTTCTCTTTCTATTAGCTCACCTGGTCACAAAACTCACATTAGACTCCAAATTGTCACTTATGAGATTTTAAGGACTGTGGTCCTTTTCTATTAATCTGATGATCTGATTGTTTCTCTTTTAGCTGAGAAGAACCAATTCAGTGTAATTAATTCCAAGAAAGAAGAATTAAAAAATGTACTTTAATTAAAAATAAAACCAAACGCAATGCAAAAATACTGACTGGCTGTCTGTCCACTTGTCTGGTTGTCCATCTCTGATTATTTTCCTGATATATAATGTCTTCTCATGCACATCTTTCTGAGACTATCAAATGCCGCAGGCCGCTCACAACAATTACTTCACGGCTGATTACATCCATAAAAAGGGATTGGAGTAGTCAGCAGGATTTACAGGCTGTGAGCGTCTGCTCCAGAATCCCTTGAATTTTATTTGTGTTTCTTTTTAAAACATTTAGTGACACAGAATTATTGGAGGGTCTTCCTCAACAAGGCTTATCTGCCAGGAGAGCTGATCCCCTTCAATACTCAGTTGAACAAAACAAAGACATCATCTGTGCTTCACAGCCTCACATAACGACTGTATGTTTATAAATAAAACTCGCGCGCATAACCTAGATGATCTCTCCTGGACCTCTGGATGAATTTCCCCTCAACAGAAAATTTGATGTTCTAATGTTAGACATCAGAATCAAATTATGCACAATTATATTATCAGGTGTAACCAGTAGGGACCACCACAGAGCCCCAAACCCCAGGCCAAATATTGTAAAATACAGTCACAGGTTCAAGTAATGGATTTTCAATTCGCTAAGCATGTAATATAATGAAGCACATCCAATAATTATTCAAACCAATGAAACTCTTTCTTCTCCCTCTGCCTCCCGTTAACTGTCACCCACTGCCTCCCGACTCTACGTGGTAAGGCAGTGGGCTCCGTTTATACTGGACATGACTTGTGGGGGGCACTTCTGGGTTGTTTGAGAACTAGGGCAGTCCTCCCCCAACAACGCCCCCTTTGCTGCACCGAGGGAACCCAACATGGCTGCACTTCTGGACTAAAATTCCCATGAACCCTTGCAAGTGTCCAAACTGGGACACCTCCGGTGGCCCACTGCTACCTAGCATATGGGGGATGGAACTGCTCCTGACCAACTTCCATGTTGATGAGAGGTCATGCTGTTGTGCAGACGAGTTTCCTTTCGGTCATCCATGGCATTCATACAGGATAAGACCTTCTAGTCCAAATTCCATATCAATATTCAAGTTTTTTTGGGTTAAAGTTTTTTATATTGTCACTCAGTTGCAACCACAGTAGGAAAAAAACCCACAATATTTTAGAAATGAATCATCTAATTGAACAAGCAGAGACGGAAAACTCCAAAATAATAGCATGTTATAATTTTAAGCCTTCATACTTCATAAAAAGCCTGAATACCACAAGAAGGCCTGAGGCCTACAAAATCATGGAAAGGGAGAGGACAACCATAAAACACCTGGCTCAAAATAACAAAGACCTACATTTTTTAATTAAACTTATTTAATATTTTAAATTAAATTAAGTCAAAAAAGGTTCACACTTTTGGAATGTATTGAAAAAGAAAAAAGAAAAGATAAAGAATTAGGAATTTATAACCAAAGAAGTCAAAACAAATAAATACATAAACAATTTAAAAAGGTAAAAACTTTGAATATGGAAAATGCAAAGCCAAAGGTCATAAAACAGCAAACCACAGAAACATCAAAATCCTAACCCTAAAGATTTGAAAACACAAAGAGGAGCCGAACAACGTGTGCCACGGGGAGCTGACGTCACTGCACCTGCCTCAGGCCTGCTGGGCCTCAAATTGGGCGTTGGGCGAGCTGCACAACAGCAGCAGCGTCCACTCTGACTAGAATATAGAAATAGAAATTATATTAACATTCTTAACAATTACAAAATGATTTCAAAAACTAAAAGCACTCAACAAAAGGCTTTACTGAGAAAAAATAACAGAAAATAATCAATCAATAACTAAATAAAGAGCTAAAATTAAGGAAACAATGACTCTGTGCAGAACACTAGTAAAACTATGACACTGCATTATAATTTTTTTGTTTTATTTATTTATTTTGTATTATTTTTATTACTTTATTCTTTTCATTATTTTTTCATTTTATTTTACTTTTGATCATCAAAATCCTCATTACATGACTCATGGCTGGGGGTTGATGGTTATCCTCTCTCTTCTGGGGCTTATGAATAAAGTTTTAGACATTTTGTGTTGTTTTGCCATTTTCCCATTTTTGGGGTCTGAACCCAATAAGTAGTATTTAGGGACTGGCTGAGCTTAGGTGGGCCTCTTCTGGGCAGGTTAGCTACAGTATGGACGGCTTCTTGGACTTTTTTGGGGAGCATGCACTTATTTGCCTTTTAAAGACTCCATTTAATAATAACAGGAGTGTGTGCTCAGCACCGTCCTGCTCTGTTTGTTCACCTGCGACTGTGTAGTCAGAGACGACTCCATCGCCAGTATTACATTTGCTCGTGACCCCACCATCACAGGTCTGATGACAAGGCAGCTTAGAGAAAAGGAAGTCTGTCTGGACCATTAATGTCAGTAAAAGCAAGATGGTCAGAGATGCCAAGAGGAAGAAGATCCTTCCATCTACCTCACAGAGCATGTTGTGGAAAGGGTAGGCTGATGAAATGAAGGTAATGTCTGATTTATATAATGATTGGTAGAAACTGTAAAGGAGAACCAGCAGGCCCTTCAGTGGGCCACAAAGGTCAAGAAAAAATTCATCTTCAAAGCAACACAGAAAAATACTTGAGTTGTAAAGCAATTTAGGTAACTCTCGACAGATTAAAAAAGAACATAATTAGGGAATTTAAATTGGAAGATGGTATTTGTCATACCAGTCCTGTGTTTACCATATACATGAAATGAAGGTGAAGCTGACAATTTGACTTTTGTTTCTTTTTTTTAATTTCTTGACACAGCCCTAAACAATTATACCTATAATGTACTTAATAGTAAAGCCTGTGAACACTATTGTGTCATCAATCATCAAAAATAAAGAAATTCATTTCCACAAATCCATTGTGTCCAAGAGTGGAAAGCTGAAATAAATTGTGAATCCCTTAATGCCAAAAACGTTAGGAGGTGAAGGAGTCAAAGGTGACTTGCCACATCTCTCTATTATAGAAAAAAATCTTGGAAGGCTTGGAAGGAAACGATACGTGACTTTTTTTGGAAGACACTTTAACGTCCCGTGAGACAAGGCAGTGAGACAAAAGGACAGCTGCTGTAGAGGCTTTTAAATGATCGACACGCAGAGCGGAAGGCAGAACACGTAGCTTGTCAGCAGCAGCAGCAAGCCAGCAGTTGATCCGACCGCATCTCCTTAGCGTGCATTCAGCGCCCCCTTCACAACGCAAGCAGCAGAGACACGAAGTGGCTGGCACATAGCGCGCGTTGGAAAGAGTGTTGGTGAGCGAAGCGAGCAGGGGGCAATGCCCCTTAGTTTTCTAAATTACAACGATACACAGCATGGTGCTGTATCTGAATCTTCTGCACAGTCCTACTGAATCCTCCAATGAACCATTCATCATTACAATTCTCCAACTCGTCCTCCTCACTTTTCAAATCAGAGATTGTGCTCTCTCTCACTCTACTCTAAATACAACCAAAGCATCCCCCCGCTGCACTGACCCCACTCCCTTTTACTCCACTTCATGCTCAGCTGGTGCCTTCTGATTTCAGCACTGCTTATGGCCAGAAGTCCATTCACCTCACCACACGCATTCACATGTGTGTCCTGTTCTGACCACAGCTTTGATGGCTTGTGCCCAAATCAATAAAAACACAAAAGGGATTTACAATCAAAACCATCAACACCCCACTAACTTGTCTCACAATTCACCTCAACCAACAAACCATTAGTCTGCATGGTGGGATTTCATCCGTAGTCAACCAGTTATGGTGGGCAGGCCAGCCTTGGCAAGAATTTCAGTGTCTGGAATTCTGTTCTGCCCCTTAACATAAAGGCACACTGTTTGGGAATGGTGCAATTTCTTGGTACAGCCTCCACCTTTTACAGTTGTCAAGATAAGTGGGGAGAACTCCAACCCTAAACACTGTCAGCTTAATCTGTGGGCTTGCGCCTCTTGTGATTCAGACGTTAGCATGAAGTCTGCCGAAGGCTACACTTGCTTTAGTGATCCTGGTGTTTACTTTGTCATCAATGCCAGTGCCTTGGGACTGTGTGCTGCCACAGTACATGAACCTTCTCTCCGTACTGAGGCTTTGACTACTGGTTATAAAATTGTTTTCAATGTATGGTGTCCCTGGGGCAGGCTGATGCATTACTTTACTCTTCTTATTGTCAACACTGCACTACTTATCTGCCTGTGAACCAGCATTGAGGCCACAGTTCTGATCCTGATGAACCCTCTGATGGTGTTGATCCCAAGCTCATTTTTTTATGAAGCCCTCTAATTTGTGTGGTGACTAATGCCAATGCATACATGATAGCCATGGTGGAGAACATCAGGCTGGACAACATCGGTGCCAAGACACAGCCCGGCATTTCAGAGAGGGAAGGACTCCTCTGCCTCACCATGGTCCTGAACTTTAGCTGGCATCAAATCATGAAATTGCCACACCATGGGGATGAATTTCCTTAGGTATCCATACTTTGGCATGGCTTTCCAAAAATTGTTTCTTTTAACAATGTGGAAGGCCTTAGTCAAATCAATATACCATTAAACATTTGCTCCTGATATTTCTTCTGCAGCTTCCTAGCAGCACACACCATATCGGTAGCTCCACGCTCTTCTCAGAATTGACACTGGGCCTCAGGAAAGAGTTCCTGGTTAAGATGTGAAGTAAGATGATTAAGAAGAAGTCTGGGGAGAACCTGATCTGTGACAGAGAGCAAGGATACACCACCGAGATTATCACAGAACTGACGATTTTCTTTGTGTTGTACAGGTGGATGACTGATGCCTCTTTGAAGTCCTTTGGAATTGTATGTTGCTGTCACATAACTTGGAAAAAATGTTCTGTCAGCACTGCACCAACTTCTCTGTAGACTTCAGCAGGTATTGCAACTGTGGACGAAAAAATGCACACTGAAAAGCAGACAGATAATATTTTCTCAATTCTCGTTTATTTATTTATTTGGAGTCGCAGTAAGTAGAGATTCAAAAGAGTATAACCTATAGCCGCAAAGCTCAATTGAACCCCGAGCAAAAGCCAGGAGGGGTTTTTTATACTTCAGCATCTCATGATTAATAAGACAGAAAAAACATCCTTATCATAACAGCAAAGTTAAACAATATGTCTGTTGAGCTAAGCATTATCTGTGTTTTGGAAGCTAAGCACAGGAGAGACGCCTTTGCATAAACTACATGTCCAGTTCTGCAGCCTTGTGACCTTGTCCCTGAAACATTCACTCTGAGCAAAGGAAAACAAGAAACAGCTTACATTTTATTCATAGTGGACACTATTTCTCCTGAACCCTGGAATAACATATTTTTTGTTAATTCATAAGCCAAAGCGTCTCTCACTGGCAAGTTACAAAATAGTTTTACAAACACAAAGAAACACATAGTGCTGAGGAGAACATTCTTCTTCTACACAACTAACCCAGCCCACCATACAGACAGAACAGGAGAGAGAAAAAGGGAGCCCCCCTCCTTCAAACAATCATCCATTGTCCCCGTGTCACCAAAAAAGTCTGTTTCAGACATGCCAGACATGCTTTACTTGACCACGGACACCTTTTAGGAAGCTGAGACTGAAGTTGTCATTGGATGACCAGACGTTTCCCACAGCAAACACCAGTCATCTTAAACACAGCAAGGAAACTCTGGAGTACGTCTACCATGAAACACTGAATGGTGCAGAGAAACATCACATTGAACTTCATCTTGAAACTCACTGTTCATTCGGCCTTCCTCAAGCACACCTAATCCAGTTAAGGCTTGTGGGTGCTGGAGCTCAAATATTGAGATATTTCATTTATTAATACTTTACAATATTTTGTGGAACACAAACATAACGAGTTTGCTATGAAGAAAAGACGCCATCACAGCTGATTGTGGCTCAACTGACTAAGGTGGTTGCTTTTTAAAATCTGCATGTAGTATAAACCCGAGTTCGATCTGAATGAAAGAGTCATCAAAATTAATAATAATAAAAAAATGATCAGGAGTGAAATCTTTATAACCAATTTGAACTAAATAATTTTGAGAGATACTGTGGAAGGATCGCATAAGAGATCTGTTTGGGAATCATACCCACTTAGAATCGCTATCAAAATGCGATGACTAATTGCATAAGGCAGCTCACGTATTTACATGAATTCATCTTCTATTCATTGCCATTTGACGTCCATGAATCCCATAATTGAATAAGGTGATAACAAACCCACTGTGGTAGATCAGGTTTGAATTTTCTCTGCTGCACCAAACATTCAAAGGTGTCAATCCGGAGCACATCAGAGAGGCTGAGAGACACGGCGCAGATCAGTCACCGGCACACCGACACACAGACACACACGGGACACTCCGAGGTGAGCAGTGCATGGATCAAGGTCGGCATTAAAGATCCTCTTGAGTGCTGAGGCAACAAAAAGCAGTGGGATAAACACATCTGGACCTGCTGTCGAAAAAAGCTTCTGCCTTTGCCAGCAGCATCCCTCCCTCGTGAACACATTGTTCAAGGTCCGGATAGGCAATCGGTACAAAGGTGTCTCAGTCACAGAACAGTGCAATAATAAAACATTTCCTTAAACTAATATGATAGTTGTCCAGTCTGTATCATTCCTAACCAATCTTCCAGTTACAGAGGCGCAATTCCAGTGACTAACACATTTATTGTGTTACACATTTGCCTCAACACATTCAAAAGCATTGCGCAGTATATTGCTAAGTGTCTACCTAATGTCTGACACTTAACCCTCCTGTTATATTTTGTAACTTGTATTGACATTACACCCTTCAGTTGATGTACTTCAGTGACAGACTGAAACAACAATTCAGGTAGTTGCTGACAATTCGTTATTGTTACTGTAGCTTGCTGTGATTTCCTTTTTTTTAAACTTAGTGTCAAAGATATATTATCATATATCAGCTTCTTATATATAAACGTCTACGTGTGAAGTGTGTGAAGTGAGAGGTAGAGTCGGAGTAAGGGCTCAGCCTCCGAGGAAACAGAAAACACGCTTAGAAGTTAATAACACAAGCAAGGTGAGCACGTCAGCAAATTGAATCCTCCTAGGAGAGAGATGCCCAGAGGAGTTCCTTTCAATTACCTGACATCAATACAATTCAGTTTTTTTTTCTGACGATTTCAATAGTTTCTAGGATAGTTATATGTATAAAAAGATTAGCAAAATTGTGCACTGAATTGGTCTCGTCCGTTACGGGAGATGGACGTCTGAAGCAGAGCTCCGTTGCAGTGACTTTATTTTTTCTGTTATTTCTTATTATCCCGAGGTATCCTGTATTTACCCAACCCGAGGAATTTCTACTACAGTATATAAACATGAGTAACAAGAAAGGGGGTCAGAAAGAAATGGAAAAGAAACCTAAAACTACACCCAAGTCTAGACAGGTATCAAGCCCAAGTGCAAGGTACGGCCTTTCAGAGACTGACCTGGAACAGGCAGATGAAAGCATAGACTTCCCAGGACCCCGTTGCACTGCATCATCTCCAGTCGAGAGCGAACATGGGAGCGAAGGTACAAGTGATGCAGGTCACGATAGCTCGCTGATTCCAGAAGATCACTTGAAACTGGAGATGGCCTTGCAGTCTGTGCATTCATCTACTCCTCGCAAGCCAGAAGGATCAGCTGTAACAGGGGTTGCCACTTCACCCATGGAGCATGAAAGCTGAAACGATTCGTCCGAACTGAAGGAAATGATCACAACACTGGCCACGGCCATAAATGAGCTCAAGGAAGACATTCAGAAAGATATGAAGAAAGAAATAAATGACTTGCTCAAGACAAATGAGAAGCTGCAGCTGGAGCTGCAATAGATGCAGCTGGATGATAAAGACCTGGCAAATGTATGTATAATTGCTTTGAGGCGGCCTTTAAAGGTATGCTAGGAAAAATTGAGGAACATATTCAGGAAAAAGCGTCTAAACTGAGAGCATTTGCCGATCAGCTGGAAGACGTTAAGCAGACATTCACTACTCGAATTGAAACAGTGGAACATTTGGCATCTACCGCTGATGGAAAAGCTACAGCTGCGAATTCCGATGCAAAAAACTCGGAGACAAACTTGCGGCTCTGGAAGAAGGTTGCAGAAGGAATAATATAAGAATTGAAGGTCTACCTGAGAATCATGAAAGTCTAAACCCAGTGAAACTCATAGCTGAACTATTCTCAAAAATAATTGGAGAGGACTTTAAATCAGATACCGAGATAGTGGCAGGTTATCGAATACCTCAGTGGTTCTCAACCTGTGCGGCATGCCCCCCTGGGGGGGCACAAAGTAACAAAAAGGGGGGCGCGAAGATGTGAACAAAAGAAAAATGAAAAATACATCTATTGAAACCAAAACAAATTAACTTAAACTACATTCTGATACTAGAAAAATAAATATAGAGTTAGATAAATGTTGATAAAAGTTAAGTAGGTATAATAAAATATGCATCTATGATATACCATTAATTAAAAAAAGAACAAATTGGTATTAGTGGACTCCTTTCAAAAAAACGTTAGGGGGTAGCGATTAAAACTGTTATGAAAACTCGGGTCGCAAATATTAAAAGGTTGACAAATGCTGGAATACGTGGATCAAATACCTCTCAACCTAGGACTTTAATTGTCCGCTTCGAGAGATTACAATTTAAGCTTAATGTAATGTCACTTCTCAGACACAAACAAGAGATTATATTTGAACATAACCACATTCATATTTTCCCTGATTTCTCACCCTCAAAAGCTGCTAAACATGCAGTGATTTACAATATTAAACAGCGGTTACGGAAAGACGATATCAGATACAGCCTCTTGTATCCTGCCAAACTGAAAGTGGTTATTCAAGACAAATATTACATCTTCTCCTCCACGGAGGAAGCAGAAAAGGAATTAAGAAAGCTGATCCTGACACTTTTTTGAAATACAATAGTGAGTCGCATCCTGTCATGGTATGGCAAGAAGATATTACCTGCTGTCTGATCCGCTTGCAAAGGATACGGGTACCATATGTATACATCCTTTTCTCTTCTCAGCCACTTTTTGTTTATGTTTTAATTACAATTATAGGCGTATGCGTATAGTTTTTTTTTGTTGTTGTTTTTGTTTTTAACTATTCTAAAGGAGACTGTTTAACATCATACCCTTGGTTTATTGTTATTGTTATTATTGCATTAGGGTTCACTATGCTTATCCACGGCCACTTTTTAACACCATTCCTTGGGTTTACTGACTTAATATTCCAAGACTGTTGAAGATTTTATTTTATGCTTATAGTATTTAGACTTTATCGGCAATAGATATCTCTACTTTTTAATCCTAAAACACCGCTGCGTGGGGGGCTTGGTTTTGCTTTGAACGTGCTCCGTCTCTAGGTATATCAGAGGACTGGGACTTTGTGAAGTGGGTTCCAGCCTCATGTGGGGAGGCAAAATGGGGAGGTGGGGGGATAATGGGGGGAGAGAAAGAGAGCAATCAATATCTAATCTATCCTCTTCATCCTTATAATTATAATTACCAACGTAACAATAGGCTTCATGGCAATAACTTGAGGGAAAATTTGAAATTAAGGTTAAAGCTGTCTTACTTCCAGTTAAGACTACAAAATGACATAAAAAACTCAATGTCTCCATGATGGGACAGTTAACTTTGTGAGCTGGAATGTTAAAGGCCTAAATCACGAATTAAAGAGAAAGAAAGTATTCTCTCACCTAACAGGTTGAAACGATAAAATAGTATATTTTACAGGAGACCCACTTACTAAGCAAGGATCAGTTCCGGCTGCAAAAGGAGTGGACTGGCCAAATGTTCCATTCTAGCTTTATAAAGAAAACTAAAGGTGTAGGAATTCTCATACATAGAACAGTCTCATTTGTGGTATCAGATGTAGTATCTGATCCGGCAGGGAGATATGTGATGGTCATGGGCAACTTATTTAACTGTAAAATAATTTTGATAAATGTTTATGCACCGAATATCGATGATAAGGAATTCATGCAAAATGTATTTGCATCCATTCCCAACGTGAACACTCAAAATTATAATGGCTGGGAACTTTAATTGTGTTTTAAATCCACTCTTAGATAGGACTCCTTTCACAGGGGGATGACATCTAACACTACAAAGACAATTACACAGTTTGTAACTGACCACAACATATCAGACCCCTGGAGTTTTCTAAACCTAAACTCAAGAACATATTCTTTCTACTCACCAGTGCATCATTGCTACTCAAGAATTAATTATTTCTTTATAGATAATAATTTCTTGCCTACGATTAAATCTTAAAAGTATGATGCTATTGTTATTTCTGACCATGCACCTCTGATCTTGGAGCTAAAGTCACTATGCCCCACACACTCATCTTGCAGATGGCGTTTTAACCCGCTTCTATTGGCAGACGAGAACTGTACAGAATTTATATCAAAACAAATCAGTTTCTTCTTAGAGACAAATACATCCTCAGAGGTCTCTGTGGGAATCCTATGGGAAAATCTAAAGGCCTTCTTAACCCCTTAACCGCCCTCTGCCGGATATATCCGGCACCGTTGTTTTATTGCTAACGCCATACTGCCGGAATTATCCGGCACATTTGCCTGTGGTTATGTGAATGCCTGGCACGTAGTACAACTGACAGTTTGGCGTGGGTATTATTACTACGTTGTATTTCGACAACTCTGCGCTTGTATTGGCCGATCACGTGATGTGATTCGAAAGTGAAAGCTGTGAATATGGCGAAAAGTAAACTGACTTCAAGTGAGGCTTTGCAGGCGATTTTGGACAGTTCTGATCATGATTGTAGCAGTTCTGAAGAAGATTTTAGCGACAATGATGAGCAGCAACGTGCGCTGCATGATACTGTGAATGAAGACGCATCGGATGACGGCGATGAGTGGGTGTATCCCCAGCATCTCAACTGGACTGCTGCCCGAGGTGAACTACCTTTTCTGCATCCGCTTGAGGCAACGTGTGGCTTTATTGTTGATGTAAACAATTACACTGCTGAGCAGTTTTATGAGCTGTTTGTGTCACCTG
Organism: Erpetoichthys calabaricus; assembly: GCF_900747795.2. NCBI lineage: Eukaryota > Metazoa > Chordata > Cladistia > Polypteriformes > Polypteridae > Erpetoichthys > Erpetoichthys calabaricus. The sequence continues at coordinate 348,687,729 of NC_041394.2, read as the reverse complement.
ATTTGATCAGACATTTTGTTCATCAGACAAATCTGTATACAGCACAGTTTATTGAGAAAAATCCCAATTTACCTCCACATTCCCGTGTTCGTGCTTGGTTTGACACTGATGAAAATGAAATGAAAAAATTCATTGGGATTTTGATGTTGATGCGAATAATCAGAAAACCAGATATTGAGATGTACTGGTCTACAGATCCTATGTATGCAACACCTATTTTTGCAGGTATCATGACACGTAACCGATTCTCTTTGCTGCTGAAATTCTTTCATTTGAATGACAACAGAAATGAGCCAGATAAGAAAGATCCAAACCGTGACCGCTTGTTCAAGCTACGTCCTTTGATTGACCATTTATTTGAAGCATTTCAGTTGCCCTACATGCCAGGACCGTCAGTTGCAGTTGATGAAAGTTTATTGTTGTGGAAGGGCCGCTTACAGTTTCGACAGTATCTACCATTGAAAAGGGCACGGTTTGGTATCAAGATGTTTTGCTTAGCTGAGAATTCAGGTTACATTTATAGATTTCGTGTATACACTGGCAAAGAGGATCCTATGAGTAGTATTTCAGCAGTGTTGCCAGATGAATGTAAGGACTTTCGACTTTCAGAAAAACGCTGTCGTGTCTGTTCAAAGAAGGGTCAGCGTAGAGACGTCAAGACCTTCTGCTCAAAGTGTCCCAGCAATCCAGGACTTTGTGCAGTTCCCTGCTTTGGCCTGTGGAACAGCAAACTCAAATACTGGGAATGAAACTATGATTGATTGAACTACTTTTGACTTTTGAATTACTTTTGACTGTTCCGTTTTGTAGTAGACAATAAATCCAGAAGCCTGAGAAAAGGTACATTTTGTGTTTTATTATGTGCTTGCCCATTTCTAGAACTTACACAACATCTAGTGGTCAATACTGCTTGAATAAATGTAAAAAATGTAAAAAAAATGTAAAAAAGTAAAAAAACGAAAATTGTTCAGATTTCGCCTGGCGTGGGGAATATTTAGGGAGTTGGCGGTTAAAGGGTTAAGAGAACAGATTATCTTGTATCTTTCCCACTGAAATACATTAGAAACCTAGAAGGTATCAGAGCTAACCAGCGAAATTACTAGAATAGATCAAGAACATGCCAGGTGTCCAAGTGAGGCTCTTCATAGGAAAAGACAGGCTCTGCATTCAGAGCTCAACCTCTTAACAACTAAAGAAACTGAACAATTCATTTTTAAATCAAGACATAATTACTATGAACACGGAGAGAAAGCTAATAAGCTCTTAGCTCAACAAATCCACAAGCAAGAAGTTCGCAATGCAATCCCAGCAATCACCAACACAAACGGAGATAAAATCATTGACCATAAAAATATAATGCACACATTTAGAGACTACTACGAATCCTTACATTCTACTGAGTTTAAAGAAGACAACACACAATCTAATGCATTTCTGGATACATTACGGCTACCACAAATACATACTTTTATTACAAAGGAACTGGATAAACCTCTGGTGCTTTCAGAATTACTAGATCAGTGTTTCCCAATCTTTTTTGAGCCATGGCACATATTTTACATTAGAAAAATCCCACGGCACACCACCAAACAAAAATGTCACAATAAGTATATGTAATGAAATATAATGATCTTCTAGTTTCAATTTACTCACAATTTAAAAGTTTAGTTGAACACAATGATGATATACACGCAGGAATTGAAGAAAGACACACGAAGATCTACTTCAACAGCTCTGAGTCTCTCTCATTTTTTAGTTTTTATAGCAGTCATGCTTGAAAAGCCAAGCTCACATAGGTAGGTTGTGGAAAATGGGAGCAGGGCTGAAATAGCTCTGCTTGTCACAATGGGGAACTCCTTGGCAGCAGTCAGCTAAAAACTGTCCAAAGGTAGATCAGAAAAGCTCAGCTTTAAACCACGATTTTCTCTCTGTACAGTTATTTTCTCCTGCAAAGTCATGTCCTTTCCAATTGCGGTTGAGCTATATGGGTTCCTAACCCAGTCAAGGCAATCAGTGGAAACTGAAGGGAAATAAAATGACAACTTCTGTTCAAGAGTTTTCAAATGCTTGCCTGTTGTCTCACACAGTGCAGCAATGTTGATACCTTGCATTTCTGGGTGTGTGGGAACATGTCAAGGTTGGCACTTTCCACATGTCGTTGCCAGTGCTGCACCGTTGAATGAAATCCATTTATTTTATCTGCACTTGTGAGCAGGTTTTCGTTTTCGGCCTTGGATCCGTGTGTTCAGGTCATTCAAATGTTGAAATATATCCGCCAGATATGCCAGTCTTGCACACCACTCATGACTTGAAAGCAGCTTAGCGTCATCACACCTCTCATTTGTCAAAAACACTTTTAGTTCCTCCCGCAGCTCATACACACGGGCTAAAACTTTGCCACGGGACAACCACCGGACCTCCGTATGCAGCAATAGCACTTTATGCTCCGCTCCCATTTCCTCACACAATGATACAAACATGCGACTTTTTACAGGTCTTGTCTTCACAAAGTTTATAATGCGCACAACATTGTCCAATACAGGAGCTAGGTCTGCTGGTAATGTCTTGGCAACGAGTGCCTCATGGTGCAGAAAACAATGCATCGCAACAACCTCTGGATGCTGCTTTTTCACTCTGCTTACAAATCCTTTGGTGCGCCTGAACATGGCGGCTGCTCCATCAATGCAAACACTTATGCAGTTTTCCCACTTAAGTCCTCCTTGTTCAAGGTACTTTGATACCACTCGAAAAATTTCCTCTCCTGTTGTTCTTTCTGGCAATTCCTTGTAAAACAAGAAGTTTTCTCTGATGGTGTCTCCATCTACAAAGCGCACATTTCCCAAAAGTTGTGCATGTCCACTGATATCGAGTTGCAATGCAAATTTTCCACTGACGCGCAACTTTTCCAAAACGATCCTTTCAATGTCTGCAGACATGTCATCAATACGTCTGGCAATTGTATTATTTGAGAGAGGGGCTTGGGCTATTTCTTTAAGAGCACCAGGGCTGAGCATTTCATTTGCAATGATTTTGCAGGCAGGTAGTATTAATGTCTCTGCCACCGTGTGTGGCTGTTTTGATTTGACGATGAGTTCAGCAACTTGGTAGGTAGCTTTGAGAGCTCTCTCATTTGTCTTTGTGGTTTTCCTCACTAAAGCTGCCTGTTTCTTAGTTTGTTCACGAAGTTAAATAAAATAGTCTGTGTTCTTGTTTTGAAGTGATGGATGTTTTGTTTGGAGATGGCGTTTAAGTTTGCTAGGAACCATGGCACTGTTGGACAGCTTTTCCCCATATACCAAGCATAAGAGAATTGGCTCAGTTGGTTCCCCGGTAAAAGTAAATTCAAAGGAAGGATAACTTTAATTGTATTGTCTTGAGCTCACCTTTTTTGCTTTCTTCTGACCACTACTCATACTAAGGCCTTCATCTGGGTCACAATCTTCTCCAGGACCCAGTTCGGATTGTGTACTTTTTCTTTTCAGATATTTATCCATTGCTATCACTGCTGTCACAGCCGAAGCATCACTTATTCTTTTGTTTGAATGGCAACATGTAGATACACAGATTAATTAGCCATCTGCTGCCACCTAGTGGAAGGGTATTTAATTGTTCTGCCTGTCACTGTCACATAGACAAACGAAGACAAATTATTTGCAGTAAATAAATAATAATTTTCAAACCAATTAAGTGAAATTGGATAATTTTCCACGGTACACCTGATGATCTCTCACGGCACACTAATGTGCCATGGCACAGTGGTTGGGAATCACTGTACTAGATGCTATAAAGTCACTTCAGAGTGGGAAAGCAGCAGGCCCTGATGGCTATCCTGTCGAATTTTATAAGAAATTCTCCACTCAGTTAGCTCCCCTCTTATTAGAAACATTTATAGAAGCTAGAGACAATCAAATTCTACCTCAAACTCTTCACCAAGCATTAATCACCAAACTTTCTCCTACCTGGCCGTGGGTTCGAAACTCCTCAACGCACACTCCGTAGCCCCTGTATCTTGGGACCCAGCAGTTAATCAAGGACAGGCCAATCCCAAAGTTTTGTCGGCCACTTCTTCTTGGAGTTTCATGTCCAAGTGGGATTCCCTCACTAGTTGAATCTTGGAGCCCACATTGTGCGCTAGAAACAGGCAGGCAAGAGAAAAGCATCAGTTGTTCCTCTTTTTTCCCTAAATCTTGTAAGAGGTAACCCTTACAGGAACACAAGCACCTCATTAGCCAGTGTTACAAAGGGGGATGCCTGCTGCTCTAGATTTATTTTTCATTGATTAGATCACAATTCCAAGGAATTTATTACATAGTCAGAAATCTTAAACATGATTGGTTACACCCATTTGCTATCAGGACATGACAAACGTCGATACCTTAAAAAAACGCTGGGCTGACTGACAGTGCTGTTAGCTTAGGAGTGCGTGACTTTTTAAATGTGTTTAAAAGATGCACTACATTCATGAGATTTTACACATTTATTCATGACAATGGTTTTCCTTTTTTAATCCAGCTGGATTCTTTAACAGGAAGTAACAACAGAGCAACCAGCACACTTTAAACAATGAATTTTTTCTTATTCCAAGGCATGCTTTTCTTTTGATTGATAAAAGTTAAATAAAATTAATTTTCTTAACAATTCAAGACTTTATCATAGTGAATATTAAAATAACACTTTCAGCCTTTAAGCATAAGCTCAGAAGTAGAACATGAGACTCAAACACAAACCCAGCAGATAATAAAGATGACTTCCTTTTAACATCACATGATTAGATACACATCGATCCAGGGTTCAAATTCGATTCCCACACCAGTTTACCCACACAATACCTCTGATATCAACAACTCCTGCCGCTTCAACTGGAATGGCCAGTAATGAGCCCACCTCTGACCATCAGTGTTCACCTTGTTGATGCCCCGTCCAGGGATCGTTTCTGCCTCGTGCCTGATGCTTGCTGGAATGGGCATGTCCTGAGACTGATGGATGTAATCATTAAACATCAATCCTTTTCAGAGATATTGTGGCAAAGTGTCCTCGGAATTTAATGGATGTTTCAGGCAATTCACAACACAGCGAAGCCGAGCGTTTTCTCACCGTGATGATATCTTGCACTGACATCTGCTGAAATTTATGTAAAGTGCACGCGCGAGTATAAACAGTACAATGCTAGCAATAGCGTCCGCTGGAGCACGCGTCTAAACCTAACCTTAAGTTAAATTAATTAAACGTTTTAAATTAAATTAAGTCAAAAAAGTTTCACAATTTTGGAAAGTATTAAAAAACTAAACATAAAAGGTAAAAATAAGAATTAATACCTAAGCAACTCAAAAGAAACAAATACAATAAACACTTCGACAAGGTTAAAACTTTGAATATGGAAAATGCAAAGGCAAAGGTCATAAAGCAGCAAACTAAAGAAACATCAAAATCCTAACCCTGAAGAGAGAAAACACAACAAGGAGCCGAACAACGTGGGCCACGGGGACCTAACATCATTGCACCTGCCTCAGGCCTTCTGGGCCTCAAATTAGGCCTTGGGAGAGCTGCACAGCAGCACCAGCACTCACTCAGACTAGTATACAATCTAACAGAAATAGAAATTGCAGTAACATTCTTAATAATTACAAAATGATTTCTAAAACAAAACAACAAAAAGGTTTACATAGAAAAATACCAGAAAATAATCAATAACTAAAAAAGAGCTGAAGTTAAGGAAACAATGAATCAAGGCAGAGCCCTAGTAAAAATATGACACAACATTATAAATTTTTAAATTATTTTTATTACTTTATTCTTTTCTTTGTTCTTTTAATTTTATTTTATTTTTGACCATCAAAATCCTCATTATATAATTCAGATCTGGGGGTTTATGGTTATCCTCTCCCTTGTGGGGCTTTTTGATAAATTTATAGACATTTCGTGTTATTCTGCCAGTTTTCTATTTTGTGGGTCTGAACCCAACAGGTAGTATTTAAGGATTGGTTGAGCTTAGTTTGGCCGCTTCTGGGCTTCTAGATTTGTTTGGTTAAAAATTTTTGTTTATGTGGACGATTTTTGTGACTGAAGACAGAGAAGAAAATTAAAATTAGTCAAAACCTTTTATTAATACATACCAAGCAAGGGTAAAATGTCAGAGAAACACAGTCCTAGGACACCGCACTTCATCTGCCTCGAGCGCAGATGTCCTTGTTCTTTTATACCTTTCTAATCTCCTGATCGTTGACCATGTAAGCAAAAATAGCATCCTGACTCATTGTACTTTTCCAGTTTTTGTAAAGTCATTACCCTAAAGGTATATTTTCTTGTCACACACATCATCAAAAGAAACTTCCAGAAAGTATACATGCTTTTTGTCACGCACGCCAAACACAAACAAGTTTCATCACTCTGTCCTATTTTCTATACACACATACATTTTGTTCAATTACATCTTTTTTTGTTTCCACACTCCTCCCTTTTTGAACAAAAATGATGTGGGCCTATAAATTCTATTTTGAAATGGTTGATGAAAGGGAAAGGGGAGAGAAAATGGAAGAAGCTATACGAGACATGCGCTCATCATGTAGCACATATGCCCTTTCCATAGAGGCGGTAAAGTACTTAGATATTATATAGCGAAACAAAGGGATAATACAACAACCAACCAGGAGGAGGAGACAAAATGTCACAACCAAAGAAATAAAAACAGATCTTATCCATTGTCCCCAGGATCCGAAGGAGGATGTAAACCACTGATCCCAAGGATTTGTAATGCCAGAATTAGTGGAAAGTTCTTTAGAGAGAGCAGTGAGGCCTGCCAATGCACGAGTTATTGATCCATCTGGCGCGGTATTATTTGGAATATATGTACAACAAGCATCACCAAACATAGCACAAACACCTCCCTTTTCGGCAAGTAACATGTCCAAGGCTAGACGATTTTGCCAAGTCATCAGAGAAGTACGATCAAGCTGTTCATGTATACCTTCAATAGCGTCTTTGGTGAAGTTAAGGAAACGTTGTTGGTTATAATTAATCCAGTCTACATTCTTATTAATAGTAATTTGGGGTATGATAGATTCAAAACCGGCTGCGACTTGATTCCTAGCTTTAAATCTGTCTGGGACACCCCTAGGGACTCCAATAGCATCTATGTATACTCCAGGGCCATGTAAGGAGATATCAGTAGGCGTATGGAAAAGGGAGCGGGTATGTCGGAAATAAAAAAGGAGGTGTGGAATAATATGGGGAGTGAGAGGGAGGTAAGGATAGAAGTCTAAAAGGCATAGAAGTCTAAAAGGCATAACTAATTGGATTGGAGCACAGGTACCAGACCAATTAGGGGGAAAGGTGACAAATGAAAAAGTGGATGAAAGGGTAGAAATATTCATAATCCTAACGGGAGAAAAATCTGAACCAAAAGTTGGGGAGATGGGTGTGTGTGCCAGAGAATGAGGGGTGTTAGTAACAGGATTGTCAATCTTAATTAGAAATCTCCCTAAAGGGTCTGTTCCAGATACATATACCCCTAATACATAAATACCTGAGTTACAATGGTTGTCAGCACATACAATGAGAGGCATGTCCTTTTATGATAGAAAACCGATTTTTCAAACCGTATTTTTGGGCCTCAAAAGGTTGATAACCCCAGTCCTCAGTTCCAGTGTTAGCAAAAAACCCATTGCCAGTTGTCGCAGTCACTTCCCCTCATACACACGTATTTGTCAGATCCGGTCCACTGGGCTTGTCGACCAGTCCCACAGTTGATAATAGAGCAGAAATCAAACTGCACTGATGTGGTGATTCCCAACGGGAAAGTCAAGGTGACCAGGGCAGTAGACAAGGGAAAAGAAAAACATAGTAGCACAGCAATCAAGGGTGCCATCTCTTGCAATGTGAGGCGTGAATCCAGGCAGGCAGTCCCTCAACTTTCACGGCGTGTGGTGTGGATAGAAGAATTTGGAATGGTCCTCTCCACCTAGGCTGATGCCAGTGTTTCCTCCGAGTATCTCGAACCAGGATCCAGGTGCCCAAACGAATTGGTAAATCCTTGGAAAGGGGGCTGGTCCTCCAGGCTTGATCAACCTGCTGGTGGATTTCCTTCAACGAGGTTCGCAAACCTGCAAGACTGGAGAGAAAATTATTGGGAGAAAAGGTTTGTTAGTGTGTTTATGAGTCCAGACTCCATCAGAGAGGGACCCTTCTTTGGACCATTTTCTCCTTTCGATATCCGTGGCTGCATTCTGTAAAGAAATAATTTAATTATCAGGGTCCTGGTCATTTCTCTGTTGGAATAAAGAAATTGGTGTGTTATTATATGCAGCCTCTTTAGCAAAGTGGTCAGCTAAATCATTCCCTTTGCTAGCAGGATCCTGTTTTCCCGTGTGAGCTTGACACCCAACAATCGCTAGCTCCGATGGTTTGGTTATAACTTCTAAAGGGATTCGATCAATTTCTGATGTTGGATGGGTTTGCCAGTACTGGTCTTAATTTGTGCTTAAAGGTTATCTATGCAATATATTTAAACGCGTCTTTTCCTTCATGCTTATTATTAACAAGGAAAACATACGTGCTTGAACCTTTATTCGTATCAAGTGTGCTGACCACTGCGTCACCATGCTCTTCCTTTATAGTACCTAAAATACACAACTTCCATTCATATCACAATTAGACACACACATTCATATCACAATTAGACACATTCCGCTTATCGCCAAAAAACTTGTCTCCCTTCTCATGTAATATTATTAAAAGAGCATTTTCCCTTCAAACTTGATCAGGGTTTAAAAGGAAAAATACTTTTGTATATTTACAAGCCTTAAACAAAAGTGGAGACAATTCATTTGCGCTAAACCAATTACACAAATCGATAATTATCTTTTTCAGTTTTTTAGTTAGAGCTCTCCAGGACTGGTCTTAAATTCCCTTAGTTTCCATAGTGTTCCATGATCATGGCAGACTCCAAAAGCATACCTGGAATCTGTATAAATTGTTACGATCTTCCCTTCGGACAGCTGACATGCTTAAGTGAGTGCTACGAGTTCAGCTGTTTTGTGCACTTAGCTTTATGAAATTTGATTTGCTTCCAGCAGGCGGTCCCCTTGGACCACTGCGTAACTGGTTGAGGGCGCTCCATTTTTCAATTGTAGCATTTGACAAAGTACAGAGTACATTCTGATACTCATAGGGATCCCTTTTAATACACTCTATAACATACAAAATCACCCAAAGCATTTTCAACACACTTCACCCCAGTATTATTCTATATTTACACTATATTTGGAAACAATGCAGCAAAGGAAACAGAAACGAATGGACTCTGAAGAAAAGCAAGTTCAACTCTTCAGGACAAACAAACATAAAACAGCCTCTCATGATGTTAGCTGGTGTTAACACAATCCTGCTCAGCTAAACGGCGCCGGTTTCCAGATCAAGGAGACTTCGTTGGCGAACTGAGTCAGCGACAATCAAGGAAGAAAAACTTCCGTGGCGATCCAATTACGACAACAAGGACAAATCCAACTATCGAGAAACCACACGGTACGATACCACAGCAAAACCGCATTCCCAGAAAAAAGGCTACAGTCACAGAGAATATTAACTCACAAGAAAAAAGAAAAGGACAGAAGAAATTTCATGAGAACTACATCCGTGCTTGCTAATACAGCTTCTGTTGTTGCAGCCACAGCACGAAGACACGGAGGAAATGCTGCGGCCACTGGATCCAGTTTTGTTTTAGAAAAAAAAAATAAGTCACCGGTCTTTGTTTATCTCCATGTTGTTGCATCAGTACTGAATTCATAAATCCCTGCTTTTCGTCCACGAACAAAGTGAATGGACGAGAATGATCAGGCAAACCTAGCGCGGGCGCAGATAAAAGAGTAGTTTTGAGGTTACAGAGCCTTCTCAGCCAGTTGTTGCAACGGCTGTGCTCTTTCAGTAAAATTTAGAACCCACTGTCTGCAGTGGCTGTAATGCGATTTTACAGTTGTTTTGATTAGCTGCAGCTTAACTTTTAGAAACTTTATGGCCATTGTCCCCCAAAAACATTCTGGGTATCTATTGTCCCCCAAAAACAGCAACAATTTCTGGGTATTCATTGTACAATTTTTTTTTTTTTTTCTTCTGTAGCGCTACTGTATCCCGTCCGGCCAAAAGCCTTCTATCTACATACTGTATCCCGTCCGGCCAAAAGCCTTCTAAAATTTTTGGGCAAGAGCTTAACCATAAACACAAAGGGCTTCTCTGTATCCCTGAGGCATGACGGTCCATGTCCATCGGCGGTACCGCGTTTGACGAGATCGGGATGTACGGCGGAGATGCCAGCCTCTGCTTCGGGAGACAAAGGATATTGGGCACGGTGCGGGCGGAAGGAGGACTTCGGGTGGATCACCAGAGGCTCACAGTGGGCTATCCTTTGAAACACTACTTTAGTTATTAAATGGTCAGGAGTATCAAAAATACCTGGAGTAACTTGTAACCAGTCTGTTCTTTCAAGGCATTTTTCCACCCATGGCCCTATTTTCTCCCATTAACAGTGTGTGATTTAGCTAAGGAAAAATGAGGCACTAATGCCGCCAAGATAATATATGTGCTGTGAGCATGTAAAATGAACAGAAACAGCTGTCTTTGTGGATGAAATAAAAACACAGTAGATGTGAAGGGTTTCGGGGCAAGTACCAGAAGTAAGGAAAGATTCTAGCCAGGTGGTGTCTACTTCTATAGGGAAGTATTGGGCAGGGGCCTGTAAATTGGGAAAAAGACAAGGGGAAAAAGAATGTAAAAGAGGGTTTGGGATAAGGGGTAATTTGACACAACAACTTGGGGGTTGAACAGAAAAAACAAAGCTGATTCAAAAGAAAACGATGCAGTAAGGTATGTCCGCCAGGACGTGACTGGACTTGAAGAGGTTTTGATACTTGAAGAAGATGAGGTTGTCCAGAAGCAGTAAGCACAGTAACAGTTTTGTTCGAGGTAGGGACCTTTGCCAGCAAGCGAGTGGCACCAGTATCGATTAAGAAAACAGTCTTAGTGCCATCAACGAACAATGTCAGTAAAGGATCAGTCTCTGAATTATGGGTGAGCAAAGGTAGTTGAAAAGAGTGGCTGGAGGTCCCAGTGTTTTCCTATGGCCAGTATTGTTAGTCAGGGGTGTCAGAGGAAACAGATGGAATAAGGGGAGGTGGGGGCTGTTGCTGTCTGTGAGGGCACTCCCGACGAAAATGTCCAGTTTCACCACAGGCGTAGCAAGAGAAGGAATTAACATTGGGATTAAAGGGAGAGGGAATAAAAGGATTCTTAGTGTGGTCAACAGGAGGAGCTCTAAAACCACCTCGTCCTCTTCCTCGTCCTCGTCCCCTTCCTCTAAAGCCATATCCTCGACCTTGGTCAGGAGCATTCCTGGTATAATAGTTCATCTGTGTTGCCAATAATTTGGCATGAGAGTCCGATTCGGCCTGTTCAGCATGTCGTTTGACTTCATCAAACGTGGCACTTTCCCACTCAATACAGGAAGTGCGGACTTTGTTTTGTATATCAAGGCGCAAGCCGGAAACAAAAGGTGGAACTGCAGCTCGGGTGCGGTCATCAGCATTTCCCAAGCCCGAGTGATTAGCCATAAGGTCTTGAATCCTATGTGCCCATTCATCAACTGTTTCGTCTCTCTCTTTTGTTTTGCAGCAGAAATAAGGGACCAGTCCGTTCCTTTTTTATATGTTTCTGCAATATTTTGTCTCAACGCCTCCCATTGTGAGTTAAATTCGCCTTCTCCACCTATCCCCTGTCCTCGAGTTAAAGCTGGGTTCCATACCCATGGAATGTCATTGCGGACACCCCTGCTAACAGTGGCCCATGTAGTCCCAAACTTTCGACGAAGTACCTGGGTCCATTCAGCAGCATTAGGCTTATACATGCTATCTAATTGATCAAGTTGTTCAACAAATTTTAGTCCTCCTACTTCCTTTGGATCTGGAAGTGCATTCACGACATCTTTTAGTTCTTGGATGTCCCAATTCCGATTTATCATAACTGTTGTGGGATTTTGGGGTCCAGCTGGATGGGCAGGGTTATAATGGGGATTGGGAACTTCTATTAAAGGGCAAGTAAGTGAAGGATTAGAGGAGAAAAAAAGTTGGAGCTGGTTTGTGAGTGGAGGTTTGACTTCGAGTGCATTTGGAGACGGGGGTTTGTCTAGTACAGGGTGAGTCTGTGCCTGGGGAATCATCAGGGGAAACTTCTGCTAGTTGTAGTGCAGGGGGGGACAGTCGGAATGGGGAATAGAGGAGGGGATAATAGAGGTGTCTGAGGTCGGTTCTGAGGAGGGGAAAAAAATAATAGGATAAATCTAAACCTGTTTTCTTTTCTATAAATTTTCTAGGAGACCCATTTTTACGGGGCGTCTGTTGATCCTCCGAAAATAATCCTTCCAGCACTAATGATTTTGATCCCCCTGTGCGGCGATTAACAGGCTTACTGTTATAAATTCCCATTATGTCCCCTTGCTCTCCCGGGTTCTGTATTTAATTTTCCAACTATATACTGATTTGTCTAATCCCTTGTACGTATGAATCAGCAAGGCATTAAGTGTGCCACTCACTAAACCTAAACTGTTCCCTTCTTAGTCCCAAGGGGAGACACCTAACTATCGGTCCTGTCCCAGTTCCCAGGAGAACACGGTTTTGTTGCTTATTCTGTATGTAGATTTATTTATTTCGTCCTAACAGCAATCCTGTAATCTGTGCTCTTTTCGGTTTATATTTCCATACCACCCCGTTACTCGTCCCGTTAGCCTGTCCGCTCACATCCCCGGGTTCCAGCTCAGGTGACTTCGTGTCCGATTCGGTTCAGCAGAATACTACATCAATACGTCCAGCCGAGTCTAGGATATGGGTGAGGCCAGTATCCTTTCGTCAGACCTTTCGTATGCGTCAAACTGCTTGGGTCAAGTCTCCATCACCTTAAGCAACCCGTTGAGATATGAGTATGACTAGACGGTCAACAGGAAACTCGCCCTCCCGTTATTTAGAAAATAAAAAATATTCGGAAATCCCCCGGTGCTTACCCCAGCCTGGAAATGTGCAAGCTCTGTCTGGAAATCCGTTCAGTCACCGTGGATGTAGCAAAGAGGAGACCAGGGGCTCCTCACGCAAGAACTGTTTCAGGACAGGGCAGTCCTAACTTTTGCCGGAGCTGCATGCTCTGCTGCCGGATATCTCAAGTTAACGGCAGTCCGCTGGTAAGACGGATCACTGAAATGGTCTCGCTGGAGGAGTCGACCGGCCGTCTCTTGCCCCACGTTGGGCGCCAAAACTGTGGACGATTTTTGTGACTGAAGACAGAGAAGAAAATTAAAATTAGTCAAAACCTTTTATTAATACATACCAAGCAAGGGTAAAATGTCAGAGAAACACAGTCCTAGGACACCGCACTTCATCTGCCTCGAGCGCAGATGTCCTTGTTCTTTTATACCTTTCTAATCTCCTGATCGTTGACCATGTAAGCAAAAATAGCATCCTGACTCATTGTACTTTTCCAGTTTTTGTAAAGTCATTACCCTAAAGGTATATTTTCTTGTCACACACATCATCAAAAGAAACTTCCAGAAAGTATACATGCTTTTTGTCACGCACGCCAAACACAAAAAAGTTTCATCACTCTGTCCTATTTTCTATACACACATACATTTTGTTCAATTACATCTTTTTTTGTTTCCACATTTATTTTTTAAATTTTCATCCATCCATCCATCCACTTCCGCTTATCCGAGATCGGGTTGCGGAGGCAGCAGCTTGAGCAGAGATACCCAGACTTCCCTCTCTCCGGCCACTTTTTCTAGCTCTTCCGGGAGAATCCCAAGGCGTTCCCAGGCCAGCCGGGAGACATAGTCCCTCCAGCGTGTCCTGGGTCTTCCCCGAGGCCTCCTCCCAGTTGGATGTGCCCGGAACACCTGATCAGATGCCCGAGTCATCTCATCTGACTCGTCTCGATGCGGAGGAGCAGCGGCTCTACTCTGAGCCCCTCCCAGATGACAGAGCTTCTCACCCTATCTTTAAGGGACAGCCCAGACACCCTGTGGAAGAAACTCATTTCAGCTGCTTGTATTCGCGATCTCGTTCTTTCAGTCACTACCCATAGCTCATGAACATAGGTGAGGGTAGAAACATAGATCGACCGGTAAATTAAGAGTGATGCAGAGCCCGCATCACTGAGGACGCAGCACCGATCTGCCTGTCGGTCTCACGCTCCATTCTTCCCTCACTCGTGAACAAGACCCCGAGATACTTGAACTCCTCCACTTGGGGCAGGATCTCGCTCCCAACCCTGAGAGGGCACTCCACCCTTTTCCGGCTGAGGACCATGGTCTCGGATTTGGAGGTGCTGATTCCCATTCCAGCCTTTCACACTCAGCTGCAAACCGATCCAAAGAGAGCTGAAGATCACGGCCTGATGAAGCAAACAGGACAACATCATCTGCAAAAAGCAGTGACCCAATCCTGAGTCCTCCAAACCGAACCCCCTCAACACCCTGGTTGTACCTAGAAATTCTGTCCATAAATGTTATGAACAGAATCGGTGACAAAGGGCAGCCCTGGCAGAGTCCAACTCTCACCGGAAACGGGTTCGACTTACTGCCGGCAATGCGGACCAAGCTCTGGCACCGATTGTACAGGGACTGAACAGCTCTTATCAGGGGGTCCGGTACCCCCTACTCCCGTAGCACCCCCCACAGGATTCCCTGAGGGACACGGTCGAATGCCTTTTCCAAGTCCACAAAACACATGTAGACTGGTTGGGCAAACTCCCATGCACCCTCCAGGACTCTGCTAAGGGTGTAGAGCTAGTCCACTGTTCCGCGACCAGGACGAAAACCACACTGTTCCTCCTGAATCCGAGGTTCGACTATCCGACGGACCCTCCTCTCAAGGACCCCCGAATAGACTTTTCCAGGGAGGCTGAGGAGTGTGATCCCTCTGTAGTTGGAACACACCCTCCGGTCCCCCTTCTTAAAGAGGGGGACCACCACCCCGGTCTGCTAATCCATGCAATGTTGCAGAGATGTGTCAACCAAGACAGTCCTACAACATCCAGAGCCTTGAGGAACTCCGGGCGTATCTCATCCACCCCCGGGGCTCTGCCACCAAGGAGTTTTTTGACCACCTTGGTGACCTCAGTCCCAGAGATTGGGGAGCCCATCTCTGAGTCCCCAGACTCTGCTTCCTCATTGGAAGGCATGTTAGTGGGATTGAGGAGGTCTTTGAAGTACTCCCCCCACCGACCCACAATGTCCCGAGTCGAGGTCAGCAGCGCACCATCCCCACCATATACAGTGTTGACACTGCACTACTTCCCCTTCCTGAGATGCCGGATGGTGGACCAGAATCTCCTCGAAGCTGTCCGAAAGTCGTTCTCCATGGCCTCCCCAAACTCCTCCCACGCCCAAGTTTTTGCCTCAGCAACCACCGAAGCCGCATTCCGCTTGGCCTGCCGGTACCTATTAGCTGCCTCCAGAGTCCCACAGGACAAAAGGGTCCTGTAGGACTCCTTCTTCAGCTTGACAGCATCCCTCACCGCCGGTATCCACCAATGGGTTCGGGGATTGCCGCCACGACAGGCACCGACCACCTTACGGCCACAGCTCCGGTCAGCTGCCTCAACAATAGAGGCGCAAAACATGGCCTATTCGGACTCAATGTCCCCCACCCCCCTTGGGACATGATCAAAGTTCTGCCGGAGGTGGGAGTTGAAGCTACTTCTGACAGGGGGCTCTGGCAGACGTTCCCAGTGGACCCTCACAACAAGTTTGGGCCTACCAGGCCTGACTGGCATCCTCCCCCACCATCGAAGCCAACTCACCACCAGGTGGTGATCAGTTGACAGCTCCGCCCCTCTCTTCACCTGAGTGTCCAAGTCATGTGGCCGCAAGTCCGACGACACGACCACAAAGTCGATCATCGAACTGAGGCCTAGGGTGTCCTGGTGCCAAGTGCACATATGAACACCCCTATGCTTGAACATGGTGTTCATTATGGACAATCCGTGACGAGCACAGAAATCCAATAACAAAACACGTTCGGGTTCAGATCGGGGGGGCCATTCCTCCCAATCACGCCCTTCCAGGTCTCACTGTCATTGCCCACGTGAGCATTGAAGTCTCCCAGCAGAACGAGGGAGGCCCTAGAAGGTATGTCCTCTAGCACCCCCTCCAGGGACTCCAAAAAGGGTGGTTACTCCGAACTGCTGTTTGGTGCATACGCACAAACAACAGTTAGGACCCGTCCCCCCACCCGAAGGCGGAGGGAGGCTACCCTCTCATCCACTGGGGTAAACCCCAATGTACAGGCTCCAAGTCGGGGGGCAATAAGTATGCCCACACCCGCTCGGCGCCTCTCACTGGGGGCAACTCCAGAGTGGTAGAGAGTCCAGCCCCTCTCAAGGAGATTGGTTCCAGAGTCCAAGCCACACAGAACACATTCAACGTATGATCTTCCAGCTCTCTGCACATTTAGAATCCTTTCATTTATACTTGATGTCACTTTCATAATGAAATGTGCTAAAGCATGTTTGTTACATTTTACAGATAATTCGTTAACTTTATTTAAATAATACTTACGGGGGGCGCCACGGTAGCGCTGCTGCCTCACAGTAGAGACTCACGTCCCTGGTGTCCCCTGCCTGGAGTTTACATGTTTTCCTGGTGGGTTTCCACAGTGGGCTTCTGTTTCCTTCCAAGGACATGCAGGTGTGTGATCCCCGTCCAGGGATCGTTTCTGCCTCACGCCTGATGCTTGCTGGAATGGGCGTGTCCTGAGATTGATGGATGTAATCATTAAACATCAATCCTTTTTGGAGTTATTATGGCAAAGTGTCCTCAGAATTTAATGGATGTTTCAGGCAATTCACAACACAGTGAAGCCAAGAGTTTTTTCACTGTGATGCTATCTTGCAGCGACAGCCGCCGTAATTTACATAAAGTATGTATGCAAGTATAAACAGTATAACGCTAGCAGTACTGTCCGCTGGAGCACGTGTCTAAACCCGACCTTAAATTTAATTTATTAAACATTTTTAATTAAATTAAGTCAATAAAGTTTCACAATTTTTGGAAAGTATTAAAAAATAAAAGGTAAAAATAGGAATTAATACCTAAGCAACTCAAAAGAAACATATACGATAAACACTTCAAAAAGGTAAAAACATTGAATATGGAAAATGCAATGACAAAAGTCATAAAACAGCAAACCAAAGTAACATCAAAATCCTAAACCTCAAGAGAGAAAACACAACGAGGAGCTGAACAACGTGTGCCACAGGGAGCTGACGCCACTTCACCTGCCTCAGGGCTGCTGGGCCTCAAATTAGGCCTAGGGAGAGCCACACAGCAGCAGCGTCCATTCTGGATGAGTATACAATCTAACAGAAACAGATATTACACTAACATTCTTAATAATTACAAAATGATTTCAAAAACAAAACAACAAAAAGATTTACATAGAAAAATACCAGAAAATAATCCATCCATCCATCCATTTTCCAACCCGCTGAATCCAAACAGGGTCACGGGGGTCCGCTGGAGCCAATCCCAGCCAACACAGGGCACAAGGCAGGGAACCAATCCCGGGCAGGGTGCCAACCCACCGCAGGACACACACAAACACACCCACACACCAAGCACACACTAGGGCCAATTTAGAATCGCCAATCCACCTAACCTGCATGTCTTTGGATTGTGGGAGGAAACCGGAGCGCCCGGAGGAAACCCACGCAGACACGGGGAGAACATGCAAACTCCACGCAGGGAGGACCCGGGAATCGAACCCAGGTCCCCAGGTCTCCCAACTGCGAGGCAGCAGCGCTACCCACTGCGCCACCGTGCCGCCCCAGAAAATAATCAATAACTAAATAAAAAGCTATAATTAAGGAAACAATGAATCAAGGCAGTGCACTAGTGAAACTATGACACAACATTATACGTTTTTAAATGATTTTTATTACTTTATTCTTTTCATTATTCTTTTAATTGTATTTTATTTTTGACCATCAAAATCCTCATTATATGACTCAGAGCTGGGGGTTGATGGTTATCCTCTCCTTTGTGGGACTATTTGATAAATTTATAACATTTCGTGTTATTCTGCCAGTTTCCTATTTTTGGGGTCTGAACACAGCAGGTAATATTTAAGGATTGGTTGAGCTTAGTTTGGCCTCTTCTGGGCTTCTAGACTTGTTTGGCTAGAAATTTCCATTTATTTTTTAGATTTTCTTTTTTTAATTTTTTTTATTGATTTTATTGTAATCATTGTATAATGATAGATCAATTTTTACATAAAATAGGATTGAAAACAAATCAACCCACTGAGAAGGAGAGCATGGCCAACGGAGTAAGAATTAAAGCTTGTAAAAATACATAAACTGAGAAAAAAAAAAAAAGAAATGGGGAGAGAATCTGCTTCCTCAGTACTTTAAGAGCTTATTCTAAAATATTATTGATTAGATCCTGACAGGTTTTGAAAAAGTTATGCACAGATCCTCCACTGACTAAAAAGAAGAGAGTTAGGATTCTTCCAGTTTAGCAAAATAAGTCTGCGTGCCAATAGTGTAGTAAAGGCAATCACAGTTTGTTTGTCCTTCTCCACTTTAAGCACATCTAGAAGAACACCAAACACAGCTGTTAATGGGTTAGGAGGGATTGTGATACCAAGGCTGTCTGAAAGGCATTTAAAAATGTTGGTCCAAAATGATGTTAATTTGGTGCAGGCCCAAAACATGTGACCCAGTGAGGCTAGGACTTGATTGCAGTGTTCGCAGGTTGGATCTTGCCCTGGAAACTTTTTGGACAATTTCAAGCGAGACAGATGTGCTCAATATATAATTTTTAGTTGAATAATTGTATGCTTTGTGCATATGGAGCTTGAGTGAATTCTCTGCATTGCTACCTTCCACTCCTTTTCTGAGATGTTGAGTGAGAGTTCCTTTCCCCATTGTCTGCTTGGATCTTTGAAAGGGAGGGACTGTAAAATATTTTATATATTGCAGAAATGCTGTCTGAGTCCTTGAAACTGAGCAATATTTTTTCCAGCATAGAGGAAGGTGCGAGATGTGGGAAATTGGGTTCTGTTTAACAAAGTTTCTAATTTGAAGATAGTGAAAGAAATGTGTTGCTGGAAAGTTAAATTTGTAATGTAATTGTTCATAGGATGCAAAGATGTTGTCTATTTAAAGATATCTAAGTAATTTAATCCCAAGTATTTTCCAGATATTTAAAACTGCATATGTATGCAAGGGTTGAAAAAGATTCTCCAATAACGTTAACTTGCATTTATTGGAGCACAAAGCAAGGAATATAAAGAAGTACTGCAGGATTTTACTTCTATTGAAGACTAAGCCTCTGTATGTTCATCTATTTGTATCCAGGTTTTTATAGCTTGTATGTTTGCTGCCCAGTAATAAAACTGAAAGTTAGGTACAGCCATGCCACCTTCTGCCTTAGGTCTTTGTAGGGTCACTCTTTTGATACATGGATGTTTTGAGTTCCAAATAAATGAGGTTATGGTTGAATCTAATTGCTTAAAAATGATTTATTGATGTATATTGGAATGTTCTGAAATAAAAGTGGAAGCTTAGGGAGGATATTCATCTAAACAATGTTAATTCTTCCAGCTAGAGTGAGATGAAGGGTTGACCATCTATGTAAGTCTTGCTTAATTTTTTCCATATAGACAGCAAAATTTTGTTGATAAAGAGCTTTATGTTTACTTGTGATGTTTACCCCTAGGTATTTAGACTGATCTGCAATGATAAAAGGTAGGGTGTCCAATCTAATATTGTGTGCTTGTGAATTCACTGGAAAGAGCACACTTTTATTCAAATTAATTCTGAGACCAGAGATCTTTTGTAATTCTGTAAGTGCTGTTAAGACTGCAGGCACAGTATTTTGTGGGTCTGATATATACAGTACCATATCATCTGCATATAGATTTTCTGTCCTTCTCTGATGATCCCCTTTATCTCATGAGCATTTCAACATTGAACTGCCAGTGGTTCAATGGCGATTGCAAATAGCAGTGGTGACAAGGGGCATCCTTGTCTGGTACCACGTTCTAGTTTAAAGTAGTCTGAACAAATGTTGTTAATACAAACTGAAGCTCCTGTATTGGTATACAGTAGTTTGGTCCATGCACAAATGTTCGGGCCAAACCCAAATTTCTCTAATGTAGTGAAAAGGTAGTTCCATTCAATCATATCAAATGCTTTTTCTGCATCCAATGATAATAATATCTCTGGGGTGCTTGACTTTGCTGGTGAATATATTACATTAAACAGGCGTCGAAGATTGGAAGCTAAGTGTTGACTTTTAATAAATCCAGTTTGATCTTGTGATATTACCGAAGGCAGCACTTTCTCCATCCTTCTAGCTAGGACTTTGGAGAGTAACTTAACATCATCATTCAGAAGTGAAATTGGTCTGTATGATGCACATTGTAATAAGTCCTTATTTTGTTTAGGAAAGACGGTGATTAATGCTTGGCAAAAAGTTTGAGGTAGAATTGGATTGTCTCTAGCTTCTGTAAATGCTGCTAATAGGAGGGGAGCTAGCTGAGTGGAGAATTTCTTATAAAATTTGACAGGGTAGCCATCAGGGCCTGCTGCTTTCCCGCTTTGAAGTGACTTTATAGCATCTAGTAATTCTAACAGTGCCAAAGGTTTATCCAGTTCCTCTGCACTAAGAATATCTATTTGTGGTAGCTGTAATGTATCTAGAAATGCATTAGATTGTGTGTTGTCTTCTTTAAACTCAGTAGAATATAAGGATTGATAGTAGTCTCTAAATGTGTGCATTATATTTTTATGGTCAATGAGTTTATCTCTGTTCGTGTTGGTGATTGCGGGGATTGCATTGCGAACTTCTTGCTTGTGGATTTGTTGAGCTAAAAGCTTATTAGCTTTTTCTCCGTGTTCATAGTAATGATGTCTTGATTTAAAAATGAGTTGTTCAGTTTCTTTAGTTGTTAAAAAGGTTGAACTCAGAATGCAGAGCCTACCTTTTCCTATGAAGAGCTTCACTTGGACACCTGGCATGTTCTTGGTCTATTCTAGTAATTTCGCTGGTTGATTTTTAAATTTTCAATACTTTCCAAAAGTGTAAACCTTTTTTGACTTAATTTAATATAAAACATTGAATAGATTTAATTTAAAAATGTAGGGCTTTGTTATTTTGAGCCAAGTGTTATGTGGTTGTCCTCTCCCTTTCAGTGATTTTGTAGGCCTCAGGCCTTCTTAGAGTGTAGGCTTAACATTATAATGTTGTGTTAGTTAGGAGTTCTCCATCTCTGCTTCTTGAATTACATCATTAATTTCATTCAAGTGCTCTAAATGTTTTTCTCAATATGAACTTTTTCAAAAATATTTTGGCTTTTTTATTTTTTCTAGTGTGGTTGCAACTGAGTGACAAAATAAAAAAACCTAAACCTTAAAAGACCGGAAAAACCATCCATCCATCCATTTTCCAACCCGCTGAATCCGAACACAGGGGTCTGCTGGAGCCAATCCCAGCCAACACAGGGCACAAGGCAGGAACCAATCCCGGGCAGGGTGCCAACCCACCACAGAACACACACAAACACACAAACAAACTAGGGCCAATTTAGAATCACCAATCCACCTAACCTGCATGTCTTTGGACTGTGGGAGGAAACCGAAGCGCCCGGAGGAAACCCACACAGACACGGGCAGAACATGCAAACTCTATGCAGGGAGGACCCGGGAAGCGAACCTAGGTCCCCAGGTCTCCCAACTGCGAGGCAGCAGCGCTATCCACTGCACCACCGTGCCGCCCTAAACTCATATTAGTGTTTGCTTAATTTGAATAGATTGTAAACAATGGACAATGGCATAGTCTTTTTCCATATAAGTTATTAAAAGATAGAACTTTCTTGCTATAACTAAGATACAGTGTGCTAATTGAGTCAGTTGTGTTTAGAATAGGTGGTTCCAGGGACTTAAAAGACCCATTTTCAGCATAGCAAAGTGATAGGATACAGTTTTCTGACCGTCATTTTGAAATGGTTCAGAAACGTTTAGAAGTGATTTGTAATGATTTGAAATTTAACAAGATTTAAGTTTTGAATAACACTTTTCTTAATAAGAACTCTGTTCATTGGTATTTTAATTTTCTCTTTTTTGTGTGAACTGTTTTACTTTGAATTTTAACTAAAACTTTTAAAAACAAAGATATTTTGTCTGTGGAATCATTTCAGTGCATCAGGCTTTTGTTGAATCCCATTTTTTAAGTTAGAGCTGCTGAGCTTTGGTAATTTTGGGAAAACGCAGCTATAATGTGATTTGGTCTTGGAGGTCTTCCCCTGTGTGAGTGCCATTGAAGACAGACAGGCAACACGGCTGCACAATGGCATGGCTTCTCATCATTAGGGAAGTTGCCAAGGGATGGATGAATAGAAGCAGGAGGCCAGGTGCAGTTCCATACCCCATACGCTAGGTGGCAGTGTTCCATTGGAGGTGTCCCAGCTTCGACACTCGCAGGGGTTCATGGGAATGGAAACCCAGCATTGCAGCCATGTTGGGGTCTCTCGGTTCTCAAACAACCCAGAAGTGTTCCCCACAATTAATGCCAAGTCCAGTATAAAAGGAGCCCACTACCTTACCATGTAGTGTCGGTAGGCAGTGGGCAACTGTCAATGGGAGGCAGAAGGAGAAGAAAGAGCAGGCCCGGCCTTAGGCATAGGCGAAGTAGGTGACTGCCTAGGGCCCCGGCATCCGGGGGGCCCCGGATCGACGGCAGCCAGGCCTCCGGCCCACCCCTCCCCTCGCAATGCATTCCAAAAGTTTCAAATATCCCAAAAAATAAAAAAGGACATAAAAACTAAAAAAAGAAAAAATACAAAAAAACTAAGCTGGGCTTAGCTACATACCGCCACGTGGTGCCCAGTGGAAACAGTTCAAACTGGCTAAATTGTAGCAGCTAACTACTCCGGGCGAAAAAGGGACGCAGGGTGATGACCTCGTAACATTACAAGAAAACGTCTCCTTGGTCTAATTTTCACACATTTCGCAGAGCTTCCAGGGGGGCCCCTGGACCCCCCTTTCGCCTAGGGCCCCATAATACCTAAGACTGGGCCTGGAAAGAGTTACATTGTTTTGTAGGATTATTGGCTGTGCTTCATTATATAATGTGCTTGGTGAATTGAAAATCCATTATTTGAACCTATGATTATTGTGTTGGGCATTATTTGGTCTTGGGTTTGGGGGTCAGTGGTGTCCTCTTCTGGTTACACCTGATAATATAATTATGTATAATTTGATTTTAATGTCTAACATTAGAACATCAAATGATTTGTCCAATGGGAAATTCATCCAGAGGTCCAGGAGAGATCTTCTCCGTTACACACTCAAGCTTAATTTATAAACATACAACAACAGCATTTATTTCTATAGCACATATTCATACAAATGATGAAGCTCAAAGTGCTTTACAAGATGAAGAAAGAAGAAAAGAAAAAAAAGAAAAATTTGGCAATACTTATTAACAAAGAATAAAAGTAAGGTCTGATGGCCAGGGAGGGCAGAAAAAAACAAAAGAAAAACCTCCAGATGGATGGAGAAAAAAAATCAAATTTGCAAGGGGTCCAAGGGCACGAGATCACCCAGCCCCCTCTAGGCATTCTACCTAACATTAATGACCTCAATCAGTCCTCATGGTTTTTCATGCTCCACATGGAAGAACTTGATGATGACGGTCATGTGGACCTCTGGCCTTCAATCCATCAATGGATGGACATCACGGTGCTTTGATTAGGTGGTGGTGGTACAGATCACAATCATAGAATACTGCAAACAGCTATTCCAGATTTTAGGTGCATAACAACAGAAGGCCGCCACGCCACTTCTTTTAAGTTTAGCTCTTGGAATTCTAAGCAGACACTCATTTGAAGATCTAAGGTTACGATTTAGAGTGTAAGGTGAAAAACATTCTGAAATATAAGATGGAGCAGATTATTTAAGGCTTTGTGAACCATAAGCAGTATTTTAAAGTCAATTCTAAATGGCACAGGTAACCAGTGTAGTGACATCAAAGCTGGGGTGATGTGCTCGAATTTACTTTTCCTAGTTAAGATTCTAGCAGCTGCATTCTGCACCAGTTGCAATCGATTTATGTCTTTTTTGGGTGGTCCTGAGAGGAGTGCGTTACAGTAATCTAGCCGACTGAACACAAAAGCGTGAATTAATTTTTCAGCATCTTGCAAAATTAAAAGAGATCTAACTTTTGCTATATTTCTTAAGTGAAAAAATGCTGTCCTAGTAATCTGATTAATATGTGATTTAAAATTTAGGTCAGACTCAATAATTATCCCTAAATTCTTTACCTCTGTCTTAACTTTCAAGTCTAATGGATCAGGTTTATTTCTAATACCCTCACTATATCCATTTTTGCCAATCACTAAGATTTCCAATTTCTGCTTATTATGTGAGGCTGTGAAACACAGATGATGTCTTTGTTTTGTTCAAGTGAGTGTTGAAGGTGATCAGCTCTCCCTGAAAATCAACTCTCCATTGAAGACAAGCCTTATTGAGGAAGACCCTTTAAACATTACATGTCAGTAAATGTGTTACAAAGAATCACAAAGATAACTGAAGGGATTTTGGGGCAGGTGTTCACAGCCTGTAAATCCTGCCGACTACTCCAATCCCTTATTATGGATGTAATCAGCCTTGAGGTAATTGTAGAGAGCGGCCTGTGGCATTTGATAATCTCAGAAAGATGTACATGACAAGACATTATAAATCAAGGAGATAATCAAAGATGGACAACCAGACAAGGGGACAGACAGACAGTCAGTATTATTGTATTGCATTTGGTTTTATTTTTAATTAAAATACATTCTTTAAATTCTTCTTTCTTAGAAGTGATTGGTCTGGGTTGATTCTTCAGGGCTAAAAGAGAAACAGACAGATCATCAAATTAATAGATAAAGATGACAGTCCTTGAAATTTCATAGGTGACTATATAGAATCTATTGAGAGTTCTGTGAGCAGGTGACTTGATAGAAAGAGAAGAGAGAGGAGGCCTCATCACAAGTGTGTGACCAAACACAAGATGGAGGATGTAAGATACCCGTCCTTTATAAGACACACGAAAAGTGTTTACGCCTGCAAACAAGTGAATCGTCACCTCATCCCACCAAACATTTGCCTCTGTAGCACACACATGCTTACCAACTTATTAAAGTCCTGAATCATCATCTTCCTCCAAGTATTACTGCAAATGACTTTGGCATGAAACTGTAAGGATGAAACATAAATGACAAATGATGACTGGATTTCCATCCCTGCCTTTCTCGGTTATTCCTGGACGAGAGGTTTTCTAGCTGCAGGACAACTGGCACAGTAAACAATTCAATTTGTTCTCACTACATAAGGCAGCACAACATGCAGGTCAGGACCTTACAAAAGAAAAAATAATGTTTCAGGAAGTGTAGAGGAGTGTCAGCTGGTGCTTAATGCACTTCATGACCCTCTGCATGTAAATCTCATTTAAACAGCAGGCTGCCATTAAAGCCTCAGGCCAGCAGATCTCACTTGCCGGCCTGCTGTTCCCATCACAATATGGAGGCCCAGGCTGTCTCTGTCTGTGCCTTTAACACTATGGGCCCCCCACACACAAACACTTTATGGACTTGAGTTTCCCACTCAATCTCATGCTATATGTTAAAGGTTATGAAGTAGCACTGCATTTGCTACATAAACATTACAAAGGTCCTTTTTAGTGATTTTTTGTCATTTATTACAAAATTAAACAACACAACAAGAGTTTTCAAATAACAAGATACCAAGCAGGGTATGTCTGAGGGTGACCCCACATCAGGACAAACCAGGACATTGGCCCTACATCAGTAATGAAATGCTGAAGATCATTTGTGCCATCGTGGTATGAGAACAAGTCTTCTGTCAACTGAGTGCCAAGTGTGAATTGTGAACATCAGAGTGTGTGAGATCTTACAGGAATGTAACTGAGATGGAAAATATTAAGCATGAGGAGGCTGCTTACTTGGAAGAGTGATAAACCTTAAACTACCAGCTAGTGCCCTTTGATCAAATCTAGCCCATCTTTTCTTGCCCCAAGCCGTCTTCTAACTTAGCTTCCCTGAGAGAATCTGTGGAACCTGCGTCAAAAGTAGAAAGTATGTCTGACTCCACACTGGTGGCACTCACTCCAATTGGGATGAAATGCTCTGACAGACTGCTGCTGGCACACATTAAATAGAACATTCCAGATTATTCTGATCACCTGCAGTCTGCATATCATCACAACTGCTCCATAGTAAATGTCATATCCTTTGCCATATCCTGTGCACTTCATACCATCCTGGGCCAAGTGGATAATACAAGCTGCAATGTCAAAGTCCTGTTTACAGAATACAGCATCAGCATCACATCTTCCATGCTGATCCTCAACAGCGGCATTCCATGGAGTGGTGTGCTACATACCCTGCTAGGCTCAAATTCCATCATGGAATTTGCAGGTTACTCTGCCATTTTAGGCCAGACCACCAACAATGATGAGAAGAGGTCTACCTGCTGACTCAGTTAAATCAGGTCAACAATCTCACACTAAATGTTAGTAAAACTAGGAGCAGGGTGGAGACTTCAAGAAGAAGAACACAGACGTTGACATTGGACAGGGTGCTGTGGACAGGGTTAGCCACCTGGAATTTCTTGGAATGACCATCACTGATGAACTGAAATGGGCACCACACATTACCACACTACCACCTCAAATGCAGGACCAGATCTTATTTTTCTCCATCTGCTCTCATTAACTTTTACAAATGAACAGTGGAGTCTATGTTCAATGGCTACACCACATCCTGACATGATACCTGCACAGCTCAAGAGTGTAAAGCCCTACTGAGGGCATTGAAGGTGGCACAGAACATCAATGGCACCCAGATGAGCTGCCTTATCTTCAGGACGTCCACAACACTCAACCAGGATCATTGAAGACCTCGGCCATCCTGCACAGCTGCTTTACTTGCTCATCTCTTAAGAGCATTTGGTACTCACACACCTTATCTAGTTAGTTTCTTGTAAAGTTTCAGATTTGCATTCTACGTGTGAATTTGTCACAACACTTTGTGTCAGTGAAGAACGCAAAACAAAAATCACCTGAATTGATTTGAGCTGAACTGGTCGATTCAGGGTCAGTTATCTACACAGAGGTCGTAATGTTAAACAGTCAATCATAAGAACTAAACTTGTATAAATGTACAGCGTGTACATTTCTATGTTGCATGCTTGTGCAAAATGACTGCTGACAACATTTATGTCATGTGGATCTTTGTGGCTACAGGGAGTGTAAAGTATAAAGATGCTCTATTATCTTAGTTCCCAGGGAGGATAATTTTTTAGTTACTTTCAGTAGTTAATATGTACTTTAGTTTAAGGTAGAGATGACAAGTGAATAAATTGTGATGAGCCTCCCACAAACCAAAGTGATCAGGAATAGAACTGACATAAAGCCTTGAGTGGCGCATTCTTCATTCTACTCACCCATCGAATGTCACACCTAATGACCTTTTTAAACGTTCTTGATGGAACAATGGAAACGGAGATATCTGAAAAATAAGAACAAAATTACAATGAGGCCTTAGTAACTGGAAAATAGAATTCAGATGACCTGCTGTTTCAAAGTAAGGAGAAGACATTTACCAACTGGGAACATGCAAAAAAAAAACAAACATCAAGAAGAAGAAAAGGCCTTGTAAACACATTTAGTACAAATTTCAAAGATCAGAACTCACAGCCATTGCCACAAAGCTCAGGCACAGCAGAACCTGCAAGATGAAGGGTCTCATGGTGGTGCTGACACTGGAACGTCTGTTGTGGTGAATGGCAACACCTTCTTATATAGCAGATCAGGCAGGGTGGGACAGTTCTACAGGGTGGGGTGACACCAACTGGAATGCAAATCCAATTCAAATCAGATTTGCTTTGCATTGGAAGGAGAACAAGAAGAACCTGCAGTCAAATCCCAAAATGTTGCTGCGTTTTTCCAAATTTACCAAAGTTTTGCAGCCTTTCGTTTGCTTCATAGGATGATTCAAACACCAGTGTGACATGTGCTCCAACAATTCCACAGACCGTTTTAAAAGTTTTTGTAAGATTTCAAGGTAAAACAGTTCCCACAAAATAGAGAAAAAATTGGTATTAAAGAAGAGAAAAGTTCTGTTTAAAGCTTATATATCTTGTTTCATTCTTTATGTTTGCTCATGCAGTCGTGCTTGAGGCACGACAGGCAAGCTGAACACATTAGACACATTCAGCACGGTCAGAACACTGTGTGCCACCTTCTGTTCTATTTGCCATCACATCTGACAGTCCATGCTAGCAGTAGGACTTATTCCTCACTGGGTTAATTAACACTCAGTTTTACAGATAATCACCAAGAAAGTTCTATCTTATGTTAACTCACAGGTGGTAGAAGGCTGCACCATATTCTAGGCAGCTATAAGACACTGATGTTCTATAGACAATAGGCAAACACTATATGAATTTAACAATAAACATTAACTTTCTAAGACTGACTCTTACACAAACCCGAAAGGTCAGGTCATCAATTCTGCAAAAGTTTGCGTTGTTAAAAAAAGTAACATTTTTGAATCAGATTTGTGAGGAATTGTGATGGCAAGATGACTGGGCGAGAGCAAATCTAAAATGGCATGACTTGTGGGGTGTTCCCAGCATGCAGTGGTTCATACCTACCAAAAATGGCACAAGGAAGAACAACTGGTGAACCAGAGACAAGTGTCACAGGCACCCAAGGCTCAATGACACAAATGGGGAGTGAAGGCTCGTCCATCTGGTCTGATCACGCAGAAGAGCTACTGGAACACAAATTACTGAAGAAACAAAATGCTGGCCAAAAGTGAAAAGTGTCAGAGCACACAGGGCTGTGCAGACGCAGACTGGGCAGAGTGCCCATGATGACCCCCGTCCACTAATGAAAGTGCCTACAGTGGGTATATAATGTCAGAACTGGACCGTTGAGATAAGATGGCCTGGTCTGATGAATCATGTTTTCTTTGTTGTAATGTTCTGCTCAAAAACCTCGGGTCCTGGCATTCATGCAGATGTTACTTTGACACGTCCTTCCTGCCTAAAAAGTGTTGTAGACCACATACCCCCCCTTCATAGCAGAGGTTTGCCCTGATGGCAGTGGTCTTTTACAGCAGGATAATGCACACAGCCACAGTGCCAGAAATATTCAGGAATGGCTTGAGCGACATGACAATAATTTAAGGTGTCGACATGGCCTTCTACTTCCCCAGATCTCAATCTGATTGAACATCTGTGGAATGTGCTGAGAAAACAAGTCCAGTCCATGGAGGTCTCACCTTGCCAGTTGCAGGACTTAAAGGATCTGCTGTGATGTCTTGGTGAAGATACCAGAGGACACCTCCAGAGGTCTTATGGTGTCCATGCCTGAATGGTCAGAGCTGTTTTGGTGAGATAAGGAGTATCTACACCGTATTAGGTAGGAGATGTTAATGTTGTGGATGATTGGTGTATATGCCGTATATGTCATGGAATAAACACAAACAAACTGGTCAAGTGTTGGGGATCCAGAGGAACCCCATTTAATGTCCAAAGGAGTAAAAGGACAAAATGTGTTAGTTCCTGGTATTTTCTGGCCATGTTTCTCACTTCTGAGCCATTTTTATCTTCTTCCATGGGAGCTCCGGCCTTCTCAGAAGTTTGTCCTAAAATTATAAGAAGTTGTCTTGCATTCCCTAATTACCTGCTGTTGCTTCTTTAGTTTACTTCTTAGCTTCTTATTCTTATTCTCCTATCTTGAGAAATTTTGTGAATTCCAGGTGAACTTGTTCTTTATCATATCTTTAACAACACCACTGCTCTCCATCTCCATAATTAACATTTGTTCTGCTTTTTCTGTTGTCATTCTGCTTTAACGTTTACTGGACTAAAATTGCTTGTAAGTGTTATTTTAGTTCAGTTTTTGGGATTTAGTTAAGTTTAATTGAGTTTTTGTAGTTTTCATCTTCCACAACACTCTTCAACATATTAGATAGACTTACAATGTATTTACTTTTCTGCTCTCCTGTTGTGTTTTGCTGAACCATTTCAGGCTTGTGTTCGTGTTTTGGAACATCCAGATTTAGCTTTCTTGTCTTCTTCTTTTCTTTTTCAGTTTTTCTCAGTCCCTTTGAAACATTTCCCAGATCAGAAATGAAATTCTCAAAACTTCTTGTCCAACCTCCACATCATTTAGTCACTTGAGCGCATCACAAAAGCGACGCCTCATTGTTTTGAACAAACTACAAATGCTTTGACACATTCATGCCAAGTGTCCACTGTTTCCTACATTATCAATCACTTATGTCATGTTTTATACTGGCCCTCCATTGAACAGTCTTAGCCCCCTCAGACATTGAGGCATTTATTTTTAGCATAAGTTATTACATTCAAAATGGTTGAACCAATCGTCATAATCTGTCAATCTTATTTACTGTACATTCCTATTAGACTTTTCAGTAAATGTGCTATGAATTGGTGAATTGCTCTCAAGTGAATCTTGAATTTCACCAATGAAGGGAAACGTTTGAAGTGTTATGATCAGCCAGTCCTCTAAAAAACTTCATACGTGCCTCTCAAGACCCTTCAGCTGGTAAGCAGGTATTGACAGAGCACAGCACAGAGTTTCAGTGTTTGACTATGGAAGAACAACAAGGAAACAAACAGCCGGGAAGAAGAAGAGGAGCAACACTGTGAGGGGGAAGAGTTGGGAGGCAAGAGAGAGGAAGAGGTAGAAGAGTCTGAAGACACAGACACACTCCTGATGAAATAAGGGCCACAATTGTGCACCGCGTCCTCAATCGTGGCCTTACAATGACTAAGGCTGGTCGAAGGGTGCAGCCAAATGTTGAGAGAACAACTGTCTACTCAATCATTGAAACGTTTTGTAGAGACAGCAGGTATGGAATCGAACAAAGTGCACTGGACTCTAATACTGTATACTTACTCGAATGCTTCAAAGTGCAGTGTGTCACTTACATCTTACAGTATACAGTAGATATGCTGGTGAAGATGCAACTCCCTTCACAACAGTGTAGGTATATAGAAGGCCTTATCAGCTTCAGGCAGGACAGTTTCTGGTTTATCCGCGGTATTATAAATTAAACTTGGAGGAATGGCACATACCTGCGTCCTTTCCAGTGCTCATGAGGGGGTGTGGGGCGGTGTCAGTGGTCACTGGATGGCACGTCTTGGTGGGATTTTGGATGGTGTTGGTGGCGTCTCTCCTCTGCGGGCTTTCTGGGAGTTGAGTCGGTGGCCGCTTGTCCGTGTCCTCGGGAGACACTTCCTTACGTTAAGTGGCTTCGAGGCAGCAAGATAGGGTACAGCAATGGGTCTTGAAGGCTGAATTTGTTTTTGGATGGTTTTTGTTTTGTCGCTTTTGTTGTTCGCTGAGGAGGCACAGTTGAACAGGACCAGTGTGGATGTCGGGAGGTGTGCGTGTGCGCAAAATAGTGCCATCTAGTGTTCAGGTGACCGAGCACGCATGGATAGCTCCCAGGTTTAAAGTTGCACAAAGCACGTGACAGGGGATGGGTGTCCAGGACCCTTGTCAGCTGATTGCTGGGAGAGCATATAAAGGCCTGTCGGGGAAGTGGAGAGAGGGATGCTGGGTGAGCAGGAGGACGTACGGTGTTACTTCAGAACAGGAGTAGAAAGAAGAGAAAAAAAAATAGGACAAAAAAAAATAAAAATGGTAAAACACAAAGGCTCTTACCCTAATATATATATTCAATTCCAGTGCATGCAAGGGCATCAGCAGCCTTAAAATAATACAAAATTGGACTCTGTGTCAGTCCAGGTTCCCAGTACAACTCCTCAAAAAAAAAATAATCTCAGGAGTCGTTTTTGGTCCTCAGGAGACTACCACACTCCTTTACAGCAACCAACAGCTCAGCGCTCCGACACCTCTTAATTCTCTCCACACGATCCCCCTCATTGCGGCCACAACTGTACTTATAAAGCCTTTTCCATTAGCAGGACTGGCTTACCTGATCATAGGAAGATTCCATTTAAAATCTTCCAGGGAAATCGTACCATCCAAATACAAATCAAAATATCCGACAACCACATATACCTAATAAAACAATAAACAACAAAACAACAAAAACATTTATACCTAACCTCGAGGTTATTAACATACAAATTTAAACATTACGGTACACGTACTCTATTAATACTATTTGGACTTCTCTTACAGCTATCGTTGGACCTTCTCAGGCACCTGTGACTACGTTTAGCATCTGCACCCCCTTTAAAACACCAGTCGGTAAAAATGATATGTTACGCGCGAGTCTTGCGCTCGAAACCTACGGCGAAACCTCTGAAATGAAAAAACCTTAACAACCAGATGGTAAGACCAAATATCTTACAAAAGTTAGAAAAAAACGTTCCCCTTTTTCTTTTTTCTCATTGCAAACCCGCTAGTACTTTGCTCATTGTAGTTCATATGTAAAACTTATTGAAAGTCTTGCCTCGTAGCTATCCGTGCTATAAATAGATCAGCGTCACGGTGAGGCTATAGCGTCACACTGTGCACATACAGGAACATGAAATATGTACACATTTGATGGAACTGTATCTTGTTCGAAATGAAAATACGTGTCATTCATACAACTTTTTTTTTTCTTCTGGGATAAAGCATATGATGGGACTTTAATCAAGTGAACCATCTCATGTACAGTACCTGGATTAGGGTGGTTTCAACCTGGCTAAAGGCAGAAGGCCTGCTCAAAATGTCATCAGGCACAGAGCTACTGTCAGGCCAGTAAGTGTCAGGCCAGCATGGAGGGGACATCACTGTATGTGCTGCTCTGTTCAGTTCATGGTATACTAATCATACGGCCACACGACACACAGCATCTCCCAACCTTCTTAGTCAACCTCCAAAGGAATCTCATTCCTGATGATGAGAGGGGGCTGATTCAAGATGATTTATCAAAGTATGTGGTAATTTGGGATTATGTAAATTTCCATCTCTCAAGCACCATCAGCCAATGCTGATGGAATTCCTCCTACTCTGTTCCCCATTCCTTAACCCAATTCAGAAGTTCTACTCAGCATGAAGGTGGAAGTTTTACGATCGTCAGCCACATACTCAGATGACCCTGCTGGGTGCCATGGATGCACCACATGAGGACATCACAGCAGACGCCTACAGAGGCTGGATTAGACATTTCAGAAGATTCTTTCCACACTGCATTGCAAAGGAAGATATCCTTGTGGTTGACAATCTGTGGTCAGACAGACAGGAACGTCAAGAAGTGTAGAAAGACTGCACTGTAATTCTCCATATGGCACTGCATGTATTGCAGTGTGATATGATGGTTAAGACTTTGGACTTCAAACCCTGAACTTGTGGGTTCAAATCTCAGTACTGACACCACTGTGTGACTATAGGCACTGTGTTTTTAACCTCTGGTTTTAATGGGATTCTACATTTTTGTGGATTATTTATTAATTTTCACGGAGCACCGCACCTTCATTTTGGGACACTTGTTTTGTGATTTTTTTTTATAATAAAAGCACTAGTGTGTTTCACTTTTCCCTTGCTTCATCTGTGATTTGTCCCTACAGTATCTGCCACGCTCATCCGGTAACATTATTGACGGGGTCAGGATTAAGACTCTCCTACAAATGGGAAGAGGGAGCATGGAGCAGGACCCACACCGTCACAAGCTGTAGTGCCATAACTGACACATCCTCACAATGCGGGTCATGTGCCTCATTCAGGACGCTGTGAGCAACACGAAGTGAAACCAGCGGTACCCAAGGATTCTCTGAAGAGACACAGTAATGAAGGAGTCCAGTCTTCATCTCAGGTCACTGGATAGCGTCTATGTCTCACAAACAGGAAGCACCAGGACTCTAAAGACTTGGACCTTTGTGCTATTTCGCCACACACCCCTTACCAGAGACCTCATGACCCCCCACGCTCTCCCAATCCATCTGACTTCACAGGAAGAGTCACCAGAGACGCGAATGTCACTGCCGAGGTAAGTAAACCTCTTGATGAAGTCAACACTCTCTTCACAGACAGACATACTGCTGATGGCCGTGCCCAAGAGGTCATTAAAGGACTGGATCTTGTATTTTATCAGGACACTCGCAAGCCCAGACACTCAGAATTCTCACTCAGTCTCTCGAGCACCTCAATCAGAGCATCCATTGACTCTGCAAAGATCACAGCATCGTCAGCAAAGTCAAGATCTGTGAATCTTTCTTCACCAACAGATGCCCCACACCTGTAGACCCCCGACACTGCCCAACACCCAATACATGTAAGCATTGAACAAAGCAGGAGCAAAACACACGAACCTCAGAATCAACTGGAAAAAAACACTCTGGACAGCTCTCACATGATATCCAGCAGCTTTGAGTGGATCCTGCGAAGTCTCAGGATGTCCCACAGGTCGGCTCGATCAACTGAGTCAAATGCTTTATGAAAATCAACAAAGGCTGCAAAGAAACTCTGTCAATATTTGCATTTGCACCCCATGAGCACCCTCAGTACCAAGATGCTGTTGATGGTAGACTTCTTAGGCGTAAAACCAGACTGCTCCAGTTGCTGGTAGGTGAGCAAGTGATCATGGATCCTATTGAGGACGACCCTAGCAAGGACCTTACCCGGCACCGAGAGCAGTTTTATCCCCCTGTAGTTGCCACAATCCAGGCGATATCCCTTCTCTTTCCAGATAGGGACAACAAATCCCATTTTCCAGTCAGTTGGGATGATGCCAGTATCCTAAATGGAAGAAAAGTTTGCTTGCAATGCCAGGAGGACAGCCTTACCACCAGCCTGGAGAAGTTCACCCTGGATACCACAGATCCCTGCAGCCTT
The DNA here is from genome assembly GCF_900747795.2 of Erpetoichthys calabaricus. Classification (NCBI taxonomy): domain Eukaryota; kingdom Metazoa; phylum Chordata; class Cladistia; order Polypteriformes; family Polypteridae; genus Erpetoichthys; species Erpetoichthys calabaricus. The sequence goes on along the minus strand of NC_041394.2, from coordinate 348,652,805 downwards.
CCCTACCTTCGTCTGGTTCACCACCAGTTTAATCTCAGTGAGACTGGGGGGTTCACAGCTAATTGGAGGATCAGCCTCAAGAACCGTGGACCCAGAGATGTTCAACTTTAAACAGCTGCTCAAAGTAGCCAGTCCAGCAGGTCACAACTGTAGTGACATCCATAAGGACTATTCCGTCAGCTGTCCTTGGATAAAGGCATCAGCCAAATACGTAAATGTAAATTAAATGTTTATACTGCTAATCTTGTATTTTTTTGTTTTTCTGCGATATAGTTCTGTAAAACAGTCTTGTCATTTTCTTTTGTGTATCACAACGATATGCTCTGTCAAGAAATTAGAGTACAAGCAGCAATAGCGTAAATGTGAGTCCTCTCCAGTCTCTTACAATCAATCTCCCTCATACTGTCATGTGTAACTGTGTACTATGTACTGCTATACATAAGAAAAAAGTGCAGCCTTGTGTAATTTCAGTCATTGGCATCAAAACCTCAGCCACAGTTCACCTCCGAATATCCTCACAGAGTCCACTGGTATGTTCACAACATGGCTAAGCATTGTGACTCTCTCGTTTGTAAAGAATGTCACAAGGACTTGTCATTCTGATGGCACTGACATCTTCATTGACCTAAATGTTTACTTTCAAAGATTATGAGCGTGTTAAGAGCTTTTACAGGTAATGCATTGTGTGGTGCTGTTTCTACAAATTGTTTCAAGAAATGCACTTACTGTTTTGCAGATGCTAAGTGTATGAGCCAATTTTAGAAAGTTAAAGTTTTGAGTTAAACTCATATTAATATTTGTTTTATTTGAATAGAACATAATTTCTTCTATAGGCATAGACAATGGTATAGTCTTTTTCCCCCTATAAGTTAGTAAGAATTAGAATCTTCTTGCTATAATTGAGAAACAGTGTGATATTAAGTTAGTTGTGTTTAGAACAGGTCCCAGTAAAGAGGGACTTGATAAACCCATTTTAAGTTTAGAAATGGGATAAGCATACAGTTTTCTGACCGTTTTGAAATGGTTCAGAAATTATAAGTGACTAGTAACGATTTAAGATGTAACAATATTAAGCTTAGAACTAAATTTTTTCTTATTATAATTTTTTCTTTTTTTTGCTATTTTAATTTTTCTTCCTTTATTTTTGTGTGAACTGTTTTACTTTTAAAATTTAACTAAACTTTTAAAAACGAAGATATTTTGTCTGTGGAATCATTTCTGCGCGTCAGGCTTTTGTTGAATCCCATTTTTTGAGTTGGAGCTGCTGAATTATTGAAACTTTGGGAAAACGCAGCTACACTAAGTATGATTTGAGAAATGTTCCAAGGTGACTGAGAAAAACAGTAACGATAAATAACTATACCAATAAAAGTGAATCAGGCACTCGGCCCTCACTACCAACTGTAAAACCTCACACTCGCGTATTGTTGTGTTTTTTACTCTTTGCAGAGACCAAAAGCCCCCACAGTACTGCAGGTGAGGTCTCCTTAGGGTGTTATACATCGTAGTTTAAACCTAACCTCTCTTGACTTGTACTCTACGCTTTGGGGGTGTTATATACCCTAAGACCCCGTTAGCCTTCTTCATCACTTCTGTACGCTGTGTGGATGTAGACAGTGACAATCCTATTCTGACTCCTTCTCGTAAGGTGTGTCTTCAAGTCTCACACCTTCCATTGTGTTTTCATATCCAACATTTGTTTCTTCCTACATGCCACTCTGTACACTATTATTACATACATTAAATTCCATCTATCTACTCAAGTCTGAACTTCTCCCAGTTCCCTATTGTGAAAGATAGAGGCACTGTAGAGCTCGATTCCGTCGGGGAAACGACGACCTCACCTATGGACTGTGTTTGACCTTCTCCTTCCCATAATCCGTCTAGGGAGATCACGTGCCCAGTTTCGGCAAATGGAAGGTAATCCTCATGGTCATATGATCGATTGTCGTCCTTTAGATGTTCCCAGCCTGCTCCGGGATAGTCCACGTGACTACTCTCGTTGATCCCCAGTTTTCGACTCCTAGATAGGCTAGATTCCTCGTCATCTCGGCAATCTTGCCTAGGTGGGAAGTATATCTCCGACCCGTTGTCAGAAACGAGAAGACAGGCCTCTGAAAAGTAATTAAAATAAGGTCCCGGCAAATCAGACGTTTTTGTGGCACATACCTCTGGACTCCGATTGGATCCTCTTATTTTATAGAGGTTGTCCTGTATGTCCGAAGCCTGACAGCCATCCCGCTGCCGTAATGCCTGGGTCCTCACGGCATCAATCATTGCTCTGTCTTCTTCGCTTCCCGTCAGGTATGTCCATAACCACTCCGCGTCATCTAGGGTCTGTTCCTTTGGGCGATCCCCATTCTTCTTCCCAGACTTCTTCCCTATCACGTACCGATGTTTACGGAGGCTTTCTATTATGCAGCGCAGCCTACTGAGTATGATGGTTTTCTCTGCGTGTCCTGACGCTGTCTTCTTGGGGTTCTTTGTCCAGAGAAATTTTTTAAATTCAGGTCTTCTGCCAAACCGACGGATAGAGAATCCTGCCGGCTACGCCACTGTGAAAGATAGAGGCACTGTCGACTCCTTGAACCCTCAGACCAGACGTCAGACAACAGGTAAAAGTCCAAAGATGAATATTTATTATAATAATAAAGTGCACAAAGCACCACCACTCCACTATACTCAATAACAAATCAATAATTAAATAACAATAATCAATCCTCCACTCTCACAGACGCTTAGCCACCCTGCCTCCCAACTCAGCTCAACGTCTGGGATTTCCCACAGTCCTTTTATAGTCCTTGACCCGGAAGTGTTTTACCCTCTCTGTCCATGTGACCTGGAACACCTCCGGGTCAGATAAAAAATCCTTCTTATCTTCACCCAGGAAGCACATCATTCCCTTTGTCCACGTGACTCTGATATACTTCCTGGGCGTAAGGCAAATAGTCTCTGTGCCTCCCTGCAGTGTCCTCTAGTGGTCCCCAAGGTATCCAACAGGGCTGAGAATAAAAACTACATTGTCCAGTATTCCCTGCTGGCATTCGGGGCACCTCAATGCTACAGGAAGGGCTCCACCTGGCGGCCTGGGGGTGTTGGCTGGGATGACATGCCTTAGTATTTGCTCTATTCTGTAGGAAAAGAGGAGATGTCCTCTAACAGGGAAAGTGAAGCACAGTAGCAGATCATTCTGGGTGAAGAACGGGCCGTAGTTCTGGTGCAAGTGCTTTGAGGTGTGGGTTTTGTCTCCTTTCAGGTCAGGTTAGTGCAAGGATAAGAAAATATGAGCTGGGGTGGAGGACGTATGTATGGGTCTGCGTAACAAAGTATCCATGTTTTGGGAGAGCGTAAACCCAAAACACCTCCACAATAAAAGAGCTGATTGGATTAGAATTGTAGACGCAGTAATTTCCAGGCCCTTAGTGATACCACCAGCCAAGTGGATGACACAACCAAGGGTTGGGGGCTAAGAAGGAAAGTCCTGGTGACTCCTCTCACTGGTCAACAAGCATTTTGCTACTGGGATTCTTTCACCTGTACTTAAACAAATTTTACCTGCTGACTCCAAATCTGTCCCGCTTTTTAGTTATGATGTTCCAGGTCTTGGACAACTAGGGTGACTAGACAGTAAAGGTGATGCAATTCAGCATTTAAGAAATACCCTGTATGTTTGGTCTCAAGAAAAGTGAAGCCAAAATTAAGGAAGGTGTTTTTGTTGGCCCTGAAATCTGTGAACTGATGCTTGACGATGAGTTCAAAAGGAAACTGAAGCCCACTGAATAAGCACCCTCATTCGTGCAGGATGTCCAGAATTTTCTTGACAGTCACAGAGCAGAGAATTATACTGAGCTTGTGGAGAATATGCTGAAAGTATCTTAGCTTACGAGTGCCAAAATGTCACTGAAGACGCATTTTTTACATTCTCATCTTGATTTTTTTCCACCAAATCTAAGTGATGTCAGAGATGAGTATGGGGGAAGATTTCATCAAGATATAAAGGTGATGGAAAACTGATATCGGGGAAAATTCACTCCGAGCATGATGGGTGACAACTGTTGGTTCTTGCAAAGAGAGACGGATGTGCAGTACAAGCGCAAAAGCGAGTGCCTCCAACATTTGTGGGCACGCTGACCTTACTTTTATATTGAGGTAAACTGATATAAATATGCTTTAACGTGTCTCTGGTATCGTCTTCTGGTTTGTTTTCAGAATAAACACATCAAAACAATTTTGGTGGGTGTGGCAGGTGGCCGGGTGTGGTCCGCAACCGCCTGCCTATTTAAGGAGTCGCCTCCTTACAATCAAGGCTGGAGTCGGGTGAGGAGGTGTACGAGGTCAGAGGAGGTGGCAAGGAGAGGCCCTGAGTGTTTGTGAAGAGAAAGAGGGGCGGCCTGTGAAGAGCCAGGATTGTGAGAGACTGTGGGGGTTTGTTAGTGTGGTGCACATAAGACTCGTATATATTAATTGTAAATAAACGCGTGGTGATGGCTTTAAATGTGTCTGCCTGCCTGTGTCCGGGTAGCCTATTTCACAGTGGCGTAGTCGGCAGGAGGCTCCACCTGGGTCAAGGTGGGGACCTGTATTGTTAAGAGATTCTGTGAAAGGCCCGGCACAGCAGGCAAACTCACCCACGTGCCTCAGGGGCGGCGTGCACCCAACCCCGTATGTACCAGATGTGTCGCAGACCACGGGAGGTCCGCCGTTGGACTTATTATTGTTTCAGGGGCAGCTCATGAACGCGGTGGCAGCAGGAAGAGCTGCCGGGAAGGAGAGGCTGCACACACGACAGCCGCAGCAGCCGTGGAGCTGCCCAGAATCTTGCCCTCGAGTGTGGAATGAGGGCGAGGAGGCCGCAGATCGGAAGTCCCTCCTCGTAACAGGCACAGGATTGGGCAGCATGTTCTGTCGTCCCGCCAACGATTGGTCAGAGGCGGGAGCAGGGAATGTCCATCTCGTGCAAGGAAGAAGCCTGAGTGGGCTGCAGGGAAGAGCCCACGGAGAGCAGTCGGCGAGTGGCGCTACTCTTAAGGTAAGCACACCGTCGACTGTTTTTCACTCCTTGGCAGCGATTCTGCAGGAGCTGCAGGATGAGATTCAGCTTATGCTATCGCTGCCGGCCGAGCGATGTGCCCTCCGGGCGGAGACGCAGGATCCAGGAGGGACGGCAGTGGCGTGCGATCGAGAGCCGCAGAGGAAGGAGGATCGACGCGCTGCCCGAACTTCGGACCGGAGAGGCACAGCGGGGAAGGTAAGTGGGACCGACCCCGTGAAGCTCCGGACGCCAGCGGGGCTGGGTCTGCCCTTTTGCAATGGGCAGATTCGAACCGTCACGGTGTCCCAAATTAAAAGGAGGAAGCGGCTTGGGGAAGCCAGTTTTTCCGATACGCGAGAATGCCCAGCTGGGTGCGCGCGTTCCTCGAAGGGCCGCCCTCTGCCGAGGCAGAGGGATACCCCGCAGGCTGAGAGGTGAGACAAAAGAGTGCCCCAGTTGACAGTCCAGTGGCGAGGGTCACGGAACTCTCAGGCTGGGAGCCTGAGAGTAAAAGTTTCAGGGCGCCGGAAGGAGTGGAGAGTGTTGGCCCAAGCAGGGAAAAGGCGCACAGAGGCACCGCGTCAGGTCAACGTCTCCGCCCCTTGTTTTCCTTTTTTTGTAGGGGAATGGGCCCTGGGCTGACTCCGATGGACCTGCCACAGGGGAAAGTTCGCCCTCGCGGGACTGTCCGCTGGCCCCGTCGGGTTTCAGCGTGGAGGGGAGTATTGTGGCAGGTGGCCGGGTGTGGTCCGCAGCCGCCTGCCTATTTAAGGAGTCGCCTCCCTACAATCAAGGCTGGAGTTGGGTGAGGAGGTGGACGAGATCAGAGGAGGCGGCAAGGAGAGGCCCTGAGTGTTTGTGAAGAGAAAGAGAGACGGCCTGTGAAGAGCCAGGATTGTCAGAGACTGTGGGGGTTTGTTAGTGTGGTGCACATAAGACTTGTATATATTAATTGTAAATAAACGTGTGGTGATGGCTTTAAATGTGTCTGCCTGCCTGTGTCCGGGTCGCCTATTTCACATGGGACAGAGTCCAAACTCCATATATCGTGTTAATATATTGATATTCAAAAGTGTCAAAACGTCAATGATGTGTATTTCAAAAACCTGATGTGCTGGCTTAATTCCAATTTCATATATGAAATCAGTGTAAAAAAACTTAATAAAGAGCTGCTCTGAAGTTCCCAGAAGAAAACAAAAAATATGTTTTTGTAGACCAGTGATTGACCTGAAGCAGGGCAGCAGGCAGTTGTACGGGTGTTAAATTAGGAATTGTAGAGGAACCAAGTGGGAAGTTGAAAGAAGAGAATGAAAAAGCAGCAGATGGGATCAGTGCAGTGACAAAGGCACTAAGTGAAGTGGAAATTGAGAATGTTGTTGGTGTGTGAGTGTCGACAGTCAATGTCTGACAGCTGCAACACCAGGCAGGAAAATGTAAAGTACTGACATGTGGAAAAGCCACACCTAAGGTGAACAACAGACGAGGAACAGAAGAAAAATATCACAAGGCGTCTGCAGTAAAAGTCTGAACAGTGCTGATTGGGTCAAACTGAGACCCCAACATGTGGACAGGTGACATAATGTGACACAGATGAGCAGCATCATAAACTGACCGACGAGCTGTCAGAGGACAGCAAAAAAGCTGTAACCTCAGGTGCCTTTCAGCTGGCCATCGTTGGCATCTCTCAGGAACAGCGTTTTGTAAGGGTCCTCATCTTCGACTGTCCTCATCTAGAAAAGCAGAGTCTTCTCTGGTGAAACATGCGGAGGCAGGAAGCCTGAGAGTAGAGGCCCTTGAGTTGATGTCTGCTTCACAGACAAGCCGAACATTAAAAATTGACAAAAGTAGAGTGTGGGATAAAAATGGGCATCCCGGCCAGGGAGGAGCACAGGTCTGAAGGGAGGCCCAAGAGGAACGTTGTATGGATTGGCCAGCTGGGTGGAAAGATAACTTTGTGCCGAGCCAGTATTAAATAAAGGGAGGACCAGTAGAAGCAGGAACCCCCATGCGTTAGGGTGCACTGGTCCTTGTATGAGAACCCAGTAGGGACACCTGCAGGGGTGCTAGGGAGATGGAGTCTGGAAGTTTAGGCCTATAGGGCTCCCTTGGGATCGATAGAGGGCATTGTCAGAGGAGGACCACTCTACATTGTCTGTACTGCCTAGGGGAATAGCACCAGAAACATTCCCGGGTCCAGCATAAAATGAAGCCCCCTGCCACATATGGACGAGTCAGAGTCGGGAGGTGGTGGGCAAAACTCAGTGGAGGTGAAGAAAAAGGAAGACTTGTTGGTTATTGATCATTTATTGTGTAATTGTGGCTTGTTATTGAGAGAGGAGTGTGGAAAGTGCCTGGGAGAAGAATACAAATCCTTTATTTTATTCTATTAATGTGTGGAGTGCAGACTGTGAGAGACGGTGATGTGAAAAATCGACAGGCTGTGGTAGAAAAGTAATCAGAGTGTGGTGAGCTGAATTAAAAATGTATTCCTAAGAAAATAAAATGCTCTAAGCAAAATATTCATTGGGAATAAGAGTGTCAATTACGATGGACCACTTTTAGGTACTTACTTTACGTTGTGTTTCTAGAACTTCTTCTTCCTCCTCTTTATCTTTTCCCATTTCTATGTGGGGTCGATGTGCCTGATGAACCTTCTCCACACACCTCAGTCCTGCACCTCCTTGCTATTCAGCTTGTTGTTTCCTTCAGATCTTCTTTAATTTTATCCATTCACACTTTATCTTCTCCTGTACTTCTGCTCCCATCACCCTTTTGCCCACAAATTCATTGTCTCTCCTTATCACATGTCCATACCACCTCAACCTATATTCCTGTATTAATTTCTTAGCTACCCCCCCCCCCCTTTTGTTGAACCTCTGATTGTCTCATTTCTTAGTCTGTCCTTTTATGTAACTCCACAAATCCATCTCAACTTTCTCATTTCTGCCACATCCAACTTCTTCTCCTTTACCGTCTATGTCTTAGGTCATTGCTGGTCTTTCCACTGTCTTATAAATCTCACCCTTAACCATTACATACTTCCAATTGTTCCATCCACACTGCACTCTATGGGTTATCTTCTGCCTCTAATTCTCCATCACGGGCTACCACTGATCTTTCACTCCTTTCAATGGCTCTCCCTGATGGCTAACTTCTGAATCCTAACCATCATTAAACCTCCCATATTCTGTCCTCATCTTCCTAGTTATCTTCAACTCTATTTCTTCCAAATATAATATTTATAGAACACAGTGGTCATTTATTTTCTGGTACCACAACGTTATTTTGTTTTGAATATGGACGCCAGCACGTTATGATTCCTGTTACCATGACACTGCTCCCAGTTGCCTTACAATATGGTTTCAGACATTGCCACGTCTTAAATCTTAAATACCGGTGTGATGGTTCATTCAGTATCCGTGATTTAGATATAAACACAACAGGGAGTCCCAAAGATCTGAAGTCCCCAAAAACACTTCCATAATTGCTCACTATGGGGCTTTAAATGTCAAACCCTGTCTAGTAATGAGGGCAAACACAGGGTCTTCATAAAATAAAAACTTTATTTTCACAAAAATACTCCAAAGTCCATCCATCCATCCATTATCCAACTGGCTATATCCTAACTACAGGGTCACGGGGGTCTGCTGGAGCCAATCCAAGCCAACACAGGGCACAAGGCAGGAAACAAACCCCGGGCAGGGCATCAGCCCACCACAGTACTCCAAAGTCATAATCAACAATCTGAATGGCCTGCAGTAATTGGCAGAGGAGTCAAATTCATAGAAACTTGAAGGCCCTGCTGCATCTGGACAGCCATAGTATGAGAACAGGACCAGTGGACAAACTCAGAGTGACCTTGTCTAGAGGAGTGTGGTGCCTCAACACTCCAGTATGGTGGGAAAATGACCAGGACAGGGGGGCTGACCAGTGCAATGTGTTACCTTCACGTGTTAAACACTGGTAATAGATGAGGGTTGTATGGCAAGGGTACAATGTGTTCCCCCTGTGCACCTGAAGGACACTTGGTGCCCCATGAATGTGATGCCAGTCTATTCTAATATGGGCTGGTTGAAGTCAGAGTAACTCCATGGGTGGATAAACAGGAAAGGTGGCCTGGTTGCCCATCAGAAGTGTGAGGACTGCTACTAAAGGGTGTTTTGTGAGGACACCTCCACACAGGGACACACTTGTACTCGCACAGCGAGAGATGACTGTCATTGGCACCTGTAGAATGTCACCTTCTAGACTGTGGAAGTAAACAGTCGCGCTTCACGTGTTTTGATGAATGCGTTGGTGCAGTGATCAGGTAAACTGATAAACAGTGAACCAGGGGTATGTCACAGAAATCATATAGTCCAGGTAAAAACACGTCAGCATTGAGAGTAGCCTGGGACTGACTGAGTGGGATGGGTGGACTTGCTTCACTTTAAACATCCAGACATGATAAAGAGTCTAGAAACGAAACAAGACAAGGAAACTAAACAGAGCAGCTTTCTCCTTCAAGTTGCTCCATCTGGATTTCTTAGCAGGCGATGGGACATTGTAAGAATCGCTCATCAGCCTCTGCTTTGATATCGTTTGGACTTACAGGAAAAGTAAATGTGAAGCGGAGATGAAGTGGTTTATGTGAGAGGCTGAAAGAAACAAACATCATTGAAGTAAAACACCTGCCCCCAGGCCAAATATGACATAAAACCTCAGTGAGTCGCTCACTTTCTTGTCAAAGTTTACCCTTCTGTCTACTCTTTTTTTCTCTATGCCTTCATTTTCAACATGCGGTGCACACTCTGCCACACTTTTAAAGAACTGCTGTGCTCAGGTCGCAGCAATTATATCACCCACCCGGCAACAAGGGGGTATCCAAAAAATGAAGGTCAACTGATTTAAAATGAAAGCAACTAGTGACGGGACAATGAAGCTTTGATGTTTACTTTCTGTGCCAAAAATGATTTGAATCCTTGAAGCATCAGCCCCAGTATGTACAGCGACATCTGGTGGTTAACTGAGGTCAAGGCAAATCTCTCAAGAGTGCAAGTGAACCAGCACTCACTGTGTCAACCTCATGTCACCATTAAAAGGTCAGAAAGGTTTGTGTTCATTTCAATCTGCTAAGGTCCTTGTTCATTTATACTATTTAACTTTGGAACGTCGTTTTCAAAACAAATCACAGTACAGAAACTGCACTCGTTAAAGTAGTAAATGACTTGTGGGTAAATGCAGACAGAGGCTGTTTATCTGTTCTCATCGTCTTAGATTTGAGTGCCGCATTTCATACCATTGATCACAACATTCTTAGAAATCACATTAGTTAGTGGGTGGGCCTCTCTGGCAGAGTCTTAAATTGGTTTGAATCCTACCTGGCAGGGAGCAAATTCTTTGTTAGTTGTGGTAATTATAACTCAAAGACACATGATATCCTATATGGTGTTCCAAAAGGCTCCATTCCGGGTTCCGCTGCTCTTTTCGATTTACATGCTTCTGTTAGGTCATATTATGTCGGGGCATAACGTGAGTTACCACAGCTATGCTGATGACACACAACTGTATTTATCAATAGCGCCTGATGACCCCGACTCTGTTGATTCACTAACACAATGTCTTACTTGTGTTTCTGGATGGATGAGTAGTAATTTTGTCAAATAAATAAAGAGAAAACTGAAATTTTAGTGATTGGCAAAAATGGATATAATGAGGTTATCTATACTAATAAAAGGCAAAGCCCTCACTGACTGACTCACTGACTGACTGACTGATTGACTGACTGACTGACTGACTGACTGACTGACTGACTGACTGACTGACTGACTCACTCACTCACTCACTCACTCACTCACTCACTCACTCACTCACTCACTCACTCACTCACTCACTCACTCACTCATCACTAATTCTCCAACTTCCCGTGTAGGTAGAAGGCTGAAATTTGGTAGGCTCATTCCTTACAGCTTACTTACAAAAGTTAGGCAGGTTTCATTTCGAAATTCTACGCGTAATGGTCATAACTGGAACCTGTTTTTTGTCCATATACTCTAATGGAGGAGGCAGAGTCATGTATCGCGTCATCACGCTTCCTACGTAATCACGTGAACTAAAAACAAGGAAGAGATTTACAGCACGAGTCAAACGTGGGAACGAAGGTAAATGACGTTAATTTTTGAGTGTCTTTTAATACTGTGTAAGCATACATATTAACACATGTGCAATTAAATGTGTGCATTTACGGGGTGATTTCTCAGGCTTAAAAGCTCGCCTTTTATTAAAAAGGTAAATGCTAACTGTTTTCATTCTGAAGGGCACAAACCACGTTGGATTTTGTAATGATAGTTGATTAGTAAGGTCTATTAAGGGATACTTACAGAATGATTAGTAATGCCTGTGAATGCCGATGCAAGTAGGAGAATGGGCGTGAACTAAAGAACGAGTAGTAACTTGTACAGTAAATGTCTCTAAAGTCTGTCTATTAAAAAGTTATTATATCTTTCAATCCTGTGTATTGATTAAACTACGAACCTAACAAGATTACTACATGGTGTCAGAAGTGGCGGATTGGAATAGGAATGTGAAGAAGAGGTTCAGCTTTTGAACGAGTCTCGTGTCTGTGAGTAACCTGAAAACGTGGTCAGAAAGCGCTAAGACGTTCTAGCAAAAGAGAAAAAAAAATATGTTAGGATTACAGCCCCCACCAAATCTCCAGTTAAAGGGAAATGTAGCTGAAAATTGGAAAAGATTTAAACAGAGATTCGAGTTGTATCTTGCTGCGATTGAAGCAGATAGGAAAAGTGAAAAAATGAAAGCGTCTATGCTTCTACATGTAATTGGCGAAGAGGCGCTAGAGGTGTATAACAATTTTCAGTTTGAAGAAGATGGAGACAATATGAAATTGAACAAAATAGTTGAAAAATTCGAAACGCATTGCAACCCAAAGCGCAATGTGACGTTTGAGCGGCACAAGTTTTTTTACATGTTTCCAGAAAAGAGGAGAAACAATTGACCAGTATGTGATGGAATTGCGTAATAGGAGCTGTTCTAAGAAGAAACCGTTGAGACATCAAAGGACCAATAACCTCTAATCAGAACACTAACACCAGCGAAACAAATATTAACGAGACAACAAGTATAAATCAGGAAAGAACATCTCAACTGCAAACACAATTAACCAGAATATCAAAACGTCAAGTAAAACCACCAGAACGACTCATTGAGACATGTTGAGGATTAAAGGAACATTTTCAATTAAGAAATGCTGAATTCCTTTAACAGTTGTGCTTTTTATACATACTTTGAATGCTGGATGTATGCCTGAAATGTTCTGGATAGTTCAGTTGTTTAAAGTGATAAAGAATTAAACGTGTGCATTTACGGAGTGATTTCTCAGGCTTAAAAGCTCGCTTTTTATTAAAAAGGTAAATGCAAACTGTTTTCATTCTGAAGGGCACAAACCACGTTAGATTTCAGCCGTTAAACGCGCAAAAAATGTCGGTACACCAGATAAATAAGCGCAACATATTATCAGTTGTATTGTATGCTTACAATACATATAGAAATGTGTTAATCGTTAACTAAAAGTACGGGATGGTGTTTTTCGCCTCGCACCTTGATTTAAATGATTGTATGTCTTGGTGGGTTTGCGTAGCTTATTGTCAATATCTTTACACCTCTTTTTAAGACTTATTGACTGAAACGGGCTTTCATGAAAAAACTTAGGGCTTTGCTACAGGATACACCCTCCACAAGTTAAGGAAGTAAAAATAAAAGTATATATTTCTGTTTTATTTAAACCTTTTAAGTTCGTATGCATATCCCCATTTGGCTGTTTTAGTTTTTTTTTTTTTTCTTCAGTAATATTTAATCTCCTTAAAGAAAAACAACATATGCATTTTACTTTTTTTGTATCTCTTTAGTAATATTTTAGTGTAAAAGGATAACCAGTATTTAAACTTTTTATGTTACTTTACAAAGTTATTTTACACAATGTTGAAAAATTAATAAGAAAGCTACATATTTTGGCAGCTGCTGCTTTAATTTTCAATGAAATGAAAAAAGCTCTCCAAGAGAAAACCTCAATGAAGAAGAAACAGTTTGCACTATCTAAAAAGGAGAAACCCTCATTTATAAAGGTTTGCTGCAGATGACTTAACTGAAAATAAATGAATAGTTCCTATGTGTATAATACATATTTATCTATTTTACTTATGCCTTTATTCCAGCAACTTGCAACATCTGAGGTACAATTTGTTACATTACTTTTGTTTGTTGCAGCACAGGCAGTTAAAGTGACTTCCTTAGGGTCACCCTGTGGTGTCAGTACCAGGATTTGAACTGACAAGCTCCAGGTTTGCTGAAAAATTACTGAAGAATGAAAAAAAATGAAAACGGGCAAATGGGGCTATGCATGCAAATGTCCATCCATCCATTATCCAACCCGCTATATCCTAAATACAGGAGCCAATCCCTGCCAACACAGGGCACAAGGCAGGAAACAAACCCCGGGCAAGGTGCCAGCCCACTGCAGGGTGCACACACCCACACACACCCACACACCACGGACAATTTAGAATCGCTAATGCACCTAACCTGCATGTCTTTGGACTGTGGGAGTTAACCGGAGTACCCGGAGGAAACCCAGACAGACACAGGAAGAACATTCAAACTCCACGCAGGGAAGCGAACCCGGGTCTCCTAACTGGCACCTTTCACTGCGCCACCATGCCGCCCGCATACAAATTTAAAAGGTTTAAATAAAGCTGAAATATATACCTTTATTTTTACTTCCTTAACTTGTGGAGGGTGTATCCTATAGCAAAGCCCTAAGTTTTTTCATGAAAGCCCCTTTCAGTCAATAAGCCTTAAAAACAGGTGTAAAGCTAAACTTGCAGCACCGCTATTCAATTACACTTGCCTAACGCCTCTCCTAAGGGGACATACTGTGAGATCTGGGCATCCGTCAAAGCACCAATCACAGGCCCGATTAGAAAGCGGGAAGCTGTGATTTGTCGTCTCCCTCCCATGTAACAATCACAGCCCGTGTTACAACGCACTATGTATGTATTTATATTTGTATATATGTATATGTGTGTGTTTATGTATGTGTGTATATGTATGTGTATATATATGTTGATATGTGTATATATATATATATGTATATATATGTGGATGTGTATATGTATATATATATATATGTATATGTATATATATATATGTATATGTAGATATGTGTATATGTAGATATGTATATATATATGTATATATGTATAAGTATATATATGTTTACATAACCTCTTTAACACACTACTTCTCTGCTGCGAAGCGCGGGTATTTTGCTAGTCTATACTAATAAAAGGCAAAGCCCTCACTGACTGACTGACTGACTGACTGACTGACTGACTGACTGACTCACTCACTCACTCACTCACTCACTCACTCACTCACTCACTCACTCACTCACTCACTCACTCACTCACTCACTCACTCACTCACTCACTCACTCACTAACTAATTCTCCAACTTCCCGTGTAGGTAGAAGGCTGAAATTTGGGAGGCTCATTCCTTACAGCTTACTTACAAAAGTTAGGCAGGTTTCATTTCGAAATTCTACGCGTAAGGATCATAACTGGAACCTCTTTTTTGTCCATATACTGTAATGGAAGGCAGCAAGATGGCCGTAGGAGACGGAGTTGCGTGTTGCGTTATCACGCCTCCCACGTAATCACGTGAACTGACTGTGAACTCAGTACGTAGAAAAGAAGGAGGAGCCCCAAAGAGCGCTGAAGAAAACATTCATCACACAATTGACAAGGCAGCGAAACGATAAGAAGCGAGTGAGTGACGCATACAAGCATCTTCATAAGACACGAGGTATAAAAAAGCACGGTGTAAACCGTAAGTTTAAATTAAGTTTATAGAAATGCTCCCGCTGCCGTTTGCAATACCATATTCGCGAGATACAAGTTTAATGAGAAGACACGAGGTATAAAAAAGCACGGTGTAAACCGTAACCTTAAATTAACTTTATAGAAACGCTCCCGCTGCCGTTTGCAATGCCATATTCGCGAGATACAAGTTTAATGAGAAGACACGAGGTATAAACGACAGTTTGAATCACTTTGTAACAGAGTTAAAATTCCTGTAGCGAGAAACCTTTAAGTGCCGGGTCTTAGCTAACATTAAATAAACCCATGGACATCGCAACATCACACAAGAGAGCGGCTCACGTGAAGTGACTGAACGCAGCAGGAGTGATCACTTCGATGAATCAAACCTGTTCAAAAAACACATTACACAATTGATAAGGTAGGAAAAGAATATGAAACAAAGCACGGTATAAACCGTAACTTTAAATTAAGTTTATAGAAACGCTCCTGCTGCCATTTGCAATACCATATTCGCCCCTGCGAAGCGCGGGAATTTTGCTATATATATTAAACTATTTCAACCATTCTATGATCTGCTTCTCGCAACTGAAAAAGGGCACAGTGGCAGAAGTTAGCCGACTTGCTGACCAACCACAAGCATTACCTGGTAAGTAACCACCCATACAATCAGATTGGGATTCAAACTACGAATGCCTACAATGTAATTACCCCGATCTACATGCTGTCAAATGAATGAACCACACGCCGTGGCACAACGTTAGGGGCTTCGCCTCTAGCGCTGATGTCCGAGGTTCGATTCCCGTAAGGGAGTGCAGTGAGTGTGTACGCTTGATGAGCCCACAATTACGGCGAAACACGTGTCGCGTACTATGCATCTTCAAAGGACGGTGTAAACCGTAAGTTTAAATTGAGTTTATAGAAACGCTCCCGCTGCTGTTTGCAATACCATATTCGCGAGATACAAGTTTAATGAGAAGACACGAGGTATAAACGAGAGTTTGGATCACTTTGTAACAGAGTTAAAATTGCTGTAGCGAGAAACTTTTAACTGCAGGGTCATGTCGCGTGTTCTCGGGTAGGTACACCAAGAAATGTATACATTTATGCATGTAATGGGCAAACAAAAAATGTACTATACCCGAAAGCACTGCAGTAGTACTCAATGTATCTTTACTTCTTAAATGTTAATGTTTTACTGTTTAATAATTTATACGCTTCTTATATGTTGTTCAGATTCTTTTATCAAAATACCAGTAACAGCGCACTGCACGATAACGTGGAGTGAATACACTTGACATGAGCATTCATGTTATTTATCCTCTTTCTCTGTACGTTTACCATTCTTTTGCTCAGAGGTTGATGCGCTTGCTGCTTAATGAGCAGCTCTTCACCCTAGCGTCCCGCTGCTTCTCTTCTTTCGTCGGCATCTTTTCCCATTAAAACTGATTAAGTTAGTTTTTGTGTTGTGATAACTTAGTATGTTTTCTTTAATTTTTCAGTTAAGCTGGCACTTAAGTCTTCAATCTGCCTCAAGAATGATTAGCGAAGGTGGTAGGGAATGAAAACGGCACCCGTACGCATCCGCCACGGCCACACTGGTGCGCGCAGCTGTGAGTTGATTCTACAATAAAATAAAATAAAGATAAAAAGAGTAATAAAATCATCACCCCGAAAGCGAATAGTAGACGTGACGTAGTATATGTGTACCAAATTTCAAGTCAATAGGTGAAACGGTTTGCGAGCTACAGGTGATTTAAAATCCTGGACAGACAAACGAATAGCCACAGTAGTGTATTATAGAAGAAGATTTTACTGTTTAATAATTTATATTTATATACAATGTGCTTCTTATATATTACTTCATATTCTCATATGATAATGATGTTAATGTTGTTTATATTGATTTCTATGTTATTGTAAGTGCTCTTTATTTGTGGAAAAATAAATTTGCCAATTAACAAACTTATTTTATACATACTACATTTTATTTTTTTCTCTTGCACTTAGTGAGCGAAGCCACTGGGTAATCAGCTATATATATATATATATATATGTAGATATGTATATATATGTGTATATATATGTAGATATGTATATGTGTATATATATGTAGATATGTATATATGTGTATATATATGTAGATATGTATATATGTGTATATATATGTGTATATATATGTAGATATGTATATATGTGTATATATATGTACAGTAGATATGTGTATATATATGTAGATATGTAGATATATATATGTACAGTAGATATGTGTATATATGTAGATATGTAGATATATATATGTGTATATATATGTAGATATGTAGATATGTGTATATATATACGTAGATATGTAGATATATATGTATATATATGTGTCTGTGTATATATATGTGTGTATGTATGTATGTGTGTATATATATATGTATGTGTATGTATGTGTGTATGTGTATATGTATATGTGTGTGTATGTATGTGTGTATATGTATGTGTATATATATGTTGATATGTGTATATATATATGTATATATATGTGGATGTGTATATGTATATATATATATACTGTATGTATGTATGTAGATATGTGTATATGTAGATATGTATATATGTATATATTTATATGTATATATATGTTTATGTGTGTGTATATATATCTATACTAATAAAAGGCAAAGCCCTCACTGACTGACTGACTGACTGACTGACTGACTGACTCACTCATCACTAATTCTCCAACTTCCCGTGTAGGTAGAAGGCTGAAATTTGGCAGGCTCATTCCTTACAGCTTACTTACAAAAGTTAGGCAGGTTTCATTTCGAAATTCTACGCGTAATGGTCATAACTGGAACCTGTTTGACTGACTCACTCATCACTAATTCTCCAACTTCCCGTGTAGGTAGAAGGCTGAAATTTGGCAGGCTCATTCCTTTCAGCTTACTTACAAAAGTTAGGCAGGTTTCATTTCGAAATTCTACGCGTAATGGTCATAACTGGAACCTGTTTTTTGTCCATATACTCTAATGGAGGAGGCGGAGTCACGTATTGCGTCATCACGTATTACGCCTCCTACGTAATCACGTGAACTGAAAACGAGGAAGAGATTTACAGCACAAGTCAAACGTGGGAACGAAGGTAAATGACGTTAATTGTTGACTGTCTTTTAATACTGTGTAATTGTTGAGTGTCTTTTAATATTGTGTAAGCATACATATTAACACATGTGCAATTAAACGTGTGCATTTACGGGGTGATTTCTCAGGCTTAAAAGCTCGCCTTTTATTAAAAAGGTAAATGCAAACTCTTTTCATTCTGAAGGGCACAAACCACGTTAGATTTCAGCCGTTAAACGCGCAAAAATGTCAGTACACCAGATAAATAAGCGCAACATATTATCAGTTGTATTGTATGCTTTCAATACATATAGAAATGTGTTAATCGTTAACTAATATTATGGGATGGTGTTTTTCGACTCGCGCCTTGATTTAAACGATTGCATGTCTTGGTGGGTTTGCGTAGCTTATTGTCAATATCTTTACACCTCTTTTTAAGACTTAATTTAAAAAGGTTTTCTTTTCTTCTTAATTAAAATTTAAAAGCAATACTTCACCGCTGCAAAGCCCCTCTAGCACTGACGTCCGAGGTTCGACTACCGTAAGCGAGTGCAGTGAGTGTGTACGCCTGATGAGCCAAGAATAAGGGGGAAAGACGTGTCGCGTACTCTTTGCATTATTTGACAGTAAACTATTTTCATCCATTCTATGATCTGCTTCTCACAACTGAAGGAAGGCACCGTGGCTGATGTTACCTGACTTGCTGGCCAACCATAAGCGTTACCTGGTAGGTAACCACCCACTCACTTCACTCCCTTACGGGAATCGAACCTCGGACGTCAGCGCTAGAGGCGAAGCCCCTAAAATTGCGCCACGGCGTGTGGTTCGTTTATTTGACAGCATGTAGATCGGGGTAATTACATTCACGGCATTCGTAGTCTGATTCACAATCTGATTGTATGGGTGGTTACCTACCAGGTAACGCTTATGGTTAGCCAACAAGTCAGCTCGAAGTGATCACTCGAGTGAAGGCAGCTTCACAAAAAAACAGATCCTTAACAAACTGTTATTGGCATATTTTCCCTCAATTTTAAAAGGTTTTCTTTTCTTCTTAATAAAAATTTAAAAGCAGTACTTCACCAGTGCGAAGCGCGGGGATTTGAGCGACTGACGCATACAGACATATTCATGAGTGCAGGTACTTCGGAAAGAAAGCACCGTGTAAACCTAAACTTTAAATTAAGTTCATAGACCTACAAAAGGTTGCCATTGATTTGAGGCAAGATTGCTTTTCTCATGTACATCTATACGTTGCATTCAATTATAACAATTGTAATAAACAAACAAAAAAAAAAAGCGAAGAACCCTTGGATTTAATAAAAAGGCTCCTTCCTTGGCGAAGCAACGAAAAAGGAAGACCTTATATGGCGTTCGTTTATAAAACAGCGGAAAAGCTGTGTTAAGGCTGCTTCACAAAAAAACAGATCCTTAACAAATTGCTATTGGTATATTTTCCCTCAATTTAAAAAGCTTTTCTTCTTAATAAAAATTTAAAAGCAGTACTTTGTGGGGATTTAGATATATATACATATATATATATATATATATATATATATATATATATATATAGATGTATATAGAGATATAGTTATATATAGATATACATATATAGATATACAGTAGATATATATAGATATAGATATATATATATATATATATATATATATATATATATATATATATATATATATATATATATATATATATATATGTATGTCTATATATATATATATGTAAGCTTATAAGTACTGCCTTACTTCTCTTTAAGAAAGGAAGATGTAATGATACTTGATTTAAACGATTCCATGTCTTGGTGGGTTTGCGTAGCTTATTGTCAATATCTTTACACCTCTTTTTAAGACTTATTGACTGAAACGGGCTTTCATGAAAAAACTTAGGGCTTTGCTACAGGATACACCCTCCACAAGTTAAGCAAGTAAAAATAAAAGTATATATTTCTGTTTTATTTAAACCTTTTAAGTTCATATGCATAGCCCCATTTGGCTGTTTTAGTTTTTTTTTTCTTTCTTCAGTAATATTAAATCTCCTTAAAGAAAAAGAACACATGCATTTTACTTTTTTTGTATCTCTTTAGTAATATTTTAGTGTAAAAGGATAACCAGTATTTAAACCTTTTATGTTACTTTATAAAGTTATTTTACACAATGTTGAAAAATTAATAAGAAAGCTACATATTTTGGCAGCTGCTGCTTTAATTTTCAATGAAATGAAAAAAGCTCTCCAAGAGAAAACCTCAATGAAGAAGAAACAGTTTGCACTATCTAAAAAGGAGAAACCCTCATTTATAAAGGTTTGCTGCAGATGACTTAACTGAAAAAAAATGAATAGTTCCTATGTTTATAATACATATTTATCTATTTGACTTATGCCTTTATTCCAGCAACTTGCAACATCTGAGGTACAATTTGTTACATTACTTTTGTTTTTTGCAGCACAGGCAGCTGAAGTGACTTCCTCAGGGTCACACAGTGGTGTCAGTACCAGGATTTGAACTGACAAGCTCCGGGTTTGCTGAAATATTACTGAAGAAAGAAAAAAAATGAAAACAGGCAAATAGGGCTATGCATACAGATGTCCATCCATCCATTATCCAACCTGCCATATCCTAAATACAGGAGCCAATAAGTAGATATGTATATATGCAGTATATATATATATATATATGTGAATGTATGTATGTATGTATATATGTATGTCTATATTTATATGTATATATATATATATATATATATATATGTAGATATGTAAATTTGTATATGTATATATATATGTATATGTGGATGTGTATATGTATATACAGTAATCCCTCCTCCATCGCGGGGGTTGCGTTCCAGAGCCACCCGCGAAATAAGAAAATCCGCAAAGTAGAAACCATATGTTTATATGGTTATTTTTATATTGTCATGCTTGGGTCACAGATTTGCGCAGAAACACAGGAGGTTGTAGAGAGACAGGAACATTATTCAAACACTGCAAACAAACATTTGTCTCTTTTTCAAAAGTTTAAACTGTGCTCCATGACAAGACAGAGATGACAGTTCCGTCTCACAATTAAAAGAATGAAAACATATCTTCCTCTTCAAAGGAGTGCACATCAGGAGCAAAGCCTGTCAGAAAGAGATAGGAAAGCAAACAAATCAATAGGGCTGTTTGGCTTTTAAGTATGCGAAGCACCGCGGCACAAAGCTGTTGAAGGCGGCAGCTCACACCCCCTCCGTTAGGAGCAGAGAAAGAGAGAGAGAGAGAGACAGAGTTTGTTTTTCAATCAAAAATCAATACGTGCCCTTCGAGCTTTTAAGTATGCGAAGCACCGTGCAGCATGTTGCTTCAGGATGCAGCTGCACAGAAGGTAGCAACGTGAAGATAATCTTTCAGCATTTTTAGACGAGCGTCCGTATCGTCTAGGTGTGCGAACAGCCCCCCTGCTCAATCCCCCTACGTCAGGATCAGAGAAAGTCAGCGCAAGAGAGAGAGAGAGAAAAGTAAGTTGGGTAGCTTCTCAGCCATCTGCCAATAGCGTCCCTTGTATGAAATCAACTGAGGAAGCATGTACCAGAAATTAAAAGACCCATTGTACGCAGAAAGAACCAGCAAAAAATCCGCTATATATAGTATATATAGTATAGCATATAGCAAAATACCCGTACTTTGCAGCGGAGAAGTAGTGTGTTAAAGAGGTTATGTAAACATATATATATACATAAACATATATACATATATATACATATCTACATATACACATATCTACATATACATATACAGTAATCCCTCGCTATATCGCGCTTCGCCTTTCGCGGCTTCACTCCATGGCGGATTTTATATGTAAGAATATTTAAATATATATCGCGGATTTTTTGCTGGTTCTTTCTGCGGACAATGGGTCTTTTAATTTCTGGTACATGCTTCCTCAGTTGATTTCATACAAGGGATGCTATTGGCAGATGGCTGAGAAGCTACCCAACTTACTTTTCTCCCTCTCTTGCGCTGAGTTTCTCTGATCCTGACGTAGGGGGTGTGAGCAGGGGGGCTGTTTGCACACCTAGATGATACGGACGCTCGTCTAAAAATGCTGAAAGATTATCTTCACGTTGCTACCTTCAACATGCTGCACGGTGCTTCGCATACTTAAAAGCTCAAAGGGCACGTATTGATTTTTCACTGTTTGTTTTTATCTCTCTCTCTGTCTCTCTCTCTCTCTCTTTCTCTGCTCCTGACGGAGGGGGTGTGAGCTGCCGCCTTCAACAGCTTTGTGCCGCGGTGCTTCACATACTTAAAAGCAAACAGCCCTATTGATTTGTTTGCTTTCCTATCTCTTTCTGACAGGCTTTGCTCCTGACGTGCACTCCTTTGAAGAGGAAGATATGTTTGCATTCTTTTAATTGTGAGACGGAACTGTCATCTCTGTCTTGTCATGGAGCACAGTTTAAACTTTTGAAAAAGAGACAAATGTTTGTTTGCAGTGTTTGAATAACGTTCCTGTCTCTCTACAACCTCCTGTGTTTCTGCGCAAATCTGTGACCCAAGCATTACAATATAAAAATAACCATATAAACATATGGTTTCTACTTCGCGGATTTTCTTATGGAGGAGGGATTACTGTATATATATATGTATGTGTATGTATGTATGTGTATATGTATATATGTATGTGTGTGTGTATGTATGTGTGTATATATATGTGAATGTGCATATGTATATATATATCTATATATGTATATATATGTATATGTAGATATGTGTATATGTAGATATGTATATATATGTATATATGTATATGTATATATATATGTTTACATAACCTCTGTAACACACTACTTCTCCGCTGCGAAGCGCGGGTATTTTGCTAGTATATATATATATGTAGATATGTATATATATATATATATATATATATATATATATATATATATATATATATATATATATATATATATATATATATATATATATATATATATATATATGTCAATGTATGTATGTATATATGTATGTCTAGATATATGTAGATATGTATATATATGTGTATATATATGTAGATATGTATATATATATATGTGTATATATATATGTAGATATGTAAATATATATGTATATATATGTGTCTGTGTGTGTGTATATATATATATATATATATATATATATATATATATATATATATATATATATATACTAATAAAAGGCAAAGCCCTCACTGACTGACTCACTGACTGACTGACTGACTGACTGACTCATCACTAATTCTCCAACTTCCCGTGTAGGTAGAAGGCTGAAATTTGGCAGGAAGAGATTTACAGCACGAGTCAAACGCTGGAACGAAGGTAAATGACGTTAATTTTTGAGTGTCTTTTAACTCTTTAACCGCCAACTCCCTAAATATTCCCCACGCCAGGCGAAATCTGAACAATTTTCGTTTTTTTACTTTTTTACATTTTTTTTACATTTTTTACATTTATTCAAGCAGTATTGACCACTAAATGTAATAAACTTTCATCAACTGTAACTGACGGTCCTGGCATGTAGGGCAACTGAAATGCTTCAAATAAATGGTCAATCAAAGGACGTAGCTTGAACAAGCGGTCGCGGTTTGGATCTTTCTTATCTGGCTCATTTCTGTTGTCATTCAAATGAAAGAATTTCAGCAGCAAAGAGAATCGGTTACGTGTCATGATACCTGCAAAAATAGGTGTTGCATACATAGGATCTGTAGACCAGTACATCTCAATATCTGGTTTTCTGATTATTCCCATTAACATCAAAATCCCAATGAATTTTTTCATTTCGTTTTCATCAGTGTCTACCCAAGCACGAACACGGGAATGTGGAGGTAAATTGGGATTTTTCTCAATAAACTGTGCTGCATACAGATTTGTCTGATGAGCAAAATGTCTGATCAAATCAGGTGACACAAACAGCTCATAAAACTGCTCAGCAGTGTAATTGTTTACATCAACAGTAAAGCCACACGTTGCCTCAAACGGATGCAGAAAAGGTAGTTCACCTCGGGCAGCAGTCCAGTTGAGATGCTGGGGATACACCCACTCATCGCCGTCATCCGATGCGCCGTCATTCACAGTATCATGCAGCGCACGTTGCTGATCATCATTGTCGCTAAAATCTTCTTCAGAACTGCTACAATCATGATCAGAATTATTGTCCAAAATCGCCTGCAAAACCTCACTTGAAGTCAGTTTACGTTTTGCCATATTCACAGCTTTCACTTTCGAATCACATCACGTGATCGGCCAATACAAGCGCAGAGTTGTCGAAATACAACGTAGTAATAATACCCACGCCAAACTGTCAGTTATACTACGCGCCAGGCATTCACATAACCACAGGCAAATGTGCCGGATAATTCCGGCAGTAAGGCGTCAGCATTAAAGCGACGATGCCGGATATATCCGGCAGAGGGCGGTTAAGGGGTTAATACTGTGTAAGCATACATATTAACACATGTGCAATTAAACGTGTGCATTTATGGGGTGATTTCTCAGGCTTAAAAGCTCGCCTTTTATTAAAGAGGTAAATGCAAACTGTTTTCATTCTGAAGGGCACAAACCACGTTAGATTTCATGCTCAAGAGTAAACTCAGCACACAGCTTGGTCATATTACAACCAGTTCATTTTCCTCAGTTTAAAAAGGTTTACTTTTCTTCTTAATAAAATTTTTAAAGCAGTACTTTGCCGCTGCGAAGCGCGGGTATTTTGATATATATCAAAATATATCGCGTCATCACGCCTCCCACATAAGCAAGTGAACTGACCCGCTGCCGTTTGCAATGCCATATTCGAGAGATACAAGTTTAATGAGAAGACACGAAGTATGGACATCGCAACATCACACAAGACAGCGGCTCACGTGAAGTGACTGAATGCAGCAGGAGTGATCACTTCGATGAATCAAACCTGTTCAAAAAACACATTACACAATTGATAAGGTACGAAAACAATATGAAACCGATTGTGGATTTGCGTACAGCCACTGAGACTTTCTGATGGCACGAGACTTCAGGTCACGTGTCTGCAAAAGAACGTCATTGAGGCAACTATTTTTACTGGCGGTGGCTCAGGGGAGAGAGTTTTTATTCCTCGCATCCCTCTGATCTCCCATTTCAATTCAAACTCCTCCAATTTCCACTAAGGCTCTGCTTCGCAATGACAATTAATAAGTCTCAGGGACAGACCCTACAAAAGTTTGGCAATGATTTGAGGCAAGACTGATTTTCACATGGCCAACTATACGTTGCATGCTCAAGAGTAAGCTCAGCACACAGCTTGGTCATATTACAACCAGAGGGGCGAAGTGAAAACGTGGTATACAAAGAGATCCTTAACAAATAATTATTGATTCATTTTCCCTCAGTTTAAAAAGGTTTACTTTTCTTCTTAATAAAAATTTTAAAGCAGTACTTCGCCGCTGTGAAGCGCGGGTATTTTGATATATATATGTAGATATGTGTGTATATATATATATATATATATATATATATATATATATATATATATATATATATATATATATATATATATATATATATATATATGTATGTAGATATGTAGATATATATATGTAGATATGTAGATGTATATATATGTAGATATGTAGATATGTATATATGTATATATATATATATATATATATGTGTATATATATGTAGATATGTATATATATATGTAGATATATAAATATACTGTATATATGTATATATATGTGTCTGTGTGTGTATATATGTATGTGTGTATATATAATAATAATAATAATAATAATGATAAATTTTATTTATATTGCACTTTATATATATATGTATATGTGTGTGTGTATGTATGTGTATATATATGTTGACATATATATATATATATATATGTATATATATGTGGATGTGTATATGTGTGTATATATATATATATATATATGTATATGTAGATATGTGTATATGTAGATATGTATATATGTGTATGTATATATATGTTTATGTGTGTGTGTGTGTGTGTATATTATATATATATATGACAGCAACACTCATAACAATGACAACACAATTACATATACAGTATATGTGTAAATGTATGTATGTATGTATGTATGTATGTCTAGATAGATATATATATATGTAGATATGTATTTATATGTGTATATATATGTAGATATGTGTATATATGTAGATATGCAAATATATATATATATATATATGTGTCTGTGTGTGTATATATGAATATATATATATATATATGTATGTATGTATGTATGTGTGTATATATATATATATGTATGTGTATGTATGTGTATATGTATATATGTATATGTGTGTGTATGTACTGTATGTGTGTATATATATGTTGATATGTGTATATATATATGTATATATATGTGGATGTGTATATGTATATATATATGTATATATATATATATATATATATATATATATATATATATATATGTATATATATGTATATGTAGATATGTATATATGTATATCTATATTTATGTTTATGTGTGTGTATATTATATATATAAAAGAGCAACACTCATAACAATAACAACACAATTACATTGACAATCATGTTACGTTATTTTTAAAATGTTTCCTTTTCTTTTTCATAACCTCTTTAACACACTACTTCTCCGCTGCGAAGCACGGGTATTTTGCTAGTATATATATATATATATATATATATATATCTATATGTGTGTGTATGTATGTATGTATGTGTGTATATATATATGTGTATGTTTGTGTATATGTATATATGCATATATGTGTGTGTATGTATGTGTGTATATATGTGTTGATATGTGTATATATATATGTATATATATGTGAATGTGTATATGTATATATATATGTAGATATGTGTATATGTAGATATGTATATATATGTATATATGCATATGTATATATATGTTTATGTGTGTGTGTGTGTGTGTATATTATATATATAAAAGACAGCAACACTCATAACAATGACAACACAATTACATTGACAATCATGTTACGTTATTTTTAAAATGTTTCCTTTTCCTTTTCATTACCTCTTTAACACACTACTTCTCCGCTGCGAAGTGTGAGTATTTTGCTAGTATTAGATATGCTTACAGTGAATTATTTTTTATTCTTTCCTCCTGTTATGTCCTACTGAACCATCAGGCTTACTCAGATTTTGGAACATTCAGATTTAGCCTTTTTTGTTTACTTTCTCATACACGAAGTATAGAGAAAATATAATAATCATGAAAAAATTAGAACCTTGAGATTTTGATGAATCTCAGCTTTTCAGACCTCCCTGAGGCAGCAGTGCAACCTCCACGCCACCGTGCCCCCACATGATTAGTACAAGCTTCAATGCATTTCATCATGAAAATGATATCAAGTATTTATCTTAGCATTCTAAATGTTCAGAGAGCAGGAATATCATGAAGTGAATGGATTCTGTGTGGCAATCACTGCCTGCGCCTCCTCTTACTGTAGAGGAAGTCAGTTTAAGAAGCATAGCGATTAACAACTCGGTCAGGGAACACGTAACACAAAGCATTTAATGTGCTACATAACTTATGGCGTGGTTTGAGAAGATCTAGCACATTAAATATTCATTTAAGATGAAGTTTACTTTACGATGTTCTACTTTAATGACAAACTACGAGAATAAAGTCAACAAGTCGACTTTATTCTCTTTTTTCTTCATCATGGCCCTAATCCACTTCTGTAGATTTAATGTGTGCCTTTATCAAGAATAATCTAAAGACTATAGCTGAAAGTTATTAGAAATAAGACTTAAATAATCAGAGAGTGGTCTCGGGACCGGTGATATCATGGTGGTCCCTGCAAGAGCCAACCTAGAAAGTAATGCTTTAAGTTAAATTAAATTCATATTAGTGTTTGCTTAGTCATAGTCATTAGACAATGGTATGGCCTTTAAACCCCTATAAGTTAATAAGAGAGAGAACTTTCTTGCTATAACTAAGATACAGAGTGTTAATATAGTCAGGTGATGTTTAGAATAGGTGGTCCCAGTACACAGGAACTTAAAAGGCCCATTTTCAGCATAGAAATGGGACAGGCATACAGATCTCTGACCATTTAGAAATGGTTCAAAAACGTTTAGAAGTGATTAGTAACAATTAGAAATGTAACAAGATTTAAGTTTTGAACAGAACTTCTCTTAAATAAGAACTTTTCTAATTTTTGCTATTTTATTTTTTTCTTTTTTGTGTGAACTGTTTAACTTTGAATTTTTACTAAAAAGCTTTTATTGAATCCCATTTTGTATGCTAGAGCTGCTGAACTTTGGTAATTTTGGATAGATAGATAGATAGTGTGGGAAGCAGCCCGGACACAGACAGGCAGACAACGATGGTTTACACCCAAGCACACGTTTATTATACATTATTTATATACAAGTGTACGCACAACCCAGTGCCCCTGCAACAAATCACCCTCAGTCCAGGCCTTTCACAATAATGCCTCTTCTCCTGACCACCTCCACTCCTCTCCACCGAGCTCTGTCCTCTTCCACTTGACTCCAGCCTATGAATGGAGGCAGGCGAATCCATTCTTTTCACCCGGACGTGTTCCAGGTGTCTCCTGATGAACTTCTGCAGGCACTTCCTGGTGGGACGGAAGTGGCGGTTGAGCACCTGGAAGCACTCCGGGTGTCCCTGGTAATCCTTCCACCAGCACCTCCAGGTTTGGTGGAAGTGCTGATGTCCAGGGCTTTTCAGGCATCTGGGCGCCCCTTGGCGGTTACCACAGGCCCCTGGAGGGTTGAGCTTCCATGCTCTGTTCCCGTGGTCCCCATACCAACCAGGGCGGCTGCCCTCTCGTGGTCCGGAGGAGTGAAAGGCACTATATGATAGACTAGCAAAATACCTGCGCTTCGCAGCGGAGAAGTAGTGTATTAAAGAGGTTATGTAAACATATATATATATACATATACATATATACATATATATATACACATATCAACATATATATACACATACATATACACACATACATACACACACACATACATACATACAGACACATATATATATATATATACATATACATATTGACATATCTACATATATATCTATACTAATTAATAAAAGGCAAAGCCCTCACTGACTCACTGACTGACTGACTGACTGACTGACTGACTCATCACTAATTCTGCAACTTCCCGTGTAGGTGGAAGGCTGAAATTTGGCAGGCTGATTCCTTACAGCTTACTTACAAAAGTTAGGCAGGTTTCATTTTGAAATTCAACGCGTAATGGTCATAACTGGAACCTCTTTTTTCACAATATACTGTAATGGACGGCAGCTTGATGGCCGTGGGAGGAGGAGTTGAGTGTCAAGTCATCACGCCTCCCACGTAATCACGTGAAAAGACTGTGAATGCAGTAGGGAGAAATGAAGGAGGAGCCGCAAACAGCGAAGAACAAAAAATTCATTAAACAATTGAGAAGGGAGTGAAACAATAAGAAGCGAGCGAGTAAAGCATATAAGCATCTTCATAAGGGAAACAAAGCACGGTGTAAAACTTAAGTTTAAATTAAGTTTATAGAAACGTTCCCGCTGCGGATTGCAATAACATATTCGCGAGATAAAAGAACGCAGTAGGGAGAAATGAAGGATGAGCCGCAAACAGTGAAGAACAAAAAATTCATTAAACAATTGAGAAGGGAGCGAAACAATAAGAAGCGAGCGAGTGAAGCATACAAGCATCTTCATAAGGGAAAAAAGCACGGTGTAAAACGTAAGTTTAAATTAAGTTTATAGAAACGCTCCGGCTGCGGATTGCAATAACATATTCGCGAGATAAAAGTTTAATGAGAAGACACGAGGTATAAATGAACCACACGCCGTAGCGCAACGTTAGGGGCTTCACCTCTGGCGCTGACGTTCGAGATTCGATTCCCAAGAGCGGATGCAGTGAGTGTGTACGTCTGATGAGTCCAGAATTAGGGAGAAACACGTGTTGCATACTCTTTGCATTATTTGAAAGTAAATTATTAAAACCATTCTATGATCTGCTTCTCGCAACTGAAAGACGGCACATGGCGGATGTTAGCCGACTTGCTGACCGCAACGTTAGGGGCTTCAACTCTGGCGCCACAAACAGCGAAGAACAAAAAATTCATTAAACAATTGAGAAGGGTGCGAAACAATAAGAAGCGAGCGAGTGAACCATACAAGCATCTTCATAAGGGAAACAAAGCATGGTGTAAAACGTAAGTTTAAATTAAGTTTATAGAAACGCTCCCGCTGCGGATTGCAATAACATATTCACGAAATAAAAAAACGCAGTAGGGAGAAATGAAGGAAGAGCCGCAAACCGTGAAGAACAAAAAATTCATTAAACAATTGAGAAGGGAGCTAAACAATAAGAAGCGAGCGAGTGAAGCATACAAGCATCTTCATAAGGGAAA